>NW_024070210.1:36547389-37147389 GCF_014754425.2 Oryx dammah
TTCAAAAGCAGAGACATTACTTTGCCAACAAAGATCTGTCTAGTCAAAGCTATGGTTTTCCCAGTGGTCATGTATGGATGTGAGAGTTGGACTGTGAAGAAAGCTGAGCACCGAAGAATTAATGCTTTTGAACTGTGGTGTTGGAGAAGACTCTTGAGAGTCCCTTGGACTGCAAGGAGATCCATCCAGTCCATTTTAAAGGAGATCAGTCCTGGGTGTTCATTGGAAGGACTGATGCTGAAGCTGAAATTCCAATACTCTGGCCACCTCATGCAAAGAGTTGACTCATTGGAAAAGACTGTGATGCTGGGAGGGATTGTGGGCAGGAGGAGAAGGGGACGACAGAGGATGAGATGGCTGGATGGCATCACCAACTCGATGGACATGAGTTTGAGTGAACTCCGGGAGTTGGTGATGGACAGGGAGGCCTGGCATGCTGTGATTCATGGGGTCGCAAAAGTCGGACACAAGTGAGCAACTGAACTGAACTGGATATGAGGGCAAGATTATTTGGACTAAGCTACAGGTCGGGTGTGAGGTATGGACATTTAATGTGGAATCAAAACATGTTAGAGCTGGGAGAAACCATAGGAACCCTCTGGACCAGTCATTTCCAAA
This sequence comes from Oryx dammah, assembly GCF_014754425.2. Taxonomy (NCBI): domain Eukaryota; kingdom Metazoa; phylum Chordata; class Mammalia; order Artiodactyla; family Bovidae; genus Oryx; species Oryx dammah. Next base: position 36,548,008 of record NW_024070210.1, read on the forward strand.
CCTCCAGGTGTGTAAGAATCATTTAGGGAACTGGATGACAATGTAGACTCCCAGGTCTTATCCCAAAGATGCCAGTTCTGGGAATCTGCTTTGGTATAGCAGGATAATGCTTAAAAGACTACTTAATCCAACTACTGTGGTGCACAGTAGAGGAAGTTGGGAACCAAGGAAAGTAAATGCCATGTGCAGGGACACACGAGAGAGTATTATCAGACATAAATCCATCAGCTAGACAGAGCACTTGAAGGCTATCTAACATCCTAAGATGGTAGGAAAACTGCCATTTACTACCGTCCCTGACTGAATAGCCTGCTTGATACCAAAATGGTAATTACTTTTGCTAGGAACAAAACACATTAGTTTCTGCCCTTAGTTATGTGGAAAACACATATGAGCATAATTTAAATGTCCTTTCTGTCATAGGAATCCACTTATAATTACACAGCATTCACAGGGAATCAGGAAGGCTGGATTCTAGACCCCCTTTGCCGTAGGATTCTTTTAGGCAAGTCACCCTCTCACTTTTACTTCATGTGTTGATGATGATGAAGCCAGGCAAAGAGACACCTAATATCTCTTCCAGACCTGAAATTATGAGTTTTACCACAGGCAGAAATATCCAGCTTGTTCCTTCCATTTTAGTCACTTAATTGTTGTATGAATGATAGTAATTACATATACTAGTAGTTCATGGTGAGTACTAAGTACCAGACAGTGCCCTAAGCATGTTATGTAATTTTTTTGCACTTAATTCTCACAATAACTCACTGTTATTTTATCCATTTTTTTCAAATGCAGAAACTGAGGCAAAGAGGTTGATTAACTTTCCTAAGATTACATAATTAGTGTGTTGCACAGCTGGGAAGAAATCAGATGATGGGGGAAATAAGAAAAGCAAGATATTAAGAAGATATAATACATTTAAATATTAGTGTTTTGTCAGCATTTTTCTTTGCCCTTTGCCTTTCCCCCACTAGAACCTCTGGCCTCTTCTGAAGTAAGAACTCCAATATCCAATGCTGATTAACAAAGGCTCAAGTTGGAAAGATACTGCTCGTTTCTTTAAATCTTTTGTTGTTGACTCAAGTTGGAAAGATATTGCTCTTTTCTTTAATTCTTTTGTTATTGTTGTTTAATCACTAAGTTGTGTTCGACTCTCTGCGACCCCATGGACGGCAGCATGCCAGGCTCCCCTGTCCTCCACTATCTCCTGGAATTGATGCCAAAATAAATTGATTCTTTATTACTTAATTACTTTAAAATAACGATAGTAAACACTGCTACCATTGTATATATCCATGGATATCCATGGATATATACATCCATGGAATCAATACAGATATTGATGATGTAACACAAAAATTCAAAGCTCTATAGAAGTCTTTTACATCCTTTTAAAATTCCCCTTTCTAGTTTAGGATAATGAGCTAGACTTTTAAATCCAAGACAAAATTATGTGAACATTATACTTTATATTAAGCCAATTAAACTTAACAAATAGAGTAACTATCTAGCAATGTGAAGAGGATCAACAGCCTGAAACTACCTATTTAGGATTATATGATATCTGACTACATTTTAAAAAGAATTTCCTAACATTTAACTCTAACAACTCTTAAGAAACTACACTAATATCCTCCAGCTAAGGTTCAAATACTTGTTTTCTAGAAGCTGACTAGAGATGCATTGTATCCCGTAGCTAAACCCTTTGGTGAAGAAATATCTTCTTGTCTACATTGTTTTCTTCTGATTGTCTATGAAAATCTGTGCTTGTCACTAATAAAGCAAAATTTCAAAGCACTCAAAACCATCTTTTAGGAAAAAAATGGATGTATGCAAATTCTTGCAAAAATTCCAGACTGTACCAAAAAAAGGAACAAGACACCAAAATGAATTCTTTGCATTTGTGTAGTATCTTACACAGAGTAGGCATGGTCTATTTTTCTTTATCTTTCATTGTAAGAGTTTATATTAAAGAAGAGGATTTTACTTCAGTCTAAATAAGTTGGATGAGAACAAAGGACTTTCTTCTTTAAGAGTACCTCACATTTGTTTAGTATTTGACACGTCCTTCCAAATGCACTATATCATTTGGTTTTGCAACAAACCTTATTAGAAGTCAGCCAAATCTACAGAAAAAAGAAACAAGCTGAGAGAGGTTTTACAGTTGGTAAGCTCACCTAGCTAGGAAGTAGCAAAGTTAGACTTCAACTCAGGTTTCTAATTCCACATCCTGTGCCTTTCACTTTCCTTCCAGGCCATACGGAAGCCTGTCTCTCACACCACATCTTTCAGGGTAGTTTGTCAACTGGGTTTATGTTACAATAAAATATAACTTTCCTGCATGATTCCTTGATCTTGAACTGTTGTAGCTGATCAAGGCCTATTTGTTGCCAGAGCATAAATGGAGGAAAATAATATACTTTGATCTCTTTACACATAATCTATTTTCAAGCTTCAGTTCCTGTAGTATATACTTGCTAAATATCATTGAATATTAAAGTGGCAGAAAAATATTTTACCCCATTTATTTTCTCCCTCAGCTAGAATGGCCAAGAAGAAGCAAATAAATTACAGTTGAATTTATAGTAAGAAATATTATCGCCAGGAAATTGTCAGATGTGATGTTATCATTTTTGTAATTACAAAAGAAATATCCATTCCACTGGAAGTTACCACAGTATGGGAGTAATTGCTATGCTATTACAGAATAGTTGTGTGATATGGTTATTCTTTTCAAACAAACTATAAATTAAGTACTAAACATAATATAATTTATAATGAAAAACTTAACATGGCTTAAAGTAGCTACCAAATTTGAGTGGCACTCTGTGGTTGTTGCAAAGTAATTACATAATTATTTAAGCCTCACAAACTTAGAAATTACAAAGTACTTATGAAATGCATTACCACAAGAAGTTAAATGGAACCTAAAATAGTTACTAGCCTAATTTGGGTAATGTTTTCTGTGTGCTAAATGGCAATTCCATTATTATCTTTTTTTGTGATAGCATCTAATGTGTTTTAACAAATGCTTCTCATTTGTCTTTATTCATAGAATCCTAGATTCTCCATGTTGCAAGAAAATATCTAAACCAAGTTTTCTACCCTATGAGCCTCTTCTACAACATTCAAGACAACTTATTACTGGGCTTCTTGAGTCAAGGCAGCCCAAAGCTCCATAAATTAAAAAATAAAGTCAGTGAATTGGTTAGGAGTCTTTGGTGGCATATGACAGGTGACCAACTCACACCAGCTTAAGGGAAAGAAGATATTTACAAGTTCAGGTACTTGAAAAGCCCAAGGTTGCTGGCTTTGAGCCTGTGAGATCTAGGTGTTATACAATGTTCTAAGTATTTTATTCTTTTAGATATCTGCTTGAGAGTCTCTGTTGGCTCTGTTCTCAGATAGGCTCTCCCTCTGTAAGATGTCTGTCAGAAGATTCATGTACCACCTACTGACTCAGACATTCTAGTAGAGAATTTCTGTTTCCCAGTAGTTCGAGGAAAGACCTGGAATATTCTGACTGGGGTGTTCTGTATCATATGCCTTTCTCCAAATCAATCACTGCATATTGTTCATGGGTCACATGAGCATCCATCTCTAGAACCAGGAGGGTAGGGTCTTTCCCAAAAGAATACTGTGATCCTGTTAATGAAAGAAGAAAGAATGAACACTGAGCGGAGAAACACAACAGATGTCCACGACAGGCGAGATTTATTACTCTTCCTCTAATAGAGATATTTCTCTTCTTCCTCTTTTATAGTGGGGGGACCTCTGGGAGTTGAGTTCTGGTGAAAATAAAATGGTTCCGGTCAACAAATTGGTCCAAGCTGGAAGCTGACATCTGTACTGTTGGCATTTATCACGAGCACACCAGAAGGGTAATTACAAGTTTACAGAAGCACTCCTTTCTTCATCCAAAAATGCAGTTACTCTGGACACAATGTTCTTTAGCCTCAATCCACAGAGCATTGATTCACTAGAACCAATCTTTCAAAAGTACTTAGAATTTTCTTTTGTCTTCTTTTTATCTTTTTTTTTTTTTAACATCTACTTCTGTTTTATTGATTATGCCAAAGCCTTTGACTGTGTGGATCACAACAAACTGTGGAAAATTCTTTTTTTTTCCTCTCTCTCTTTTTTTTTACTTTACAATATTGTATTGGTTTTGCCATACATTGGCATTCTTTTTAAATAGTAGTTGGGTATGACTCAGGATCTCTGCAGATACCATTCGTCGTCCACAGAACACTCTGGTGAACCACACAGCTCTGCTATACATGCTGATTATCTTAGAGTCATGGTGTAGGGGAAAGAGCATCTTATGCTCATAGGATGAAGGTGTAAACTGTGCAGTGTTGAGAAGCTTGCCACTCTCGTTCTCAGGTGTAGCAGGCAACTGTTGCTCCTTCTGGCTGCCAAGCATCTAAACCCATGGGCAACGATCTGTCTTATGGGTTTTGATGGGAGGCACGGATATCGGTCACTACTGAAACAAAAAATGCCACTAACTCACTTTCCCAATCCCCCTTGCAGCTAGTATGTGGGCATGTGACCTAGGCTCCCTAGGTAGCACTAGTGATAAAGAACCTGCCTGCCAATGCAGGAGATGTAAGAGACGCAGGTTCAATCCCTGGGTTGGGAAGATCCCTTGGAGGAGGGCGTGGCAACCCACTCCAGTATCCTTGCCTGAAGAATCCCAGGGACAGAGGAGCCTGGAGGGCTACAGTTCATAGCGTCACAAAGAGCCGGACACAGTGAAGTGACTGAGCACACTCACGACCTAGGCCTTAGCAATCAAATGCATCTACTCTGGTCTTTGACTAGGGGACCAGAGATGCAAGCAATAAAGCTTTGAGACAAAGTTCCTCTGGCAACAGAGGCCGCTGCTAGGAGATCAAGTTCTCGGAGCAACAGAGCAGCAGGTCTAGCAGCTGTGTTCAGTGTCTGAGGTCATTTGTGTCCACAGATTAAGTGGCTGTTTAGGGCTTAGCAATAGCAGTTCCAGGGCCATCCTCCCTGGACTCATTTCGCAGTGCGACTTTGGTATTATTTTTTACTGCAGTGCATCTGAACTTGTATTTTCAGCACCCCCAGAGTTTCTATGAGCTTCTTATCATCTTTTTTTTTCCTCTAAAGTAACCCTGAATCAGTATCTGTTGCTTGTATCCAAAAATCAAGGTTGATATAAAAGTTCTCATCTTATGTAGTCTAGAAAGATTTTCCAGCATGGTGGTTAAGGGGATAGGCTGCAAACTTGTCTTTCACATAATAACTCTTTGTTCTTTGTGTGGTGGCATGGTTTCTGAGTTATAAGAAACATTTACTCTCATAGAGGGATGAAATAGGGAATTTATATTTAAAAACTAAAACTCTATCATGAAGAACATTTGAGCATTTAAGCATTTTATAATTTTCTAATCTATTTAAGCAAGTTTATCAACAATAGTGCCCTTAATAAAGGATTGGGGATAACAGCGTGGTGAAGTGACATATTAGATGGTCTAAGGTATTTCCCTGTTTGGGGGAGGGGGTGCCCTCCCGTGGCTTAGCTTACAATTTTGATCACTGTAAAATGTAGAAACATTTGTTGATGATTCCCATCATTTATACTTTAGTGGGACTAATGGGTCTGATCAGACATTGGTATAAAGGTGTGGAACAGAAGGGAAAGGCATATGAATCTGAAGAGAGAATGGGGGGGTCTCACAGCTGAATTAGAAGGAGCACAGTATACATAGGTACCTGGGCCACCCTCGATGAGCAGAGTCAATTTTCTGTCTTACCTTCACTCTCTAAAATTGGTGATTGACTACTGTCTTGCTATAGAATTTTACTGAGAAACCAAAAATGTATGTGCTTATTTACCTATAAGACTATAATTAAGGCAGAAAATGCTCCCCCAACTCTTGCAGGCATACAGCCCCAATACTCACAAAATTGTACAAGAAATTGGAGATGACAGCCACGGTAGAAGGATTGAGAAAGAAGAGGGAGGAAAAAAGCCCATGTTACTAAGTTAATAACCAGAAGAACATCTAAATAGGGGCCATTCCCTTACAATACCACATACTATTTCTTAAACAGAGTTATTCTGTGGTTTGTAATCAAGTGTCTGAATTCTGAATTTATAGGCCCCAGGATGGTAAATGTGGTTATATGGTATTTAGCAATTTTGTGTGGTGCTGCGCTAAATATGGAAAAGTCAGAAAAGTATTTCAGTGCTTTTCCTTTGAGTCTACTCTGAAAGCTGGGTTGAGTAATGGCAAAAAAAAAAAAAAAAAACCAACCACCAGCCTGGTAAGGGGCAATCAAGTTTATCTGCTTTGGAAACTTTACTTTCATTTCAGGAATATCTCTTTAGAATATGTCTAAATTAACTTCTTCCTTTTTAGCTCATGAAATTGTAATCATTTCTCAAAATCTTGAAATACCTAATAAATGGAGAATTTCTGCTCAATATACCAAAACGATGTCCTAATAGTTACAATCTGATCAAGGGTTATAGATGAAGTCTCCTCATCATCCCTAGAGGTTTTAAGCACAGAATAAAGGCTCATTAGCTAGGGTGTTGGATTCTAAACATTTCCCAAAGTGTTTGGGGGCCAGGACACACTGAAAATGACTTCCAGTCTGTCTGTCTGGGGTTCAAAGGTTTGCTCTGCAACTCACTGATATAGAATTTGAAAAAATTCAGTGACCTATAAAAACCCTGGTAAACTTCTATGGACTGTCAAGGCTGGGATTACAGATTTGATATAAAATTAAAATGTTCTACATCAAATCCCACTCTTGCAGGATCTGTGGCAGTTTAGAAATAGCCAAACCAATAATATTTTAAAGTATCTTTAAACTCAGTTTTTAAAAAAATCAGGCAAAGCATTCAATGTATTTTTTCCAGAATCACACTTCATTTTTGTTTCCAAATCATATTAATGTACCCCCGTTTTTCACCATTTTCACCATACTTGGTCCAAAAGTCTTTTGGCTATTTTTTTTTTAATTTTTATTTTTACTTTATTTTACTTTACAATACTGTATTCGTTTTGCCATACATTGACATGAATCCGCCACGAGCATACATGAGTTCCCAAACATGAACCCCCCCTCCCACCTCCCACCCCATATCATCTCTCTGGATCATCCCTGTGTACCAGCCCCAAGCATCCTGTATCCTGCATCGAACATAGACTGGTAATTCGTTTCTTACATGATAGTATACATGTTTCAATGCCATTCTCCCAAATCATCCCATCCTCTCCCTCTAAACTCAAATTCATCCTGAAAGCAAAAAGGTTCATTACTTTGATTGTATTAAATTAGTATGACTTAAGTTTTAAAAACATTTCTAAATAAATGTTTTGGGTCAACATAGCAGAATAAGAACATGAGCTTTATTCTCAAATTGAATTTTGACCAACCACTGGCTCTGTCACCAGCTGACCAAGCTGTTGCCCTTTGGGGACAAGTTACTCTGTTTTCTCATTTATACAATTAAGATAACAATGTTTACCTCCTATGAATGCTATAAGATTTAAAGGTTGTAAAGCTTTCATAGCAGAGTCCAGCACATGGTAGTCATTCAATAAATTATAACAAAACAAAAATGGCAATATGATTTTCCTAAATGTGCACTTAGCTAAGATAACCACTTGGAAAAAAAAAAATAGTTGTTTACATATATATAAGTTGTGGTGTTTTAAAGAATAAGTCTTAAGTCATTGTGATTAAATTGATTGTGAACTGTTGAGACCCTCTTAAATGGATATTTCCTAAGAAAGCCCTCCATTTCTAGTTCATGTATTCATCGACTGATTCAACAACACCCTTAAACACACTCATCACAGCAGTTTATTTGAAATGTCTGCAAGGTAGTTAATTTCAGAAGAGTGTTGCCACATTAGCCTGCTCATTTCTGTCCCAACTAGAGTTCCTGAGAACAACTGAAAGGCTAGTCAGGTATTCACACCATAGAGAGCTACAACCCACCACGACATAAAACAGTTGAAGCTGTGCTTATCATATGATGATGGCAACTACATTTTCCCTTCCTCCAATGTTCCTGGCCTTGACCTAGGTCATCACTAGTCCTAGAGATGGCAGGCATGTTGGAAGTTCTTCCACTGGAGGTTCTTAGCTTCTGTGGCTGCTCTCTCCCTTATGTCCTTGGTTCCAGAGGACATGGAAGAACTTCAGCCTGCCCTCAGCCCTGCACCTGTCTGTCTTTCCTGAATTATAGACAAAGCCCACTCATTCTTGGGGGAGGTATCTTTCTTCACCATCCTCATGATCTCCTGTTCCTTAGCTGTAGACAGTCAGCCCTGTCTCCCATTTGTTCAGTCCTCTTGGCCTCTGCCCATCACCCCCTCCACAGCACTTACCAAAGTCATGCTACCCGTTGATTGAATATCTGCCATTTTTCATGACATAACTTCCTAAGCATTGTGACTGAAGTATGTACAGAAATTTTGGAAACCAAAAAAGAAGATAAAATGATATTTGCCCTAGGGAGACCTGGGCAGATTCTACAGAGAAGCTAGGACTAGAAGATGAATAAGAACACAACAAAGGAAGGAAAAAATGAAATTTTGGCAGAATAAAGAAATGTCAAAGGCATGAAAATCCACAGAGTATAAAAGAATGGTCACTATGAGCAATGTGTTGAACGTGTTGTTGTTGTTCAGTTGCTAAGTCATGTCCAACTCTTTGCCTTGTGTTGAATGTGTGGTGAAGAATAACGAGATGAGACTGGGAAGGGAAGTTGGAGTCAAACCATAAGGAGCTAAATGGGCCAATCTCAGAAGTTCATATTTACACTGCAGTCAATAGGAAATCATCAAAAATGTTGGGCACAGGAGAAACAAGCCAGAGCTGCAATGTGAGGATGAATGTGCTGGCACTGGGGCAAATTAAGAAGGCAAGTCTAGAGCTAAGAAAATTAGTCAAGAGTTGAGAAATTCAAGCTAGCAAGAATGACAGCTTCAAATATGGATGGCAAGGGAAAAAGAGGAAGGGATTGAATGAAGAGACGCATCAAAGGAGAAAATTACAGGGTGAAATGACTAATTGAAACTATGAAAACAGATAGAAGAAGTCAAAGATGATTCTGAGAGGACATTTTAAATTACTGCATTTTCTCTGTAGATAGATAGGTCTATATCTTATATCACATAAATAGATATAGGCATGGGTATAGATAGAGATGGGCTTCCCTGGTGGCTCAGATGGCAAAGAGTCTACCTGCAATGCAGGAGACCTGGGTTTAATATAGCTAGACATAGGTATCTTCACTTACTTCACCTTACCCTTTGTTTAATCTAAACACCTGCATGTAATATGCCACCATGATGATGAAGCACTCAGTATTTGCATAATAGGTTAGAAGAGCTTCAAGGAGCTCATTATTTTCTCAGAAGAGTTGGGCATCTGGAATAAGTTACAGGGAGGTTATGGAATTTTCTTCCCTGGAGGTCTTTTGCAACAAGCTGGATACCCATCTGTCTGTGAAGGCTTAGGTGTGGTCCTCTCTGAAGCCTGGGAGAAGGCTGCCTTGAGTTCTTGTGATCTTTTCCAGGCCTACAATTCTATGCTTCTACATCATTTTATGGCTTAACCCCAAGGTATATTATTCATTTGATTAAGTAAATAATAAGGCAAAACTTGAAATTTTTATGGACACTGTCATAGAATGTATTCTGGAAATCCTGAAAGTTAACCAGCAAGACCTCTGAATAAATTGTGAATAATTTTATAGGTCAGGATTTCCAGTGTGTTTGATGGAACTAGTACTGTAGTATTCTTGCTCCAAAAAATAAGAACAAAACTTCAGTGTGCATTAGTATATAAAAGCCCTAATATTTCCTATAGGATAAATGCTTTTAAAATATTCACCTAGAACTTCTCAAATCTTACAGGAGAAAGAGACATATGTATTTGTCACTGTGTATATGTATGACTATTAATATCTCTCTCTCTCTCTCTACCTAGCAATCATCTATCTACTTTTAAATTTCCTATGAAAATAGGGTCTCATAAAACATACTTTGTTAAATATTATTCTGACTTACTTTTCATATCATAAGAAGATCTGGGTAGAGTGTATCACCAATAACATCTAAACTTGTCCAAGGATCTTTGGTTAATCTGATAATTGAGTTATTTTTAAATTACAGTTTGCTTCCTTATAAAATGGAGATAACACCCGATTCATAGGTTGTTATGAGAATTAAATGAAAATATGTAATGCACCTGGCATAGAGACTGTAATTTGTAAGTGCTCCATAAACGTTAGCTTCCTACCCTTTGCTTCTCCATTAAGTTTTGGTACCTAATATATCTTACAAATAAATAGTTTAGGTGCAGAAATGCTTAGGCAGTTAAAACCACTGGGTTCTGCTAAGCAATGAATAGCTCATCCTGTGTTAAATTAAAATGCAGGAGCTCAAGTGATTTTCCCTCAATAATCGAAGCTATCCTGTAATGTATGTGCATATGCATAAGGGCCACTCAGAAAAATAAGAATATTTTTAATAAGTGGTATGATCTCGGGTGGTTTGTTTCCTTTAAAAAAAAGAATTAATGGACTATTTTTAGGGTAATTTAGGTTCATAGGGAAACTGAGAAGAAAGTACAGAATTCCCCCATACCCTCTTCCCCATAGGCATATAGCTTCCCCTACCAACAATATCTTACACGGTGTGCTACGTTTGAATGAATGAACACATTGTTATCAACCAAAGTCCCTACTTTGTGTCATACAGAATAGTTTTGCTGCCTTAAAAGTCCCCTGTGCTCCACTTATTCATTCTTACCTTCTCCCAAGACCATGGCAACAATTGATCTTCCTTCAAAATATGGTATGTAGCCCTTTCAGATTGCCTTCTTTTGCTTACTAACATCCTAAACCCTCTTTAAAGGCCTTCCATTTCAAGTCAAGTCCACCTACAATAATCTCCTTCTTCATTAACAAAAAGGTAGCTGATTAGGGACTTTATTTATATTTGCCTTTAAATTATTTTTTAAAGCTGTCTTAGTAGAGTATCTTTTAAATGTAAAAAATAATAATAATAAATTGAAAATTGGCCAACAGAAGAAACAAACCAAAGAAGAATGATGATTATCATGAGCTAGGAACTCTGAACTGGAGTGGTCCAGCCATACTTGTTCCTTTTTCCCCAAACTGTTGAGTTCTACCTCCTAGCAGACAATTTCAAGTTGGCCTACTCCTGTTCCCTCCTTGGCTTCTGTCCCTGGGCTTCTGTCTTTCTCTTTCTCCTTTTTTTTTTTTCTGAAAAAAAAGGAGTTCACACACCTTTTTTTTCAGGGTTCTTTGAGGTTCTAAGGACAGAACAGGCTGCAATCAATGAATGCAAAAAAACTCAAGGGAAAACATAGAGTTGTTGATCAGTCGCTAAGTCATGTCCAACTCTTTGCAACCCCATGAACTGCAGCATGCCAGGCTTCCCTGTCCTTCAGCATCTCCCTGAGTTTGCTCAGACTTATGTCCATTGAGTCAGTGATGCCATCCAGCCATCTCATCCTCTATCTCCCTCTTTTCCTCTTGCTCTCAATCTTTCCCAGCACCAGAGTCTTTTCTAATGACTGACTTCCAACATGAAGTCAGTTCTTCACATCAGGTGGCCAAAGTATTGGAGCTTCAGCATCAGTCCTTCCAATGAATATTCAGGGTTGATCTTTAGGATTGACTGGTTTGATCTCCTTGCTGTCTGAGGGATTCTCAAGAGTCTTCTCCTGCACCACAGTTTGAAAGCAACAATTCTTTGGCACTCAGCCTTCTTTATTGTCCAACTCCCACATCTGTACATAACTACTGGAAAAACTATAGCTTTGACTATATGGACCTTTGTTGGCAAAGTGATGTCTCTGCTTTGTAATAAGCTGTCTAGGTTGTCATAGAATTTCTTACAAGGAGCAAGCGTCTTTTAATCTCATGGCTGCAGTCACCACCCACAGTGATTTTGGAACCCATAAAATGAAATCTGTCACTGTTCCCGCTTTTCCCCACCTATTTTCCCATCTATGAAGTTATGGGACTGGAAATTATGATCTTCATTTTTAGAATGTTGAGTTTTAAGTCAGCTTTTTCACTCTCCACTTTTACCTTCATCAAGAGGCTCTTTGGTTTCTCTTCACTTTCTGCCATTTAAGTGGTGTCATCTGCCTATCCACTGTGGTTGATATTTCTCCCAGCAATCTTGATTCCAGCTTGTGAGTCATTCAGCCTGGCATTTCACATGATATATTCTGCATAGCAGTGAAATAAGCAGGGTGAAAATATACAGCCTTGATGTACTCCTTTCCCAATTTTAAACCAGTCCATTGTTCCGTGTCAAGTTCTAACTGTTGCTACTTGTCCTGCATACAGGTTTCTCAGCAGTCAGGTAAAGTGTTCTGGTATTCCCATCTCTTTAAGAATTTTCCAGTTTGTTGTGATCCACACAGTCAAAGGCTTTAGTGTAGTCAATGAAGCAGAAGTAGATGGTTTTTTGTTTTGTTTTGTTTTTAATTTTCTTGCTTTTTCTGTGATCCAGCGAATGTTGGCAATTTGATCTTTGGCTCCTCTGACTTTTCTGAATCCAGCTTGTATACCTGGAATTTCTTGGTTTACATACTGCTGAAGCCTAGCTTGAAGGATTTTGAGCATCATTTTGCTAGCATGTGAAATGAGTGCAATTGTATAGTAATTTGGACAGAGGAGCCTGGTAGGCTGTGGTCCATGGAGTTGCTAATAAGTCAGACATGACTTAGTGACTAAACAAAAATTGAAGCTGAGAGAGGTTAAATGACTTTCCTAATGGCTATCCTGGTGGCTTGGATAGTAAAAAATCTGTCTCTATGAAGGAGACCTGGGTTTGGTCCCTGGGTCAGGAACATCCCCTGGAGAAGGAAATGGCAACCCACTCCAGTATTCTTGCTTGGAGAATTCCATGGGCAGTGGAACCTGGTGGGCTACAGTCCATGGGGTTGCAAAGAGTCGGACACGATTGAGCAGCTAACACTTTCACCCATTTTTGTGGCAGACAGGTAAGAATTAACAGAATCAGGATTCAAGTTCAGGGTGGCCTGTTTCCAAATCCTTTATACTTAACACTCTTTTATGCTCAGAATGGTAACACAAGTCTCATAGATCAGTGACTCCCAAATGTTAAAGTGAAAATGTCAGTCGCTCAGTCATGTCCAACTCCTTGTGACCTGCATGGACTGTAGCCTGCCAGGCTCCTCTGTCCATGGGATTTTGCAGGCAAGAATACTGGAGTGGGTAGCCATTCCCTTCTCCAAGGTATCTTCCTGACCTACGGATTGAATCCAGGTCTCCTGCATTGCAGGCAGATTCTTTACCATCTGAGCCACCAGGGAAGCCCCTCTCCAATGTTAATCCTGCCCTTTATGATGAATTTTATGATGGTATGATCCATGATCATAGCACCTTGTTGTGCATTCATATACCAGATCCCAGGTGTAAGAGTTACTCAGGGAGAAGCTAGCTTCTGCCCTCTCCCTGAAGCACTTACTGGCTGCATTCCTGGTCTACACCCCTCTCATAGGATTTTCAGACCCACAGGGAAAAGACTTGTGGGCCCATAGTTCTACTTCTTAGAATAGAACCTGACTATTTTAAATTGTACAGAATTGTACTGAGTTAACATCCAGTTTTTATGTGTAATTTGACTTTTGATAAAAACAAAAAGGAGCTAGAACAAGATTGTAATAAAAAGCAAAGAGCTATACCAAGAAAGCTCTAGGTCAAGGCATACTGACAAACAGAGCCAAGAAAATTCAGCTATACAAATGTCACATAAAATTCTAGGCTATAATTTTCTGAATTTGAATTTTTAAATGTGGGCCTTTGAAAAAAATCAACCCTCTCAAAGGATAATATACATATATTAAAATTCACCAATTTTAACTTAGTTTAGAATTTTGGCAAATGTAAAGCAGTCATGTAACCACCACTGCAATCATGATGTAGATTATTTTCATCACACTAAAAGTTCCCCTACTTTTGCCCCTTTGCTTCTCAGCGTCTACAGAAAAATTTGCTTGGATTTTTGTTTGGAAATTCATTCACTCTACAGAAAATTTGAGGAACAATTCACATCTTCATGGCACATTGTTTGCCAGTTTGTCTCTCCGTTTATTTTTCTCCTTTCATTTTTTACAGTAATGCTTTATAATTTTCAATATATGTGTTTTAACACCATTTTTATTACATTTATTCTCATCTTCTGTTTTTCATGCTATTGTAAATGGTATTGCTTTTTAAATTTCAAGATCAAACGTTATACAAATTGTTAGCATGTAAGTATTATACAATTGATTTTTGTATATTGACCTTTTATTCTATAATCTTGCCAAATTCGCTTACATGTTCTAGTAGTTTTTTTGAAGACAGCTTGGGATTTTGTATTTGGAAATTCACTGTTATATAATAATGAAGAAAGTTTTGCTTATTATTTCCCATCTGTCTCCTTTTCATTGGTCAAGATGTATTATCTTTTTTAAATGTTTCTGGATTCAGAGTATTAAAGATTTGTTAAAGATTTTTGCATCTATGTTCCCGAAGGATAAAGATCTATAATTTTCTTTTCTAACAATGTTTTTCTGTTGTTGTGGAAACAGGTTAATGATAGCCTCCTAAAATGAGTTAGGAAACATTCCCTGTTGTTTGCTGGAAGAGTTTCTGTAAGATTGTCATTATTTCTTCCTTAAATGCCTGGCACAGTGTATCAGTGAAGTTATCTGGACCTAGGGGTTTTCTTTGTGGGGAGAGGGGTGCATGAGTACTTTAACTCTGATTTCAATTTTTAAAAATAGATGAAAGACTTTAACTTTTCTATTCTACTTTGTATAAGCTTTGACACTTTGTATCTTTCAAAAAATGTCAGCCATTGCATCAAATAGATGAATTTGTTAACATATAATTATTCATAATATTGCCTTATATTTCTAACACTTGTAGGCTCTGTAGTTATATTCCCCTTTTTATTTCTGATATTGATAATTTTCATCTCCTTTTTTTAAATTTTACTTTATTTTACTTTACAATACTGTATTGGTTTGCCATACATCAACATGAATCCGCCACGGGTGTACATGAGTTCCCAATCCTGAACCCCCCTCCCACCTCCCTCCCCATACCATCTCTCTGCTTCATCTCCTTTTTTTCCTAATCATCCTGTTCAAAGATTTTAACCAATATTATCGATTTTCTCAAGTAACTAGCATTTGGGTTTATGGATTTTTCTCTACGGCTTTGGGAGTGTCTTTCTTTTTGCTTCATTGCTTTTGTAGTTGCTTTATTTTTACTTCCTTCTGCTTAAGTTAATTGCTGGTGCTCTTCTTTTTATAATTTCTTCAACTGGAAGTTTTGATATTAATTTTTATAACTTTTTCTCTGTTATAATACAGTCATTTAATGCTATACATTTTTCTTTGAGTATGCTCTTTTATATCAGCCTAACAATTTGATATGCTGTGTATTCTTTGTTATTCTTATCAAATTATTTCCTAATTTCCCTTGTGACGCCCTCCATGAGCCATGAGTTAAGATATGTGCCATTTAATTTATAACTATTTATGGATTTTCCAGAAATATTTTAAAATTGGTTTCTAGTTTGATGTTGCTGTCATCAGAGAAAATACTCTGTAAATTAAATCATTTAAAAATTTTATGGCTCAGAATTTTGTCTGTGAATGTTTCGTGTACACTTGATGAGATTATACTATGCTGTTGGGAGGAGTGCTGTATAAACAAAAATTAGGTTAGATTGATATCTTGGGCAGTTGGGGCTGCTATAACAAAAATACCATTGACTGGATGACTTAAGCAATAAACATTTATTTCTTACAGTTCTGGAGGTTGGAGAGTCCAGCATCAAGGTTGACAGCAATCTAGTGTTTGGAGCGAACTTTCTTCCTGGTTTGCAGATGGTTGGTCACCTTCTTGCTATATCATCACAGGACGGAGAGATGGGAATGAGAGAAAGCGTCTTCATCCTTGGTAATACTTTTTGTTTTGAAAGTTGCTTTGTCTGCTATTAATATAGTCATCCTAGCTTCCTTTCAGTTTTGTGTTACATATTTTAACAACTTTTCACTTTGAAACTATGATATTCTTATAGAGAGCATATTTGCTTATGCCTGCAATCTGACACTCTCTACCTTTTAACTGGAATGTTTAGAAAAATTTAAATTTAATGTAATTATAAACAAGATTGTGTTCAATTCTATTATCTTGCTATAGGTTTCTCATTTATTTTATCTAGTATTTCTCTTATTTGAACACTTCTCCTCCATTAACTGAGTACTTATTATAAAATCATTTTGTCTCCACTATTGGTTTGTTAACTACACATTTTGCTTTGATTTACTATTAATTATTATCATCATCATTATTACTGTTGGTTTCTCAAGACTAGGAGATTGCACATTTTTTTCTGTAAAGCATCAGATATTAAATATTTTAAATTTCTCTTGCAACTACTCAACTTTGCCACTGTAGTTGAAAAGTATAGCTGGATATCATGTAAAAGAATGGCTATGGCTGTATTCCAATAAAACTTTAATTACAAAAATACAAAAACGGGTGGCAGCTCAAATGGGATTTGACCCACAGGCTGTCAGTTTGTCACCTTTGTAAGTTTCCCAGTAGTCATCTTTAACTTAAAACAGCCTAAGTTCAAATAATATTATACTACTTTACAGTGTAACAACTTTACAAAATTGTAGTTACAGTTTGTATCTCCCAAACATCATATTATTCTTCTCATATAGTTTAAAATTAGTGTTACACTCCTCAAGATACACTATTATTATTTTGCTTCAAACTTTATCTTTCAAAGAGATTAAAAATTGAGGTGAAGTAACTTTTAAAAATTTATTGACATATTTCCACTTCTTGCTTCTCTATTCTATCATCCAAATTCAAATTTCCATTTGGTATCGTCATATTGTTACTTCTGCTTGTAGAATTTCTTTTAACATTTCTTAAAGAGCAGGTCTGCAAATGGTTAATTTCATTTTTATTAGGTTGAAAAAGTATTTCTCCTAGAGTTTTGAAAGACTCTTATTGGGTATAGAAGTCTTGGTAGACAATTTGTTTTTCAGCAGTTTAGAGATATTGTTTCATGTGTCTTTGAGCCTTCATTGTTTATAATGAGAAGTCTGTTAACCTGCATTTTCCCCCATTGGCATAACACATATATCTTTTTTCCTCTGGGTACTTTTACGGTTTTTTATTTATGGTTTTGTTTTTAGAAATTTGATTATAATGTATCTTTTTGTGAGTTTCTTTATATATTTTTGCTTGAGGTTCACTGAGATGCCTGTATGTGGGTTTAAAGTTTTTAATCAAATTTTCCAATGGCCATTGTTTCTTCAGATTTTTTTCCATCCCCTATTTTCTCATTTTATTTTCCTTCTAGAAGTCCAGTTACGTATGATATACCATTTTATATTGCACTATATATGGAACAGGACATTGATTTTTCAAATCTCTTCATTTCGAATAGTTTCTATTCCTTTGTCTTCAGGTTCACTCATCTTTCTTTGGTGTGTATTGTGATAGTAATCCCACTGAGTATATTTTTTTCATTGTGGATAATGTAAATTATTTCCTTTAGAAGCTGCAAATATATTTTTTAAAATTATTCTTTATATCTCTCCTTACCATTATTTGTTTTCCTTTATATCCTTGAAATGTTTATAAAATTTTTATAGCTGGTTTATGGTCTTTCTTTAATAATTTCATAGTCTCCATTATTTGAGAGTTTGTTTACACTGACTGACATTTCTTCTGGTTATGAATCATATTTCCATTTTTCTTTCCATGCCTTTGATTGGATGCTGAACATTCTGAATTTTATGTTGAGTGCTGAATTTTATTTTTCTTTAAACAATGTTGGATTTGTTCTGATGCACAGTTAAGTTACTCATGAGTGAGTTCAATCCCTTTAAGGCTTGCTTTCATGCTTTTCTATGACAAGTCTAGATTAGCCTTCATTCTAGAAACAAATTTGCCTGCAACAAATGCATGACACTTATGACAGCATGCCCACATTTTTTAGGAGGTCCCTCCACTCTAGCCGGTAGAATCACATACTATGTTCAGCCCTTGATGAGCTCTGAAAACTGTTGGCCTATTGCTTGAT
This sequence comes from Oryx dammah, assembly GCF_014754425.2. NCBI lineage: Eukaryota > Metazoa > Chordata > Mammalia > Artiodactyla > Bovidae > Oryx > Oryx dammah. The sequence goes on from NW_024070210.1 coordinate 36,566,181, forward strand.
ACTGATTCCCAAGCCTGAGGTAGTTTCACCTGTAAATGTGGAGGTAAGTACTCAGCCAGATAGACTCAACAGAACTACTCTGCAACTCCCCTCAATTTGATGACATTCCTATACTCTGTCAGTTTATTCTACCTGCTCATAAGCCTGGGAACTGCCCCAAGAAATGAGCAAAGTTATCATATAACTTACCTCTTTTATTCCTCTTCTCTTGGGAACCATCATCCTCTGCCACGTGCCATCCAGTGTCTGAAATCTATTATTTCATGTACCGTGTCTGCTTTCTAATTATTTACACTGTGAGGGCAATTCCTATGACAGTTAATCTTGTAAGGGAAAAAAAATTGATGTCCTAGCTTGTTTTTGTTATTTTTGCATGATATTTTTTTTATTGTAGATCAGTGTAGTTTTTTCAACTACCCTAGATTCTCATATTGTGTTCCTCCTCTTTTCATTGTTTTAAAAAAATTATCTTTTATGAAACAACTTTGACAGTTGTGTACAGATGCTTTTTAGTTCCTTTACCTGGTAAAATTTTAAAAACTAGAAATGTTATATCAACTCTTCGATATTTTACCAATTAATTTTGCTGGGCCATGAAATTGAAAAATGTTTTGCTTCACTATCTTACATCAGATTTACACCTGTACAGGGACTGATGAAAGGAATTAAACAAAGGAATGTGGTGATAACTACATATTTGGTCAGATGGACATTACAAGGTCTTAGTTCTACCACTGTAGCAATATAAAAGTGACTTTAGAGTAGATACTATAACCAGACCTCTGCCAATAAATGATGTTATTATAGACAGGCTGTTTGTGTCAGTTCAGATTCTCCAGGAAGTAGACACCAAGACGGAGCTAAGAGTACAAGAGACTGGGGTGGGTGGAGCAGTAAAACAATGAATTATAAGGGGATTGACAGCAAGATTAAGTGAGGAGAGCCTTCAGATTATTCTGACCCCTATGAGTGAAGATGGAGAGGGAAGGAGTATGGTGTAGGAAGAGAACTCAATTTGTGCTGGAGTTCAGAGTTTCAATGGGGAGCTCCAGTGCCAAGACTGCTCATAGAATTCTGCATTGTGTAGAAATGACCAGGTCCTATTACTTCTCCCGTACTCTGTTACTGACCAGGGTTTCCCAAGAGGAGGTGGCCTCAGCTCAAATGCTACATAAATGTTGAAGGTGCTGCTTCCGGTAGTAGTCACCTAACTGCACTCACAGATTTGTCCTTGGTGGTGGTGGTGGTGGTTGGTGGTTTAGTCGCTAAGTTGTGTCTGACTCTTGCGCCCCCTTGGACTGTAGCCTGCCAGGTTCCTCTGTCCATGGGATTCTCTAGGCAAGAATACTGAAGTGGGTTGCCATTTCCTTCTTCAGGGGATCTTCCCAACCCAGGAATTGAACCTGGATCTCCTACATTGCAGGCAGTTTCTTTACCAACTGAGCTACAAGGGATTTGTCCTTAAAAGATTAAAGCAGAGTTTCTCCATGACTGTCATTGCTCTGTTCTAATGCACTAAGACTGCGAGCGTGGTGGTCCTGAGAAGGAGCTGGCCCAGATCAAAGAAATGCATCTGTCTTAGTCTGTTTGGGCTGCTATAATAAAATACCACAGACTGAGCAATTTATAAACAGCAGAAATTTATTACTCAGAGTTCTGGAGGCTGGAAATCTAAGATCAAGGTGCCAGCATGGTTGAGTGGGGACCTTATCCTGGATCTCATACTTCTTGTAGTATTCTCACATGGCAGAGGGACAAGAAAGCTCTGTAGGATCTCTTTTATCAAGACACTAATCCTATTCATAAGAGCTCTACCCTCATGACCTAATGACCTCCTAAAGGCCTCACCTCCTAGTGTCATCATCACTAGGAATTAGGATTTCAACATTTTGTGGGGACACAAAAGAGTAATGATGTCATCCTCTCATCAGCATATATCCCAATCTTCTAGAATAAGCATAGGTATGGCAATGGAACAATAATTGCTGCTTCTGTTTCCCCAGGTGATGTCTTGAATTTGAGCTCATCTTTATACCATTAGGCCCCAATTTCTTTACCTATAAAATGGAAATTACAATAATATACTCTCCTAGGCCACACATAAATTCAAATAGCATACTGGGGCAAAAGGTAGCATGGGGGAAGAAAAGGAAGATATAATCTTCATCTTTTTAAAGCCAAGATATTTTATAGAAAATCTATGTCTTTATCAGTTAGCAACATCTCCCATTCCCCACAAGGATATTGAGATTTGGTTGTTTTTTTTTTCCAAAGTAAAAAGCATACAGAACTGCCTTTCTTTAAGTTATTGGAAACATCCATGAAGAGTCTCTTGCTTTCTTAAAAAATTTATTTGGAAGTACAAGTTAATTCTTACATTAAGTTATGATAGCCACTTGGGCTCTGGTGGTTCAGATGGTAAAGAATCTACCTGCAATGCAGGAGACCCAGGTTCATTCCCTGGGTTGGGAAAATCCCCTGGAGAAGCAAATAGCAACCCACTCCAATATTCTTGCCTGGAAAATCCATGGACAGAGGAGACTGGTGGGCTGCTTGGGTTGCCTGTAGCCACACTATTGCAGCATCACTGAACTTCCTACTTATTATTAGTCCTCAATTTTAAAATTGTGTTATAAATCACTAGTTTCTTTAGCATTTGAAGTTTGCTTCTGTTCAAGTAAATAATAGCTTGGTTATTTTTGCTGAAAGGTCATGATTTCCCTGTTTGTTCAGACCCAGTGTTCTATATTTAAGTTATAGCATACTTAACTAGTTCTATAGGAGGGGGAAGGACAAAATACACTGAAATGCTGATTCCCAAAAAAGCACAACTCTGACTAAATCTATAATCAATCCAATTTATGATCTTATTTAAAATAAGAGTGAAGTTATTGAGAAAGCAAAAATAGAAACTGCATGCCACTGCCATCGAAAGTGGTTTGAACCAGTTGCTGACTGACTTGGACTAAAATTCAGCTTCAACCTAAAATCCAATCAAAACCATTTTAGATTCCTCTACAGTGGTTTTAGGACTGCCTCCACAACTCCCTGACTTACAATCTTCTATTCTTACTAGAATTTGTGGTTTAAGAGAATGGTTAAAATGTCATGATGTGTCAGAAGAAATGACTAAAACAATGAAAACACATCTAGGGAAGGGAGTCTTTGCATCAAGAGACATAAATGCAAAGACAAACATTTCCATGGAAACGGTTTAGTACTCTTTGCTGATCTGTGGGGGCAGAACCACTAGGAAGGTGGATGCTCAGATTCTACCTCCTTTCACTGCATTATTGCCTGCTCTTATTTATCCAAAGCCTTCTGCTTCTCAAAGAAATAAACTGAGGATAAGGCTGGGAAGGTGATTGCTCCCTGACGTGCTGTGTCCATCACTGTTGTCCCTGGGAATACAGGCAAAAGAGCATTTCATTTTGTGGCAGTAAGAAGCAATAGAAAGCTGGCAAAGGCTCCAGTGTGTATCTAACATTGTTTAAGAACTGGGGCAATTTAAAGAAGGCTTAGCCTTTGCCCTCAAATAGCTTATCTTCCAACAAGAAGATAAGAAAAACCCATTTGCAACAAGAGTGAACAAAATAAAGTTACACATAATTTACTGCTAAATCACTGTTCCATTAATCACATTTCATTTCATTTAATTCTCACATCTTCCCTTACTTAAATACTTCTCTAGGGTTTGAAATTCTCTTCATTCCTCTTATTGATAAAGTGGTTGCTACTTGAAGAGAGAGGTCCATGTCCCTTACTTGCTTTTACCTTTATTTAGTGGACTATGTATAGATATAAAGTAGTTAAGACTAATAAAAGAAAGAGGTTATTAGAGATCAGCTAGTAAAAAAAAAAAATCCACTTAAAGTCATGATCTTAGAACTCTAGGATTTAGGACATAGCAGGCCCTCAATATACATGCTGTGAAGGAATGATTAGTCTGAAGAGATAAATAAAATATTCCAGGAGAAGAAAATATTGCAGACATGAGAATGACATATTCATGGAAGTGAGAGAGATTAGCCAAACTAGAGCTAAAGTTAGGCGTGAAATGACAGGAAGTGAGGATCACCAGGATACACAAAGTATTGGCCTTTTCTGGAAAAATTTAGGTTTGATGTCCTAGAAAATGGCAAGTCTTTGAAGGTCTGGGACCAATGAGCTATAGAACAAGAGTATCTGAGGAAGATGAATAGCCTTGGTGTGTAGGCTGGGTTAGGAATAAGAGAGGCCTCGCCTAGTCCAGCTCTGAGCCCATGCCAGCTGTTCAGGTGTGAAGTGATGGCTAGGGGCGGGGGAGGTGATGGAAGGAAGGGGTATGGATAAGAAGCATTTCAAAGGAAGACTCAGCAGGATTTAATAAACACTTTTCAGAAGATCAAAATCACTGTGCTTACTGAATCTACAGCAGAAGAGATAAGAACAGACTACAGACTAACACTGTAGAAGGAGCAAAAGATAGAAAGGCTAAGAAATAGAAACCAGGCCTGGGAGTCACAAACCCATGACCTTGCCCAGTGTACTTGATAATTCATTCCTTAAAATCAGGAGGCAGTCTCACCGTTATAGATACTTGTTAGCCTCTTACATGCAGCCTTAAGGTTTAAGATGCAAAGAGAAAAGATACCCCAGTCCTAGTCATCAGCAGCCTTCCTGGAATTTTCTAGAACTGTCAGTTCATGAGGTAGGATTCTTCTGACCTTGCCAAACTCTTTCTACCTGGTTATGTCTCCTCTGAGGCTAAGAACACCCTAAAGCAAATACCCAGGAATGTCTTCACTTGCTGGAAAATTTTGCTCCATAAACATTATTAGCAGGTGACAACAGATCTTGGTTTCTTATTTCAGCATTTAAAATAGTCAATATGATGCGTAGAAAGAGTTAACTCACCCAATTGTAGAAATACACCCCAGCTCACATACAAAAGAAAGTCCAATAGGTTTAAACAGAAAGTGGAACCACAAAAGCATCATTCACTATGCATTCTCTTTACATTTTTCTCTACTGTGAGAATTTCTCTTAGGTAAGGATGTTTTGTTTGCTCTGGATTCTGCCATCTGAGGGTCTCATTAATGCTCCCAGTATCCCTGTATCTATTCAGGAGGAAAGAAGGACTTCAAGTAGGGATAAATTGTGGTAAAGCCATGATATAGAGTGGAAATGATATTGTAGAACAATGCACATGATAACACAACCATTACAAAACCATGATAAGTATGTGATATGATAGAGGTGTCAGCTAATGCTACAGTGGTGATTATATATTTTGACACACATAAATGTATCAAACCATCCCGTACATTGTACATGTTAAATATATACAATGCTATAGCTCAACCATATCTTAATAAATTTTAAAAATATATAAAACTTTGTCCACATACATAAAACTCAAAAATAAAATGGGCCATTTGTAAAAGAATATATATATATGTGTTATATACTTAACATATATCAGGATTTTATGTAGTCTAAAATGTGAAAGGAGCCCTATGTTCAGTTCAGGGACACACTAAGGCTTCCGTGGCAGCTCGGTGAATCCACCTCCAGTGCAGGAGATGCAGGTTCAATCTGAGTGTTGGGAAGACCCCCTGAAGAAGGACATGGCAACTCACTCCAGTATTCTTGCCTGGGAAATCCTGTGGATAGAGGAGGCTGGAAGGCTCCAGTCCATGGGGTGGCAAAAGGATCAGATATGACTTAGAGACTAAAAACAACAGCAGCACCAGTATGAGAAAATCTAAACACTTGCACCTGGCAAGGAGAGGAAGGATGAGGCATCAGGAAAATATTGACTATAATGGGATATACCAAGGGGCTTCAACCAGGTTTGTAATGAGTCATCTCTTTAGCTGGATAGTGTGTATAGGTGTGTTCATGACATAATTCCTTATACCTTTCTATAGATAGGAAATATTTAACATTTCCTTTAAACCTTCAGCTCTTTCCTAGGAGGAAAGGTGGAAATTCACACTTCACAACATAGAAGTAGACTCACTTTCCTCCTGTCCTTAGTGTAGAGGAACCCCATTTCCAGGTAGGGAGACAAAAATAGAAGAGAGGGGACCCCTGCACAAAGGATTCAGTTGTTAAAGGAACAAATAACCCTTCATTCAACCTTCACTAGTGAGCTTTAAAAAGTCTGTATATTTTTATTTTTGCTGCACAGAAATTCCCTTCCAAGAGGAGAGGAGCATGATGTTTTGGCATTACTCAGCAGGGAAAAGGGCTTTCTCCTACTACAACGTTTAAGAAGGCCAGTATGTGCGAGTCACCCGAAATACTTCCTGAATGCCTGTGCCTTGCTGGCTCACAGAAAGGGGATTAGTAAAGCACCATTAACCCCACAATGAAAACACATCAGTTTAGGGTTTTCTTTCATCCTAAACCCAGTTTATAAACATAGCCTTATCACAAGGAGAATGTTTATCTTCATGTGTTATAAGTAGATTTCCAAAAAGCAACAGTAGCTAATGAAATTAAATATGATGTTGGAAAATCTATTTTCTCCCTCCAGCAAAAATGACACAGAAGACAGTTAAGCCAGAATGTGGTTTAATTTAAGCATCCTCTACTCTGATTAATTTAGAAATTTTATTAATAAGTTTAAGAAAGCCAGAGATTTGAACCTAAGCATTTCCTAATTTCCCACTTACTTACACCAAATTTCTAAAACAAGTCAAGAGATAGAGCTTTTTGTAGCTTTTCAGGGCTGAGGGTTAAGACATGTTCTAGCAATTTATGATCATTTATGTGAGAAATAGTTGATGACAAAGGAAACTTAATTACAGCTTTCCTCCTTCTTCCAACCACCCAAGAGGTCCTTGAGCTTCTCTGTTTGTTTTTATTTATATGTAGACTTTCAGAGGCTAATTTGACTGAAGACCTTAACTAACCTTGACTTTTCTAAAAGCTTCCCTGAAGAGTTAATAGTATGTTTCTACCCCTATCATCATTTTTCACTTGAGGATCACATTAGTTATGCACAATTACTAATGAAATGATGAAACAAATGGAGAAACAGTGCAGGCTGTCACTCCCAAAGGACCAATGTGCAAATTTAAATGTCTCAGCTCTCCAACATTGAAGCATATAAATCTGTACAACATGTTCCATATAAAATTTCTGACAATGCAAGTGTCACAGCTAACAAGTCTTGAAAGCAAAATGTAATTTACCACCTATTCTTTTCCCTGGTGTGCGGTAGTGGGTGGGGGGGGGGGGCAAGTCAATAGTGGAACTCAGTATGTAGTACTTTCTGAACCAAAACGTGGAGTTCATGGCTCTGCAGAATTGATGCAATCATAAGAAACAAGACTGTTCAAGTTAGGAGAGAGTGAGTGAGTGAAGCAGCTTAGGTCATGTCCAACTCTGTGACCCTGTGGACCATAGCCCGCCAGGATCCTCTGTCCTGGGATTCTCCAGGCAAGAATACTGGAGTGGGTTGCCATGCCCTCCTCCAGGGGATCTTACTGACGCAGGGATCTTTTACACCTGACCACATCTTTTACATCTCCTGCACTGACAGGTGGGTTCTTTACCATGAGCGCCACCGGGGAAGCCCAATTCAGTTTACAACTTTTATGGAATGTTGGGGATATGTGGTTGCCATATACATATACGGATAGCTGAGGGTAGAAGTGGGAAGACACAATGTACACATTAGAACACATATGTGGAGAAATAACTTTCATTTTCCATGACTGAAAACTTTTTCATCTCTTTCTAGGACAGTTTATCCTATTCCATTCAGGTGTATGTAGTCTGAGCTAATGATTTGCAGCCAAATCTGAGTTATCTTCAGTTATCTTCAGTTCAGTTCAGTTCAGTCACTCAGTCGTATCCAACTTTTTGCTACCCTGTGAATCACAGCACGCCAGGCCTCCCTGTCCATCACCAACTCCCAGAGTTCACTCAGACTCACGTCCATTAAGTCAGTGATACCATCCAGCCATCTCATCATCCGTCGTCCCCTTCTCCTGCCCCCAATCCCTCCCAGCATCAGAGTCTTTTCCAATGAGTCAACTCTTCGCATGAGGTGGCCAAAGAAGTCACTAACTAATTGCCACATCTGGTTAGTAGATCAATTACCCCAGGCTTCTACTCTTTCCTCTTCTTCTTTCTCCTTGTATGTAATCTGGTTTTCTGCTGAGTTTTTCATTGTGCCAGCACTGATAAGGAATGTCTAGGCCTGAGTGGTGCCTGCTGTGGGCTTCTCATCTCATCTGGTGCAAGCATCAGCTTCTCTCCTCACCATGCCCACTGTGATGTGGCTTCTACCAGGTCTTCAGAGTGTGCAGCTGAAACTCATAAACTTCTCTGCTGCCTCTGGCCTGTCAGAGTGCTCTTGCCTCCTATCACAGCCCAGACCCTTTCTAATCCATTGGTTTGCTTGTCCTTCTACATTCCTGTCTTCCCTCTGGGCCTGAGAATTCTCAGTCAATTTCTCTGTGCCACTATTTAGTGTGTGAGGTTCTGGGAGGCTACCCACGCCTCCCTTCAGGGCATCTCCCTGAGTCCTTTCCATTTTACTTTTCCAATCCCATGGATTAGATTTCTCTGACTGATTTGTGGGATTACAAATAAAACTTTGTGTGTATCCTATTTTCATGTTGTTTCCAAACCTGTTTGGGAATTATCTTTCTGCCCCTAATCCAGGGTGTTGATCTATGAAAGAATGGAGAAAATTAGGCAATAGATTAAGGATAATACTTGACTTTGGAGAAAAATTATCCAGAATAGAGGATAAGGAAGACGGTATTATTCATTCATTTATTTATCCATTCATTTATAGATATTGACTATGCCAAATACTATGCTGATTATATAAATATAAGCAAGACATGGTTCATGATTTTAAGGAATTCCCAGTCTAGTAGAGAGGAAGCATATTAGTAAGTATTTCCAGGGCATACTCAGTTTAGTTCAGTTCAGTTCAGTCAGTCAGTCGTGTCCGACTCTTTGCAACCCCATGAATCGCAGCATGCCAGGCCTCCCTGTCCATCATCAATTCTGGAGTTCACTCAGACTCATGTCCATCGGGTCGGTGATGCCATCCAGCCATCTCATCCTCCATTGTCCCCTTTTCCTCCTGCCCCCAATCCCTCCCAGCATCAGAGTCTTTTCCAATGAGTCAACTCTTCGCATGAGGTGGCCAAAGTACTGGAGTTTCAGCTTTAGCATCATTCCTTCCAATGAACACCCAGGGCTGATCTCTTTTAGAATGGACTGGTTGGATCTCCTTGCAGTCTAAGGGACTCTCAAGAGTCATCTCCAACACCACAGTTCAAAAGCATCAATTCTTCGGCGCTCAGCTTTCTTCACAGTCCAACTCTCACATCCATACATGACCACAGGAAAAACCATAGCCTTGACTAGACGGACCTTTGTTGGCAAAGTAATGTCTCTGCTTTTCAATATGCTATCTAGGTTGGTCATAACTTTTCTTCCAAGGAGTAAGCGTCTTTTAATTTCATGGCTGCTAGAGACATGCAAAATGTAAATAGATATCTGTACAGAATGGCAGGATTGCATCGAGATTCAGAAAATTTCTTTAGAAAAGCTGATGCTTCCATTAAGACTTGGAGGGTGATTAGGCTATCATCACCAGCAGAACAGAGCCTTTTTTTTTTTTTTTGGCAATAGGAACAATGGAAGGAAAAAGATGGGGGCATGAAACAGCATTCAGTTCAGTTCAATTGCTCAGTTGTGTCTGACTCTTTGAGACCCCATGAATTGCAGTACACCAGGCTTCCCTGTCCATCATGAACTCCTGGAGCTTACTCAAACTCATGTCCATTGAGTCTGTGATGCCATCCAACCATCTCATCCTCTGTCATCCCCTTCTCCTCCCACCTTCAATCATTCAAAGCATCAGGGTCTTTTCAAATGAGTCAATTCTTCACATCAGGTGGCCAAAGTATTGGAGTTTCAGCTTCAGCATCAGTCCTTCCAATGAATATTTAGGATTGATTTCCTTTAGGATGGACTGGTTGGATCTCCTTGCTGTCCAAGGGACTCTCAAGAGTCTTCTCCAACACCAGAGTTCGAAAGCATCAATTCTTTGGTGCTCAGCTTTCTTCACAGTCCAACTCTCACATCCATACATGACTACTGGAAAAATCAAAGCTTTGACTAGATGGACCTTTGTTGGCAAAGTAATGTCCCTGTCTTTTAATATGCTGTCTAGGTTGGTCCTTGCCTCTGAAAAGCAGTCATCTTTTAATTTCACGGCTGCAGTCATCATCTGCAGTGATTTTGGAATCCCCAAAAATAAAGTCTGTCACTATTTCCTTTGTTTCCCCATCTATTTGCCATGAAGTGATGGGACCGGATGCCATGATCTTAATTTTCTGAATGTTGAGTTTTAAGCCAGCTTTTTCACTCTCCTCTTTCACTTTCATCAAGTGGCTCTTTAGTTCTTCTTCACTTTCTGCCATGAGTGTGGTGGAAACAGCATTAGAGAGCTATAAATACATTATGATTTAGTATAGTTGGAACAAGGAAGGTGAGGTGGAGAATAGGAAGAGGTAAGAAGATGGTCAAGAGACAGATAATCAAATCAAGAACTGGAAAATGATTCTTTGAATTAAAAGAGAGATATGACCATATATACCCTGTAGAAAGACCATTCTTGCTATAGGGTAGGGGACAGAATTAAGTAGGTCAACTTTGGAGGTAGGAAGGCTAGACAGGAAATTATGAAAATGTGAATTAAGAGAGCAATAGTGAAATAAAAGGGAAAGAATAGCAGTGGGAAATAATTTGTAGATTTGAGAAGACTTGATTACTTACTGGTGTTGGTGATGAAAGTCTGATGGGTGCATAATAGTTTAATTTGCTGAGATCAAGAATATAATACAGTGAATACCTTTTATCAGGTGGGTTATTTAGTTCACTTTTGAACATACAAAGTTTAGGGAGTTTTTGAGATATCCAGATGGAACTATTTAATGGGTAATTGAACAAGTCAGGAACTAAGCATTAAAATCTGGGCTAATTATGTAGATTTGGAAGCTATACGCATACAGCTTGCATTAATGCCTGTGTCTGTCTCTGCATGCTTGAATGTGATCTTATTTTGCACCAGCAATTTTGTTGGGCATAGGATTCTAAATGGAAATTATTTTCTTGTATGGGTTTGAAGTATTGACTCACATTTTAGTATCCAGGATTGTTGATGAGGCATCCAAGTCCCATTTTAGTCTTACTTCCTTTGATTTTTCTTGCTAAATGTAGAAAAGAAAGGACACAGATTGAAACTTGGTAACACTAGCATTTTGGAGGTTTAGAAGAAAACATGGAATCTTATGAGACAGTCTGAGGAAAAGAAGTCAAAGGATCAAGAAAGTGTTAAGTATCTGAAGGGAGAGGTTGAGAGTTTTCCAAGAAGGAAAATGATCAACAATATCAAGTTCCAGAAAGATCAAGTTAAATAAGCCAAGCATGGGCCAGTTAGATTTGGCAATTTGTAGGGCAAAGATAACTTTTACTAGAATATTCCAGTGGAGTATTGGGTTAGGAACTGAATGAAAGACTCCCAATTCAAAATGGCAGACTGAGGACACAGCCTACCTCCCTTGTCAATTTACTGAGATGACTGGAAGAACTGCAAGAGGCTAACTCCATAACAGTACTAAAAATAGGGAGCAATCAGCATATCAAAAATTTTGACAAATTTTTGGAAAATAAAATAAACCAGGTTTTTACTTGGTGACTAATCACAAAGTAAAGTCTGAAGACTTAGGGAGGGAACTCACTGTGGACTATTTACTCCCCCTCTTTTAAATATGTCCTCTGAGAGGGCTTAGGAGATAATTCTTTCACCAAAACATTGAGAAATATGTTGGTAGAGAAAGTGCCAGCATCTATGAAAAGTGTCACTGTGGAGTACAGGCTGAAAAGGCTGGTGGGAGATACTACAATAAAATGTGTTCCTGGTTTCTGTAGGTGTCGAGAACTCTGCATGGTCTGAGATTTTATCTGACATACAAGTTAGCTTGCTAGTATTTCATGAACGATGGCAGAAGACATGAAACTTCTGAATTAAAGACAAGGAACTACTTAAATTCACAGTACATCAAGCAGCATGAGTAAATTTGCAGCAGGTCACCCTGCCTTCAGTTTCCTCAGAGGTCATGCAATTGGACCCAGATGGATACATACTCGTGAAGGAGGTTGCATTGTAAAAGAGAAATGCTGAGGTGAGAAAACCCAAATCTTTAATAATGAACTGTAAGCATATCTGCCTTTTGTTTGGGAGACACTATCTCTAGTTTCTAAGGCTGTTTGGTACACAAACAGATTAGACAATATGGAGCAAATGCAGACATTGCCTTGCTCACAAGACATGCAGTAATACAAGTGACCCATGGAGTATTATCACCTAATGATATCCACCTGCCGTTTTACACTGTCTTAGCTTCTGGTAACTTTTCCCATGAATGTGCCACTCTATTTGGCCACTCTGATGAATCCAAATGACAGAGACTGGGACCAAATCTATTCAGCTTACCTCATAGTGCATTTCATTTGAGGCTCTCAAGTAGCAGGATGAGGCCAAAACACAGTATTGATATCTCAACCTTGCTCTCCAGGATTCCAGACCCAACCTTCTGAACAAACTGCAGCAACCATCAGGGTCACCTTAGAAAGCCAAGTGGGCTTTCTCCTTATGTCTCTCTCTTGACTGTTCTGCTAGGCTTGCAGAACTGATCCAGGCACAGCAGGATGAATTAGCAGTTTTAAAGAATTTGCCTCGATGGCCCACAGACAGAAATTCTAGGGCAATTCTGGCATCCAAAACAATCGTGACTAGGGAGTCGGGGCTGCCCTGAGTGCCTTTCATGGCCAATTGTGTCATTGGTCACTTCAGCTAAAGCTAGGAATACATTTTGTATCACCTTTTCTAATTGGATGACTCCTTTCATGGGGATACCTGCCCACAAGGAGTGATAAATCACTTATCTCTCTGGGAAACTCCACTTGATGAACAAGGGTAGCCTCATCTTACAGAGAATTTTACACTTATCAAGAGTCTATATGATGATATTTCCTCAAATGCTTGAACGCCTCTCAAAATACCTCTAAGACAGATGCAAGTCATTTTTCTCTGGAGAAGGAGGCAAAGCAATGCCTGGTGCTTCCAGAAAGAAAGCTTTGTGTCCACTGTGGGGTCCCTTGCAAATAGGGACTGATATAAACTGACTTCCCTCTGTGATGAGGTGATTCTGACACAATCATCCATCCCTCCCCATACCCAGCAGAGCTGAAGGTATTTCTTTCTCAGGTGCTATGATTGTTACTCTCCTATTATTGCCACAAAATTGTGTCACTTTTCAGTGGCTATGATTACAACTTTTTTCCAGGTATTACCTACTAGCATCCAGACTCTCCAACTAGAAGGATCAGATATAAGAATATTTTTATTAAACTTACAGACCCCTACATAGACTGCCTTAGGTCAGATTCAGATATAAAAACATTTTTGTTAAACTTATAGATCCTTACATAGACTGCCCTAGGTGTGTTCAGCAACTGTGTTCTCAACCATGCAGTCATTATATTAGACCAAGTCAGTCCAGTAACAGAGAGGGCAATGGCACCCCACTCCAGTACTCTTGCCTGGAAAATTCCATGGACGGATCAGCCTGGTAGGCTGCAGTCCAGGAGTCGCTAAGAGTTGGACATGACTGAGCGACTTCACTTTCACTTTTCACTTTCATGCATTGGAGAAGGAAATGGCAACCCACTCCAGTGTTCTTGCCTGGAGAATCCCAAGGACGGGGAAGCCTGGTGGGCTGCCATCTATGGGGTCGCACAGAGTCAGTTAGCAGCAGCAGTCCAGTAAAGGAATTCAGGTGGCTTTGTTGTTCAGTCACTCAGTCATGATCAACTCTTTGTGACCCCATGGACTGCAGCACACCAGGCCTCCCCATCCTTTGCCATCTCCCGGAATTGACTCTAACCCATGTCCATTGAGACGATGATGCCATCCAACCATCTCATCCTCTGTCACCCCCTTCTCCTTCTGCCTTCAATCTTTCCCAGCATCAGGGTCATTTCTAGTGAGTCAGCTGTTCGCATTATGTGGCCAAAGTATTGGGGCTTCAGCAGCAGTCTTTTCAATAAATATTCAGGGTTGATTTCCTTTAGAATTGGCTGACTTGTTCTCCTCGCAGTCCAAAGGACTCTCAAGAGTCTTCTCCAGCATCACAGTTTGAAAGCATCAATTGCTTCAGCATTCAGCCTTCTTTATGGTCCAGATCTCACATCCATACATGATTAATGGAAAAGCCATAGCTTTGACTATGTGGACCTTTCTCAGTAAAGTAATGTCTCTGCTTTATATTAATAATATGCTGTCTAGGTTTATCAAAGCTTTCCTTCCAAGGATCAAATATCTTATTCTCATGGCTCCAGTCACCATCCACAGTACTTTTGGAGCCCAAGAAAATAAAATCTGTCACTGTTTCCACTTTTTCCCCTTCTATTTGTCATGAAGTGATGGGACTGGATGCCATGATCTTAGTTTTTTGAATGTTGAGTTTTAAATAATTTTTTTCACTCTCCTTTTTCACCCTCATCAAGAGACTTTTAAGTTTCTCTTCACTTTTTGCCATTAGAGTGGTATCATCTGCTTATCTCATGTCGTTGATATTTCTCCTGGCAATCTTGATTCCAGCTTGTGATTCATCCAGCCCTGTATTTCACATAATGTACTCTCATATAAGTTAAATAAGCAGGGTGACAATACATAGCCTTGACATACATAGCCTAACTTTGGGCTCTGGAGCCTAGCCAGAATGGCAATCATTAGAAGGAATTAATTAGGAGATTAATAACAAGAAAGCTGAGGGAGATTTTTAGATGGATCTTTTAGAATGATCCCAGAGTCTGTGAATATGTGTGCTCTATATGAATAATCAGTAAAAGTTACCACTGTAAAGGAAACTTTTTAATAACCAGTTGGGCAAAGTGACCTACCCAGTAGATTTATTTTAGCCCTTTAATCAGTTCCCCTAATATTCACTCAACGGGATCATATATAAAATGCCCATGGTGATGAGAATGCAAACAATGCTTAAATTCAACAGTTCAGACTTCTAGCCATGGGTAACTACACTCTTGGTGAATACCTAACTTACTAGAAACAGCAAAAATCAATCCTGATCTTTCTACAGAATTCAGTAATCTGGGATGGTCTAAATATCTACTCAAGGACAGTTAATTACATCAAATCTTTTCCATTTGAGGGAAATACAAATCTGTCCTCACTGGCATAGTCACTGAACCTTTATTTGCTTTTTCTGGTCCCCTTTGGCGAGGACCACCATTCCAAGATTCACTGAATGCTCCTTCCTCAGTCACTTTAACCTGTGCAACACTGCTTCTGACCAAGAAATAGATTTTACAGTGACCATTTTAAAGCAGAGTGTCTTAAAAGTAGCATTACTAACGTTTTGGACAAGATAATTCTATGTTGCAGAAGACTGTACTGTGCATAGCAGAATGATCAGTCTCATCTCTGTCCTCTATTCACCAAAGGCCAGTCAATAATATTTCCCCACTCCACAAGTCATGACAATAAGAAAAGTCTCCAGACACTACAAAATGTTCCCTATAGGGTAAATCACCCTACTTGACGACAAATGATTTAAGCTAATGTTCTATAAACCTCATATAAAGAAGAGTTGACTTCACAGAACAGTTGGATGATCTACTTTAGAGCTGGTAACAACATCAACTGGAACACAATATACAACCTTATGGGCTGGAGTGGTAATTTTGGGGATGTGGTTTATTCTCTGATCATATAGCCAATAAAAATGATGATTCTCCTATAGCCAGAATACATTGGTCTTGGAACCACAGTATGAAAAATGGGTATTATCTCTCATTATTATGTGTAATAATTCATTTACAAAGTTTTACTCTACCATCTCCAAAACAATGGACTCTACTCTGTTAGTGATTTTGGCACCAAAGGAAGGAATTATTCAACATGGACACAAAACAATTGTTTCATATGGATCAGAAACCAAGATCAGCGTTTGGTTATATGCTTTTTTTTTTTTTTTAAGGGAAAAACATCCTAAAGAAATGGTAGATCTTGAGACTTAACTGAGATAATAGAGCCTAACTAGAGAGGGTTGTTGCCACATAACAGTGGCAAGGGACTGTAGAAGGAAACCATCTAGATTTTCTGTTAAGTACTGTCATGCCCAGGAAAGTTAATGAGAGAATTCCATATCTGTTTATGGAGCCTATCATATAGATTAATTCCCCGCCCCCCCAAACACTGACCATTAGAAAAGCTTGAGCATGTTTTAAAATGGTTTTAAGGCATCAGAAAATAAAGTCTATCACTGTTTCCATTGTTTCTCCATCTATTTGCCCTGAAATGATGGGACGGGATGCCATGATCTTAGTTTCTTGAAAGTTGATTTTTAAGCCAGATTTTTCACTCTCCTCTTTCACTTTCATCAAGAGGCTCTTTAGTTCCTCTTCACTTTCTGCCATAAGGGTGGTGTCATCTGCATATCTGAGGTTATTGATATTTCTCTTGACAATCTTGATTCCAGCTTGTGCTTCTTCCAGCCCAGCATTTCTCATGATGTACTCTGCATAGAAGTTAAATAAGCAGGGTGACAATATACAGCCTTGATGTACTCCTTTTCTTATTTGGAACCAGTCTGTTATTCCATGTCCAGTTCTAACTGTTGTTTCCTGTCCTGCATATAGGTTTCTCAGGAGGCAAGTCAGGTGGTCTGGTATGTCCATCTCTTTCAGAATTTTCCACAGTTTCTTGTGATCCACACAGTCAAAGGCTTTGGCATAGTCAATAAAGCAGAAGTAGATATTTTTCTGGAACTCTCTTGCTTTTTTATGATCCAATGGATGTTGGCAATTTGATCTCTGGTTTCTCTGCCTTTTCTAAATCCACTTTGAACATCTGGACGTTCTCAGTTCACATACTGTTGGAGCCTCGCTTGGAGAATTTTGATCATTACTTTGCTACCATGTGAGATGAGTGCAATTGTGTGGTAGATTGAACACTCTTTTGCATTGCCCTTCATTGGTATTAGAATGAAAACTGACCTTTTCTAGTCCTGTGGACACTGCTGAGTTTTCCAGATTTGCTGGCATATTGAGTGCAGCACTTCAACAGCATCATCTTTTAGGACTTGAAACAGCTCAACTGGAATTCCATCACCTCCACTAGCTTTGCTTGTGGTTATGCTTCCTAACACCCACTTGAACTTGCCATCCAGAATGTCTGGCTCTAGATGAGTAATCACACCACTGTGGTTATCTGTGATCACATCATCATGGTTATCTGGGTCATTAAGATTTTTTTGTATAGTTCTTCTGTGTATTCTTGCCACCTTTTCTTAATATCTTCTGCTTCTCTTAGATCCATACCATTTCTGTCCTTTATTGTGCCCATCTTGGCATGAAATGTCCCCTTGGTATCTCTAATTTTCTTGAAGAGATCTCTAGTCTTTCCCATTCTATTATTTTCCTCTATTTCTTTGCAGTGATCACTGAGGAAGACTTTCTTATCTCTCCTTGCTCTTCTTTAGAACTCTACATTCAGATGGGTATATCTTTCCTTTTCTCCTTTGCCTTTCACTTCTCTTTTTTTCTCAGCTATTTGTAAAGCCTTCTCAGACAACCTTTTTGCCTTTTTGCATTTCTGTTTCTTGGGGATGGTTTTGATCACTGCCTCCTGTACAATGTCATGAACCTCTGTCCATAGTTCTTCAGGCTCTCTATCAGATCCAACCCCTTGAATCTATTTGTCACTTCTACTGTATAATCATACAGGATTTGATTTAGGTTATACCTGAATGGTCTAGTGATTTTCCCTGCTTTGTTCAATTTAAATCTGAATTTGTCAATAAGTTCATGATCTGAGCCGCAGTCAACTCCTGGTCTTGTTTTTGCTGACTGTGTAGAGCTTCTCCATTTTTGGCCTCAAAGAATATAACTAATCAGATTTTGGTATTGAACTGACCATCTGCAGATGTCTATGTGTAGAGTCATCTCTTGTACTGTTGGAAGAGGGTGTTTTCTATGACCAGTGCATTCTCTTGGAAAAACTCTGTTAGCTTTTGCCCTGCTTCATTTTGTATTCCAAAGCCAAACTTGCCTGTTAGTCCAGGTATCTCTTGACTTTCTACTTCTGCATTCCATTCCTCTATGCTGAAAAGGACTTTTTTTGTTGTTGTTGTTAGTTCTAGAAGGTCTTGTAGGTCATCACAGAACCATTCAACTTCAGCTTCTTTGGCATTACTGGTTGGGGGATAGACTTGGATTACTGTGATTTTGAATAGTTTGCCTTGAAAATGAACAGAGATCATTCTGTCATTTTTGAGATTGTATCCAAGTACTGCATTTTGGACCCTTTTGTTGCCTATGAGGATTACTCCATTTATTCTAAGGGATTCTTGCCCATCGTACTAGATATAATGGTCATCTGAGTTAAATTTACCCCTTCTGGTCCATTTTAGTTCACTGATTCCTAAAATGTTGATGTTCACTCTTATCTCCTGTTTGACCACTTCCAATTTACCTTGATTCATGGACCTAACATTCGCAGTTCCTATGCCATATTGTTCTTTACAGCATCAGACTTGCTTTCCATAACCAGTCACATCCACAACTGGGTGTTGTTTCTGCTTTCACTTCATCTCTTCATTCTTTTTGGAATTATTTCCCCACTCTTCTTCTGTACCATATTAGGCATCTGCCGACCTGGGCAGTTTATCTTTCATTGTCATATCTTTTTGCCTTTTCATACTATTCATGGGGTTCTCAAGACAAAAACAATGAAGTGGTTTCAGGGGATGTTCAACTTTAAGAGATCCAATATGTTATTTTCTTCTTTTGTGTGCTGTTTCTCAAGGACTCTCTATTCCTGATCAGTTCCTGGAAAGCAGGAGTGAGCAGAGCTGCACGCAGTTCTCAGGACTGAGATCATGAGAAGGGACACCTGCTTGGATTCCTTGCAGTAACTCCCTTCAGTGACCTTTTACTTAAAGGTAATTTATTCAGGTATGCCCCTCTTACTCAGGATATGGAATGCTTTCTGGCCCTTTGAAGATTGTTATATGCTTGGCTTTGTTTTTGCTCAGTTTTTTTTACTGCCTAAAGCTGCTTTGTATGAAGATATATAAACATGCATTTCTGCAAATAAAGCACCCTTGTTTAACTCAAGACTTGGGTCCCCTGCATCCTTCTTCTCATCAACGCCAGTCCCCAGGTCCCAGTCTACAAAGCCGTGACAAAGTGATTTGCCATTCCCTTCTTCAGTGGACCACATTTTGTCATAACTCTCCACCATGACCTGTCCATCTTGGGTGGCCCTTCATGGCATGGCTCATAGTTTCATTGAGTTAGACAAGGCTATGATCCATGTTATCAGTTTGGTTAGTTTCCTGTGATTGTGGTTTTCATTCTGTCTTCCCTCTGATAGATAAGAATAAGAGGCCTGTGGAGGCTTTCTGATGGGAGAGACTGACTGTGGGGGAATCTGGGTCTTGTTCTGATGGAAGGGGCCATGCTCAGATGGTGACTGCATACATGAAATTAAAAGATGTTTGCTCCTTGGAAGAAAAGCTATGACAAACCTATACAGCATATTTAAAAGCAGAGACATTACTTTGCTGACAAAGGTCTGTCTAGTCAAAGATATGGTTTTTCCAGTAGTCTTGTATGGATTTGAGAGTTGGACCATAAAGAAAGCTGAACATTGAAGAATTGATACTTTTGAACTGTGGTGTTGGAGAAGACTCTTGAGAGTCTATTGGACTGCAAGGAGATCAAACCAGTCAATCCTAAAGGAAATCAGTCCTGAATGTTCATTGGAAGGACTGATGCTGAAACTGAAGCTCCAATACTTTAGCCACCTGATGCAGAGAACTGGCTCATTGGAAAAGACCCTGATACTTGCCCTCAAAGATTAAGGGCAAGAGGAGAAGAGGGTGACAGAGGATGAGATGGTTGGATGGCCTCAATGAACATGAGTTAGAGCAAACTCAGGGAGATAATGAAGGACAGGAAAGCCTGGCATGCTGCAGTCCATGGGGTTGCAAAGAGCTGGACATGACTGAGTGACTGAACAAGAAGGCATCAGAGAACCATCAAAACAGATGAGATGTGGGGGAAGGAAAACACATTGCGGTGAGTCAAGATATTCTGTGCTCTTTTTCTTTTGGTGCATTTGCTGAAGTATGAGCAATAGGCTGGTGAGATTGAGAAATTGAATGAAAAGTAGCTGTGAAAAGTCAGAGAACTAGGTAGAACTTTAGTTGTCACACAGGATGGGTAGTCACATATTGGAAATCAAGACTACTACAACAACCAGATTTTGAGGTTCAAAATCTTAAATGAAAGGAAAATACCTTAAAATGAGCCAGGCATTCTACTGCTTTTCTCCTATAGGCATTCATAAATAGCACAAGCCTAGAGATGGAGATTACAGGCAATAAATGGAGGCTAAGAGGCTGAGATATTAACCAGAACTATCAATAGTTTCATAGAACTGAAGAGATCAAAATTGGAGTTCAGGTTCTAACAGGTAGAGCTCTTATATCAACAGCTTTGGGATCTCCCAAAAGGCTATACCCTGGAAATAAGGAAACACTAGAAATAAATCAAACCTTACAATGACTGAAGCCTAACCTTGAAGAATAGTCCCTGATTAGATTAAGTGATTTGATCCTATTGTAATTACCTGCCAAAAAGCTGAAGAAAACTCTCTTTAAAGGATAGCATCATGTAAATCTTCTATAATATATTTTATACAATATTCAACATTCAATAAAAATTATCAAGGAATAGAATCGAGAAGGAAAGAAAATAGAAATAGATGCACAGGGATCCAGATATTAAATTTGGGAGATATAGACATTAAAACTCTGATTAATATATTCTATAAGATTAAAGGCAAAATACAAAGTTTTGCCAGAAAACTATCTATTTAAAAAGAATCAAATGAAATTAACAGATATACAAGTGAAATTAAGAATACAGGAGATAGGTATAAAAGCAGTTTAAATGCAAGAAAAGGAAAAGCAATTATTTGGTGGATAAGTCAATAAAATTATCCTTGTTAAAACAGAGCAGAAGAAAGAATGGGCAAAATGGGATAGGGTAAATGATCTAACACTTGCACAAATGGAGTTATGAGAGAAGAGAGCAAATGTAGCAGAAGAAATATTAGACAAAGGGAGGGAATTGCCTAAAATGGATAAAAGCTATAGATTCTAGAATGCTTCAAAATTCAAGTGAATAATTGAAGAGCCCCAGGTAAAAATTGTTTTGAAAAAGAAACCAGCAAAACTCAAATACAAGAAAATCTTCAAAGGTAACAAAAAGAGTAGAAAATAGAAGACCAAAAAATGATATCTTTTATTTATTTTTTTATTTTCATTTTTTATTTTTTGGCCGTACTGCACGGCACGTGGGATTGTAGTTCCCTGACCAGGGATTGAACCTGCACCCCCTGCATTGGCAGCATGGAGTCTTAACCACTAAACCCTCAGGGAAGTTCAGAATGACATCTTTTAAGTGTTGAAATAGTAACCACCATTCAGAAATCCTACACATAATGAAAATGTCCCTCAAAGTTGAAACTAAATGACCCAAAGACCTTAAAAGAAACCCCGCCAAGGGAGAAATATAGATGGCAAATAAACATGTGAAAAGATGTTCCACATTATCTGTCATTGGGTAAATGCAAATTAAAATAACAAAGAGATACTGCTGTATACCTATTAGAAGAGCCAAAATCAAGAACACTGACAACACCAAATGCTAACAGGATTGGGAGTGACAGTAAGTCTCATTCATTGCTGAAGGAAATGTAAATGGTACGGCCATTTTGGAAGATAGTTTAGCAGTTTCTTATAAAACCAACCATAGTCTTACTGTACAATCCAGCAATCATGCTCCTTTGTATTTGCCCAAAAAAGTAGAGAACTTATGTACATACATACAAACACTGCACACTGTGGCATACAGAAACTTTATTCATAACTGCCAAAACTTGGAAGCAACCAATGTGACTTTCACTGGGTGAATGGATGAATAAGTTGTGGTGCATTCACACATGCATTATTTAAAAATAAAAAGAAATGAGATACCAAACTATGGAAAGATATGGAGGAAATTTAAATGCACATTACTAAGTGAAAGAAGCCAATCTGAAAAGACTACACAGGGTGTAATCCAACTATATGACATTCTATAAAAGGCAAATTTATGGAAAATTTTTAATTGAAAGATCATGGTTGCCAGAGACTGGAGGGAAAGGGAAAGAAAGAACAAGCATAACACAGAGGATTTTTAGAGCAGTGAAAATACCCTGCATGATACCATAGGATGGATACATGTCATTATACATTGTCCATGTCTATAGAATGTACATCAAGGGTGACTCAAAATGTAAACTGTGGACTTTGTGTGATTCTGCTGTGTCAATATACGTTTATCACTTGTAATAAATGTACCTCTCTGGTGGAAACTGTTGATAGTGGGGGAGGCTATGCATGTATAAGGGCAGTCATATTTGGAAAATGACTGTACCCTTCCCTCAATTATGCTGAGAACCTAAAACTACTCTAAAAAAAAAATCTTAAAAATAAAATTAATTAATTAATTGAAATAAAATATGTTGAAATTTTGAAGGCGAAAATTAAGGCAATTCCAGAACCCAAAAGCTGTGAAAATTCATCACCAGCAGACCTGCAGTCAAAAATATAATAAAATAAATTTTTAAGCAAAAGAAATATAATATCAGAAAAAAGCATGAAAATATAAGTAAAATACAAAGGTCCAAGAATGGAGAAATTATGTTGTCACATCTAATTGAATATTGACTCTTTCAAACCATAAACAACAAACTAATAGAAGGGGAAATAAATCAGTAAAAGATGCTTCATCAAACAAAAAAAAATGCAAGAAGGCAGAAAAGAAGATTCTAGGATAGAACAAATAGAAAACAAATAGTAAAATGCTGGTCATAAATCCAAATATGTGAGTAATTATATTAAAATAATTCAATTAAAATATCAAGATTTTTTTAAAAAGACTGAATTAAAACCAACCACAAAGCCCAAGTACATGCTACTTTAAAAAGACAGTATCTTAAATATAAGGAAAAATAAACATTGAAAGTGAAAGAATGAGAAAATGTAGATACAATGTTAATATTAACCAAAAAAAGCTGCTGTTGCTATAATAGTTACAAAGTACAATTGGCCAAGAAATATGACTAAAGATAAAAGAGGCTAATAGGGAAAACTTATGGTAGAAAAGGATCAATCCATAAGGAAGTCACAACAATTCTAAATTTGTTTGTACCTAAGAGCATACCTTCAAATTATATAAAGCAAAATTTCATAAGATGAAGAAGAGAACTAGACACATCCAAATCAACCTCAGTCAGTACTGAAAGAATAGAGAGAAAAATATAGTGAATATGTGGAAGGTCTGAAAAAATGTGACCCAGTTGATATATATTGAACGCTACATTCAACAGATGCAGAATACAAATTCTTTTCAAAAGCACACAGATTTCCTAAAATTGGCTGTTCTGAACCATGAAACAAGTTTTAATGTATTTCAAAAGATGGAAATCAACAGAATATATTCTCTGGCCATACTGGAATTAAGTTAGAAATCAGTAACCTCTGAATAACTAGAAATACCTAAATGTTTGGAAATTAAGCACTATACTTACAAATAATCTGTAATGAAAGAATTCTTAGCGGAAAATATTTCAGACTAAATGCTAATGAAAATTGCATCATAACAGCTAAATGCAATTTGTGATTCTCACATCAGCTTATCTTCTAGATCCTACAACATTAAAAAGATACAACAGTGTTCATATTCTGAAAAAGCACACAATTTCCAAGGAAAACAGTTACCAAAATAAACTCAAGAAAAATATTTAAAAATCTGAAATGACTCTATATGTACTCATAAGCTGAATCTGTAATATAACTTTCCAGAAAGAAAACTCCAGGCCCAGATGTCATCCCTAGTGAATTCTAATAACATTTAGGGAAGAAATAGCATCAGTTTCCAAAGATTAGAAAACTTAATGCACGATTACAGTAACTTTAAATCAGCAAAACCATCAAGGTCTCAGAATTTTCAGGTATAAAGGTATGAAAAAAACTCCTTTAAGAAAAAAACTGCTTGAAAGCAAAGAGAACATAAAATAGGAAAATCATAAATACTAACTATACTTTTAACCAACTTCAGATATGTGGACCTGTATTTTTTCCATATATATAATTTCTATTTTAAAAATAATTTTTCTTTTCCTCTTTCCCCCCTTTTAGTTTTATTTAGAGTTTATTGGTGGTAGTTAACCTGGTAATTTACAGATTATGGGATATACAGGCAAGATCATAATAGAACAGAAGGAAGGACAGGATCTAGAAATTTTAGACTTGTTGCTGAATAAAGGAGCTGAAGAGCCATGGTGAAGGATAGGTGGGTAGCAAGTGGACACTGGCCCCAACACTGGCTTCTTACTGTCAGGCTTAGGTTTTTCCAGTCTTGTGAAGAACCTACAGGGCTTATAAGTTAACCTCTCCCAAGGACTCCTGGGGCATCTGGAGGCTTGGAAGTCCAACATGGTGACCTATACTAACATGATCATCATGAGTGTAATGAAGTGCTTTTAAAAAATAAGAGTTGCAGGTGGTATATGTAGTTGTGAAAGAATGAAGCACAGAGAGAGCTCCCTGAGGCCACTGAGGATCACACCCAGAGACAACATATCTGAGTAATTCCTTCTAAGCAAAGCACAGCTCAGTGCTGTTGCTGGATCCAGGCCTACTAAATATGTTGGGGTTTGATAGTGATCAAGATTACACAGCAACAGATAGCTGAATGAACAAATGGATTAACATCATACTCTAAGTATGAGCCCAAGAATGTGTTTGAAAACAGCTGCTATGAGAAGTACTGGAACAGAGTCATGATAACAGACCAGCAGGCCTGGACAGAGAGTCGGCCGCTTGATGGACTTAATAAAAGTGTTATGTTTTCTGATACCACTGCTACAACAAGCTCAAATCCCCCAAGAACAGACAGAGAAGCTAAAGAATGAGGTTCTAGTCGAGCCCTCATTAAATCAAATATGAAGTCCAAGCCCAGGAAAAACAGGCCAAGTGTCGACTCAGAGACATGGGTGGTTCCCTCATGCTGCTTAGCGTTCCATTATTTTTTGGCTCAGTTTTAAAAGTAGTACTCTAGTCACCTGTCATAAGCAGGAGATTTTTATCTTAACAAAAGATAATTTTCATGAACTTGGAAAATTCCCATCTTGTGACAAAATATTATGAAATAACAATAGTTAGCACATTTTCTTTCTTCCTAGGAAGCTAAAGGACTTTGATGTACATCTTTTTTCATCTTGCAACAGCCCTTTGGAACTATGGGGAAGACAGGATTGAATATATTTTGCATATGGAATATCCAAAGTTCGCACAAAAAGTTAGTGTCAACAACGAAGGAAACTATAAGCAAGGTGAAAAGACAGACTTCAGAGTGGGAGAAAATAAGAGCAAATGAGGCAACTGACAAAGAATTAATCTCAAAAATATACAAGCAACTCCTGCAGCTCAATTCCAGAAAAATAAACCACCCAATGAAAAAATGGGCCAAAGAACTAAACAGACATTTCTCCAAAGAAGACATACAGATGGCTAACAAACACATGAAAAGATGCTCAATATCACTCATTATCAGATAAATGCAAATCAAAACCACAATGAGGTACCATCTCACACTGGTCAGAATGGCTGCTATACAAAAGTCTACAAGCAATAAATGCTGGAGAAGGTGTGGAGAAAAGGGAACCCTCTTACACTGTTGGTGGGAATGCAAACTAGTGCAGCCACTATGGAGAACAGTGTGGAGATTCCTTAAGAAACTGGAAATATGACTGCCATATGACCCAGCAATCCCACTTCTGGGCATACACACCGAGGAAACCAGAATTGAAAGAGACACATGTACTCCAATGTTCATCGCAGCACTGTTTATAATAGCCAGGACATGGAAGCAACCTAGATGTCCATCAGCAGATGAATGGATGAGAAAGCTGTGGTACATATACACAATGGAATATTACTCAGCCATTAAAAAGAATACATTTGGATCAGTTCTAATGAGGTGGATGAAACTGGAGCCGATTATACAGAGTGAAGTAAGTCAGAACGAAAAACACCAATACAGCATAGTAACGCATATATATGGAATTTAGAAAGATGGTAACGATAACCCTGTATGCGAGAGAGCAAAAGAGACACAGATGTATAGAACAGTCTTTTGGACTCTGTGGGAGAGGGCGAGGGTGGGATGATTTGAGAGAATAGCACTGAAACATATATTATCATATGTGAAACAGATCACCAGTCTAGGTTCAATGCATGAGACAGGGTTCTCAGGGCTGGTGCACTGGGATGACCCTGAGGGATGGGATAGGGAGGGAGGTGGGAGGGGGGTTCAGGATGAGGAACACATGTACACCCATGGGTGACTCATGTCAATGTATGGCAAAAACCACCTCAATATTGTGAAGTAATTAGCCTCCAATTAAAATAAATAAAAATTTTGTTTAAGTGTCCAAAGTGGTCAAGAAGAGAATGCAGGGACTTCCCTGGTTATCCAGTGGTTAAGACTCCATGCTTCCAGTGCTGGGGGCTCAGGTTTGATCCCTAGTTGTGGAACTAAAATCCCACACACTTTGCAGTGCAGCCAAAAAAATAAATAAGATAAAATAAGTAAGAGAATGCAATGTTTCTAGCTCCCAGCCCAATGGTCTTTCTCAGTCTCAGCTCTTCTTCAGTGACTTTCTGGACCCAGTTCTGTCCGTAGGAAGTTCGCTTCATAATACAGACTTCTATTCCATCAACAAAGACTTGTTGACATTGCTATGTGCAATTTACTCTCCAGGTGTCAAGAGGGTACAGTGGATGTTGTGCTCGATAGGCAACATCCATCCCATCCCTCTGCTCATGGGTGGTATGCAGAGTTTGTGGAATTTCCCGTAGCTTCAAGGGTAGATCTGACCGGTCTGAAGAGTTATCCTATCCCTCATGACAGTGACTGGTTTAGGAATGGGCGTGTGACCAAAGAGAGATTTTCTGGGAGGCTTCTGAGGAAGTGCTTTCTCACTCTTAAGAGAGAGCAACAGGAAAGCAGACACTCCCCTGCTGATTGCTACTGGCAGTCCTCCCACAGCCCCAGGAGGAACTGCCTTAGGATTAAACTGACACTGCGGACAGCAGTGTGGAAGATGAAAAGACACTAAGTCCTTGATGACATCACTGAACTTCTGGATCTACTAAAGCTGAAGCCCACCCCTACTTCTGATTTTCCTCACATATGTCAGCTGAAGAGTAATCTTATTGTATAAGCTACTTTCAGTTGGCTTTCCTATCGTTCCTAGCTGAAAACATCCTAATGCAAAAGGACTCAGAGAGAACTAAGTTTTCATGCAGAAGGAACCTATTTCTCCTTTCCTTTCCAGTCTTCATTCCACCCAGTCAGGACCTGCTGTTCGCAACCCCAACAGGCAGGGTGCAGACTCTTCATTGCCAACCCCGTGCTATCCTCAGTAGCCTTCTCCTTGCACCATCCAATAGTCATGGTTCAAGCCATTAAATATCCAAGTTTATGAAGAGATTCGTGTCCATTTATACAATCCCTGGTAGTTTAGCTGTAAAGAATCCACCTGCCAATGCAGGAGACACAGCATATCCCCTGGAGAAGGGAATGGCAACCCACTCCAGTATTCCTGCTTGGGAAATCCCATGGACAGAGGACCATAGTGGGCTATGGTCCATGGGGTCACAAAAGAGCTGGACATGGCTTAGCAACTAAACAACAACAACCCATCAAATGGTATTCCCTACTAGCTTCTCTGTAGTAGCTGCCTTGCACTCTGATTGTTGCTTTTCAGTCACTCAGTCATATGTGACTCTGTGATCCTGTGGACTGTAGCACACCAGGATTCACTGTCCTTCACTGTCTCTTGGAGCTTGCTCAGACTCATGCATATCCAACTACCTCATCCTCTGTTATCCCCTTCTCCTCTTGCCTTCAATCTTTCCCAACATCAGGGTCTTTTCTAATGAGTCGGCTCTTCACATCAGGTGGCCAAAGTATTGGAACGTCAACTTCAGCATCAGTCCTTCCAATGAATATTCAGAATTTATTTCCTTTAGGACTGATTGTTTTCATCTTGTTGCAGTCCAAGGGACTCTCAAGAGTCTTCTCCAACACCACAGTTCAAAAGCATCAGTTTTTCAGCGCTCAGCTTTCTTTATAGTCCAGCTCTCACATCTGTTGGAGAAGGAAATGGCAACTCACTCCAATATTCTTGCCTGGAGAATCCCATGAACAGGGGAGCCTGGTGGGCTATAGTCCATGGGGTTGCAAGAGTCAGACACGACTTAGAGACTAAACTACCACCACCACGTCACACCCATACATGACTGCTGGAAAAACCATAGCTTTGACTATACAGAGCTTTGTTGGCAAAGTAATATCACTGAACTCAGGTTAAACAACAATAATGAGAGGTTGGCCCAGGCACTTCCAGGGTCAGGGTTATATTGGGGGTGACACCTGTTAAAAGCTTTTTAAATTTTAGCCCTGGCTATATCCCTCTTGCTGCACATCAAACCTTCCTCCAGGTATTGTGTCTTTAATGGGAAGAGGGAGGAAGGCACTGTCTTCCCTGTGCTCACTCTCCAATCCTGTACAGTGATTTTCCCATCCCCAGAGCACGCACACCTCCTCCCTAAGATGCCCTGTATCCAGGTATGCCTGATCTGATTGTTTCCCAAGACCGATCCAAAAGAGACAGCTGGTGTCCAGAGCTGAGCTCCCAAAGGGAGACTCCTCACCCTACACCAAGGAATCTAGCGTGAGCACTGGCGTGAGCATTAGACTGAGTTCCACAGAGCTGAGGGTCTGGAACTGCGAGTCAGCAGAAGGACAGAGGAGAGTAGACTTTGGTGATTTCAGGAAGCCCATCAGGAACTGGCTTTGGTTGGGGTGGGGTGTGGAACCCTGGGTGGATTTCTTATGGGGGTGAGTAGCAATGATTTTGAAGTCGAACTGACTGAATTCTCTTGTCACCTCCCAAAGTTTCTAGCTTTGTTGCTTTTGACAAAATCCTTGCCTTCTCTGGGCTTTCTGTAGAATGAAGTCAATGATTGCTGCCTCTTGGGGTTGCTTTGAAGAGGACAATGAAGAAACACCTGGCACACACCTTCTCTTAAGACTCCTTTGTGAATCCTTGCCCTTTTCCCTTTGGCATGAAATCTGAAAGCACCTCGGCGAGTGCTTGCCCAGGGAGAAAGCAAGGCGTGGGGTTAGGATCTTATTTGATTTGAGGGCATGTGCCCAAGGGAAAAAAAAAAAAAACCAGGTGAGGAAGCTAACAGTTAGATTTAAGACCAGCTCTTCAAGCTGGGTAAAAGAACAACCCATTCATCCTGTCTGCTGGCAGCCTCCTTCTCTGTAATTGACAGTGTGGAAGGAAATAACTTCTAAGGTCCCATCTGGGTCTCAGGTCTTTAGGAGGAGAAATTGAGAACTCCGGGCATGGCTGGCAAGGATCGTGTGTGGATGTGATTTCATCCATACTCAGCTCCTCTGTTGGCCCCCTTGAGTACTTCCTGCAGGTTCCGGGTCCTTGGCCACTGGCCCCACAATGTTCTGCACCCTCTGCCATGCTCCTATTTCATACTCCTTCAAGAAGGCACATAGCAGTGTCTTGACCACCCCTCTTAAATTAACTAAATACCGTGTTTGATCATAATTCTTTAAAGGCTGAATGTTTACTTAATTGTTTCTTCTCTTTCATGCTATTCATTCTAAATTAGGGATCTCTTCTTGTTTTAGGACTTTTTGCTTTGGGGTTCTATGTCAGAATTTAAACAATCTTGTAACAGCCCTCTCTACTCTCTCCCTGTAACCTTCTTCCAATGTCTGATCTTCACTATCTTCATGGAAAAGCCCCCTCTGTGTTCATCTAATACAAGTACCTTTTGTAATTTCAGCTTGAGAAATTCCCATAGCTTTTTAATAACCCTGTCGTGGTCTCTACACTCTTTCACTTCAAGATATTTTTCTCACTGGTCACCCAGGTTGAGGTCCTTTTTTTTTTTTTTTGTCTTTCTCTTCCTCATAGACTCCAAAACAGGGCTGTCTCCAACAGAGCTGCATACTTGGAAGTTGAGAGAGAATGTGGAACTCAGGCCATGTGTGCTGAGAAATCCCAGGTGATGTGTGCTGAAAATGCAGATTTCTGACCTCAGGCATAGTGCCAAAAAGAAGTTTTAATGTCCAAGTGTTTTATGCTTCAAAGATAGGCCCTTGTGGTTGTTGGTTTAAACCTGCATTCTACACAGGAAGCAATCTGATATCCCACTGACTGGAATCCATAAGGTAATTCAAAATTGCTTAGATTGAGGCCAACAACTTTGCAGAAGATTTGATACTCTCCAGAGATTATTGCTCCAAATAGGTAAGTAACGTAACAAGTTGCTCCACCAGTCATGCATTTTAGCATATTTCACACATCACAGGCCAAATTTAAGAATTAGGATAAACAAAGATTTTAAGTATTAGGATAACAAGGAATTAAGTATTAGGATTAGTTTTATACTTTGTATTTTCCGGCATTCCATAGCTTTCAAAAATTTCCAAACCCTCAATTCAAAAAGTTGAACATAGCCCTCATATCATTTGTTAACTGCAAAGCAAATACATTTCTCCAGCAGAAGGGGTACTCGCCTGTCCTGGTCAAATAATGGTATAAGACTAGGAGATGCTTCAATTCCACATGGTAAGAAAGTTGTCCTACCCAATTAAAATACCCTTCTCCGATATCATATAATTAAGTAAATATTCATTGAAAACCCTATGTCCCAAGCACCAAAGAGAATACCAAGGTGAATAGAAGAATATTTTTTCTCTCTGGGCTTACAGTTTAAAGGCACATAAATGGGCAAGTAGCTACATAAAAAAATAGATAACATAGAGTGAAAAGTCATCAAGGAGGAAATGAATGACCCCAGGAGAATCTGGCAAAGGCTTACAGCAGTGGGGTCTGAGCTGAGCCCTAACTGATGGAGAGTGCTCCCATCATTAGAGGTGATGGGAGAGTGTTTCGCCTGAAGAGCACCCCCGAGCCCTGGTTAAGGGAGAAGGGGAATGTGGACACAGGTGAGCGGCAGGCGTGGTCTGCACAGTGCACGGAGGAGCACAGTGCTAGTGGAGAGGCAGAGGCCAGGTGGGAGGTGCGGATGCCTGCCTGAGAAAGGGGCGGTGTTTTCTGTTCTAGTTGATATCCCTGGTGCTGCTCAAGGGAATCATTCACCAACATTGTATAAATAACCCCAGAAAAATGCTAGTTCACATTGCCCATGAGAGAGGCAACTCCATGGAAAATCAATACCTACTGCAAATCAGCATCTGCAATTCAGAAAACTTGCCTTTAAAGATTCAGTCTGGGCTGAACCTGGAAACCATTCTTTGTTTTCTTTGTCCGTGGCTGATTTTGTTAGCTTTGCCTCATCCAAGCAGGAGACATGCGGGCTGGCTCAGCTGCGGGTTCCAGCTGCTCTGAAGGTTAATGGCCTGTACCATTGAGATGCCCTCCTGAGTGCCTCCAGGGGAATCCTGGGTAGTCCACATAACTCTCCATTTTAAGTCATATCCTCCTGAACATGTAGTTCACAGTTTTATGCGGGGCAGGAAGACTCAGACAACACACACTTAATTTCATTTATCTAGGTGAATAAAAACTATCAGCGAGATTGGTGGCACACTTTAAAAGTCACCTTCTACTGGCAGCAGGATTTGTGGATAACAGACTTGGTTGGCCTGTTAGGAGGATTTTACAATGCTTCAGGCAAGAGGTAACAAGACCTGAATTAAAGTAGTAAGACTTAAAAGAAGGGGCAGAATGGGAGGCGTTTTGGAGATGGGATCAAAAGAGTTTGGCAACTGATTGAAGGTGCAGCAGGGAAATGTTCAAGTGGCTTCCAAAGGCGTGAAGCTGAGTTAATAGGAGGATGATAATACCATTACACCAGGAAGGGAAACCCAGGAAGAGCAGTAATTCTGGCGCTAAGGGGGTAACTTATTTAGTAAATAACAAGAATATGCTTGACTTCTATTCACTACCTTAGTTGCAATTAGTGTGACTGTTGGGCTTCCCTGATGGCTCAGTCAGTAAAGAATCTAGATAGCCAGTGAGAATTTGCTTTATAACTAGGGAACTCAAACTGGGGCTCTGTAACAACCTAGAGGGGTGGAATGGGCAGGAAGTGGGAGGAAAGTTCTAGAGGGAGGAGGCATATGTATACTTATGACTGATTCATGTTGATGTTTGGCAGAAACCAACACAGTTCTGTAAAGCAATTATCCTTCAGGTTTTAAAAAAGCAACAATCTGCCTGCAATGCAGGAGATGTGGGTTTGATCTCTTAGTCAGAAAGATCCCCTGGAGAAGGAAATGGCAACACACTCCAGTATTCTTGCTTGGAAAATCCCACAGACAGTGGAACCTGTCCATGGGGTTGCAAAGAGTTGGATACAGCTTGGTGACCAAACAAGCACCATCAGTGTAACAATATCATTTTATCATCCAAACTGGGACACTGTTGAGAAGAAAAGGGGATGCTTTCATAATTCCAGGACAGGAGGTCTAAACCCAGATTATCCCTAATACATCCAGGTATGTTGACTCCCTGCTGGTAATGCCTTTCAGTGTTAATAAAGCTGTTTCACAGTTTGTTGAACTTAGGATCTCAAGAATTAGAAGATACCATAGAAATCATATATAAAGTTGCCTCCTGGCACTCCCAGAAAATCCTGTGTACTCCATTCCCCAAGGCCAGCCTCTATTGGAACAGTTCCCACAGACAGGGACTCACTATGACATTATGAAGTGCATTCTATTTTTGGACAGTGCTAAGTGTTCTTCCTTATACTTAGCTAAGAGTAGTTTTCCTATAAACTCCACACAGTTGACCTTTAAAATACCATAGAGTTTATGGGGGCTGACCCTCTGCACAGTTGAAAATTCACATAAAATTTTTGACTCCCCCAAAACTTAACTACTAACAGCCAACTGTTGACCAGGAGTTTTGCAATACCATAAACAGTTGACTAACACATATTTTGTATGTTATATGTATCATATTGTTGCAATAAAATAAGCTAGAGAAAAGAAAATATTTTTAAGAAAAATCACAAGGAGTAGAAAATACATTTATAGTGTGTATATATATATATATATATTTCTTGGAAAAAAATCAGTGTATAACTAGACCCATGCAATTCAAACCTGTGTTGTTTAAGGATCAACTGTAATTCCAATAATAATGACATCACTAATATCGGGATAGCCAATATTTATTGAGTACCTACAAAGTTCTTGGTTTTACATGTATTATTTCTGAAGGTCTCCAACAATCCTTCTTATATTGAAGAATCCCAATTTTTCAGATGAGACAGCAGATGCTGAGAGGGAATGTTACCTGCCAAAGATGCACAGCAACACATAACAGCAAGTATGACTAAGCCTATGGCCAAGGGAAGAGGAGTACACTTTGCCTACCATGAGACCATGGCAGGAAGGTGGATATATAACACAGCTGCAAGAGAGTGAAGATTTATGACCAAGTTATAACTCAATATACCATAATGATAGAGTCAAGGCCAATGAAATTCAATTCCTGGACTTTTATCTGAGCTCTCCAAGAAGTAAACCCTATTTCCCATGGTACTATGGTGAAATAAGCCTATGGAGTGCAACCACCACTCAGAGCAAGAATGAAGCCACCCCAGAGAAAGGAGAGCATATAAGGGAAGCCTAGTGATTGAAATTGAGCCCTAAATCAAGTTGCACCTGAAGTCAGAGCCAAGTATTGAATATTTTTAAACTGTATTAGCCAATATAGTTCCATTTTGCTTCAGCCAGTTGAGTTGGGCTTTCTATCACTTGCAAACAAAGAAGTTCTAACAGCTGCAGTGAATGAATGAAATTACCTTCACAACTGAGTGACAGCACATGATTATTAAGCCTGGGACTACCCTGGCCAGAGTTTTGATAGCTCAGCCTTTTAGCCCATGCATCGCTCTTGGAATCCCTCCTAGGTGGAGTGATGGCACACAAGGCATGAAACTGGAAGACCATGATTTTATCTCAAAATCTTTTGAAACCATTTCTGATCATTTATAATCTAGACTAACTGACTTTTCTTTTTAATTTATTTTTTATTGAAGGATAATTGCTTTACAGAACTTTGTTGTTTTCTGTCAAACCTCAACATTAATCAGCCATAGGTATACATATATCCCCTCCCTTTTGAACCTCCCTCCCATCTCCCTCCCCATCCCACCCATCTAGGTTGATACAGAGCCCCTGTTTGAGTTTTCTGAGCCATACAGCAAATTCCCCTTGGCTATCTATTTTACATACATTAACGTAAGTTTCCATGTTACTCTTTCCATACATCTCACCTTCTCCCCATGTCCATAAGTCTGTTCTCTACATTTGTTTCTCCATTGCTGCCCTGTAAATAAGTTCTTTAGTATCATTCTTCTAGATTCCATGTATATGTGTTAGAATATGATAAATCTTTCTCTTTCTGACTCACTTCACTCCGTATAATAGGTTCTGTGTTCATCCACCTCATCAGAACTAACTCAAATGCATTCCTTTTTATGGCTGAGTAATACTCTATTGTGTATATGTACCACAACTTCTTTATCCATTCATCTGTCAATGGATGTCTAGGTTGCTTCCATGTTCTAGCTATCATAAATAGTTCTGCAATGAACATTGGGATATATGTGTCGTTTTCAATTTTGGTTTCCTCAGGGAATATGCCTAGGAGTAGGATTGCTGAGTCATATGGTAGCTTTAATCCTAGTTTTTTAAGGAATCTCCATACCATCTTCCATAGTGACTGTATCAATTTACATTCCTACCAATAGTGCAAGAGCATTCCCTTTTCTCCACACCCTCTGCAGCATTTATTGTTTGTAGACATTTTGATGATGGCCATTCTGACCAGTGTGAGATGATACCTCATTGTGGGTTTGATTTGCATTTCTCTAATAATGAGCAATGTTGAGCATCTTTTCATGTGTTTGTTAGTCATCTTTGGAGAAATGTCTGTTTAGGTCTTTTCCCCACTTTTTGATTGGGTTGTTTGTTTTTCTGGCATTGAGTTGTATGAGCCATTTGTATATTTTGGAGATTAATCCTTTGTCAGTTGTTTCATTTGCTATTATTTTCTCCCATTCTGAGGGTTGTCTTTTCACCTTGGTTATAGCTTTTTTGGCTATGCAAAAAATCAGGTCCCACTGGTTTACTTTTCTTTTAATTTCCATTACTCTAGGAGGTGGGCCATAGAGGATCTTTCTTTGATTTACTTCATCGAGTGTTCTGCCTGTTTTCCTCTAAGGGTTCTATAGTTTCTGGTTTTACATTTAGGCCTTTAATCCATTTTGAGTTTATCTTTGTGTATGGTGTTAGGAAGTGTTCTAATTTCATTCTTTTAAAGGTAGTCTCCCATTTTCCCAGCACCATTTATTGAAGAGGCTCTCTTTGCCCCACTGTACATTCTTGCCTCCTTTGTCAGAAATAAGGTACCCATAGGTGCATGGGTTTATTTCTGGGCTTTCTATCTTGTTTCATTGGTCTATATTTCTGTTTTTGTGCCAGTACCATACTGTCTTGATGACTGTAACTTTGTAGTATAATCTGAAGTCAGGAAGGTTGATTCCTCCGGCTCCATTCTTCTTTTTCAAGACTGCTTTGGCTATTTGGGGTCTTTTGTGTTTCCATATTAATTGTGAGTTTTTTTGTTCTAGTTCTGTGAAAAATGCCATTGGTAATTTGATAGGGATCACATTGAATCTGTAGATTGAGTTTGGTAATGCAAGTGATTTCTGTGTATTGATTTTGTATCCTGCAACTTTGCTAAATTCACTGATTAGCTCTAGTAATTTTCTGATACTATTTTTAGGGTTCTCTATGTATAATATCAAGTCCTCTGCAAACAATGAGAGCTTTAATTCTTCTTTTTTGATCTGGATTTCTTTTATTTATTTTTCTTCTCTGATTGCTGTAACTAGGACTTCCAAAACTATGTTGAATAATAGTGGCAAAAGTGAACCCTTGTCTTGTTCCTGATCTTAGGGGGATTGCTTTCAGTTTCTCACCATTGAGAATAATGTTTGCTGTATGCTTATCATATATGGCCTTTACTATGTTGAGGTAGGTTCCTTCTATGCCCATTTTTAAAGGGTTTTAATCATAAATGGGTGCTGGATTTTGTCAAAGGCTTTTTCTGCATCTATTGAAATGATCATATGATCTTTCAATTTGTTAATATGGTATATCACATTGATTGATTTGTGTATACTGAAGAATCCTTGCATTCCTGGAATAAACCCAACTTGATCATGGTGTATGAGTTTTTTGATGCGTTGCTGAAATCTGTTTGCTAAATTTTGTTGAGGATTTTTGCATCTATGTTCATCAGTGATATCAGCTTGTAATTTTCTTTTTTTGTGTTGTCTTTGTCTGGTTTTGGTATCGGGGTGATGGTGGCCTCATAGAGTGGGTTTGGAAGTGTTCCCTCCTCTGCAGTTTTTTGAAAAGAGTTTTAGAAGGATAGGCATTAGCTCTTCTCTACATGTTTGGTAGAATTTCTCCTGTGACGTCATCTGGTCCTGCACTTCTGTTTTTTGGGAGATTTTTGATCACAGCTTCAATTTCAGTGCTTGTAATTGAGTTGTTCATAATTTCTATTTCTTCCAGGTTATCCATTTTATTGCCATATAGTTGTTCATAATAGTCTCTTATAATCCTTCATATTTCTACACTGTCTGTTGTAACCTCTCCTTTTTCATTTCTAAATTTGTTGATTTGATTTTTCTCTTTTTTTCTTGATGAGTCTGGCTAAAGGTTTGTCAATTTAGTTTATCATCTCAAAGAACAAGCTTTTAGTTTTATTAATCTCTACTGTTGTTTCTTTCATTTCTTTTTCATTTATTTCTACTCAGATCTTTATGATTTCTTTCCTTCTACTAATTTTGGACTTTTGTTGTTGTTCTTTTTCCAGTTGTTTTAGGTGTAAAGTTAGGTTGTCTGGTCGATGTTTTTCCTGTTTTTTGAGGTAGGATTGTATTGCTATAAACTCTCCTCTTTAGAGCTGCTTTTGCTGCACCCATAGGTTTTGAGTTGTCATGTTTTCATTGTCATTTTGTTCCTAGAAATGTTTTAATTTCCCTTTTGATTTCTTCAGTAACCTGTTGGCTATTTAGAAACATGTTGTTTAATCTCCATGTGTTTGTGCTTCTTACAGTGTTTTTCTTGTAATTGATATCTAGTCGCATAGCACTGTGGTCAGAGAAGATGCTTGATATAATTTCACCTTTCTTGAATTTACTGAGGTTTGATTTGTGACCCAAGATGTGGTCTATCCTGGAGAATGTTCCATGTGCACTTGAGAAGAAGATGTATTCTTCTGTATTTGGATGGAATGTCCTGAAGATATCAATGAAATCCATCTCATCTAATGTATCATTTAAGACTTGTGTTTTCTTATTAATTTTCTATTTTGATGATCTGTCCATTGGTGTGAGTGGGGTGTTAAAGTTTCCTACTATTACTCTATTACTGTCAATTTCTCCTTTATGTCTGTTAGTGTTTGTCTTATGTATTGAGGTGCTCCTATGTTGGGTGCATAGATATTTACAATTGCTATGCCTTCCTCTTGGATTGATCCTTTGATCATTATGTGGTGTCCTTCCTTATCTCTTGTAATATTCTTTATTTTAAGGTCTATTTTGTCTGATATGAGGATTGTTACTCCAGCTTTCTTTTGCTTCCCATTTGCATGGAATATATTTTTCCATCCTCTGACTTTCAGTCTATATGTGTCTTTAGGTCTGAAGTGGGTTTCTTGTAGAAAACATATATATGGGTCTTATTTTTGTATCCATTCAGCCAGTCTGTATCTTTTGGTTGGAGCATTTAATCTATTTACATGTAAAGTAATTATTGATATATCTGTTCCTATTGCCATTTTCTCAACTGGGGTTGATTTTGTAGATCTTTTTTCTTCTCTTATATTTTCTGACTATATAAGTCCCTTTAACATTGTTTGTAAAGCTGGTTTGGTGGTACTGAATTCTCTTAACTTTTGCTTATCTGAAAAGTTTTTATTTCTCCATCAATTTTGAATGAGATCCTTTTGGGGTACAGTAATCTTAGTTGTAGATTTTTTCCCTTTCAATACTTTAAATATATCCTGCCATTCCTTTCTGGCCTGCAGAGTTTCTGCTGAAATATCAACTGTTAAGCATATGGGGTTTCCCTTGTATGTTACTTGTTGCTTCTCCCTTGCTGCTTTTAATGTTTTTCCTTTGTGTTTAGTCTTTGTTACTTTGATTAGTATGTGTCTTGGCATGTTTCTCCTTGGGTTTATCCTGTATGGGACTCTTCTTGGACTTGATTGACTATTTCCTTTTCCATGTTGGGGAAATTTTCAACTATAATCTCTTCAAAAATTTTCTCATACCCTTTCTTTTTCTCTTTTTTCTTCTGGGACCCCTATAATTTGAATGTTGTTGCATTTGATATTGTCCCAGAGGTCTCTGAGACTATCCTCAGTTCGTTTCATTCTTTTTACTTTATTCTGCTCTTCAAAAGTTATTTCCACCATTTTATCTTCTAGCTCACTGATTCGTTCTTCTGCTTCAGATATTCTGCTATTGATTCCTTTAGAGTATTTTTAATTTCAGTAATTGTGTTGTTTGTCTCTGTATGTTTATTCTTAATTCTTCTAGGTCTTTGTTAATTGATTCTTGCATTTTCTCCATTTTGTTATCAAGGTTTTGATCATCTTTAAGGCAATGGCACCCCACTCCAGTCCTCTTCCCTGGGAAATCCCATGGGCAGAGAAGCCTGGTGGGCTGCAGCCCATGGGGTCGCTAAGAGTCTGACACGACTGAGTGACTTCACTTTCACTTTTCACTTTCATGTATTGGAGAAGAAAATGGCAACCCACTCCAGTGTTCTTGCCTGGAGAACCCCAGGGACAGCAGAGCCTGGTGGGCTGCCGTCTATGGGGTCACACAGAGTCGGACATGAGTGAATTGACTTAGCAGCAGCAGCACTATCATTATTCTGAATTCTTTTTCAGGTAGTTTGCCTATTTCCTCTTCATTTATTTTGACTTCTGTGTTTCTAGTTTATTCCTTCATTTGTCAAACATTTCTATGCCTTTTCATTATTTTTTTAAGGTTATTGTGTTTGAGGTTTCCTTTCCCCAGGCTTCAAGGAAAGTTAAATTCTTTCCTTGAAGAAGGTTGAAGTCTTTCTTTCTTTTGGCTTCTGCCCTCCTAAGGTTGGTCCAGTGGTTTGTGTAAGCTTCCCATAGGGTGAGATTTGTGCTGAGTTTTTGTTTGCTTGCTGGTTTTCCCTCTGATGAGCAAGGCTGAGATGGTAATCCTGTCTGCTGATGATTGGGTCTGTATTTTTGTTTTGTTTGTTGTTTAGATGAGGCGTCCTGCACAGGGTGCTACTGGTGGTTGGGTGATGCGGGTCTTGTATTCAAGTGCTTTCCTTTGTGTGTTCTCACTATTCGATACTCCCTAGGGTTGGTTCTCTGGTAGTCTAGAGTCTCGGAGTCAGTTCTCCCACTCCAAAGGCTGAGTGACTGTGTTAGAGCAGCCTCCACAGGTCATGTCCAAGGAGAACTTGTGCTTCGGTGTGATGGGAGGTGGCAGCTGCAGCAGTGACTACACCTCCACCGGTTCTCTAGACTGACTTTTAATAGTATTTTACCCCCATTGGAAAGCCTTTTTCACCTTGAAAGTGAAAGTGTTAGTCTCTTAGTAGTGTCCGGCTCTTTGGGATCCTACGGACTATAGTACACTAGACTCCTCTGTCCATGGAGTGCTCCAGGCAAGAGTACTGGAGTGGGTAGCCAGTCCTTTCTCCAGATGATCTTCCTGACTCAGGGATCAAGCCCAGCTCTCCCGCATTGCAGGCAGATTCTTTACTGTCTGAGCCACCAGGGAAGCCCATTTTCACCTTACTTCAATGCAAATATTTCTCCATGTGAAAATTTGGGGGAAATGCAAGTAAGTTTAGAAGTCCACTTCAAGAGAAAACAGAGAAAGTATTTTTAATGCCAAAAAAAAAAGAAGAAAAGTTTTGTAATGACCTTGTTTCCCTGGCCTGTGGGATTGAGTTTTTTGCTCTATCAAATGGTTGGGTAGAAGGTATGCTTAACTTCAGAAGCTCATAGCTTGGTCCAGGAGCATCACATTATAGTCTCACTGAGTTTCAGTTTCCCCATCTGTTATAAAAAGGATGGTTTCTGTTTCACATGATTTACAAAGTTGTAATATTGAGAAATGAATAAAAGTGGGATATTTTAAATTATTTTCCTTATAATATAAACATTTCTTAAATATAACAAAATTTAGAGAAAAAATACTTAGTTTGAGATAATAGAACGTAGTTTATTATGCTTTATGCCATATGCCTAGATGATTTCCAGTTTCACAACCTCAACAATGAAAGAAAAGGAGGCCATACCTTCTAGTGCTTTCTTAGGATCAAGAAAGCCTTTCACAGAAGTTCCCAATCAAGCCTCCATTTCATTGGCCACAGGTGACTCCCATGTCCAATTCTTAAACCAAACACTTACAAGGGGAATGGAACAGTGAAGACTGCTTAGAGCAGCCTCGCTTTCACCCGGTGGCATGTGCATGAGAGAGCATGCCTGAACGACACCAGGGTTTATCACAAAGAGGGGAACGGCACTGGTGCGGTGGGAAGCCATTAATTTCCGGTACCGTATTTGCCAAACTCTTGTAAACTGTCCGTTTACAGTGTCTGACGTCCCATGACTCTCTAACCTCTGGAGCCAGGTCTTTCTGTGTATCCTCAGCACCCAGTACAATTCTGAGACCCAGTGGGAACTATGTAAGCATTTATTGGATTTTATTGTTGAATTTTAAATCCATTCACCTCTAAGGCTCTAGGAACATGTTTCAATAGGAAGCTGACAATGGGTTCTGCACTTTTCTTGGTGCCGGGCAGAGACCTAGCATGGAGGAAGAAACCCGCCATGGTATGTATAAAACTCCTGTGGGGCTTCTGTGATTCTTTGATTTTTAGAATGATTTCATTTCCCTTCCCCCTTTACATTATTATCTAAAGCCTTTAGAACTAATTAGAAGTGGGAGGATCAAAGATGATATATTTTAAATTTGCTTCCCGCCTCACCCACTTAAAGTAAAGAATCCTGCATAGCCCATTAAGCTGGAGGTACTTGCTGACAGGAAGGAAACCATCTGGTGAACAACTTCTGTTAATTATGTTGGAACATACTAACGAGAATAAAGAACAGCCCTTAATGACCTTCCCCTTGGTGGCAGAATCCACTGCAGAGTAGACAGTCATGGCTCAGAGCCAAAAGTTAATGGTTAGTATTGGCACCAAACACTCAGGCTCACTAGTACTTAATAATCTCCCCTCAGTGGAGAAAGTATTTCAGGCATTCACAGCATAAATCCTCCTAGCACCTGCATGTAACTGAGCTCCAAATAGTCATTTAGGGCATTATTTGGAATCCCTTAGTAAATGTGAATCTGGGCGTTACCTTCTCTGTATCTTTCTTTGCATTTGGACATATTGAATCAGCCCAGACAAAGATTTGCATTTTGTTTCAACCAATAACAAGATTGAAATATTACTTGGCAAAGTGCTGATGCAATTATTCCATATCCCAGAGGGATAAAGAGACACAAAAATAATTATCCTCATTATGACCTGGATGAGTTAATCATTTATAATGATATTCTTTCTAATTCCACCTTACCTTGGAAATCTAGGCAAGCCTGTGCCATCCATACAGAAAGGCAGTGAAAGCTTTGGCATTTGTATCATGAATTAGCTGAAGGCGCCAAAATATCTGTATTTTTTTTTAATTTCATTCATTGCTTTGCTACTCAGTTTGAGAAAGCTTTTTTAAGTGGCTTATATAGTGTGGTAAGATTAAGTAAAACTTAAAAGAAAGCTATTTAAAATGATAGGATTTAATACTGAAATTTTAAAGAAAATTTTAAAAGAAAACAAGAGTAGGAAAATAAATTCAAACCAGGAGTGAAAGTAGTGTACAAACATATCTGACATGAAATCCTATACATCATTGAGAGTGGGTTACAAATGTGACCCTAAGCTTTCTAGTCTCCAAATAGAAGAAGCAAAAAAATGCTCTGATGGGCACCTGAGGGTTGGGGGGTGCCCAGGAAAAAGTTTTGATAACATCTCAGGTGTAAGGGTTTCCTAGTATTAAAAGTACTTGAAGCTGACTGTATCATCTAGTACATTCACAATATGTATCCATTAAAAAAGAAGCAAACCCTGAACTCGCTGCTTCAAATCAGGTGGGAGATGTTATTTTGATAGAAATCTTAAAGAAAAGTTCTGTAACTAGGAACTGTCAACATTTAGCTCCTAAATTATAATAAATCTATAAGGAATATGGATCTGTAATATATTAAAGTTTAATAACCCCAGATATTAGCCAAGAAACTGCTCTCTATATAA
Source organism: Oryx dammah (assembly GCF_014754425.2). Classification (NCBI taxonomy): domain Eukaryota; kingdom Metazoa; phylum Chordata; class Mammalia; order Artiodactyla; family Bovidae; genus Oryx; species Oryx dammah. Next base: position 36,608,886 of record NW_024070210.1, read on the forward strand.
TTTCTTGATGTATATTTAAGGCTTTTCATATGTACATCAAGAATATAATTTTTATAAAGGCAGGTATGTCCAAGAGTTTGCACAGAAGTAACAAAATAAAAGTTGTTTGTGCCTAAATCATCCCATCTGTGCCTCTTGGACAGTATTCAATACTCTTCGCAACCACATGCATCAAGCAATTGGCTAAATATCCTTGTAGACAGGATGTCTCCTATTTGCATTTGAAGCACTCTTCTGTTTAAAATATAAATGCAATTAATTTGCATTATTTATTTAATCTGTCTTTGCATACTAATATCACAAAAACTGATAATAAATGTCAGGTCATTATCAACATACCTCACAATATCTTCATCTTCAGTAAATTTATAAATAAAAACAACAAAAAAACTAATCTTAACTTTCTTTGAAGCTTTACTGCTTGCCCACCTCCTACTATGGGCTGTGCCGCCCACCACTGTCTTTGAAGTTGGCTCATCTGGTAACAGACTAACTCCAAGCTGTAGTGCACACCTACCATTTAAAAACTTAGATGTTGTCCATGTGACAGATTTAATCAGTCCCTTGGTCTCTCAGACATGCAGCTGTTGGTGAATTCTTTTTTGCTAGTGTAATATTGTAAGTGCCTTAAGTTAGAATTAAAGCTGCCATTAAATTTTCATCTTGTTCTTCAAGAAGACTGTTTTCTGGAAGTAGCATGTGTATACATTTTTAAGTGGCAGTGCCAAAGAGATGCTTTATACTACATCAAATCTCTCATGTTCAGAAAGAATGGCCCAGTTTAAGAGAAAAGTCAGTAAATAATCTAAGTTGTTGGATCTGGGCAAAAGCAGGTTGCCTAGAATTACTGGTAAAAATAAAAATATGACCCTCTTTGGCAGTTTTATGCTACAGATGCTGCATTTAGGATGACAGCATTGAAATCCAGAAAAACACGTGGGATTTATGGAAAGTCTCTTCATGGCCAGATTGCCTGGCCCCTACAAAGCAAAATGTCACTTCTGAAACACATCATTTACCAGTCCTTCAGCAAAACAAACAACCTTTAAAAAGTCCCCCATGGAACCAGCGAGGTAAATAGTAATAGAGTTGGAATGTCATCATGATCAAGAGAGAATGGAGCTTCAGATATTGCCAACTTTTTGTAGAGAATTTAAAAAAACAAAGGAAATTAAAATTGAATATTGAACAGAAAAAGCGTTTGAAATAACAAAATGAATTTTTGACAACTACTAAGTACATGTCCTGGGGTATGCCCAGGACAAGTATGCCCAGTACGGTCGGGAAAACAGAAGGTACCAGTGAATACTTATCCAGTTGAGAAGGAAAATGAGGACTCCAGGGATTGGGAAATTTATCTAAAGATTATGTCTTGCTGTAATTGTTTCCTATGAATTCTATAGGAAATTCTATAGATATGAATTCTATATCTGGGCCTATAACAGGAGCCACCTATAAATTTCCACTTCCATGTTGGTGAGGTAAAAAAATATGTCAAATGTTTAATCTTATTCTAATGAAAGCTAAAGCACAGAGAAAGATATATTAAGGTTCTATTATTCTATAGGAAGGAGTGCTAATCATCTGATGTTTTGCCTTGTGATCTGATATTCAGAATAATTGAGTGTTAGGACCAGACAGTCTTGAGATATTCCAGGCTTTAGCACTACTTAGCTATGCTATCTTGACTGAGCAAGTTTTATAATCTATTGAAGCTTTAGACTTCCCATCTGTCAAATGGGATAGAATCTTCTTCACAGTGTTTACAGAATAATGTGAATTATGTTGGGCTTTTATCAAAGTGTATGTCATATAATAACTGCTTAATAAAATATAGCTGGTATTATTAGAGAAAACAAACTAGAACACTACATCCTAATAAGTGGTATGAAATTATTCTCATCTAAAGCCCCAAGTACTATGTAAAGTGCATCCTACAAGAAGAACAGTGAAAGTGTTAGTTGCTCAGTCATGTCTGGCTCTTTTTGACCCCACAGACTGTAACTCACTAGGCTCCTCTGTCCATGGAACTCTCCAGGCAAGAATACTGGAGTGGGTAGCCATTCCCTTCTCCAGAGGATCTTCACAACCCAGGGATCAAACCTAGGTCTCCCCACTGCAGGCAGATTCTTTACCATCTGAGCCACAGTGGACAAGACAAAAATCTGAATACTGGACAGATTTAGAAGATAAAAGAGTATTCCAAATAACAACAAACTTCATGCCTTCTTTGAAGACTGTGATACAGCTACAAATTGGTTGAGCAACAAAACATTACAGTCCTCCAAGTTTATGTTGCTGCAAATGCCGAAGTTTCATTTTCTATTATGGCTACGCAGTATTCCATTATGTATAAATACCACATCTTTATCCATTCATATGTTGATATAAATAATGCTGCAATGAACACAGGGGTGCATGTGTCTTTTTTAATTAGTGGGGTTTATTTTGGGGGTTATATACCCAGGTAGGTGTTCATGGGGTTCTCAAGGCAAGAATGCTGGAGTGGTTTGCCATTCCCTTCTCCAGGGGACCATGTTTTGTCAGAACTCCCACCATGACCTGTCCATCTTGGCTTGCCCTACACGGCATGGCTCATGAACACCTGGGAAAAGACAGAAAGATAGGACACTGAAAGATGAACTCCCCAGGTCTATAGGTGCCCAATATGCTACTGGATAAGAGTGGAGAAATAAATGCAGAAAGAATGAAGAGATGGAACCAAAGTGAAAACAACGTCTGGTTGTGGATGTGACTGGTGATGGAAGTAAAGTCCATTGCTGGAAAGAACCATATTGCATAGGAACCTGGAATATCAGGTCCATGAATCAAGGTAAATTGGAAGTGGTCAAACAGGAGAAGAAACTCCAATACTTTGGAGCTGAAGCTGAAACTCCAAATCTTGGCCACCTGATGCGAAGAACTGACTCCTTGGAAAAGACCCTGATGCTGGGAAAGAGTGAAGGCAGGAGGAGAAGGGGATGACAGAGGATAAGGTGGTTGGATGGCATCACCGACTCAATGGACATGAGTTTGGACAAGCTCTGGGGGTTGGTGATGCACAGAGAAGACTCTCATGCTGTAGCACATGGGGTCACAAAGAGTCAGACATGACTGAGCGACTGACCTCACTGACCGAAAAAGGAGATGGCAAGAGTGAGCATCGACATTTTAGGAGTCAGTGAACTAAAATGGACCAAAATGGGTGAATTTAATTCAGATGACCATTATATCTACTACTGTGGGCAAGAATCTCTTAGAAGAAATGGAGTAGCCCTCATAGTCAACAGAAGAATCCAAAATGCACTACTTGGGTACAGTCTCAAAAATGACAGAATGATCTCTATTCATTTACAAGGCAAACCACTCAATATTACAGTAATCCCAGATTATGCCCCAAACACTAATGCCAAAGAAGCTGAAATTGAATTGTTCTAAGAAGACCTACAAGACCTTCTAGATATAACACCAAGATGTACTTTTCTTCATAGGGGACTGGAAAGCAAAGGTAGGAAGTCAAGAAGTACCTGGAGTAACAGACAAGTTTGGCCTTGGAATATAATGAAGGAGGGCAAAGGCTAACAGAGTTTTGCCAAGAGAATGCACTGGTCATAGCAAACACCGTCTTCCAACAATACAAGAGAAGATTCTATACATGGACAGTACCAGATGGTCAATACCAAAATCGGATTGATTATATTCTTTGTAGCCAAAAATGGAGAAGCTCTACATAATCAGCAAAAACAAGACCAGGATCTGACTGTGGCTCAGATCATGAACTCCTTAATGCCAAATTCAGACTTAAATTGAAGAAAGTAGGGAAAAATACTACACCATTCAAGTAGGACTTAAATCAAATCCTTTACAATTATACAGTGGAAGTGACGAACAGATTCAAGGGATTAGATCTGATAGACAGAGAGCCTGAAGAACTATGGATGGAGGTTCATAACATTGCACAAGAGGTGGTGATCAAAACCATCCCCAAGAAGAAGAAATGCAAAAAGGCAAAATGGGTATCTGAGGACACCTTACAAATAGCTGGGAAAATAAGAGAAGTGAAAGGCAAAGGAGAAAAGGAAAGATATACCCATCTGAATGCAGAGTTCCAAAGAAGAGCAAGGAAACATAAGAAAGCCTTCCTCAGTGATCAGTGCAAAGAAATAGAGGAAAACAATAGAATTGGAAAGACTAGAGCCCTCTTCAGGAAAATTAGAGATACCAAGGGAACATTTCAAGTAAAGATGGGCACAATAAAGGACAAAGACAGTATGGACCTAAGAGAAGCAGAAGATATTCAGAAAAGGTGGCAAGAATACACAAGAACTATACAAAAAAAGATATTCATGACCCAGATAACCACAATAGTGAGATCACTCACCTAGAGTCAGACATCCTGGAATGTGAAGTCAAGTGGGCCTTAGGAAGCATCAATCGCTACAAACAAAGCTAGTGGAGGTGATGGAATTCCAGCTGAATTATTTCAAGTCATAAAAGGTAATGCTGTGAAAGTGCTGCACTCAATTTGTCAGCAAATTTGGAAAACTCAGCAGTGGCCACAGGACTGGAAAAGATCAGTTTTCATTCCAATCCCAAAGAAAGGCAATGTCAAAGAATGTTCAGACTATCACACAATTGCACTCATCTCACACACTAGCAAAGTAATGCTCAAAATTCCCCAAGTTAGGCTTCAACAGTACATGAACTGAGAACTTCCAGATTTTCAAGGTGGATTTATAAAAGGCAGAGGAACCAGAGATCAAATTGTCAACATCCACTGGATCATAGAAAAAGCAAGAGAATTCCAGAAGAATATCTACTTGTGTTTCATGACTATGCCAAAGCCTTTGACTGTGTGTATCACAACAAACTGTAAGATTCTTCAAGAGATGGGAATACCAGACCACCTCACCTGCCTCCTGAGAAATATGCGGGTTAAGAAGTAACAGAACTGGACATGGAACAATGGACTGGTTCCAAATTTGGGAAAGGAGTATGTCAAGGCTGTATATTGTCACCTTGCTTGTTTAATTATATGCAAAATGCCAGGCTGGATGAAGCACAAGCTGGAAGCAAGATTTCAGGGAGAAATATCAGTAACCTCAGATGTGCAGATGACACCACCTTAATGGCAGAAAGTGAAGATGAACTGAAGAGTCTCTTGATGAAAGTGAAAGAGAAGAGTGAAAAAGCTGGCTTAAAACTCAACATTCAGAAAACTAAGATCATGGCATCCAGTCCCATCACTTCATGGCAAATAGATGGGGAAACAATGGAAACAGTGAGAGACATTATTTTCTTGGGCTTGAAAATCACTGCAAATGGTGCCTGCAGCCATGAAATTAAAAGACGTTTGCTCCTTGGAAGAAAAGCTATGACCAACCTAGACAGCATATTAAAAATCAGAAAAAATTAATGAGGTGGGTGAAACTGGAGCCTATTATACAGAGTGAAGTAAGCCAGAAAGAAAAACACCAATACAGTATATTAACGCATATATATGAAATTTAGAAAGATGGTAACGATAACCCTGTATGTGAGACAGCAAAAGAGACACAGATGTATAGAACAGTCTTTTAGACTCTGTGGGAGAGGGAGAGGGTGGGATGATTTGGGAGAATGGCATTGAAACATGTATAATATCATATATGAAATGAATCGCCAGTCTAGGTTCGATGCAGGATACTGGATGCTTGGGGCTGGTGCACTGAGACGACCCAGAGTGATGGTACGGGGAGGGAGGAGGAAGGGGGGTTCAGGATGGGGAACACATGTATACCTGTGGTGGATTCATGTTGATGTATGGCGAAACCAATACAATATTGTAAAGTAATTAACCTCCAATTAAAATAAATAAATTTATATTTTAAAAAAAAATCAGAAACATTACTTTACCGACTAAGGTCCATCTATTCAAAGCTATGGTTTTTCCAGTAGCCATATATGGATGTGAGAGTTGGACCATGAAGAAAGCTGACTGCTGAGGAATTGATGCTTTTGAACTGTAATGTTGGATAAGACTTTTGAGTCCCTTGGACTGCAAGGAGATCAAACCAGTCAATCCTAAAGGAAAATATGTCCTGAATACTCATTGGAAGAACTGATGCTGAAGCTGAAGCTCCAATATTTTGGCCACTTGATGTGAAGAACTGACTCATTGGAAAATACCCTGATTCTGGGAAAGACTGAAGGCAGGATGAGAAGGGGATGACAGAGGATGAGATGGTTGGATGGTCCATCACCAGCTTGATGGACATGAGTTTGAGCAAGCTCCAGGAGTTGGTGATGGACAGCAAAGCCTGGGGTGCTGCCCTGCATGGGATTGCAAAGAGTCGTACATGACTAAGAGACTAAACTGAACTGATCTGAATGTTAGTTCTATTTTTAGTTTTTTGAGAGTATAATCTTTAATAATTGTGATTCACTCTTTGTATACCCATAATATGTAATATTGTACATCAACTATATTTCAATAAAAATAAATAAATAGTCCTTAAAAAAAATACACCCACTGCAGTCATGAGGTTCTATTAACCAAAAAGGAAACAAATTCATACAGGGTAAATATTAAACTCTCCATTTTTGAAAAATGTGTTGTCATTTTTTTTAATTTAGAAAATCTCTAGGTTCTTGGATAAGTGAGAGTGCAAATCATTGATTCAATTTTGTAGAATCATTTTACAGATGAGTAAAGGCCTTTATCTTAGTTTAGCAATTAACATGTTTATATCAGAGGGTGGAAATTTGACTCCCATATTGTTGAGGGCCAGCGTGAGGAACTCCGCCCATGGCAAAGGTCATGAGGAAGGAGGCTTGGCATACGAAAAGGCGTGATTAAGCCTCAGGAAACCCCCTGTTCCCGAGCATCTACCTCAAAACCAGAGTCTGTTTTATGCTCTTGCCTACATCTTTGACTTTACGGGGGGCTCTCCCCCATAACCGTTTCTCTTGGAGAAGGAGTTAACTTGCAGCTCCAAGGCAATAAAAATTCCTGGGCGTGACAAGAGTGTTTCAGCTTAGAACTCCTCTGAAGGTTATCTAACCCACCTGTATAGGTTCTTCCCGCCACATGTAATTGTTTACAGCCTCCCAATCTGAGAGGCATGAGATGTTTTAGACTTACTAAAGGCAAATTCTTTTGGGAGTTAGAAATTATCAGTATAATGGGTTGGTTAGGAATTATATCGGTGAAGGGTTTTTCATTTGTTGTGTCAATGATTGCTGCTAATTCCCTGCTCTGGGTGGGACAAGGATGTCTCAGGTCAAACCTCTCTATTGACAGACTAGCTTGTGTGACAGGATTATCCATACTCCTGCCACATGATTGTTTACTACCTCTTAACCCAAAACAGCACAGAGAGTTTTGGAGTATGTTGAGAGTCTTAATTAGCATAGGGCTTTTTCTTCTCATTGAGTCAATGATTGGCGCCAGGCTTCCATATCCTTAGGCACCTAGGAATTTATTAATCAATGTATTTGAAATATAGAAAAGGAAATATAGTAGTTTTAGATGTTAGCAATACTAGACTTTTGAGTTAATGGATTTTCTCTTTTGTAATAGATCACTGTACTTTATTATAAATCCCTGTGTCCTTGCCATGTAAAAATGTAACCTTATCACTATCTTAAGACTAGATAGATCTTAAGGGAGCATTGGTGAAAGGATTTTCATTTGTTGGGCTGATGTTTGCTGCTAAATCTCCATATTCCCTGCCCGTATAATGAATATAACTAACATATAGGAGAAATAAGTATTAACCTTTAAACATATAGGAGAAATAAGTATTAACCTTTAAGATTAATCCTGTTAACCTTGGGTTAAATAAATTCCTTTCTTGAGTGTAACTCACTACACCCTCACCCTATAGGAATGCAACTTTATCTGGAGGGTGGTGCCTGGTTTAAGAAATAAGGTTTTTGGTTATCAGAAAGAAAGGATCATAGAATGTCAGCAGGTCTCACTCATGGCCAGAAGATGATGTAATATCCCTAAGACCCCCGCGTGACTCTGTATTCATCCCTATGTGTAACAAAAGGTATATAAGCAAACCCCAAAATAAAGAAATCGGATCAGTTTCCAGAAAGACTGATTCCACCATGTCGCTTCTTTCTTGCTCCCGTTTCTCTGGCTGAATTCAGCCTCTTTTCTCCACTAATTCTACTACACTATCCGTTTCTAATCTCTCTCTATATCTGTAATTAAATATGTATTTTTCCAAAGACGCCGACACCGTCCCCCCGCCTTCGAATCACCCTGGATCCACCGGGGCTGGACCCCGGCACCATATCTGCTAACTCACCTTGTTACAGACAAATTGCTTAATCCTCTTATTAATCATCTTCCTCATCCATAAAATAGCACAATAATATTTACCTACCTCATAGGGTGTTATGAGTCTTTATTAATTAATATTTGGAAGATTGTGATCCTTAAATGAAAGGAGCTGTCAAGTATAATTATCATCTATTTTTGCATGATATGTTTGGAATAAGACTTTTAAGATGCTATTCCTGTGACAAAGGCCAATAAAGATATGCATATCTATGCATTTGGTTACTGACAAATACTCTATAAAGTGATTCCCTTGGAAATGCTATGAGGAGTTTTATCAGATTCTAATTTTAGAATGTTTTCTTTTTAAGGAAATGTTTCCTTTCCTCCTCCAACTGCAAGATTTAGCCAGTGATGAAAGAAGAGAATTAAAATTTCCCTCCATCATCAGAGCATTCTACATTCAGTCTTCACCTCAATCATAAACACTCCTGAGATAGTCAGAGTTCATTCTTTTCAAGGTCAGGTTAGGGGAAGGGTCTTCAAAAATAAAAAATTAGGAACATCAGTAAGCCATTTGTCTGTGTTCACTTCTATATTTTCTCATCTTTGATTTCTTTCCTCCTTTTGTATATTTCTTGTTAATACATCAACAATCCCTTTTTCCTCTTCAGGGAAGATGTCTCAAATCTTACACTTAATGTGAAATTTTAGTACCCAGAGACACACTGACTAGAAAATACCCCCATTACAGTGATTCCTTTTCCCTTTCCTCTTTATTTTTTTTTTTTTTGATGGTGAGGACAGTTTTGAAAGACTATTGCAGGGCTGGATAATGCTTACACTCTTGAAGGAAGCAGAGAGTAGACCAAAACTCTTCCACAAAGTTATCCACCCAACAAATTTACTTGCTAAAACACACATCTCAACTCAGGCTTGGTCTGCTCAAAACCACCCTCTCAGAGATAAAGATCATGATTTAGGAGCTCTTCACAAACTAGCACCAATCTTCATCACAGTCTGTTGTCTGCCTTCTTCACCCCAAACCCTCAGCCTAAAATGCTTTTTTTCAACTTCAGACTAATCCTTCAAGACTCAGCTCAAAAATTCTCTCTCCCACCATCCCAGAAAGTTAATTATACCATCTTCTATGTTCTCAATAGTGTTCAAAACACTTGTGCATTAGCCATTGTTGCAATCATATATATACATATATAACGTACATAATATATAAACATGTATAAAAATGATATACAATGCATTTATTTAAATGACTGATATTTGTATTTAAATTGTTTAAATTTTATTACATTTTTATTATAGCTTTATTTTTAAAATTTATTTATTTCTCTGATTTATATTATGTCCACATATAGTTATTGTGTCAGTACTTTAATTAGACATATTAAATATTATTGTGGCCCTAGTGGTTAAGAACCCGGTTCGATCCCTGGATCAGGAGGATCCCCTGGAGAAGGGCATGGAAACCTACTCCAGTATTCTTGCCTTGAAAATCCCATGAATAGAGGAACTGGTGGGCTCCAGCCCATAGGGTCACAAAGAATCAGACACGACTGAAGAGACTTAACATGTGTGCATGTATGGTTATATAAGTATGCATTTATGTATAATGTATATATATATTTTATTTATACTTATTACTATTTATTTAGCATTTATTTATTATTTATATAAATAATAAATGTGTGTTCAATTAAATATTAAATTTGAAATAAAGATAATTCAGAACCCATCTGTACAAGGCTTGTGTGAATTCCTTTAGGATAAGAATGCAGAATGAAATTCAAACTCAATTCACCACTATGATCATATCTACTTTTTATTGATCTTGGTGGTCTCTCGTGTTTTTACTTTTGCCAAAAAGAAAAGAAAATACTAGAATGAAAATCTTTGGTAAAGCACATTTATGGGTCTGTTGAGTGACATTTCTTTGCAGTTCCTTATTGACTGGAACAAAGAATGTGAGCATCTTTAGGATCCTTTGTTACACACTGTTACATACTGCTGATTTTTTCATCCTAGTTCCAAAATTCTAGGATTCTTAGAGAATCTTGCATTCTCAAGTGGTGGTTGCAGCAAAGACTAGAAGCAGCCTGCTACTGGTGCCACCACAGGCCTTGAAAATGGCAAGATAGACATTTCCACATGCCTTTCTTTCATGGATGATTATAACAAAATGGAAACCTTGTGTTAGAAATTGGCTTAGAGCATCCAATGGATGAATATCAAGTTACACAAATGACCAGAGACCTGTTGGATAAACAAGATAAACTCAGAACTGCATTCTTTCCCAGAATCTAAGAGTAGCACTTTAGAGCAGGGATTCACAATTCTGTTTCTAGGCTGTTTTTAAAATATCAAAAAGAAGGACCAGATGTCACAATGAATTAATATCCTAGACTTCCAAATCTGGAGACATAGATTCAAATTCTCCCTGGTTGAAAGTAAATATGAGCATTCTGTCGTCTTGGAGATCCCTTGTGGATATTTCATTCACCCCAAATTTGACAGTTTGACAGGATGATCCCAGCATCTTCTTTTTCATCATGACCTGAGGGCTGAAAGCTCAGATGAGGTGAGGCAGGTGCCATATATAACTAAGCCGAGGTAAGAATCAGCCTGGTCTCCCACTCCCCTCACTACACATTCCTCTTGGGACTCCTATCTACTTTTCAACATTTCCCCTTCAAGAGCACCGACTTACCCAGCTGTTGCTTAAGAGAGGCAGGAAATAAAGAAGGAGGAGCTCTGGCTCGTCGACTGACTTAGTGATGGAGAAGTCGAGAGCCATCAAAGTGCAGCTGTGAAATCCATCAACTCAGCCAGGGTAGTGATGCAATCCATCCAAGTGGATCTCATAGAGGTGTTCCCCAAGCAAGGGTCCCTCAGTGACACACACCTCTATTCTCTACTGGAGTCAGTTTCTGAGACCTCATCACAGAGGTTCTGCAATAACATTAGCATCCTTATCCCCAACCTCCATCTCTTTTAGGATGTCTTCCTGATACATCAGGGTTGCACATCCCTTTTTGGGCTCTCATCATATCCTTCTCTGTGTCTCAGTACGACTCTCACTGGTAATTGCCTTCGCTTGTCTTGTTTCCCCCACTGGATTCCATGGGAACAGAGAATGCAGCTACCCAATTCACCGGCATATCCCCTATTGCATAGCAGAAAACATGTCCATGTCTAGATTCATCCTCTGACTTTGTCTTTTTAAGCATTTCAGTAAGATCTTCTGGATCACTCTGGAAACCATCTGAGACATCTTTGTGAAAAGCAGAGTCGTGTGGAAGAGGCTCTCTTGATGGGTTCTGAGAGGAGGGAGTTATCTCAGCTCCCTGCCAGCTGGGCGTCTCAGCTCAAGAGAACTAGATCTGCACCGGAAACTCCATGCAGGTCCTCGTGTGAGAAATGTGACTGGTGTGATGATCAAAAGGAAGACGTGATCTTTCTTAAAGAGACCCAGGAATGGAAGGGAGCAAGTGGAGCATCCTTTACTCAGGCAATGTCAGCCTGAAACCCAGAAAAACAGTGATCAGGAAAAACTGGGCTGAGGAATTTTTAATCGAAAAAAAAAAAATAACTACATGTACAACCTTACCTTACAGCTGCTTCTCTTTCTAGAGGTGCCTTAAGTTGTGTCTTCAACTTAAACTATTTAAACAAACATTTAACAAGGCAGAAGGAGCTTATTCTTTTGTGTGACTCCCTCCAAACAGTTTTCCCATGAGATCCAAGTGAAGAAAGGCTGGCTGTTCCTAGACTTTCTATTGTAAATAGCTGGGCTGTGCACTTATCTCTGACATAGATGCCCTGCCTTTGAGTTCAGCTATATCAAACCGTGAGCATATGTTTTTTTTTTTTTTTTTAAAAATGTCCTTTTAAGGCATACCAAAGACTATTGAAGTATTTCTTTTTCCTTGTAGAAACCTAGGAATGAATTCCTCGCCACTGAAGAAAAGTCCAGAAGAGAAAAGGGCCAGGTAGAGAAGGAACCCAGAGGGCTGGTCAAGGCAGATCTGGAAAGACCAGCCCCCAGCCTCTAACTTGCAGTCCTGGGAAATCTCAGGGAACCTGTCTCTTTCTCTTTCATTTTTCCTGAAAAATATTACACTGAGCTTCTCTTCTGTGCTTCACTGCACCCCGGTCTTTGGGATCGTTGCATCCCACGTCTCTTAGACTTGGGTGCTAAAATCTCCCAGAGTGGGGATTTTTAAGAAAGTAGGTTTAAAAACTATCAGCGAGTGAAGAGAGAAGGCCAAATTGCTCTCGTGCTTGAGCCCATGGGCCAATTTGTTTGTAATTGGATCGGTATGCAGGAAAGATAGAGCTGTCTGGGGGAAATGCTCCATGACCCCTCTATTCAGGGTACGTTCCTTCTGACGCTGCTCCTAGCCCAGCACCAGCCCCCATGGGGGAAAGGCAGAGACACCTCGAGCCCGGAGGAAAGGGGCCAATCCTGTGTGCTCGCAAGACAGAAGGGCAACAGAGAATGCCTCCAAATAAACCCAGAAGTCAGAGCACATATTGCAAGGGCTGTGTCCAAAGTCAAAGACTGCAGGCCAAGGAGGCAGCTTGGATGAGGGGAGGGGAGGAGAGAGGCCTCCAACATGAGGCTAACAGCAGCCCCAGACCAGGAACCTAAGGAACTCTTTAAGAAAATGAAATTGCTGCCACTTCTATTTCCCCCTCAATTGAGCCCAGAGGGTCCAACTGTTAGGCAATCATAGAAATGCCATCCCTAGGCCAGCTGCAGCTTCAGAGGCTGAAAAATCTTGGCTTGGGAAGACATAGACCTGGGTTCTAATGTTGGTTTTGCTATTTCCTTTTTATGAGACTTTAGGCAAGATATTTAACCCAACTAAACCTGTTTTTAGATCTGTAAAGCGAAACTAATAATTCCTACCAGAAGGTTGACTTAAAGGATCTTAAAATCTTGAAAAGTCATATTGGGTACCATTCATTACCACTTAGCAGTGTCCCACTCCCTGCCTGTACCTTCCTGTTTATGGTCAGGTGCTAGAGGCCTGGGAACTACGTATCCCAGACTTCCTCTCTGGCAAGGTTCTGGATATGACATGTTTAACAGTAACATTCATTTGTGAATGTATTTGTGAGGTGGGGGAGAGCAAGGGGCCCTCTTCCTCTGTCAGTAATGGTGGGGGATACTGAATGTGGTCATCAGCGTGTGGGCCCCGTGGAACAGCTGACAGGTCTCTTTCACAGCCAGGCCTCAGCTTCAGGGCTGTGGGTAACATAATTTCCTGCAGCTTCTTGATCTCAGACAGCAGCCTGTGCGGGTTCAAACTTGAAAGTTGGGAGTAGCCCACCTTGCTTTCTTGACTCCAGGTTTTTCTGCAATCTGGCAAGCACTGCATTTGTTTCCCATTGCAGTGTAGCAAGTGACAACAAACTTAGCAGCCCGACAACATAACCCTGGTGGTGCTCAGCTGCTCATTCATGTCTGACTCTGCAACCCCATCGACTGTAGTTTGCTAGACTCCTCTATCCATGGGATTTCCCAGGCAAGAATGTTGGAGTGAGTTGCCATATACTTCTCCAGGGTCTTCCTGACCCAGGCATCTAACACATGTCTTCTGCATTGATTGGCAGGCTGATTCTTTACCACTGTGCCACCTGGGAAGCCCTTAGTAGCCCGATTTATTTCTTAGTAACCTCATTTATTACCTCTACCAGCTCTGTAGGTCAGAAGTTAAAGCTCAGCGGGCTTCTATGCTCAGGGTCTCACAAGGCTGAAATCAAGGTTTCAGTTAGGTTGGGATCTTACATGGAGGCTCTGGAAAGATTCTTCACCCAAGCTCATTCAGGTAATTGGCAGAATTCATCTCTTTATGGTTTGGGGACTGAGGTCCGCAGTTCCTTGATAGCTGTCAGCTGGAGGCCTCTCCAGCTCCTAAAAGCCACCCACATTCTTCCCCACCTGGCTTCCTCCACCTTAAAACTAGCAATGGCACATGAAGTCTTTCTTCCATTGCAGGAACAGCAGGTCCTCAGGTCGAATGCCCTCACATTTCTGACTCTCTCTTCTGCTCTCAGCTGAGAACATGCCCTGGTTTTAAGGGCTCTTGTGACTAGATCAGGCCACCCAGGTAATCTCTTTCTTAAGATAAACTATGCCATGTAACATAATATAATCACAGGGATGATATATGAGCATTTCAGAGCTTCTGGGATTAGTAGGGGAACTTCTTTGGGAGACCATTTTAGAAATTCTGCCTGCTATAGCACCTAATTCCCTCTATTAAATCATGTTCTGCTTGAAAACCTAGAGGGGTTTCTGTTTTCCTACACTGAACCGTAAGTGACCTAAGATCACTCTCTGCAAACAAACTCTGAAACAGAGAAAACAACCCTTCAGATTATGATGATCTTACCCTTAGAGCATTCTGGACCCTCACCCAACAAATGTCAGTTCAGCAGTTATTTAGCAACTGTTATGTACCAGTGTGTGCCTTTTGTCAGAGAATCCAAAGAGAGTAAGAAACCTCGTGAACATGGTCTATTGGGTAATCCTCTACATGAAGAAAGGGTTTCAAGATACCATCAGAGATGTTAAGAGAAGATTTTAGGTTCAAAAGCATCACTCATATACTCAAGAAATATTGATTGAGCTGACCTCTACTCAGGGTCAGGCATTGCCTTAAGTACAAGTGATTCAAAGACCAATGAGGCCAATTACTGGCCTAAAAAATCTCAAAGCTAATAGAGGAGGCAGATATGCAATCGTCATAAAAGGTTGTAATAATATAACATTTTTTTCTTTTTTACAAGTTACCCCACACTATGTTAAATACTTTGCATACATTATCTTATTCAAACTTCACCTTAAGCCCATGAGTTAGATACAGTTACTTTCTAAATTTCACAGAGGAGGAAACTGAGACTGAAAACAGTTGTCACTTCTCTAGGAAAAGATACATCTTGGTTTGCAAACACATAGGCTCAATTTGAATACCCCTAGTAGTGAATAATATTGAACATCTAACAGTTTCACTTCCCACGGCCCGAACTACTCTCTGTCTTGAAGAGCTAGCCTTTGAGTCTCCTTGCCACACATAAATGGAGAGACCAAAGTGCTTGGGAGTGCACTGCCCCTGGGTGGTCCTTAACCAATAACTGATGGATGTGAGAGTGTGAAAACTCTGGTTTCATTGCCTTCATTCAGGACGACTCCAAGGCTTGATTTATAGAGTTAATAAGTTTGCCTGCATAATCGGGCAAAAACCACCCTCTGTGTAATTTTGTGATTGCATACTCACTTGGTTTCCTCCCCTTCCTGCCCTCTGCCTCTCACCCACTATTTTCCTAGCTTCCCTTGGGAATTTCCTTACAAATATTTGCTCACAGATCTGAGAATCTGCCCTACGATACCTCTGCTCTGATATATATGCTATACTGCTATGGGAACCCAGAAAAGAGTGATATTAACTCAGTCTGGGGAAGTTGGCAAAGACTTGACAAAGAAATTCATATTTTCTCCTGGAAGATAAGCAGAGGTCTGTCAAGGAGGATAAGTTGGAAGAAGAACTTTCTAGGCAGCATGCATGCTAAGTTGCTTCAGTCATGTCTGACTCTTTGTGACCCTATGGACTGTAGCCCACCAGGATCCTCTGTCCATGGGATTCTCCAGGCAAGAATACTGGAGTGGGTTGCCATGCCCTCCTCCAGGGGATCTTCCTGACCCAGAGATCGAACCCGCATCTCCTGTTTCTCCTACATTCTCAGGCAGAGGGACTCACAAAACCAGAAAGACAGGGAAATGAACGCAAGTCAAAGGATGGATTAAAAACTTGTATATGCTGAGGCAGAAAATAGATGAAATTGAGGGCCTGCCAGAGGTTAGAACTCTTGCATCAGGAGAAGCACCAAAGAATATTAAGAAATGATGGACCATGATCAGACTTGTGTTTTCATGCAACAAATATTAATTGAGTGTTTATAATGGAGGTAGGAAACCAACCCAGGTACTAGGGATATCAAAGTCAAGACCAATCCAGTCTATAACCTTCACTGAGTTACCAAATAATTCTTTTGGTCCAATACAGTAATCACTTCTTAAATGAACAATGCAAAGAAGCAGAGGAAAACAAGAAAAAGGGAAAGACTAGAGATTTTCTTTTTCAGGTTTCCTCTTCAAGAAAATTGGAGTTATCAAGGAAAGATTTCATTCAAGGAGAGGCACAGTAAAGAACAGAAATGGTAAGGACCTAACAGAAGCAGAAGAGATTAAGAAAAGGTGGCAAGAATATACAGAACTATACAAAAAAAGGTCTTAATTATCAGGATAACCATGATCATGTGATCACTCACCTAGAACTACACATCCTGGAGTGTGAAGTCAAGTGGGCCTTAGGAAGCATCGCTATGAACAAAGCTAGTGGAGGTGATAGAATTCCAGCTGAGCTATTTCAAATCCTAAAAGATGATGCTGTTGAAGTGCTGTACTCAATACGGCAGCAAATTTGGAAAGCTCAGCAGTGGCCACAGGACCGGAAAAGATCAATTTTCATCCAATCCCAAAGAATGGCAGTGCCAAAGAATGTTAAAACTACCAGACAATTGTGCTCATTTCACATGCTAGTAAGGTTATGCTCAAAATCCTTCAAGCTAGGTTTCAGCAGTACATGAATTGAGAATTTCTAGATGTACAAGCTGGTTTTTACAAAAGGCAGAGGAACCAGAGTCTTCTCCAGGGGATCTTCCTGGCCCAGGGATCAAACCTGGGTCTCCTGCCTTGAAGGAAGATTCTTTACCATCTGAACCACCGGGGAAGCCCTAAGGCCCTAAGGCTTTGACTGTGTGGACCACAGCAAACTGTGAAATATTCTTAAAGAGATGGGAATAGCAGAGCCTTACCGTCTTCTGAGAAACCTGTATGTGGGTCAAGATTGGGAAAGGAGTAAGACAAGGATGTATATTACCACCCTGCTTATTTAACTTATATGCAGACTGCATCATGCAAAATGCTGGGCTGGATGACTCACAAGCTGGAATCAAGATTGCCAAGAGAAATATCAATAACATCAGATATGTGGATGATACCATTCTAATGGCAGAAAGTGAAGAGGATCTAAACAGCCTCCTGATGAAGGTGAAAGAGGAGAGTGAAAAGCTGGCTTAAAATTCAGCATTCAAAAAACAAAGATCATGGCACATGGTCTCATCACTTCATAGCTAAAAGAAGGGGAAAACGTGGAAACAGAAACAGATTTTGTTTTCTTGAGCTCCCAAATCATTGCAGACAGTGACTGGAGCCATGAAATTAAAAGGCACTTGCTCCTTGGAAGGAAAGCTATGACAAACCTAGACAGCTTATTAAAAAGCAAAGACATCCCTTTGCAGACAAAATTCCTAATAGTTAAAGCTATGGTTTTTTCAGCAGTCATGTACGAATGTGAGAGTTGGGCCCTAAAGAAGGCTGAGCACCAGAGAATTGGTGCTTTTGAACTGTGGTGCTGGGAAGATTTTGACTCCCTTGGACTGCAAGGAGATCTAAACCAGTCAATTCTAAAGGAAGTCAACCCTGAATATTCATTGGAAGGACTGATACTGAAGCTGAAACGCCAATACTTTGGCCACCTGATGTGAAGAGCTGACTCATTGGAAAAGACCCAAACGCTGGGAAAGATTGAAGGCAAAAGGAGAAGGGGGTGCCAGAGGATGAGATGGTTGGATAGCATCACCGACTCAGTGAACATGAGTTTGAACAAACTCTGAAATATAGTGAAGCACCGGGGTGCTACAGTCCATGGGGTTGCAAAGAGTCAGACATAATTTAGCAACTGAACAACAGCAGTAACCACTAAATGCATGTGTCTGTTTATACTTAACTAAGAATGACGTTTAGGTCCCCAGTCATATTAGCCACCTTTCAAGTACTCAGCAGCCACTTGTAGCTAGTGACTATCTCACTGGACAGCACAGGTATAGAACACTTGCATCATTGCAGGAAGATCTATTTGATGGTGCTAGTCTAATCACACAAGAGGATAGCTAGGAGTTTTCCATCTAATTGTTAGTTTGTATGTGGTTATCTCCTGTTTAGTCTTTTTTAAAAGGTGCTTCCTGTGCCTTTCTTTTTTGCACAGGGGAATCTGAGGATTCTTTTGATTACACAACCACCTGCATTGGGCAATCAAATAGTAGTGGTGGTTGTCAAAAGACCAGGATTGCAGACATCCCTTTGAGAATGCACGTGGTCCTTTTATGTATTGGATGAGGGAGATATGCTCACACCTGCCTAGAGAGCCCAAGAAGTGGGATCTTCCTGCCTCAATCTGTTTACCTTGTTCTTTCTGAATGTTTATAGCTGAAAGCACATCCTCTAAAAACAAAATGATATTCATGAAAGAGACACAAATTGAATTCCTCACCTGGAGTTCTATCATTTCCACAAAAATGAAAGTAAAAGAGTCACTAGCAATAGTCATCTCTGAAATCTGTTACTGTAATTAAAGCTATAGTTAAGTTTTTTTAAATTTACATGATAAGCTAATAGGAACTGAAATTTGCTTTGAAGAGTCATTACCCTTTACTTCTTCATCTTCCATTTTCTTACAAAAACTAGTGAACAAGAAAGTTTTTACTAATATATTAGAATAAGCCTGTCATAAACATAAAGTATGTAATCAAATATTTTGATCAAAGTGTCACTACAGGGAAATTTAAAGCTAACAATTCTGAAGTATTCAGTATAAAACCTAAAGACTATGGCTTTCAAAAACTCAGTTCAAAAAAAGAAAATTCACTCTAAAGAGTCAATTTACTACTCAATTGAGAAAAGATTATACCTTTTCCTATTCCTGGTACCACACAGCTTTCAGGCTCCAACTAACACTGTTGACCTTCCACTCATATTTTGATTGGGTTGTACTCCCAATTTTTAAATAAAAATTTTAAAATAATACTAAAATAAAATAAAAACATTGCTGACCTTATGAAAGTCCCCCTCTTTATTATAATAATCAATAGGGGTTAGTTATACATGAAAGAAGAGAAAATGCTGTATTTTAAAATAATAAAGTATCAACTTTTTTTGATTTTGATGCCTGCTGAGAATCTTAACTTGGCTTTGTAGGACTTTTACTAGTCTTAATTTATAATCAGCTGGTGAACACTAGCAGACGGGTTCCTAAAGGCCTAGAGCAGCTGCAGGAACCAGAGACTAAGTAGCCAAGATTGTATTATTTCTAGGGGCAAGAAGATGTCATCACAATCAGCAGGGTTGCTTTTTATAGATAGTTGGCTTTGCTTTGTTTGGGTTTTTTGTTTTTATTTTTGGGTAGCCCTTGGTTAATTCTGTTGGCCTGTCACCTGCAGGCAAAAGGGAACAGGATCGTCCCTCTCTCCCCTTTGTCTAATTCCACCAGCCCAGGAGGGCGATAATGACCAAACTCTTGAGTTTTCCCGTTGCTTGTAGAGAGGTGCATTGTATCCACAGTATATTCTTGCGGCCCTGCCACCAGATGAAAGGAAGAGCATGAAAGCGCCAGCGGATCCGGGGCCCTGCCTTTCCAGCTTTAACATGCCATCAAACACGGACGAGGCGCTCGACTCTCGGAGGCATTGTGTTGTTCCCGTGCACCGGGTTCAGCTGGGAGCGGCTGAGAACAACAGGTGGCCTTGCTAATGGAACAGATTCACTCATTGTTTGTGTGTTTAATGAATCATTGAGTTACTGATCAGCAGTGGGCAATGGAAGCTGTTCAAACAGAAAGGAAGCCCAGCCGTGAGGTGGAGCCGCCACCATGCTCCTTTGAAGCACTGCTGGCCCCAGGGGAGTGCGGGAGGCTCGGGGGTTACTCCCTACAGTTCCCAGAGAAACTGGTAGCCAGAGGAGGGTGTTGTTTCTAATTGGATGATGAAAGTCAGCAAGGGGAAAGAGACCAAAGGACCAAACGTAGAAGGGGAGGAAAGGAAAACATCTGAAATCAAAGGTTGAAGTAAAACCAAGAGACAGGTGTTTGCAGTGAACCGTGCAATAACCCTCATCTTGCCCCAGGCCCACAGGAAGCAGCCAAGTGGAGAAGGTCCCAGAGAAGTGAGAAAAAGCCAGGCTCAGGATGTGCTCGGAGAAGGAAATGGCAACCCACTCCAGTCCTCTTGCCTGGAAAATCCCATGGATGGAGGACCCTGGTAGGCTGCAGTCCATGGGGTTGCAAAAAGTCGGACACGATTGAGCGACTTCACTTTCACCTTTCACTTTCATGCATTGGAGAAGGAAATGGCAACCCACTCCAGTGTTCTTGCCTGGAGAATCCCAGGGAGGGGGGAGCCCGGTGAGCTGCCATCTATGGCGTTGCACAGAGTCGGACACAACGGAAGCGACTTAGCAGCAGCAGCAGCAGGATGTGCTGATTTTCGTTACAAAGGGTTCATGGTACAGTGAGGTCACTCTGTCATATCAGGAGGCAAGGCTGACCCTTATTTGTAGGATTCCCACATGTTGCATTGGACTTTTCCTGTGAGTAGAATTTGACTGGATTTTACACCAGAATTATATTTAATGGGCTGTGCTTTCCTTTCTTTCCCCACAAATAGGACTTGGTATTTGTCACCATTAAACATCTGAATTTTAAGCAAATCTGTGGACTGGTGGCTCATCTCCATCAGCTCAACTATCAGCTCTCCCAGGAGCTTTTCTTTTGCCTTCACAATGAAGCTCCATGAGTTTTCCCAATTCAAACATGGACTTCAACATTTTTACTTTTCTAATCAATCCATCATAGAGAAATGTTTCTAGATTGGCCATCCTTTTCTGTGTCTCTCCCAGTGCTCTCCGGAATCAATTTATGAACCCCTTCTTTCAAGTCATTCATCTGTTCCTCTTGGGTCATGATTTTCCGCCATCCTTTTCTGGGTCTGGCAAACTTGTAGGTAGGTGCTAAGAGTTATTTCAGATCTGATTGCTGCTTTTCCTTTTTTTTTTTTTTTTTTAACCAAAAACAACAGTACTCCTAATATCGAACATGAGAGTGTGCTTACTTGTCCGACTCTTTGAGACCTCACGAGTAGCCTGCCAGGGTCCTCTGTCCATGAGATTTCCTAGGCAAGAATACTGGAGTGGGTTGCCATTTCCTTCGCCAGAGGATCTTCCTGACCCAGGGATCGAACCTGCATCTCTTCTGTCTCTAGCATTGGCAGATGGGTTCTTTACTAGTGTCACCTGGAAAGCCCCAATATTGAACACAGGTAATGCTGAAACTTCATCCATTTCACCTGCCTTCACTAATCAAAGTTATTTTAAGGCGAATGTCCTCCAAGCAGCACATAGCCTACACAATGTTTGAGGGAGTTGTTTTCCAGGAACTTGGTATCTCACCTGTGATTAGTTGAAATTGAGTTGGTTAAGACCAGATAGGACCACTGACATTCCAACTGGGCCTCTGCAGCTGTTCACCTGGTGACCTTTAGATGCCAGAGGACTGAAAAGTCCACAACCCAGATCATGCTAAGCACCTCCCTGTTCGAATGTACAGAGGCCTGTAGTTAGTTACACCTGTGCAGAACTATGATTTGTGTACTTTTTCCAATCATGTTCCCCCATACCCCTGTGATTCCAACATGCCCAGGCCTCAGACCACCTTGCTTCCATATTTGTTATACCATAAGTAACCCCAGATTCTTGACTTCAGAAGGCAGAATTGAGTTTTGTGTCTTCTCTTTTGGTCTGCCTTGTCAATAAGCCTTCTCTTTTCTGCAGGGTTTGGTGTCTCAGCATTTTGGCTCCCTGATGGTCAGGCAAAACAAACTTGGTTTGGTTACAAAGCATTTTTACCAATTTTCCTTGAAAATGGATCAACAAATTTCTTCTTGGCTCTCCTTTTGCCACTTGGGTTTTTTTCTTCCTAAGGTAGGGGACCTATAAGAGAGATGGCAGAGTGTGGTTTGGTGAGGAGAGCCCTGAGGTTTGGATTAGGAAATGTGTTTTACCTCTGCCACTATCTCTAGAGTACCATTGCTTATGTAGTCTCTATGGTAGAGACTGACAGGCTATTCACCAACTCAGTATCGTTTCCTCATGGATAACAGCCAGACCCAGTTCCCAGCCTTCCTTACAGTCAGGTGAGTCCTTCTGACAAGTTCCAGCCAATAGAATGTGGACCAAGGTCAGGCAATTGGCAATCAGGCCTGGGTCATAATCCTTCTTGATGACCCTCTGTCTTCTCTTTTCCCTCACCTTCAGCTACTGATATGTAGGGTTGGCGTTGAAGATCACAGATCTCTTGAAGATCCTCTCAGCATTCAGGATGGCCAAGCAGGATAGCTGGAATGCCAAGCTTGGCACCTCAGGTATAAGCAATCCCCTCCATTTAGCTAGGTTCACTGTGCAAATACTAACTCTTATCTGTACCTAGAAACCTCCAAAGTAAGGACACATTTCAATGGACTGTGTGGTTCCTTCCGGCACTGTTATTTTGAATCTGAAGTTATTCCTTTGTTTATGCTTTCATCCCTAGACGAAGACAGGGAGGACACTCTTCAGTCCATTCGAGATCTCCTGGAGGAAGGAGGAGACTCTTCTGCATTACATTCTCCTTCAAGGATAGAGAAAAGGGGGGAGACTATAGAAGAGGGAGAAAACAAAACATCTGTCAGAGCCTACCAGTTAGTTCACAGAAAGGAAGCAGGAGTAGTAGCATAAAATCTGGGAGACTCCAGGCCAGAGACTGAGGGTGTCATTCGCCATTGCACCTGGCTGGTGGCAGATCTTGGGTTTATAAACCCTGAGTGAATGGAGGCTAAAGCAGTGACAACAAGCTTCTACTCTACGAGCACATCTCTTGCTGTGGGTCTGTGCTTAAATCATTCCTGCCTCAAATCCTTTTAGAACTGAAGATCTCAGCTGGTCCCAAGTGAATCTCCATTTTTGTTCCCTCTTCAGTAAAGTCTTCTTCTCAACACAGAGGAGGATGTGAAAGCCACTGCTCCTAAAGGCACTGTCACTGCTATTTGAAAGACCAAGACATATATACACACGTATGTCCTGTGTGTGGATAATTTACAATAAAGTATTCTGATCCTGAATGTATGTACAGTAGGATGTTAACTCCTCCTAGGCATAGAAGTAGCACCATATGTCCCTGTAGTAGGAATGTGTCCCAATCCTAGAATGATGGAGTTATATTTGGTCTGTGACTCTAAAGTCGAACTTACTATTGAAATGTATGACTGATCTACAAAGATATTTATAAGCCTCCCTCCCCTCTATTTTAATAAGGTGAATGAAGGATAATTCCAGACATTTTACATCTTAAAAAAAAAATCTTTGAAACATTTATATAGTGTTTCTTAAATAACAAGCATTATGCAACAAACATTGCTCTACATCTTTTTACAGGTAATAATTTAATTCCCTATGAGCAGGATGCGATTATCACTCCTCTTTATACATAAGAAAATGAGGAACAGAGATTTGATTCTTTACCCAAATTCACACAGCCAGTTAGTGATAAAGCTGGAATTCTGATCCTTCTAGTCTAGAGCCACAGTCTAGACTATGTTCAATAACTATGCCATGCTGCCCAATGGTTTTAAAAAAACAATTGATCAACCCTTGTTCATGTCTGCCTTGTACCTCTACATACCACCCTGACCTCCGCCATATCATCAGGTCATATCCAAGCCTACCAAATCTGATCCTGGCTGTGAAAATCTTTCATGGTGAGCATGGCAGCTAAACATAGGCTCTTGGTGAAAAAAAAAAAAAATCATTTTTTCCTTATAAAATTTCATTCTTCTATGAGAAAAAAACTATTCAAACTGTCCTTCTCTATGGAAAATAGAAATCTGCTCTGTAATATTGACTTTGCCTTTGTGATTTTCTCATTGTCGTAGAATATGAGTCAAGAAGACAGTACAACTGTGGCATATTTTAAATATGAGGAGTTTAAATGTGCGACAGTTTTCAGGAGTCCCACCTTTTTAGCATTCAGGAAGCGTTTAATGATAACTAACAAAGACTGTGAGTTGAAGATCTTCTTTCCAGTTGTAGCATAACTAAGGTTGGCTGGTGGAGATCGGGTGACAAATCTCACTTTTCTGGGCTCTGTTTCCTTAGTTTTGAAGTAAGAAGGGCAAACTAGTTGCATGCCAGGATCTAATCCAATTCTAGGACCATTCTGGATTCGCTCTTCTCCTGGCCCACAAGATACCTCATGATCTGGCCCCTGACAACCTTTCCAGTCTCATCGTGTATCCCAACTTCACTCAGCTCTAGCCAGGTGGTCTCTCTCCTGTTTGTTCCAAAACACTCAGCTCCTTCCCAGCTTATAGCCTTTCCACCAGCAGTTCTCTCTGCTGGGAAGCTCTTTCCCTGCATCACTATCTGGTAGGCTCTTTTTTGTCACTCAGGTCACTTCTTGTGAGTCTGTCCCCAACATCTCAAGCTAAGTAATTCCTTTACCCCAGTAGTAGCTCTCCATCAACCACTCTGACTTTCTATCACCTTCTGATATTTTCTCTGCTTATTTGCTCATAGTCTGCCTCCTCTCACTAGGTATAAAATTCCATGCAAGTGGGAAACTGACTTATTGTCTTATCTCCAGTGCCTATGTAAGAGTATATAGCTGCCACTGAGCTCAGCAAATCTAGGGTTGATGATAGAAGCAAAAGCAGTACCTAGGATCTAGAGGCAGAAGGATTCCTTTCTGAAACTCACATGGTGGAGCAAAAGAGCTCACTTAGTATTTCATTTCCCCCTTTTTACTCAATTTAGTTTCAGAGTACACATCAGGATGACTGTGCACAGACCCACGTCACAAGAAGTAAGTTTGTACACCCTTTCTCTCCCTCTGACCTACCTCTCAGTGACAAATCCTGAATCTTCAGCGACATCTTCTTCATGTACATTGTCTGCCTAACAAGCAGAAAATAGCATATCCACCTAGGAGGCCAGCATCTTGCTGCTGTGGGCCGCTGTGTAGCTCCGGTTCTGCACATTCTGGGCTTCAGGATCTGAATGAGTGAAGTTGACATCTAGCAGTCAGAGGACCTAGAGTCTGCATGTGGAACTCCACGTGGTGTTCTGCGAGGACCAGAAAGGTCTCAGGGATCCTGCTACTTCAATCAACTGAACGTTAGTGGAAGCTAGTTCAGTGCCAGCTGCCACCCTGATGCAAGGGTGTTTTTTCTCTCCTAATGGAAAAACAAAGTACCAAACAAGACCACGGTAATCATCTGTCTCAGGTCTCTGACCAGACAGAGAAAACCTCTGGGGCTTAAGGAAGCTTTGTGGATTTTTCTGGGAAGGACAGATACAGAAGCTGCTCCTCCCAGCTCAAAAGGGAAAAGTAATGCTCGACTCACAGCTGCAGGCAGGGCCTCCACTCAGGTTAATCACCTGGGATTAGGACAGAATGAAGAGGAATAATTGGTGAAGTCACAGGGCAATGACAGAGTGTCCCCATCTGGATTATAGATGTGGAGTTCCCACTCCTACCCCAGGTCAGGGATCATCGCAACACCTCCATGACCTAGGGATAGAGATCTCATTATTGTTTTTAATAGGTAACTGACTTTTCTTTCTCCCCTCCAACCAGATCTGCTGCTGCTGCTGCTAAGTCGCTTCAGTCGTGTCCGACTCTGTGCAACCCCATAGACAGCAGCCCACTAGGCTCCTCCATCCCTGGGATTCTCCAGGCAAGAACACTGGAGTGGGTTGCCATTTCCTTCTCCAATGCATGAGAGTGAAAAGTGAAAGTGAAGTCGCTCAGTCTGGATGGCATCACCAACTCTTAGTGACCCCATGGACTGCAGCCTACCAGGCTCCTCCATCCATGGATTTTCCAGGCAAGAGTACTGGAGTGGGGTGCCATTGCCTTCTCCGCTAACCAGATCTATCAAGAGTCAGTTTCACACTGTCTCAGATTCCTCCACTCACCCCTCAGGGTGATACCACATATCATCAGATACATCAGATACCACATATAATGAGAACTCAGGACTGATGATCTTCAGTCCTATCTCAAAAAGATTAGAGTCAGACATTTCAGCACTTCCTTGACCCAGTATTTGGTCCAAAAGGTCTTCCTTAAGCATCACTAACATATCTCTTGCTGCAATTTCTGTTTTATGATCTACTGTGGAGAAGTAAAATGAGTACCCATATTATTTATGATACTTGAAAACCATGAAATCCACCCTTAGCTTTCTCTCTTGCCACTAAATTTCATCTCACATTTTGATACCAAAAACATACTAGATATAATCAGATGATTTTAATATCTATTAACTTTCAAGTATGGGTCAGTATGCTAAATATCATTAGAGTAAAAAAACTACCTTATTTGCTTTATCTGCTAATATAATATCACTCAATTAAAACAAAGTATATTTATCATTGTAAAAGTAAAATAGCTTACCAATATTCAAGGTTATCATAGCTGCTAATTTGTATAAAAATTAATGACCTTCTAACAGGTAACTATGGCAGAGTTTGACAGCTAACACAGATGTTAAGAGAAAGTGAATTTCTTAGATAACTTAGGAAGAATGTTAAATTATTTTTCAAATGCACACAGGTTTATAGAAACTTAGTAATACAAGACAGAATAATAGTGATTAGGTTTATTGTAATTCTATAATCACTGCAGATGGTGACTGCAGCCATGAAATTAAAAGACGGCTACTCCTTGGAAGGAAAGTATGACCAACCTAGATAGCATATTAAAAAACAGAAACATTACTTTGCCAACAAAGGTCTGTCTAGTCAAGGCTATGGTTTTTCCAGTGGTCATGTATGGATGTGAGAGTTGGACTATAAAGAAAGCTGAGTGCCAAAGAATTGATGCTTTTGAACTGTGGTGTTGGAGAAGACTCTAGAGAGTCCCTTGGACTGCAAGGAGATCCAACCAGTCCGTCCTAAAGGAGATCAGTCCTGGCTGTTCATTGGAAGGACTGATGTTGAAGCTGAGACTCCAATACTTTGGCCACCTGATGCGAAGAGCTAACTCATTGGAAAAGATGCTGATGCTGGGAGGGATTGGGGGCAGGATGAGAAGGGGACAACAGAGGATAAGATAGCTGGATGGCATCACCAACTCGATGGACTTGAGTTTGGGTAAACTCCGGGAGTTGGTAATGAACAGGGAGGCCTGGCGTGCTGCGATTCACGGGGTCGCAAAGAGTCGGACACGACTGAGCGATTGAACTGAACTGAACTGAACCTTTATATAATTGGTTACTACATACTGAAAATACTTCTCCTTAAATTATATTCTACTCATCACAAAAAGTTAGTGATGTTTTTAAGTATGCTTCCTTTGTATCTCATATAGCAAATATTTAGATGAGCAGAAACTACCAGAATTTCTTTATTTAAGGTTGGTAACATTTAGTATTAATGAAACATTGAACTAGGTTTCTGCTTTACTTGGTTCCTGAAGGATTTCTAAATCTCAAAAAATGATCATCACAGTAAATCTTATTGAATAAATACTTACAGCATGTGACAAGGTCATGTACTTCAGGAAAGTTAAGAAGAATACATTTCTCTGGGAAAATAAGAAGGCAAAAGGAAGGAAACATGGAGGGTGATACCTGGAGATGTTAGGGAGGTTTTAAAAAAAAAAGTTTTTTTCCATATGAGAAACCCATGTAATAACAAGGAGGTACTAGAGAAGGCAAGATTGAAAATGTATAAAATGTAGAGCATCTAACTGATAAAGGAGAATTTAGAGGAGGATAAAGGGTGATGAGATGGACAGCACTAGCAGAGCAATTGGAGAAGGTGATGGCACCCCACTGCAGCACTCTTGCCTGGAAAATCCCATGGGCGGAGGAGCCTGGCAGGCTGCAGTCCATGGGGTCGCACAGAGTCGGACACGATTGAAGTGACTTAGCAGCAGCAGCAGCAGCAGAGCAATTGTGAGGTAGAAAAAAGTGAATGTGAGGGGCCTCAGGTCAGATGTTCTTGATTTTCCCAGTAAGTAGGTAGATGGGCTTCTTTGATGGCTCAGATGGTGAAGAATCCACCTGCAATGCAGGAGACCCGGGTTTGATCCCTGGGTTGGGATGATCCCTGGAGAAGGGAATGGCTACCCACTCCAGGATTCTTGCCCAGAGAATGCCATGATCAGAGGAGCCTGATGGGCTACCGTCCATGGGGTTGCAGAGTCAGACATGACTAAGCGACTAACACTTTTAACCACTTCAACAAAGGGTATAGAAATCTCTTTGGAGACTTCAGGAAAATGGAAAATTTTAGAACTGCTGCTATGGGAAATATGATGTGGCAATAATTAGACGTAAATAAAAGGATATCTACTTAAGCCTAGATGCCCAACAGAGATGCAATAGCAGTGATTTGTGATAAATCCAAGCACAACTTCCAGTAATGATCCACCTTCTGAAATGGTTAAAGATAAGGCATACGGAGATCACAGGCTTGGAAGAGCCGAGTCTGTAGAGGAGAGAGTTTCTCATGAGAGGATCTGCACTGTCAACCCAGACTGGGAATGAGGAAGTAAAGACAGAGGTGGGGAACAGGTGCAGACTGAGGTGCAGAGAGCAGTTAGGATTAGGAGGATCAGAGTTTGACGCAGATGAGTTCAAATCCAGCCTGAGTCACTCAGTTGTGTGGTCGTGGGCAAGTTTTTCAATGTTATCTATTCATTTTCTTCAGATATAAAATGATCATACTTCAAAGGGTAATTCTGAGGATAAAACAACACAATTCCAACACGTATTTTTGCTGTTCTGGGCTCACAATACCCATTCAAAAAATTTTTGTTAGGTATATGACATATGCAGTATGGTTATAATCTGTTGATTTTCTTTTAAAATTCTTTTCTACCTAGGTATCCACAATATACCTAGGATATCCACAATATACCATGGATACCTAGGTATCCATGTTTTGATGATTCTCTTACTACCTCTCTGCTCTCTTGTTTCTTGTAGCCCATATTACATTTCTGAGAACTTTTGTATATATGTGTCTTTTTTTTTCTCAGACAAAAGTTTGTGAGACAGGTATAGCAAATTCTGTTAGGTCCTCTGGGTAGGAAATGATGTATCATGTATCCTAATTAAGCAAATCTGCTTTATGCCATACACAGATACTCATTTTTCAAATAATTAACATAGAACACATTTACTAAAATTGTGCTACCTGTAATGAAATGCTCTTTAGTGATTCAAAAAGTCAACTTAGGATTTTTACTGTCTTCATATCTCTGTATCATCAGTAACAGAACTTATTTTCATTCTTCCGAGAGGTGCAGAATGCACTCCTTGTTACAGAGAGCATCTGACCTCTCTGAAGATAAATATGTACAATATACATTTACATGTACATTATGTTCAAAAAGGCCAAGTCCCTAGAACCCCAAAATTAAAATAGGGAGATCAACTATACACATGTTCAGGGCCAATATTGGGGATTAAGGGGACAGAGTCACCAGTAATTTTTGGAGATCAGCATCAAGCTTCTAGATTGTTCCACTAAATCAGAGAAGTGTAAGTTCAACTAGACATGGAGAAAACAAAGGATGATCTAGAAATTAAGTATATCTATTATATTCATCGAGACATCAGAGTTTAGCTTTTAGAACTAGAGGCTATTTTAGATAAACTTTGTTTTTAAAGAAATCCTCATTAAGGAATTCTAAACACAGGAACAAATTCTGTCCTTGGATTCTTAAGCAAAACTGGGTCTGAAATCAATATAGGCACTGTTAGAAAGGATTTAAGGATTGAATCAGAGAATAGGATTTGGCTCCTAGGACACAAACCATGCTACTAATCCTGGAGAAAGGATTTGCCTGTTTAAAGGATTATGAATTTTTGAAAAGCATATTCTGTTGATAATACTTTTCATTTCCTGCAAATCAAATTACTGAGGGATATTTTCATTGTGAATAGAATTGGACAATGTTTTCATTGTTGTTGTTTGAGTTTCCTTTGTATGAAAGGATACCAAATTTCAGCGTAATCAGATGTGAAGTTTCATGGCCCCAGTGGCATACATCTGAAGAGTCAAGCAAATAAATTAGAAATAATGCCTACTAGCAAACCAAAAGGCAAGGATACCTAAAAGAAAGTCTCCTTGCTTGTGATGCTGGCATTTATGAAAGTCTGGGCAGTTTTATATGACGATGACAGTGCAGAGAGCTCTGGACAATGAAGGGTGAGTCCAGCACACTTACTTGGTGGGCTTGGTCACAGGCCGGCTACTGCCCACTCTGGACTCATTTTAGTTTACTGAAACAAATGGCTGTAAATTATGTTGAAAGATACTGTTTTAGTAATAGGAAAATTCATTGGTTCTTGAACTTCCTTAATGGAATGAGCCTTCCAGAGGCTATTAGTCAGGCTCAGAAGAAAAAGAAAGAGAGAAAGTAAGCAAGAGAAACATTTGAGGTCATATAACACTTTGGTCTCTAATGTTCTCAAGGCCTCCCTCTGTGCACAGACCTCACTTTGAAGTTATCACCAGCCACAAGCCTAGAAATCTGCTCATTGAGGACCATGTCTAATGCTTTGTTCTCAAAGGCACCTGGAAGGTTTTCTCCAGAGTTAGCAGTCATCATCAGCATCAGTATCATATTTTACTTACACCAGCCGCACAAAATGGCAATAAAAGTTGGACCCTGTGGGCTTTTTGTTGATCTGAATTTTCTGCTGTTGCTCAGACAATGGGCCAACCATTTCTGAGAAAGGAGAAGCAAGGTGGGGGTGGGGAAGGAGACTGCCAGAAGTCACAGCATAATGCTATTAGTCTGAACTCTCCCATGACGGGACCCTCACTGGGAAAGACAATTATATGGGAAAGGATGATAACCTCCTGGGGCAATAACCTTCTAAGAGATCTTGTTCCACTATGTACCGGTTACTAATTTGATTACCATTCAGAGAAGTAGCCAAACTTCAGGGGCCCTCGCAGAACCCACTCAACCCTTTCAAGATGTGCCCATCTCTAATGAGCTGGGTCTTTTCAGCAATCATCTAACCACATGATTTCCTTAATTTTCAGCCGGTTGCTTAATGACAAAGATAAATGTGGCTTTTCCCAGCTGCTTCTAAAATAAGTTCAAGATTGAATTAATATGAATGGTAATACTTTTTATTTGTATAAATGGCAGGGGAAAGAAACCACAAGTGTGGAGTTTGCCAACACCTGCTAAAATGTACCCTATGTTTCCCACACTTGGGACCCAAAATCGCAAAGACAGCATAATCAACTTCTTAGAACCCGAAACTCCTAAGATGGTGAAACTCTATCAAAATCATTCCATTTCAACAAGAACTAGAAAATGCCCAAATTCCAAAAATAGACTTAGTAATAAAAGAGATCTTTGGAGGGATTCTTGAATCCCATCACTTGTTCAATGAAATATGACAACTATGTTATTTCTAAAAACAAGAGTTGAAATGTGTTGAAATATCTCCAATCTATCAATTTATGTTCTCTTCAAGCTCTCATTTGTATTAGGAATATAATGGGTGATGGGAGAGCTTGGGAGTCTGAGAGCAGCAAAGATTTAATGACTGCAGAGGAAAAATATCCTACTTGAAATTGCACAGAAAAGTGGGAGCCTCCTACTGAGTGAGAATCTTGACCTAACTGGAAAAAAAGTTCCCTACTTGTTAAATTATTAATAACATGTAACATTAACCCTTATTTGGGACACATTTGTAATTAATAGATGCCCTCCAATTAAATGACACAAGTGTTGGACTCTATACAGTAAAAATTAAAAACAAACACACAAAAGGCTTGTTTTGTCACAGGACACCACAGTTTAAAGGGGGGGGGGGAATAGCTCCCACAGAGCAAAGAATGCACGAGTTCTCAAAGATGAAAACACACAAATGAGAGCCAAAGTTCCTGAAAGCTAAGTGGAAATTGATAAGAATGAGTGAGGTCAGTCGTGGATACTTTTCCAGGGAAACTTGAATTTTTAGGCAGATTTGAGAGGATAACACAGCTGGATGGATAGAAGAGAGGATATTCTGTGGAAATGAAGTAAGTTAAGACTTTAAAGCATGATCCATTTTATCTCTTTGTTCTATTTCCTCAACCTGAACTGTAGCTGAATCCCCTCCTCCAGGCAAGTAGAGGAAGAGTATGTATTGCTTCTAGGTACTGCAAAGTATTTTTCTGTTACTGACAACCAAACCAAATCAGATCGAACAGTTTAAACTCGATTCACTCTCTTATAAGAAGATGGGCATGGGTTTGCAGGGGTTGGGGCGTAGTCTTCGCAGGTGGTAAAGAACCTGCCTGTCGGTACATGAGACATCAGAGATGTGGGTTCGAACCCTGGGTGGGGAAGATCCCCTGGAGGGGGCATGGCAATCCACTCCAGTATTCTTGCCTGGAGAATCCCATGGACAGAGGAGCCTGGTGGGCTACGGTCCATGGGGTCACAAAGAGTTGGACGTGACTGATGACTAACACTTTTACTTTCACTTTGGGGAGAAGGTTATCATTTGCTTTCTTAATGTCTTATCTTTCTTTGAACTCCAACAAGTGTCTTTTCTGCCATTATGGTGATTCTCTTCAATACAAATTTTAATGAGTCACAGTACCCCACAAGGCAAAAACATCTTCAGGTTGCTAATCCACTTTCAAAACAAATCCTTTTGGATTTGTTCTTAACCAGTTGCTTTAAAGTCTCTTACTCTCCTCTCATCTGTCGTATGTGAATTCAGATTAAAATGAAGTCAGTTAAATCCATAAATGCCAAAGAGTTAATCTGGCGTTCCTGTTATTTTTGTCTAGAACCAGAGACTGAACATGAGCACCATGTATCCTCACTTTCCACACTCAGGCCCTCGCCTGTCTTTCACATTCATTAATTTATTTAATCCTTATACCAACATGAAACAGTGTTTAAAAATTCCCGACACATATTAAACTTCATGCGCTCATTTGTTTAATTGTGTCTGACTCTTTGAGTCCCCCCATAGACTGGAACCCAACAGTCTCCTCTGTCCATGGGATTTCCCAAGCAAGAATACTGGAGCAGGTTGCCATTTCCTACTCCAGGGGATCTTCCAGATCCAGGGATCAAACCCACATCTCTTATATCTCCTGCATTGGCAGGCAGGTTATTTACCAACTGAGCCACCTGAGTGTCTGTACCAATTATGGTTGCCTTGGACGCAGTGATCTTATAAGTAGTAACGTTAGCTCAAAGAATTGTGGA
This sequence comes from Oryx dammah, assembly GCF_014754425.2. NCBI lineage: Eukaryota > Metazoa > Chordata > Mammalia > Artiodactyla > Bovidae > Oryx > Oryx dammah. The sequence goes on from NW_024070210.1 coordinate 36,642,357, forward strand.
TTTCAGGAAATATGGTTCCTTTAGACTTAAGAAATACAAGCCATCCAATAGTGCCTCAATACCCTATAATATTTAATTTGAGTAAGGAAAAAAATTCATACTGCTCTCAGAAGCACATATATATTAAGCTTTAGGAAACAAGAAATCAGAATTCCCCAGAGTCCTTGTGAATTCCCGAAATCATAACTTATTCTTTATTTTAGTAGTATTTACCAAGGAAAAATATTTTAGTAGTAGTTTTTCCTTTCTATTGTTTTGTTTTCAGTATTTAATAGTACGTATTTACAAAGTATTTATTGTACTTATTTGTATTTATTTGTATGTATTTGTACAGTATTTATTTGTACGTAAATACAAATACATATTTACTATATGCTAAACTGACACTCAGAGAAGGCAATGGCAACTCACTCCAGTACTCTTGCCTGGAAACTCCCATGGACGGAGGAGCCTGGTAGGCTGCAGTCCATGGGGCCGCTAAGAGTCAGCCACGACTGAGCAACTTCACTTTCACTTTTCACTTCCATGCATTGGAGAAGGAAATGGCAACCCACTCAATGTTCTTGTCTGGAGAACCCCAGGGGCGGCGGAGCCTGGTGGGCTGCCGTCTTTGTGGTCGCACAGAGTCGGACACGACTGAAGTGACTTAGCAGCAGCAGCATACTAACACTCAGAAAGTGCAAAATGTACCAGAAAAAAATTGTTGGATAATGCTAGGAAAACCTAAAATTTGGGTATCCTAGCAAGATTGACATCACTACACAGACCCATATGTCAAAATTGCTATTTTAAGGACTTATTTTTCTTCCAAATGTGTTTTTTCTTAACATACAACTCATAGGATTCATATAAAGTGTACTGTGCATACAGAGTTCTTGATATTTATTTTGTTCACAAGAATGGCTCACTGTGAGTCACAGAGAAGGCCACAAATAAGCTCTTGTAATATGGCTCACTGGATTTCTATTGCTGTGTAACAAATTACCACAAATGTAACAGCTTTAAATAGTTCACATGTATCATCTCATCTTCCTTTAGGTCAGGTCCCTGGGTCAAAAACTCTCAGCTAAAGCTTCAGTTCTCTTGGAGTGAGTGGGTGGGCAGGGCTGGTTCAACGTCCTCTCCAAGCTCACCGATTGCTGGAGAAACTCATTTCCTTCTGGTTTTAGGACTGAAGTCCCCATTTTTCTGCTAGCGATTGGCTGGGGACTCCCTTCAGGTCCCACAGGGCTTCCCTGGTAGCTCAGATGGTAAAGAATCTGCCTGCAATGCAGGAGACACTGGTTCGATCCCTGGATCAGGAAGATCCCCTGGAGAAGAAAATGGCAACCCACTCCAATGTTCTTGCCCGAAAAATCCTATGGACAGAGGAGCCTGGTGGGCTACAGTCCATGGGGTCTCAAAGAGTGGGACAAGACTGAGCAACACATTCACTTTCAGGTCCTATAGGCAGTTCTTTGCCTCATGGCCCCCACAGGCAGTTCACAACCTGAATGTTTTCCTTTCCTGCAGGCCACCTGGAGTGTGTCTCTCTGCCTGTCCCTTCTGTGACCGGTGGAGAAAAGACTCTGCTTTTGAAGCACTCATATGATTAGGTGAGGCCCACTTGGATAATTTATCTTTAAATTAAGACATTTGAGCCCTTAATTGCATCTCCCAAATTCGTTCACAGCAGCACCTAGATTAGTGTTTGATTGGCTAACTGGGGAAAAGTATGTGTATACCAGAGATCTCCTTTGAGGGGTCCTGTTAGTTGCCTACCATACATGACAATAGCCACAAGTTATATGTGCTGGCCACCTATGTAATTAAATGTTCTAGGAGGCACATTAAAATGAAAAAGGAGCCAGGTAAAATTAATTTAAGTAATAATTGTAATAATTTTAATTTAATAATTTTATTTAAACCAATATATTCAATATATTTTCATTTCAATATGCAATCAGTGTGAGAAATATCAATGAGATATTTCACCTTCACTTTGCCATACTTAGTCTTTGAAATCTGTGTTTTACAGTTGAATTGAGATGTAGCAGCCTCAATTCACAGAGAAGGCAATGGCACCCCACTCCAGTACTCTTGCCTGGAAAATCCCATGGATGGAGGAGCCTAGTAGGCTGCAGTCCATGGGATCTCGAGAGTCAGACTCGACTGAGCGACTTCACTTTCACTTTTCACTTTCATGCATTGGAGAAGGAAATGGCAACCCACTCCAGTGTTCTTGCCTGGAGAATCCCAGGGACGGGGGAGCCTGGTGAACTGCTGTCTCTGGGGTCGCACAGAGTCGGGCACGACTGAAGTGACTTAACAGCAGCAGCAGCAGCAGCCTCAGTTCATAGCAGCCTCATTTCAAGTTCTCCATAGCCATACTTGGGCTTCTCCGAGGGCTCAGCAGGTAAAGAATCCACCTGCAATGCAGAAAACATAGGCTAGATCCCTGGTTCAAGAAGATCACCTGGAGGAAGAAATGGCAACCTACTCCAATATTCTTGCCTGGAGAATTCCATGGACAGAGAAGCCTGGTGGGCTATAGTCCATGGGGTCACAAAGAGTCAGACACAACTGACAACTAAACACGCAACACACACATAACCATACATGCTGTGCTGGACCGAGCAAGATTAGATTGTGGCTGCTCTCCTCTGACACGGTCCTGGTCCCGATCTGGAAATGTCTACCTTAACTTCAATCTGAGTGTCAGCTCTTCCTGCTCTTGCTTTAATGTGACATCAGGGACTAACTTAAAGCTTACAATATTTCTCTGTTGTTTGTTTAAGCTTTCATTTTTGCAGAACTATAACAGTTTGTCCTGTTTTCCTGATTCCTCAATTGATTTTTCACAATACAAGATTCAGGAAAACATACATTTCCTGAGAAATTCTGGGAAGGAATTCCCACATGGTAATGCTATGAGATGTATACTACAGAAAGTAAATGCTCAAAGAAGGAAAGTTATTGCCTGAAATCATACAACTGGTGCAGATGTTGGCTCATCTTCTTGTACTACAAAATACTGCGAATTCTTGTGTAATCAGAAGGATAAGATATCCTTCCTCTTCACTCCTCATTCTCACTCTTTTAGGGGTTAATTCTCATTTAAGACCTTAATCAGAAGGTTTTTAAAAATTTGAACATGCTGGCCTGGATGAGGCAGGAAAGAGTGAGATAAAGATGAGTGAAGTGCTATGAGAGCAGAGCAGAGAACTGTGGGGGCAGAGAACATGTCTGATGCCCCCAGGACCACTTCCCCCAAAGAAGGGTTGATTTGATCAGATTTGGGCTGGTGAGTCCTATTTACTAGAGACCAAAGTTCATGTTCTCACTCATTCAGTCCTTGCAACGGGAAGAAAAGCTTAGCTGATTTTCACATTTCAACTACATATTTTCACACTTCTGCTAAATCCTTGAATGTGTAAAGGAATAGTCAGGGCTAAATTTGGAGTTGAGGGCTGAAGATTGTATTGGGTTAGCCAAAAAGTTCATTTGGGTTTTTCCCAATGAATGAAATTTTGGCCAAACCGATAGAGCTAACTTCTTGGCAAACCCAATAGAATTGCTCTGCTTAAGAACATAAAGGTAAATCCATACATTTAATAGTCAGTTGGGTTTTCAACAAAGGTGCCAAGACAATTCAATGGGGAAAGGATCATTTTTTTCAACAAATGGTACTGGGACAACTCAATATTTGCATGCAAGAGAGTAAACATAGACCCCTACTTCGCACTATGTACAAAAGTTAACTCAAAATAGACCAAAAACTTAATAAAAGAGCTAAACTATAAAATACTTTGAAGAAAACATAGGTGTAAATCTTTGTAAACTTGGAATAGGCAATAGTTTCTTAGATATGACACCAAAAGCAAAGCAACCAAATTGAAAATAGATAAATTTGGCTTCAACATTAAAAACTTGGGGGTTTCAAAGGACACTATCTAAAAGGTGTAACGACAACCCATAAAATAGAAAAAAAATGTTTGCAAATCATATTTCTGATAAGGCCTAACGTTCAGAATATATAAGAACATTTTAAAATGAAAATTGAAAAGTTTTGAAAGACAACTCAGTTTTTAAAGTGGAAAAATATTTGAATAAACATTTTTTCAAAGAAGATATACAGATACCAATAAGCACAAGAAAAGATATTCTATATCATTAGCCACTAGGGAAATGGAAATCAAAAACACAACAAAATATTACTGCACATAAACTAGGATGTCTATAACATTAAAAATATCCATTTAGCCACTGGTGAATGAACAAACAAATGAGATATAGCTGTACAGTGACATTTTTATCTAATCCCAAAAAGGAAAGAAGTACTGATATGTACTGTAACATGCATGACCCTGAGAAACTTATGCTAAGTGAACGAAGGCAGACCCAATGATTCCAGAAATGTCCAGAATAGATAACCCATAAATACAGAAGGTAGATTCATATTTTCCAGGGGCTGGGGTGTTAGAGGAATGGGAATTGCTAATGGATATGGAGTTTCCTTTTGAGGTTATTAACATATTCTGGAATTAGGTATTGGTAATTGTTGCACGTGCATGCCTCCTAAGTCACTTCCACCATGTCCAACTCTTTGCGACCCTAAGGACTGTGGCCCACCACACTCCTCTGTCCTTGGGGATTCTCCAGGCAAGAATACTGGAGTGGGTGGCCGTGCCTCCTCCAGGGGATCTTCCCGACCCAGGAATCAAACCCAGGTCTCTGTCTCTTACGTCTCCTGCGTTGGCAGGCGGGTTCTTTACCACTAGCGCCACTTGGGAAGCCCCAATTGTTGTACAACTTTGTGAATATATTTTTTTAAAATGGTACTTCTCTTATGGCACAGTGGATAAGAATCCACCTGCCAATGCAGGGGACGTTGGTTTGATCCTTGGTCTGGGGGACTCCACCTGCTGTGGAGCGATTCAGCCCGTGCACCACAGCTGCTGAAGCCCTCGTGCCCTGGAGCGCATGCTCCACGGCGGGAGGTGCCGCTGCGACGAGCAGCCCATGCACCGCAGTGAAGAGTGGCGCCCGCGTGCCGCAGCTAGAGAACGCCCATGCATAGCAACAAAGACCCAGCACAGCACAGAAATAAACAAGTAATAACTCTTAAAATTAAAATTTTCCCTTGAAAATGGTGAATTTTATGGTATGTGAATTGTATCTCAATTAAAAATTGAAGAAGCCAAGAACTTGGCTTTTGTTCCAAGAGGAAGGAGATCGAAAAGGAAGTAGGAGCAGAAAGAGAAAGAAAGGGCTCTTGGGGTGACATGGCTGGAGACTGAGCCTTACTTGTTGAAAGAGACAAGGATAATTTGAAGATTGAGGATGTCCAATATTCAGTGTTAAGTTGTTGCAATACTCAATCCTTACCACTTTATCAAAACCTCAGCGATGTCTGATAAATACATAGAGACTTCATATAAATGGTTTTCCGATTTGTTTGTTTGGGTCTTCCTCTGTGTGTAAGAGGTAGAAGTAAGTAAAAGCTCAGAGTTCCAAGTGTAAGCAGATACACAATGTACAGAAATATAATGTGATGGATGATGTGACCATCCACAAACAGAACTGACATAGGAACCGGGGCCAGAGGTGGGCATGGGAATATAAGCGCTTGGAAATTTGCAGAAAGCTTAGAAAAAGTGCTTTACTCCCCACTAACATGGAATAGAGTTTCTATGTAATATCTCAGTCCTAAGGATAAGAATAACTCCAGAGAACATGTAATCAGTAAAATTTAGTCTAAGAAAAATTAGTGTTGCTCCTTTCATGGGGGATTTAAAACAGGCCTGCCCTCAGGAGGACTGTGTGTATCTCAGATCTCTAGGATCAGTTTCCCAGGTTCTATAAAATGAGAGGGCTAGTGTAGGTTCTTTTCCATCCCCAAATTCTTAAACCCTGGAAAATTTTTTTAAATGCAGCTGAGGTATTCAGTCCAAAGGTTTCTGGGTTAAAAGTTTTTTCACTGACAATTTACCCTCAAATCAATAACATTTCAAATCAGTCATTTAGAAAAGTCATAAGGATGCCAACAAGTACTTGCTAACAGATATAAAGCAAAGTTCTTTTTCAATTGGGCACGTAAGGCAGGAGAGAATATCCTCCAGGCCTACAGTTCTTCAAATCAATTCTTAAAATCTCATGATCCATGTCAGTGTACTTAGCAGCAGTTTTAAATTTAGGGTCATCTAATTTACAGAATGGAATGGGTAACTGCTTAATAAGAGTTTGTTTTTTTTTTTAAACATTTTTCTATCTGAAGAATAATATCCCGTCAACAGCCTTTTTCCTATAACTAAATATTCTTATATGAGCCAAATCCCAAAGAAATCAATATAAAGCTTTTGTTCCTGTTCCTCTATACCTAAAAACTATCTAGAATGCGTACAGCAGTCAAGAACAGGCTCACAGGAAAGAAAAGTCTTCTTCCACCTAGAATATAAACTGCAAGGGCAGGGGGTATGTCTTGTTCATCATTACATCCCCAACACCTAGAATAATGCCTGACACAAACCAATTGTTTACTAAGTGTTTATTATATAAACAAATGGTTAAAAGATCAACTCTACCACAATGACTTAATTCACTGAACCTCCATTTCTTCAACCTCAGAATGGAGATAATCGCACTTCTGTCATAGAACTTTCTACTGTGTAGCATAGGCAGGGGGCTTGTCACAGAACTAACTCAATCCATGATGTCTCTTGTTGCTATTTTTATAGCAACCTGTCTTTGAAACATTTGCTGATACACATTAAAAAAGAGCCTTTTAAAAGTCACCCAAGTCTGACTAGCAGGGCATTCTAAGGATAAAATAATTTCAGTTCAAATCAGAGGACAACATAAACAACAGAGAGAATAATTTTCATGGGAGAATCACTGTTTGCCCATCAGAGATCTAAGGCAACTCTGATCTCTCATAGGCCCCCACAAACACTTCAGGAGGGAAAAGCGTACTGTCATTTTTTTTTTTTTCAGCTCTTGCTACTGTCACAGCCCTTAAAGCATATACCAGACTATTCCCAGCTTTACAACTTTAGGAACTTTGATGAAAATTGGGAGTATTGATGGGAAATCTATGAATGGAGTAATCCCACTGCTTTAATTCATGCCGCAGAATGTCTGATTGTTCAGTTTTGCAAATTAGCGAGTGAAAGAATCAATTTAAAGGAATAAAGGAGAATGCCACATAAAACACACTCCTCTTGTTTATCTTGACAAGGCATGGTTCCATTTTAATGATTTATGCTAATGTTTTATTGTACAATGGTTATGCCCTGAAGTGCATTTTATAAGACTAATGAAGTCTTAGTAATCCCAGACGTCTTCTCCAGTATTCTCTTATTATGTCTTTGCTGAGAACTCATGTGAGGGAGACCACCAACCATCATTTAAGTAAGGAAGTTTGTGAATTAGTGAAATGAAAATCAGTCAAGTCGTACAGTAGTGAGGGGTCCAGAGGCAGCTCCACTGGGATTCTGTGTTTTCACACACACAGAAAAAATGGTCTATTGGTCTTCATTACAATGAGAGATGAGCAAACTCTGCTGTATTTAGGGTTCATCAAACATCAAACCAATTTTTTTCAAATGTTTTGGGTTTGCCAAAATCCAAAACACGTTTTGCCCTCAGCATTTTTCCCTTCATTTTCAAACCCCTGTGTATTTTAAGGGAAATTTAATCCTTATGTTTCTGACTCATTTACACTTAACACGTGAACATGTTGTTTCATAAGACTTATTTGAAGTCTATGAAGCCTTGTAAGTCTTCTAAAGTCCTTTTTTGGTAGTGACAGGAAGCTGAGTGTTCCAAAGACGTGAAAACTTGAATTCCCAATAAGTAGAATAGGTTTGAAACTCAAAATTTGTTAAGACAAAATGTTAGATTGAGTTATACTTGGTAAAACCCATCTTCTCTCCCGTAATTACCATCCTCTACTCTGGTGCATGGCTTTTAACAATGAAATTCCTGAGGTCACAAAACAGTCATTATTGACATTACTGTGATATATACCATCAGCTGGATTTTCATACAAGAGAAAGGAGTAGTGGTCATTTACTACCTGTGGCCAGTGGAGTATAGTTTAAATTCTATACTTTCTTGCGTCTAGTCACAACCTTCCATGGAAGAAGCCATTGTCTCCTGGCTGTTAAAGCTAAAAGGTCCCCCTGCAGTCCTCATCCTTCTCTCTTCAACTGCCTCCTCTAGCCTCACAAAGGGCTGGGTAGTGTGTGGGGAAGCCCATGTGTACTGGCATTCTACCAGTGCTACCACTTCTCGGAAGGCATATGGGATGGTAGAGGAGGGCTATCTGAACAAAAAGTCTCTCTTACCCTAGAGGTTCAGAGAATGAAACCCAAGGCAGTAATCAGTGCATCAAACTTTAATATAGATATTGTGGGGGTACTTGGGGGAGAGGAGGGGGGAATGGTGAGGTTTCAATTCCTTCCCTATTTGTATGTCCAGCCCTCTCATGTATCCTTTATCCCTAAATAGCTATTTCCACTGCAGTAGGACCCCAGAGGGATCTGGAAGGTTGGTATAGATGGTGGGCTCAGAGCCATCTCCAGATTCTTCCTGGAACAGATACAAACCATGGACCTCCTGATGTTTCTAGAGGCCAGAAATGATTTGGAGCAATCAGTGGTAAAGCACAAGGATTTTAGAGTTTATCAAATCTAAACCTATATCATGTCTCTGTCACTTCGTCATTGCTTGATGCTTGAGATGTTAACTATATCTCTGAGCTCTATTTTCTCACTAAAAGTGGAGATTTAAAAATACGCTTAACACAAAGTGATCGCACAAATTAAATTAAATCGAACATGGTAAATGCGTGGTGAGCACATTTTACAAGCACAGTGAATGGTAGTGCCACTCATTGCTACTACTGTTGCTATTGTTTTTGTTTTTAGACCAACTCCTAGAGGATTTCTTCTATCTGGAGTCCTTCTCCCCACTATTTACAATCTCTTTCCCTGTTCAAATATTTCAACAGGATTGAATATCCAAGAGTGGTATATTGTTCTATTCATTTTTTGTCACTGTTGTATATCCTCAGGGTGTCAGGTTAGGAAAGGGTAGCTCCTTCCTGCCTCCCACAGGATTTATCCTGAGCATAGACATTAAACAATTTTTAGCTAACCTTTAAGCAGTGGCCTTCAGTACCATTTCAACTCTTCTTAGGTACAGGTTGGGTTCAAGTATATTTGCCTTTCTTTTGAGATGGTCTTCCACTTTTCTCCATTTCAATTGATTTCTTCTCTGTTTTCATTCCTCTACAAGCAGCCACATTTATTAATGGTCTTCCTTCTGCCTTCACGTCTTTAAATAACATTTCCTTCTATCATATATGGAGGGCTTTCTCACTTCTCAGCTCCTTCAAGAATATCCTCTGTTTAACTCAAACCTTCTTCTCAAAATCAACCCATTTATCCTTTTCTACAGATTAGTAAATGACTCTACCACCTTCCCAGATACTCAAACCAAAAGTCTGGCATCACTTTGGTTCCTCCCTTTCCATATTTTCCTGCATGTAGTCACTCCATTGATTCCACCTTGGCAGCAAATGTATTTATCTGTCCTCCTTACTCCATGTTCACCACTAACACTCCAGTCCAGTCCAGTTCAGTTCAGTTGCTCAGTCGTGTCCGACTCATTGCAACCCCATGAATCGCAGCATGCCGGGCCTCCCTGTCCATCACCAGCTCCCAGAGTTCACCCAAACTCATGTCCATCGAGTCAGTGATGCCATCCAACCATCTCATCCTCTGTTGTCCCCTTCTCCTCCTGCCCTCAATCCCTCACAGCATCAGGGTCTTTTCAAATGAGTCATCTCTTTGCATCAGGTGGACAAAGTATTGGAGTTTCAGCTTCAACATCAGTCCTTCCAATGAACACCCAGGACTGATCTCCTTTAGGATGGACTGGTTGGATCTCCTTGCAGTCCAAGGGACTCTCAAGAGTCTTCTCCAACACCACAATTCAAAATCAATTCTTCAGCACTCAGCTTTCTTTATAGTCCAACTCTCACATCCATACATGACCACTGGAAAAACCATAGCCTTGACTAGATGGACATTTGTTGGCAAAGTAATGTCTCTACTTTGTAATATGCTGTCTAGGTTGGTCATAACTTTCCTTCCAGGAGTAAGCATCTTTTAATTTCATGACTGCAGTCACCATTTGCAGTGATTTTGGAGCCCAGAAAAATTAAGTCAGCCACTGTTTCCACTGTTTCCCCATCTATTTGCCATGAAGTGATGGGACCAGATGCCATGATCTTGGTTTTCTGAATGTTGAGCTTTAAGGCAACTTTTTCACTCTCCTCTTTCACTTTCATCCAGAGGCTTTTTAGTTCCTCTTCACTTTCGGCCATAAGGGTGGTGGCATCTGCATATCTGAGGTTATTGATATTTCTCCCGGCAATCTTGATTCCAGCTTGTGCTTCCTCCAGCCCAGCGTTTCTCATGATGTACTCTGCACAGAAGTTAAATAAGCAGGGTGACAATATACAGCCTTGACGTACTCCTTTTTCTATTTGGAACCAGTCTGTTGTTCCATGTCCAGTTCTAACTGTTGCTTCCTGACCTGCATACAGATTTCTCAAGAGGCAGGTCAGGTGGTCTGGTATTCCCATCTCTCTCAGAATTTTCCACAGTTTATTGTGATCTACATGGTCAAAGGCTTTGGCATAGTCAATAAAGCAGACTCCAGGATAATCCACTATTACCTGATGCCTACAGAACTGTAACAATTAAAACTGCTGATCTTGTTTCTATTCTTCCTCTCCTACAATCCATTCTCCACACGGTAGACCCATCTTTTAATTATGAACTTCTGTTCACATTATTCTTCTGTTCACATATGAGAAGCCTATCATGGCCTTCTCATATTTTTAGATCCTACAAGGCCCACATTTTCTAGCACATCTTCTTTAGCTCTCCCTCTAGCTCACCATGCACCCCACATATGCTAACCTTTCAGTTCTCCAGAAGTGTTGCTCTCCTTTCCACATGGGGGTCTTCCCTCTGTGGGTAACAGTCCTCTCCCATTTCTCCCTCAGGTCAATTCTTATTCTTTCTTCCTGTCAAAACTGATACATCACTTCTTCTAAAAAGTCTTTTCTAACCTTCGTCATACTTGCTCACAGCATCCAGACTTCTTTTTGAGACTTATCACAAGTATCACTGGATAGTTTAGGGGGTGACTTTGGTTTACTAGGTCCTAATGGTGTTATATGCAGATGACACCGCCCTTATGGCATAAAGTGAAGAGGAACTAAAAAGCCTCTTGATGAAAGTGAAAGAGGAGAGTGAAAAAGTTGGCTTAAAGCTCAACATTCAGAAAACTAAGACCATGGCATCTGGTCCCATCACTTCATGGCAAATAGATGGGGAAACAGTGGAAACAGTGGCTGACTTTATTTTGGGGGGCTCCAAAATCACTGCAGATGGTGATTGCAGCCATGAAATTAAAAGACGCTTACTCCTTGGAAGGAAAGTTATGACCAACCTAGATAGCATATTAAAGAGCAGAGACATTACTTTGCCAACAAAGTTCCATCTAGTCAAGGCTATGGTTTTTCCAGTAGTCATGTATGGATGTGAGAGTTGGGTTGTGAAGAAAGCTGAGCGCTGAAGAATTGATGCTTTTGAACTGTGGTGTTGGAGAAGACTCTTGAGAGTCCCTTGGACTGCAAGGAGATCCAACCAGTCCATCCTAAAGGAGATCAGTCCTGGGTGTTCATTGGAAGGACTGATACTCCAATACATTGGCCACCTCATGCAAAGAGTTGATTCATTAAAAAGACTCTGATGCTGGGAGGGATTGGGGTCTGGAGGATAAGGGGACGACAGAGGATGAGATGGCTGGATGTCATCACCGACTCGATGGACATGAGTTTGGGTGAATTCCGGATGTTGGTGATGGACAGGGAGGCCTGGAGTGCTGTGATTCATTGTGTTGCGAAGAGTCAGACAGGACCAAGTGACTGAACTGAACTGCATGGTGTTATAAGCCTAAACTCCAGGAGGAACTATGTCTCCTGTTCACTTCTGAATCCCCATGGATGGCAGGAACACCTTAACTTGGTTTATTGTTAAGAAATATGTCTTGAGTGAATTAACCTAATTCTGTTCTCTCTTGCCCTGTACATCCCTTCCCACGTGAGCTTCAGTTTGCACCACTGAAAAACTTTGTACTAGTCTAAAAGTCCTTTTAGTGGCTGTAGTCAAGGTACTTGATCTGCTTTAGGATTAGATTGTAAGCTCTATGTGGGAAAATGCCACATTATCTATTTCTTCTATTTTTACCATACATTTATTACTCCCAATACTATGACATCATATTTACTAGTGTTTACTGGCTGACTGGTAACTCATAGTCTTTCTGGATAACTGTTTACTTATCTGCAAGATTCATCCTTTCTACAGTATATAGTTATTGATATAACTGTGGTTGTATATAGTTGATAAATATTCTACATATATATATAGTTATAAATGGATGTGTATATATAGATTCTTCTACCGAGTGGCAATATGAAATCAATGTTTTTAAACTTCAGTGACTATTTTAAATTTTTAATCAATTATTAGATTAATATTTAGTAACTTCATACCTTTGATACATCATATTAATAGAGAAAGCAAGAAAATTCCAGAATAATAATCCGCTTCATTGACTATACTAAAGACTTTGATTGTATACTACTACTACTACTACTAAGTCGCTTCAGTCGTGTCCAACTCTGTGTGACGCCATAGATGGCAGCCCACTAGGCTCCCCCGTCCCTGGGATTCTCCAGGCAAGAACACTGGAATGGGCTGCCATTTCCTTCTCCAATGCATCAAAGTATAGATCACAACAAACTGTGGAATATTCTTAAAGAGATAGAAATACAATATCCTTACCTGTCTCCTGAGAAACCTGTATGAGGGTCAAGAAGCAACAGAACTGGACATGGAAAAACTGGTTCAAATTTGGGAAAGGAGTATGACAAAGCTGTGTACTGTCACCTTGCTTATTTAACTTCTATGCAGAGTACATTATGTTAAATACTGGGCTGGATGAAGCACAAGCTGGAATCAAGATTTCCAGGAGAAATATCAACTTCAGATGTGCAGATGATACCACTTTAATGGCAGAAAGTGAAGAGGAACTAAACAGCCTCTTGATGAGGGTGAAAGAGAAGAGTGAAAAAGCTGGCTTACAACTCAACATTCAAAAAATGAAGATCATGGCATCCACTTCATGGCAAATAGAAGGGGTAAAAGCGGAAGCAGTGACAGATTTTCTTTTCTTGGGCTCCCAGATCACTGTAACAGTGACTTCAGCCATGAAATTAAAAGACACTTGCTCCTTGAAAGGAAAGCTATGACAAACCTAGACAGAGTATTAAAAAGCAGAGGCATCATTGCTGACAAAGGTCCAAAAGTCAGAGCTACAGTAATCATGTACAGATGTGAAAGTTGGACCATAGAGAAGGCTGAGTGCCGAAGAGTTGATGCGTTTGAATTGCAGTGCTGGAGAAGCCTCTTGAAAGCCCATTGGACTGCAAGATCTAGCCAGTTGATCCTAAAGGAAATCAATTCTGAATATTCATTGAAAAGACTGCTACTGAAGCTGAAGTTTCAATACTTTGGCCACATCATACAAAGAGTGGAAAAGACCCTGATGCTGGGAAAGACTCTGATGCTGGGAAAGATTGAAGACAAAAGGAGAAGGGGGTAGCAGATGATGAGATGGTTAGATAGCACCACTGACTCAATGGACATGAATTTCAGCAAACTCCAGGAGATGGTGAAGACAGGGAAGCCTGGCATGCTGCAGCGCATGGGGTCACAAAGAGTCAGACACAATTTAGAGACTAAACAACAACAACAAAAATTAATTCTAAGGCACATGACCCAATTACATGAGAAAAAAAAGTAGCTCTAGGATACAAAAACATTTAAAACATATTCTTTAAATTCATTAACTGGTTGGATGAGGGCCACCCACATTAGGGAGGGCCATCTGCTTTACACAGTCTCTTGTTAATCTCATCCAGAATGTTAATTTCACCTCACAGACACACCCAGAATAATGTTTGACTAAATATCTAGGCACCTTATGGTTCTGTCAAATTGACACAAAAAATTAGCCATCACACCTTGCTTTTCCTAAATCCTTCTGGTTTTGTCTTTAAGAATTTTTCAAAGATTAAAAGATTAAAGTCTTCCTTCAAATTTTAGATTAAATTAAATCCCCTTCGTCTTCATTCCTCTGTCCTTTCTTATTTATGACACTTGTCATTCTTATAGTTAATCACATATTTAATATCAGTAACTCTCCTAGTCTATAGTGCTATGGCCACAGAGGCTGTTTTTTCTACTTCATTTCTACTATTGTCCTAGGTACCAGCACGGTGCCTAATCCAGAGGAGGCACTTAATAAACGTTTGTTGAAATGAATTGATTATATTCTAGTTCCTTGGCTTTATGACCTTTAAACAATTATTCTCCAGGTCTGTACTGTATTCCAAGTATAAATGATGACAGTCTTCTTTCCCATTTGCTTTCGACTGAACGAGAGCACCATGACTAAAATTTTTCCTTAGATTTGGGTTTAGCTAAAATCCACGTTAAGTCAAATAACCAAAATGCTGGATCTGTTGCTCATTCTTCCAACACACTATGGTGGTCTCAGCAGCATAAACTCCAGCCTGTCATTGACAATCCACATAACCCTCAGAGAGGAAATCCCTAAGGTGATCATGGCTACAATTATTTGCCAGTTCAGCTTTGCATCCCTTGATAAACTTTATTATCAAATGTAATAGAAAAAAAAAAAGAAAGGAAATCCTGATGCAATTCTTAGATAAAACAACCTGGGCCTTCTCCATCCTTAAAAATAAAATTATAATAATATGTGTTCCGTGTTAAATTTGAAATACTATGAAATTTCTCTATAGTCTCACTATATTTAAACCATAGCTACTCTTTCATTTTTATTAAGAGATGAAAACTTAGCAATTCCCTAATTTACATTAATTTAAAAAATTTTATTTGGTTGCATCAAATCTTCATTGTGGTGCAGGGCTTACTTGTCCCAAGGCTTGTAGAATCTTAGTTTTCTGACCAGGCATCAAACCCACGTACACTAGACCACCAGGGAAGTCCCATACATTAATTTGTAAAAAGAAAAACCATGACAGCAATTACCCTAACCTTTAAAGTATCACACATGTAAATATAGTTATTTACTATTTTCCCCTCTTGCAGCACTATAGTAGAGAAGGAATGAAGTCAGCCTAAGACTCAAAAGACCTACTTTTGATTCTTGACCCCATCTCTTTCTAGCCATGTAACTTTTGTTGTTTTGTTTAGTTGATAAGTTGTGTCTTGTGCAGCCCCATGGACCAGGCTCCTCTGTTCATGGAATTTCTGAAGCAAGAATACTAGAGTGAGTCGCCATTTCCTTCTCCACGAGGTCTTCCTGACCTGGGGATCAAACCCATGGCTCCTGCCACATCTCCTGCATTGTAGGCGGATTCTTTACCACTGAGACTCCACCATGTAACTTTAGCTATCAACTTATCAACCTGTAAAAATGAAGCTGATTAATCTCTTTCCTACCTATCCCCCCAAAAGTTGTATAAATTAAATGAGAAATCATATGTAAACATAACTTTCTAATTATTTAGGACTACACAGGTGAAGCCAATATTGATGCTATGTCAAACAAGTATATTTGATTTTTAAAATTTTTCTCAAAATGAATTTCCATTAAGATTTGACTAATACTTTTAAACTTTTTCTCCAGTTTTCATACTTAACTTTTTACAGCAACGTCTTTTCCTAACTCCATTGGGTTATCTTGTACTTAATGCTGCTGCTGCTGCTGCTAAGTCACTTCAGTCCTGTCCGACTCTGTGTGACCCCATAGACGGCAGCCCACCAGGTTCCACCGTCCCTGGGATTCTCCAGGCAAGAACACTGGAGTGGGTTGCCATTTCCTTCTCCACTGCATGAAAGTGAAAAGTGAAAGTGAAGTCGCTCAGTTGTGTCCGACTCTATGCAACCCCATAGAATGCAGCCTACCAGGGATTTTCCAGGCAAGAGTACTGGAATGGGTTGCCATTGCCTTCTCTGTGTACTTAATGTGTAATGAACAAATAGTTTGTTGAATGAACAAATGATTACTTCATCTTTTCAGGTAGGTAGTTGTTTTATAAAGCAAAACCTTTAGTTAGCTTCTTAGTCAATGCATATACAGGCAACTACAATTTTCACGAAGAGCTTTAACCTCAGGGAGGGAATTCAGTGAATTTTATATAAGTTAAAGATGCTCCACTATAAAGCACCAGGCAAGATGCTAAATAAAAAGCAATGTTGGCACCATGTTTAAACTTAGTGAGGCTTTCATCATAGAAAAAGATGGTTTGTTTCCACCAGGGCATCAGAGACAGCAGCAGGCTCTCACCATCTGGGTATAATAAATGAAGAATTTGAGTCATAAAAATTTTTGCCCAATTTAAGATGCACAATATTGCTTTTCTCAAACTAACTGCCCACGGTGGTTCCAGTTAACACTTCCGTTCAAAATTAAAAAACAAACAAACAAACAAACAAAAAAAAACACCTTAAAAGCCTTTTGAGCTGACATTTAAAATAATTTGGGGAACAATGCTAAGATTTAATCTCTTTTACATCAAACCTCCTGTGAGATATGATTGTGTAGGCTTCCCCCAATTCTCTGCAACTTATGACAGACTTGCTGAAAAGCAACATAGAGGGTAGAAATCAGTCTTCCCAGGAAACAAATGATGAGACCATGTGCATTTTAGATTTCTTTGCAGAGCGGGTTTAATCAACAGCAACAAGAGCAAATCCAATAGGACTGGATTCTGTCCAGCCACAGGCAAACTGAGTCAAAAACAAAATAAAAAATTTTAACTGCTTTTCCAAAATTTGAATCTTTGTTGAGCAACATCCCATAACTTTTTTACTAGCTTATGGGAAAATATACTCTAACCTGGCTACTGGATATACAACAGGCTCAACAAGAAACTGTTGTGAACCAAGAGTAGAAACTTTGGAATTGGCAAAAATATATTTTCAAAAAATTGAAATTGCCTTTAATCAACACAGATTCTTTTGAAGTAGGAGGAGAAAGAACAGGAGAAAAGAGATCATAATGATAAAGCATCTCTTCCACCTCTCTTTAGTAAAAATTTAGTTTCTTACACAGAGTTCTTAAGACAAAATTTCAGACTTTCTAAATTGAAAAACAAAGAAAGAAATTACAAGTGCAAAAATTTTAAGCTGACTTTATAAGGATGGAAAACTCATGTGCATCCAAGCCAAATAAGAATTATTTGGCATAAATAAGACCAAGAGTTACTATCACTACAATGTAAAAAGCTCATTCAAGTAGATATAAACAACAAGCACACACCCCCAAAAATTGAACAAAGGGTATGCACTATCACAAATGGAGAAATTGGAGAAAAGAAATATATGAAAAAAGCTCAACCTTGCTGCTGCTGCTGCTGCTGTCCCTTCAGTCGTGTCTGACTCTGTGCGACCCCATAGACGGCAGCCCACCAGGCTCCCCCGTCCCTGGGATTCTCCAGGCAAGAACACTGGTGTGGGTTACCATTTCCTTCTCCAACCTCACTAGTAAGTAAATAATTATAAATTAAAGGAAAATGCTATGCTTCATCTATTAAACAAAGATTAAAAATGATAATACTAATTTTAGTGAGTATAAGGTGAAATGTATAAAACTCTTACATGTTGCTAGCAAGAGTATAATTTAGTTTGTTTTCTGAAACCATTTTAACCATAAACATTGAGTTTAAAAAACACCCTTATTCTTTAATCCAATACATTCATTTATAGGGTTCATTATTCTGAGAAAACAATAAAGAATCTCACAAAGACCTATGTGGAAAAATCTTCATTATCACTTTTATATAATAGAGGAAAATTGTAAATAATCACTTACATCAATAAATGACCAAGGCATTTCATATGATGGAATATGACGTCAACATAAAAAGCAACATTTTAAAAGAATAACTGATGGCAATGGAAAATGCTATCATTTGAAATTAACTGAAAAAGTAGAACACAAAACCATATATACATCACCATATTTTGGGTAAAATGTAGGCATAGGAGAAAAAAGACAAGAAATATAAGAATATGTCAACAAGGGATAAAGAAAACTATATTTTCTTCCTTGTACTTGTATATTTTCTAAATGTTTTATAATAACCATATTGCATGAGTGCTAAGTCACTTCAGTTGTGTTCAGCTCTGTATATGACACTAAGGACTGTAGCCCTCCAGGCTCCTCTGTCCATGGGATTCTCCAGGCAAGAACACTGGAATGGGTTGCCACGCCCTTCTCCAGGGGATCTTCCCGTCCCGGGGATCAAACCCGCATCTCTTATGTCTACCTGAGTTGGCAGGTGGGTTCTTTACTACTAGCACCACCTGGGAAGCCCCAATAAACATATTAGCTTATAATTTTTAAAGGTTCTGATTATGGAGTAAAAGGTCCACTACTGATACATTCTTGACAGATAGGTCAGTGGTTTATCAACTTGGCTTCAGAAAGGAGTACAAAAACAATAATATTTCTAACTTGTTTTGCACTTCAAAATTCAAAATCAATCTCATCCATTAAGCTTCCATGGAAATACCCATAGCATTCTAACTCAAAGAAATCTCTCCCTTCAAAAATTCACTTTGTTTACATACATCTTTTTATTTAAGAGCTAACAATTATTGACTTACTATCCTAAGAGCATTCAGTTCAGTTCAGTTCAGTTGCTCAGTCGTGTCCGACTCTGAAACCCCATGAACCACTGGATGCCAGGCCTCCCTGTCCATCACCAACTCCCGGAGTTTACTCAAACTCATGTCCATTGAGTCAGTGATGCCATCCAACCATCTCATCCTCTGTCATCCCCTTTTCCTCCTGCCCTCGGTCTTTCCTAGTGTCAAGGTCTTTTCAAATGAGTCAGCTCTGCACATTAGATATGTTAATTGACCATCATGCATGCTGCATGCTAAGTCACTTCAGTGGTATCTGACTCTTTGCGACCCTATGGACTATAGCCTGCCAGGCTCCTCTGATCATGGAATTCTCCAGGCAAGAATACTGGAATGGGTTGTCATGCCCTCCTTCAGGGAATCTTCCTAACCCAGGGATCAAACTTGTGTGTCTTACTTCTGCATTGATGGGTAGGTTCTTTACCACTAGTGCCACCTGAGAAGCCCAATTAACCATCATTATTCCCATTTTATAGATGGGAAAATGAGCCATGGAGAGGTTAAATGACTTGCCTAGAATCATACAACTAATAAGTGGTGCTGCTGCTGCTAAGTCACTTCAGTCGTGTCCGACTCTGTGTGGCCCCAGAGACAGTAGCCCACCAGGCTCCCCCATCACTGGGATTCTCCAGGAAAGAACACTGGAGTGGGTTGCTGTTTCCTTCTCCAATGCATGAAAGTGAAAAGTGAAAGTGAAGTCGCTCAGTCATGTCTGACTCTTAGCGACCCTGTGGACCGCAGCCTACCAGGCTCTTCCATCCATGGGATTTTCCAGGCAAGAGTACTGGAGTGGGGTGCCATAGATGAAGATTGAAATCCAGGCAGTGTGACTTCTACATCACATCTACCCACAGCGGTTTAGCATATTCTGTCTGCTGTGTCAGCATTTTATGTGTGTTTAGCCTCCTCAGTGAAAGTGTAGATCCTTTAGGGGCAAGTATAGCACCTTGAACTTCTTCAGCCTGTTCTCGACAAGGCCCAGGATGGTGCCAGGGACTAAGGATACTGATCATAAATATGGATTTAATTGTATTAAAAAAAAAAAAGTCAAATGTGTTTACTTCAGGAAGAGTACTTTTGAAATTAATATTAATTTTCAAGACTTGTTTTCAAAACAGATATCTCTAAAAAGCAAACCATAACTGATCTAAATATGTTCTGGTCTTAATTTTCCTCATCCAGCAACAGAAAGACCAAATTTTAAAACATTAGTTTTAACTAAAAGAAATTAAGATGTTGTTATGAACTGCCTTTAATATAAACCCACTCATTATCTGTGGAATTCTTTAGGACAAATACAGTTCAAAGATGGAAATAAAGAAGGGTGGAATGGGGATTTCCCTGGTGATCCAGTGGCTAAGACTCCAAGCTCCCAATGCAGGGGGCCCAGGTTCAATCCCTAGTTCCTAGGTAACTAGATCCTAGAGTCCAACTAAAGATTCCACATGCCATAATGAAGATTGAATCGCAGTGAGCTGCGATTAAGAGATCCCATGATGCAACCAAGACCCTGTACAGCCAGATAAATTAAAAAATAGAAAAAAAATTTAAAAACAAGGATGCAATGAAAGGTCCTCCTTTTTCATTCTTGTCAAATAGGCTTCTAGAAGGTGTTAGTGCAAAACACAGTTACTGTGCTTCCTGCTGCCTCAGCCAG
This sequence comes from Oryx dammah, assembly GCF_014754425.2. Taxonomy (NCBI): domain Eukaryota; kingdom Metazoa; phylum Chordata; class Mammalia; order Artiodactyla; family Bovidae; genus Oryx; species Oryx dammah. The sequence goes on from NW_024070210.1 coordinate 36,662,838, forward strand.
CTTGGTGGTGAAACATGTTTAGTAGTACGTAACATGATGCCAGTTTGGGGGGGCAGAGAGAAGAAAAAAATGCAATGGCTTATCCAAGTGAAATTACTGGAGAATTCTGAGTTGGATTACCCAAATTGGATTTTGGCCAAATGATTGAAGTGAAGGTCTCTAAATGGGTAGAAAAGGCTGCTGGACATTTAATGACCAGGGAAGATTAATATGACTCCATGTTGTAACTCAACTGAAAGCCAGCCCTTTCCACAGTGGCCCCTGACACCAAAGCAGGCACAAGCTGGTTCAGAAGAAAGAGCGCCAGCATGTTGAATTACCAAATCATTTCCTAGAGCAGATTTTTCCTGGATACCTCCCATGCAGTTTCATCAAGGCATGGATCCTATTTCATTTATGAGCTCATAGCCCTAAGTGATGTCTATATGAATACTCAGAGAAAGGATTAAAGGAAGAGTCAAGAATATTTTTAATATCAAGGTGCTAAAGGTAATAAAAAAATAATACTAGGCTTCTAGGGCTTGAGTGACATTTTCACCAGCACGAACCTCATATATCGCTCTAGCCATGTTTGCCATTTCTAGTGACTGTCACCATGCTTCTTACATCCCATATCCCTTTCTTATTTTAGAGAGCTGTTTAAAGCTGCTTGCTAATGGAAACTCTGGCAGCATCTTCACGAGACAACTATTGTAAGTTTACATCTACAGGATCCTATCTGTTCTTCTCGTTCCCGAGTATGTAAATAACACTGTGCCCAGTACTTGGTAGGTACACCATGTCTGTTGTTAAACTCTCGGTTCTTTTTATTGCACTGTGGCCTAGTGTAAGAATCTCCTCTCCCCTTAAACATTCCCCAAGCTCATTCCCCATTCTCATTCAGTCCTTCCTTCCTATCATTACTCTAATATCTTCTACACAAGATGATTCCCCTATTGAAGAATATTTTGGTGGAGGATCTTCTGCTTCAGTTTGAGCAGCCAAAACTCCAACTCTAACATCTATCTGCAGGAAGAATCTTAAGGTTGTCCAATTGTTCGCCTCTTCCTGTTATCCACCTCCTTATAGCCCCATCTCTCAAAATCCTCTGCTCATGGTTCTCCTTCATTTCTCAGACTGCAGTTTTTCTTCAAGTGCCTGTATCTGCAGGGAACAGAGAATAATGTCCTTAGTGCCACAGTGCATCCCCATCACATTTTAATTGTCTTCAAGCATTTAGAGAGAAGAATCCTGCACTTGGAATTGTGAAACCTGGTTTCTAGTATTGAATGATAGAAACTGCTTACCTTTTTGCTCATTTCCAAACAGGGAATAAAGATCCCATTGCCAAACATTTCTTGGGAGCAAGGACTAGAATATTTATTATATTTAAAAATGCATAAAACCTATGAAATTATGCAAATAAAATATAAATATAGGCAAATTCAAACAATTTCAAAAATGTTAGTTAACTCAGAGTAAAGAGTCACTCGTATGGTCAGCCAAAATTTACGTGCAAATGGCCAAATAAGTCATATTGAAATTAAAAGAGCTTTTACTCTTCAAAACACTTAAGAGTATTGCCCTAAAAAGGTAAACACTATAATAGGTCTTTGAAGTAGGAACTGGTTCTGCTGCCTTTCTCCCTCATTCCAGCCCCTTCAAAGTCATCAAAGCAATGTTCTTAAAAGTGTGAATGTCTTACAAGTAGCTTCTAATTGATTTTCCCTTCACTCTGTTCCTCACTGATCAGAGGTAATCTGACTTTTACCTCCCTAATTATGCCTTTTTCAAAGAATATTAAGGCTAATATTGGTTTTAAATGGTCCTAAATGCATCTCTGCTTTTAACCTGGGCTGCTCTGGCCATCACGCATCCTGATATTAGAGCAATCCTAAAGACAGTATGTCCCAAGCCCCCAGACAGTAGGGTTTGTTTCAGGGTTACTTCTCTTTTTTCTCAACCAGCTGTTGGATGTTCCCTACTTGATGATTTTCTTAGACCCTGCTTCCAAAAGAAGATCAAAGTGTTCAAAGGATCACCCTTGTCTGAGTGATTTTCAGATTTAATGCATATTAAAAAAAAAAAGTGAAAAGCTCAAACCTTTGGGGGATATTTTTCAAAATTAAGATCCCTAGGCCCCATATCTCAGATACTTTAATCTAGTTGGGTGAGGCTAGGGATGTGCATTTTAAATAAGTAAGCTAACTGGTTCACAGATGTTGGTAATCTTTTTTGGAGGAACACTGTACTTCAGAATAATACCTATCCCAGGCCCAACTGATATTCTGAATTAGTTCCCATATTAACTCCCAACTTCCATTCTTACTGTGTACACCTCATATGCATGTGAGTTCATACACACACACACACACACACACACACACACATTCACACACACACTCACATTGGGCCACAGAGGATAATGCATAGTCCAACTTATAAGTTCTTCCCCTGTTCTCTCAGCCTTGACTGTCCTCCTTTGCCACATGAAATCTGTATGTTTTCAAGGCCTTGCCCAGATACAAACTGTAAAGCCTGCCCTGATATCCCAGTTAAAATTCTTTTCTTGAAATTTCTGGAGAACCAATTCATATGGCATCTGATCCTTACTGAAATATTGTTCACATTACATTGATTTTTCAGCCTATCAGTGTTCATTAGTAAACTGTAAAATACTTGGAGTCAAGTATCATACCTCTTTATCTTTTTAGTTCTATCAGAGGGCTGTTAACTTAATAATTGCTGAATAAATGTTTGTAAAATTAAACTTAGTTTAATTATGTCTATTAGATGTATTTAAAGTTAATTAGGCATTTCTCCCATCTTCCCTTGCAATATTGAAACTATCTCTATGTACATGTAATAATACACAGCCCAGCAAGGCAAAATTATACATTACTATGTTTGTATTTGAAAGGGTTGCCTACCTTCTTTTTGCAACTGTGGGCTCCAGAATTTCACCCGTGATAGACAGGCTGTAACTATAAGTATCTAAATACAAAAAAGAAATACTTAGGATTGTTCTTTAATGCAGAACTTAAAAAGAGGCCAAATATTTACTTGGAAATTAAATAATCCAATAATAAGAAAACCTTTTATACTCATCAAATTAGCAAAATATTAAAAGGATTGATAATATCATATATTATTAAGGAGATGAGTGAACTGAGCACCTTCATCTATGGTGGATATGTAGATTAGCACAGCAGTTCTGGAGAAAAAAACTGATAGCTTCTATTAAGATATAATGTCTCACTGACCCAGTAGTTCTTCTGTTTTGTAATCTTCCCTAGAGACATCCACACAGGAATGCACAGAAAAATGCACACCAATATTCACTGTAGCTTTGACTGTAATAGCTATAGATCTATTTCTTAGGGCATATGTAAATAAATGTTGGTATGGTCACACTATAGGATATTATGCAGCAGTTAATTATAAAAGATATAGACATGTACTGACACAGAAAGATCTTTACTATACATTATTGAGTTCAAAGTGAAAGTTGTAGCACCTGTATTGTAGGATATAAGTTGATACTAAAAATTTAACAAAGTAGTACCTACACTGAACTGCAGTTCAGGTGTAAACCTATGTATTAAAAGGTGTGGAAGACCATTACACAAACTGATGACATGAGTTACCCCTCCTGCTGGAGCAGCTGTGAAGAGATACCCCACACCCAAGGTAAGAGAAACCCAAGTAAGATGGTAGGTGTTGCAAGAGGGCATCAGAGGGCAGACACACTGAAACCATACTCACAGAAAACTAGTCAATCTAATCACACTAGGACCACAGCCTTGTCTAACTCAATGAAACCAAGCCATGCCTGCGGGGTAACCCAAGACGGGTGGGTCATGGTGGAGAGGTCTGACAGAATGTGGTCCACTGGAGAAGGGAATGGCAAGCCACGTCAGTATTCTTGCCTTGAGAACCCCATGAACAGTATGAAAAGGCAAAATGATAGGATACCAAAGAGGAACTCCCCAGGTCATTAGGTACCCAATATGCTACCGGAGATCAGTGGAGAAATAACTCCAGAAAGAATGAAGGGATGGAGCCAAAGCAAAAACAACACCCAGTTGTGGATGTGACTGGTGATAGAAGCAAGATCCGATGCTGTAAAGAGCAATATTGCATAGGAACCTGGAATGTCAGGTCCATGAATCAAGGCAAATTGGAAGTGGTCAAACAAGAGATTGGCAAGGGTGAACATCGACATTCTAGGAATCAGCGAACTAAAATGGACTGGAATGGGTGAATTTAACTCAGATGACCATTGTGTCTACTACTGTGGGCAGGAATGCCTCAGAAGAAATGGAGTAGCCATAATGGTCAACAAAAGAGTCCGAAATGCAGTACTTGGATACAATCTCAAAAACGACAGAATGATCTCTGTACGTCTCCAAGGCAAACCATTCAGTATCACAGGTATCCAAGTCTATGCCCCAACCAGTAACGCTGAAGAAGCTGAAGTTGAACAGTTTTATGAAGACCTACAAGACCTTTTAGAACTAACACCCAAAAAAGATGTCCTTTTCATTATAGGGTACTGGAATGCAAAAGTAGGAAGACAAGAAACACCTGGAGTAACAGACAAATTTGGCCTTGGAATGCAGAATAAGCAGGGCAAAGACTAATAGAGTTTTGCCAAGAAAATGCACTGGTCATAGCAAACATCCTCCTCCAACAACACAAGAGAAGACTCTGCACATGGACATCACCAGATGGTCAACACCAAAATCAGATTGATTATATTCTTTGCAGCCAAAGATGGAGAAGCTTTATACAGTCAACAAAAACAAGACCAGGAGCTGACTGTGGCTCAGATCATGAACTCCTTATTACCAAATTCAGACTCAAATTGAAGAAAGTAGGGAAAACTGCTAGACCATTCAGGTATGACCTAAACCAATTCCCTTATGATTATACAGTGGAAGTGAGAAATAGATTTAAGGTCCTAGATTTGATAGATAGGGTGCCTGATGAACTATGGAATGAGGTTCGTGACATTGTACAGGAGACAGGGAACAAGACCATCCCCATGGAAAAGAAGTGCAAAAAAGCAAAATGGCTGTCTGGGGAGGCCTTACAAATAGCTGTGAAAAGAAGAGAGGCGAAAAGCAAAGGAGAAAAGGAAAGATATAAGCATCTGAATGCAGAGTTCCAAAGAATAGCAAGAAGAGATAAGAAAGCCTTCCTCAGCAATCAATGCAAAGAAATAGAGGAAAACAACAGAATGAGAAAGACTAGAGATCTCTTCAAGAAAATTAGAGATACCAAGGGAACATTTCATGCAAACATGGGCTCGATAAAGGACAGAAATGGTCTGGACTTAACAGAAGCAGAAGATATTAAGAAGAGGTGGCAAGAATATGCAGAAGATCTGTACAAAAAAGATCTTCACGACCCAGATAATCATGATGATGTGATCACTAATCTAGAGCCAGACATCTTGGAATGTGAAGTCAAGTGGGCCTTAGAAAGCATCACTACGAACAAAGCTAGTGGAGGTGATGGAATTCCAGTTGAGCTGTTTCAAATCCTGAAAGATGATGCTGTGAAAGTGCTATGCTCAATATGCCAGCAAATTTGGAAAACTCAGCAGTGGCCACAGGACTGGAAAAGGTCAGTTTTCATTCCAATTCCAAAGAAAGGCAATGCAAAAGAATGCTCAAACTACCGTACAATTGCACTCATCTCACAAGCTAGTAAAATAATGCTCAAAATTCTCCAAGCCAGGCTTCAGCAATACATGAACCATGAACTCCCTGATGTTCAAGCTGGTTTTAGAAAAGGCAGAGGAACCAGAGATCAAATGGCCAACATCTGCTGGATCATGGAAAAAGCAAGAGAGTTCCAGAAAAACATCTATTTCTGCTTTATTGACTATGCCAAAGCCTTTGACTGTGTGGATCACAATAAACTGTGGAAAATTCTGAGAGAGATGGCAATACCAGACCACCTAACCTGCCTCTTGAGAAATCTGTATGCCGGTCAGGAAGCAACAGTTGGAACTAGACGTGGAACAACAGACTGGTTCCAAATAGGAAAAGGAGTACGTCAAGGCTGTATATTGTCACCCTGCTTATTTAGCTTATATGCAGAGTACATCATGAGAAATGCTGGACTGGCAGAAACACAAGCTGGAATCAAGATTGCTGGGAGAAATATCAATAACCTCAGATATGCAGATGACACCACCCTTATGGCAGAAAGTGAAGAGGAACTAAAAAGCCTCTTGATGAAAGTGAAAGAGGAGAGTGAAAAAGTTGTCTTAAAGCTCAACATTCAGAAAACAAAGATCATGACATCCGGTCCCATCACTTCATGGGAAATAAATGGGGAAACAGTAGAAACAGTGTCAGACTTTATTTTTGGGGGCTCCAAAATCACTGCAGATGGTGACTGCAGCCATGAAATTAAAAGACGCTTACTCCTTGGAAGAAAAGTTATGACCAACCTAGATAGTATATTCAAAAGCAGAGACATTACTTTGCCGACTAAGGTCCGTCTAGTCAAGGCTATGGTTTTTCCTGTGGTCATGTATGGATGTGAGAGTTGGACTGTGAAGAAGGCTGAGTGCTGAAGAATTGATGCTTTTGAACTGTGGTGTTGGAGAAGACTCTTGAGAGTCCCTTGGACTGCAAGGAGATCCAACCAGTCCAATCTGAAGGAGATCAACCCTGGGATTTCTTTGGAAGGAATGATGCTAAAGCTGAAACTCCAGTACTTTGGCCACCTCATGCAAAGAGTTGACTCATTGGAAAAGACTCTGATGCTGGGAGGGATTGGGGGCAGGAGGAGAAGGAGACAATGGTGGATGAGATGGCTGGATAGCTTCACAGACTCGATGGACGTGAGTCTGAGTGAACTCCGGGAGATGGTGATGGACAGGGAGGCCTGGCGTGCTGCGATTCATGGAGTTGCAAAGAGTCGGACACGACTGAGCGACTGAACTGAACTGAACTGAACTGAACTGAAGGAGATGAATGAAATTAGCTCAGTGGATGTAGGGGGAAGGGAGACAATGGACTTTTCCTTTATTTGTATTATCTGAGTGTATGTTAAGTGAACTTGTATTCATATGTGAATACCATTATGGAAATATTTTACCTAAAGGACTTTGGCTGTAAAATGATAGGCAATGGCAACCCATTCCAGTACTCTTGCCTGGAAAATCCCAAGGACGGAGGGGCCTGGTGGGCTGCAGTCCATGGGGTCGCTAGGAGTCAGACACGACTGAGCAACTTCACTTTCACTTTTCACTTTCATGCATTGGAGAAGGAAATGGCAACCCACTCCAGTGTTCTTGCCTGGAGAATCCCAGGGACGGTGGAGCCTGGTAGGCTGCTGTATATGAGGTCACACAGAGTCAGACACGACTGAAGCGACTTAGTAGTAGTACGACACACTTGGTATAGTAGAGAACAGTATTATGGTTATCTTACTATACAGATACCGTGTAATTAGCTTAAAACTGCAGTTTCCAAAGGATGTGCACATTCTAATGCTAATTGCCAATTTCCTTTAACAAAAGCCTGACACAGACACTTAAGTAGCCTGTTGAAAGCGGAGATCTGTTTGGTCTGGTTACACTCACTTTCTTCCTGTTTCCATGGGTCCTCCTCTCCATGCCCTCCCGCATGCATGCTTATACTCACGCTGTGTTATCATTTTCCTATCCCAGGACTGATGACAAATCACAGAAGTCCTTACTCTCTACAGCTCTGTATGTATTAGTTGGAGTTCTCCAGAGAAACAAACTAAGGGCCTAGATATAGATATATAAAAAGAGATTTATTATGAGGAATTGGCTCACTTTGTTATGAATGTTGAGAAGCCCCATGACCTGTTATCTGCAAGTTGTTCAGGAAGGTTGGGAGTATAGATTAAGTCCAAACCCAAAGACCTGGGAACCAGAGGAGCCAATAATGAAAGTACCAGTCTGAGTTTGAAGGCCCAGGAACCAGGAGCACCAATCTCTGTGGGCAGGGGAAGACAGATGTCCCAGCTCGAGTGCAGAGAAAATTCTCTTATCCTATACCACTTGCTCCTTGGGAGAAAAGCTATCACCAACCTAGACAGCATGTTAAAAAGCAGAGACATTTCTTTGCCAACAAGGTTCATCCAATCAAAGCTATGGTTTTTCCAGTAGTCATGTATGGATGTGAGAGTTGAACTACAAAGAAAGCTAAGTGCCAAAGAATTAATGCTTTTGAATTATGGTATTGGAAAAGACTCTTGAGAGTTCCTTGGGCTGCAAGGAGATCAAACCAGTCAATCCTAAAGGAAATCAGTTGTGAATATTCATTGGAAGGACTGATGCTGAAGTTGAAGCTCCAATACTTTGGCCACCTGATGTGAAGAACTGACTCATTGGGAAGACCCTGATACTGGGAAAGATTGAAGTCAGGAGGAAAAGGGGATGACAGAGGATGAGATGGTTGGAAGGCATAACCGACTTGATGAACATGAGTTTGAGTAAGCTCCAGCAGTTGGTGATGGACAGGGAAGCATGCTGCAGTCCATGGGGTCGTAAAGAGTCAGACACGACTGAGTGACTGAACTGAACTCAACGGATACCTTTCAGTTCCATTCAGGTCCTTGGTGGATTGGATGATGGCCACCAGCACTGGTGAGGGCACTCTTCTTTACCTAGTCTGCAGATTCAAATGTGAATCTCAACCAGAAACACCCCCACATTTCTCACATGGAGAGATAATGCTTTCCCAGCTATGTGCAAACCCTAGTCAATACCCCAGTCAAACTGAGGCATAAGATTCACCACACAACCCTGCCTAGCCGATGGCTTTGCATAATAGCCAAAAATGGATGCACAACCCTGCAACTTGCTCTCTTGCTAACACAAACTGAAAGTGCTTCTTCTGAAGCTGTGTTCTCTGCAGCCCAGAAGAGGGAATATTTTAAATGTCCTATTCCTGGGCAAGTCACTGTGACGGGGGGTTCAAGCTAAAATAAATTTTCCTCCCACTTCCTCCTACCTATGGAAAGAAACTTGGAGTTGAGATATTCCCATATTTCGTGAGGCCCAAACTTACTTACACAATCTAGGGAAGCCCTCTTTGGAAAAGCAAATAAAAAATTACAAGTAAACATTGCTAGGGTCCCTCTCAGTTTCTTATATTTATATGCACGTGTAAGGTCCTAAATCTTAAGCTTCATTATCTTCTTGATAAGAACCCTCTGCTGAGCATGTCATATCAGTAAATGTGCACCTGAAGTGGTTTCATCATCTCATCACCACTGTCAGCTAAGTTATGTAACACTCTGGGTCATTTAATAAACATTACCCACATCTCCATCAGCCACTGGGCCTTCCCTCATGGCTCAGATGGTAAAGAATCTGCCTGCAATGCAGGAGACCTGGGTTCAATCCCTAGGTTAGGAAGATCCCCTGGAGAAGGAAATGGCAACCCACTCCAGTATTCTTGCCTGGAGAATCCCAGGGACAGAGGAGTCTGGCAGGCTATAGTTGATGGGGTCGCAGAGAGTCAGACAAGACTGAGCAACTAAGCACACACACGTGCACACCTACATCTGAGAATCAATGCTTTTGAATTGTGGTGCTACAGAAGACTCTTGAGAGTACCTTGGATACTTGTAAGGAGATTAAACCAGTCAATCCTAAAGGAAATCAAACCTGAATATTCATTGAAAAGACTGACACTGAAGCTAAAGCTCCAATACTTTGGTCACCTGATGTGAAGAGCCAACTCACTGGAAAAGACCCTGATGCTGGGAAAGATTGAGGGCAGGAGGAGAAGGGAACAACAGAGGATGAGCTGGTTGAATGGCATCATCGACTCAATGAACTTGAGTTTGAGCAAACTCCAGGAGATAGTGAAGGACAGGGAAGCCTGGCTTGCTGCAGTCCACGGGGTTGCAAAGAGTCATACACAGCTGAGTGACTGAACAACAAGCTACCTCTGATGATGGTGGTAAGAATGATATAAATCAGAATATATGAATATACATTCAGCTCTAACATAAAAATGTACACCCTGTTTTAGCTATCCTATAGGTCATGAATAAAATACACTCAAAGAAAATAAAAGTTAAAAAAAAAGAAAAACTCAGTGCCATTCAAGGACCCACAATTTTATGTCATAGGTAGTTATAATTTTCTGAAAAGCAGTTTTAGTATTTTTAAGAGTTTGTCAACACAAACTTTATACATGTTTTGGTTGACAAATTTTATAATTGGCAGATTACCTGTAGGAAATGGAAATTGTTTCTCCTGCACTAATAGCATGATTAATGCAGCATTTCTAGTGTCCCTACCTTCAGTGACCACACACTGGTGCTCCCTGAAAAATTCGTGGAGAATCAAAATAACACTTTGAATTGGGTGTAAGGAAAGCTGCTTATATTCCAGGGTATTGTCGTCTTGGAACAATGTGGATCTTGAGCCAGCCATCAGTTTATCATAAAATTATGGAGGGTGGAGTGAAAGGGAACTCACTACTTTCAGTTCAGTTCAGTTCAGTTCATTTGCTCCGTTGTGTCTGACACTTTACAAACCCATGGACTGCAGCACGCCAGGCGTCCCTGTCCATCACCAACTCCTGGAGCTTACTCAAACTCATGTCCATTAAGTTGGTGATGCCATCCAACCAACTCATCCTCTGTCATCCCCTTTTCCTCCTGCCTTCAATCTTTCCCAGCATCAGGGTCTTTTCAGACGAGTCAGTTCTTCGTATCAGGTGGCCAAAGTATTGGAGTTTCAGCTTTAGCATCAGTCCTTCCAATGAATATTCACGACAGATTTCCTTTAGGATGGACTGGTTGGATCTCCTTGCAGTCCAAGGGACTCTCAAGAGTCTTCTCCAACACCACAATTTGAAAGCATCAATTCTTCGGTGCTCAGCTTTCATTATTGTTCAACTCTCACATCCATACATGACCACTGGAAAAACCAAAGCTTTGACTAGATGGACCTTTGTTGGCACCACTTAATAAAGACCAATGAAAGAAACAGTGAGAGGTTGAGAATTATTTAATAGCAGACCTTCTTTTTAATACTAAATGGGGAAATTTAGACAAATTTTAAAGTCTGTCTTTACACATTGTGGTAAAGTAAAAATTTTTAAGTAACAGTGATCATGTTTTTTTTTTAATCATGTCAGCCAAAGATACACTTCCCAGCATCTTCCCTCTACATTTGCCAAATAATTTTTCTAACCTGAACTCTAGCAATCCTAATCACCATCACCATCATCATCACCACAAGAGCTACAATTTATAGGTGCACCCACTTTGGGGCTTCCCAGGTGGCAATACTGGTAAAAAAAACCTGCCTGCCAATGCAGGAGACTGGGAGGCAGCTTCCATCCCTGAGTTGGGAAGACGCTCTGGAGGAGGGCATGGAAACCCACTTCAGTATTCCTGCCTGGAGAATGCTATGGACAGAGGAGCCCAGAAGGTCCATAGGGTCAGAAAGAGTCAGACACGACTGAAGCAACTTTTCATTCACATATGCACCCACTCTGGCCACTGTACTGACTGCGTAGATAATAAGTGCAATTCTTGCTATGAAATAGATGAAATTCTGCAAAGTCACATCTTCCTAAAAGACCATCTTAATATCTAGGCTCAGACTGAATCTTCACTCTTCCTACTTCCCTGGTGTATCACTTAGGACTTTGGGAGCCTTCCATTTACAAGTGCCAGAAAACCTTAAAATAGGATTAAAAAATAAAAAAAAAAAAAAACCCATATAACTAGAAATCCAGGTATGGCTACCTTCAGCAGAAACTTGATCTGGTAGCTTAATCCATGTAACATGAAATTTGTTTTTCTCTATCTCCCATCCTGCTTTTCCTCAGTTAGCTGCTCTAGAAGGTCCAGGTTCTTCCCTTGAGACTAAAAAAAAAAAAAAAAAAATAGCTGCTTAGTTCCAGGCCTCGCATTCTCACCACAGCCCATTGAATGGGAAGGCCTTCAGGAGCCCTTGGATTCAATTCAGTCTTTTTGGCCCACCTTGTCAAGTGTCCACTCATATGCCATCACCGTCACAGAGGAGCAGGTGAGCTAAGGTGACTGGCTTAAGGGAACGGTTTACCATTTGAGCTCCATGTAAGATGACATGATGCGTGTCTCATGGATGAGACTGAAGCGGGAGTAACTTCACTAAAGGAAAATCTTGGTGCTGTTGTCAGGAAGAGGGAAGAGTAGAGGCTGGGTAAGAGGAGGTATCAACACCAAAAATATATCCGCTATACCTGCTAAGTATTATTCTCATACAGGTAAGACAATCTAAAACTCTGATATTGCAATCTGCTCATGTGCATTCAGCTAAAGACAGTAAATAAAACACTTGATCCCTCATTCTGTCTCCACTCCCTGAATATAGGGGAAAAAAATGAATCCTAATCTGTAATTTAGAAAATCTTACTATGAAATATCTATTTAATTACTATGTATATAGATTTTCTTCTCTATAGGAGACCTATGGTGACCTGATGACCAGAATCCAAAATCTTCCAAAAAAGCAAAGACTAAATCTATGTGAGAGGAAAATGGGTACCAAGATGATCCAAACAGTAGAACTCTAATGTACTTTCCCTTCTTTCCAGAGATTTCCATGTCAGTCAGACCATTTGTACCCATGCCTGGAGAATCCCAGGGTTGAGGGAGCCTGGTGGGCTGCCGTCTATGGGGTCGCACAGAGCCAGACATGACTGAAGCGACTTAGCAGCAGCCCATTACCTTCATACTATGCATTTAAAAATGTTTTATACAAATGCTTTTCATCCTTTTATCAAGACTTTGTTGAATTGCCAAAAATATAACTATATTTGAAATTCTTCAAATATGAATAACTGAAATGTGTTAATTCTTAACACATTTGAGTTCAAGATTGTTATATTTGTTGACAATAATGTGCCCCAAATATGAGACTAAAATATAGAATACTGCACCATGTGATTGATGAACCAGGTATGGGTCTGAATTTTTACCACACTTAACAACAACATGTTTGAACTTGAAGGAAAAAACAAAAGAGTTAGAGGAATTTTCTTTTTCATGTGTTAACAGAAGACTTATTTGGAATATTATTAGTGATGGTGGTTGGTTTACCATAAAAGTGCTATTTAACTTGTTTTTAAATGGAGTGGTTGAATACACATTGGACTGGCATGAAAGAAGTTTGAGTTCTAGTCTAAACTCTGTCACTAACCAGCTGTGTGACCTTGGACAAGTCACCACATTTCTGGGTTTCACTTTTCTTATTTGCACAATGTACAGGTTGGCAGGGATTATCTTTATGAGTTCCCAATCCCGAACTTATTAGAATTTTGTGAAATAAGCATCCTAAGTAGAGCAGGCTCAATTTACCTAAATATCTAAAATGGAACACTGCCATCCATTCCCCGCCTCGGAAATTGATATCAGATGATGGAGATAGAAAGTTTGTAGGACAATTCTGGGTTTTACAAACAAATTTCCATGTACCTCTTTAATTTGCGATTACCTTAAGTAAGCAATTCCCTTTACACTTTTATTCAAAAATAACAAGCTGTGTTTGAAATGCCGGTATACACCATTTATTACGCTCTCCAACCCAAACATGAAAACATTTGTACTTATGTTATGACTTCACCTGGTGGCTTTCATTTTCCCCAACATAAAGACAGGGTGAAGCAAAGTAATAGAAAAATAGAAAACATCTTTGTCGGAAAATGAGATTGCAGCTGTGTAACTGGAGCACACAACCATAAATCAGAATGTCAAATCCAAAACACATGACTTTGTGCAAGTTCTCCATGTGCGCTCTAATGTGATTACAGCCTGGTTGCTATTATGATTTAAAACAAAGTCTTTCATGCTAGAAACAAAATGCGGAATGTGAGCCGCCTGGGGGAGAGAGCTGCAAGCTAGCTAGCGACATACCCCTTGCTGTCAGAGAGGTGGGCTACAGTATTTCCAGCATTGGTTTGTCAGGTGTGAGAGAACCAGAGGATACAAGAGGAACCTTGGCAGAGGTCTTAACATGAGGGACAAATTAGCCAGCAGTGTTCAGCTCAGCTTGACAATCCGAAATTAGCTTCTTTCTCCCCCCTCCCCATCTTTTTTTTTCTAAGGAGAATCTTGAAGCCAAATACAAAGATTACAGAAGTCATTCTTTCCTGCCTATCACATAAACAAATGGCCCAGCTGTTATTGCTAAGATTCCAGTTTTAAACTTGGACTTTCTTGTATAAACTTCAATGTAATGGTATTTAAAGTGTCATAGGCAATAAGCATCTAATCCTACTCAATAAATTGTAGGCTCATTGCATGAACTCCTAGAGCTGTTAAAGACAGCTGTGCTTTTTTTGTAATTTAAGTCATTTCCAAATTGGGCAGCTCTCCAGGTGTATTTTCAGACAAACACTGTGTGCTAGAAAAAGTGATGTTCTGAGTCTTTCGGCAATGGAATAAACATAAAGGAGTAAAAGCGGAGATATAAGACAATACAAACATCATCCCCGATCACCCCAGGAAGATAGGCATCAAGGTCAGGGTGCTAGGAAGCTGTCCTTGTGTCCTTGGTCTATTCAAATATGAACCAGGACATTTTCCCCCAAGGACCTTTTGCAAGCCCAATTACTTTTGTAACTGGTTGCTGAGCCAATGCCATTGATGGGTACCAGGATGGAAGACAACAATTTAGTATTTCTCAAAATAGAACCATCAACTCCCAGAGCAAAGCCACAACCCTGAAGTAGAAAAAGCTCCTCCCACAGCTGATATTTAAAGTGTCAGGAGAAAATGGTTTCCACTCTCTGATTTCATTGCCACAATCATCCTGAGGCCATAGAATAAGACGGAATTGCAAGAGGTCATTTCAACCTGTGTACTGTCTCTAAGAGGACCCACAACAAAAGCATTTAAAGATTAATTGGTTATTACTTTATATCCAAGTAATTATTAAGTATTAAATGATCATTTTCTAGTTATAAGAGCTCTGGTGGGTAGAACAGGGAGGGTGCTTATCTACATCCACCCCAAACTGACCTTTCTACAATCTGCTGATGTACCTGAGTAGGTAGAAGCCCACATTCTTCCACACCAGGGTTAGATGCTGGTGTGTGGTCTTCAGGGATACCACTGCCAAGGTCTGCCTCTTGGACCTGATTCCAGAGGATTGCTGTTGCTGTTGTAGTTGCTTTACTTTGCTGGTTGTTTCATCATCAATGTTTGGTTTGCACCTACAAGATCTTCTTGCCCACCTTTGTTCTGTCCTGTGCATTATCTTTTGAGCTAGATACATCTGATGTCTACCTCCCTCTCAACAGTGCAGAGAAAAGCACAAGCAAAACATAAATCACAGACCTGGAGCCCACAGTGGAGTTCCCCTGAGTCCCTCTGTGGTGGGTTGAACTTCATCATAGACAAACTAGGCCTGAAATGAATCAACACCTCTTTCAGTTGCTGGAACATAACCCAAACTCACAGGTGGAGGCAATTTCAAGCAATGACTCAGGATTGCTTTTGGCCTAGGTGGACAGCTGGGCAGCTACACCTAGTCCCAAAACTCTTAGAAATGACCTGAATATCTGCCCCCGCACAACCCCCAAAATGACAGTTCTACATGCAAAGCAGAAAATTCCTACTGAGAAACTTTTAAGCTAAGACTTAATAATTAGCACTTCCCTTCATCTCGGACTACTGGTGATATTCCCACTGTCCCTCTTTGAGAATGTTCAGACCTGTCACCTCCAAGGAAAGCTTCATCTCAGGCAAAAGCATTGGTCCGCTTGTTTCCGGCTCCATAGAGTGAAACCCCTCAGGCTTTGTTCAGTTTTGAGGGGAAACTCAACAGCTCTGAACAGATTAAAGACCTAACCAAAAAAATGTCCAGAAACAACTAATCTCTCAGTGTCACTTCAAACAAGTATAACATACCAGACACATGGTATTTATCAAACAATTTAGTCTCTCAGCTAGCCAACCTATTGGGTCCTATTTCTCTCATTTAAAGTCTCTAAAAGCCTACAGAAGTCTTGTCAAAACTACAAGTGATAGTATTCAGAATTTTATTCTCATGGCAATTTACCCAGTACTACAGGTAGCATTTTTCAATGTGTGCATGACTAAACCAATCTTTAATTTTCACAAAAGTATCTTGAGAGGAAGGACATGCCCCGTAGAATGGAATGGTGGGTAGGTTTTTTTTTTTTTTTAAGCTAAAAGCTGAAGAATTAAATTATTGAAACCATCTTCTGTTCCTACTTTAATTTTCACCAGCTTTTTGCTAGTTTACTTTAACAAGTAATGTTTGATTGAATTCAGGCCTGCTTTTGTTTACAAAATGAACCAGAGCCAGCAAGTCATGGCCTGGCTAATTTGCACATCCAGTGCCTTGGTCTCCTCCCCTTTAAACAGAAATCTGGAGTTTGTGATTTATTGTTGATTTGGTTAGTTCAAATGATTTTGATGGTTAAAATCTACTTTCCACTCCATCCTTGAGATTTTCACCAAAAGTACCCCATCTATGTCTATTGTACAAGGCAGAAATGATCCTCCTGCCCCAAATAAATGCAAAGTACATCTCTTTAACTCCCAAGATTTCAGATGCCAACAAAAGAAACTGAGAATGAGAATCCACAGATGGAAGAAGGGAAAAGCAGTGTCCATATAGCTTTTGCTTTAGAAACTAAACTGACCCTTTGTGAAGAATTATGTTCTGAGGGCAAAGTAAAGTGATCATTGTTGCTGACAGCTCTCTTGGAATCTTTATGCACCTCCCTGTTTGCCAGTCAGGTAAACCAGTGCTTCTCAAATGCAGCAGAGCATCAGAATCACCTTGGAAGGCCTATTTCTGAATCCCTCCTTGTGGAAATTCTGATTTAAATTCTGATCTGTATGTTCACAGAGTACTCCCAAATGGTTCTGGATATGTACCAAGCTCTGAAACATGGGTCTAGTCTTTACTCATGTTTAATGTCAACCCAGCCAGCCAGTCTCATTTCTTCCTCTGGTTGACTTCTCTACTGAAAATCTGAAAGTTTCTTCTTCAAGGTTGTGAAAATGGGGTGGTGCTCCTGATATAGTCAGATGAGAGTAAATATACGGCAGGGGTAATCCATCCCACACTACTGTTGGGGTTGCTCCTGAAGATGCGGTGGCTCTCACACGCCCACAGTCTGTCCTTAGCATTCCGTCTCCATTCAATCTTCCACTCTCCTAATAGTGAGGCAAAGCATTCCCAGTCTCCCCACTGCCAAGTAATCTGCTACCTTTTTCGTGATCTGTCCTTTTTCTTTTGGGTTGCCTCTTTAAATGGAAACTCATTTGAAATAAAAAGGGAATTCACCCAAGAGTATGGGTATTGAGGAAATGACTGTTAGCTCTGAAAGGAAAAGAACCATACCAACTGACTTATCCCTGTATCTCCATATCAGAGCCTAGTGTATTCCACATGGCAGATATCTATTGAATAGAAACAAATGGATGGCTAAAGTTCAATGTGCTCTTAGAGATGACTTTAATAACCTATGACTTTTTAGAATGCACTTTAACCATATGGAGGGCTTCCCTGGTGGCCAAGAAGGTAAAGCATCTGCCTGCAGTGTGGGAGACCTGGGTTCGATCCCTGGGTTGGGAAGATCCCCTGGAGAAGGAAAAGGCAACCCACTCCAGTACTCTTGCCTGGAAAATCCCATGGAAAGAGAAGCCTGGTAGGCTACAGTCCATGGGGTCTCAGAGAGTTGGGCACAACTGAGCGACTTCACTTTCACTTTCTTTTAACCATATGGAATCATAAAATTTTAGGGCTAGAAGGGCTAATGAGGTCATGAAAGTTATGGTCTTTCCAAGATCATCAGCACATGAATGGCAAATCTCAGACTAGTAAAAAATCCAGTGCTTATTATTATTTTTATGGTTTTGTTTATTTTGTTAGTACTTATCTCAAAAACAATTACCAATGCTTCCTATGATATGATAGGAGGAGATAGGTAGGAAAAGATACCTAAAAAAATACCTAGAAGTGTCTCTGACATGTGGCAAACACTAAATTTAAGCTTTCATTATTTTATTATATTATATTATACAACATTTCCTTTCCAAGTCAGATGCCTGATTTCTAAATCATCCATAATCTGACCCAATTTTATCAGTGCAACTGGACTTCCCATTGTTCACCTTGCAATGCAATTCTGACACTAACTATCCCAGTTTAAGTCAAATTTCACTGTCAAGAGCACAGTCCTCCACAGGACTCCTCTCACTTCAGACTCCAGCCACAAGCTCTGAAGTTCTCAGGCCACTTGCACTTCTGACCAACCGACTATATATTCAGCGGTTTTCACTACAACCTCAGGTTTAAGAATTCAAGAAGGACCCATAGAACTCACAAAAGAACTGTATTTATGGTTGCAGTTATATGTAAAAGATATAAATCAGGATCAGGCAAATGATGAGAGATATAGAGCCAGATCTGGGTGGGTCCCAAAGCAGTTTCCTTTCTCCTCAGGACCCATCACCCTCCCAGCATACCAGTATGTATCACTCACCTGAATCGCAGATGTCCATAGTTTTTACTGGGGTCTCATTGCATAGGTTGGAGAAGGCAATGGTACCCCCACTCCAGTACTTTTGCCTGGAAAATCCCATGGACAGAGGAGCCTGGTGGGCTGCAGTCCATGGGGTCGCTAAGAGTTGGACACGACTGAGCGGCTTCACTTTGACTTTTCACTTTCATGCATTGGAGAAGGAAATGACAACCCACTCCAGTATTCTTGCCTGGAGAATCCCAGGGACGGGGGAGCCTAGTGGGCTGCCGTCTATGGGGTCGCACAGAGTCGGACAAGACTGAAGCGACTTAGCAGCAGCAGCAGCAGCATTGCATAGGTACAATTGATTGAATCATTGATTGAAGATTCAGTCACAAGTTTGAACTGAATCTCCAGCATCCTTCCCTTCCTTGCAGATCTAATGCTCTAACCACATGGTTGGTTCTTCCAGAGTAGATAACCCCATTCTGAGTTCCCTCATGAACATAAACTCAGGCATACTTCTGGGTTCTACCAGGAGTAGCAAATACATTAATTACTCAGAAAAATCTCAAGAATATGGAGTTTACCTCCTAGAGACCAAAGTGTAACCAAATTCTTTATTATACAATGGACCTCTACTCCAATGTGACTGGTCTTCTTGATATGCTCAGTGATCAGTTCTAGGTCAGCTTCTTGTATTGTACACATCGCAGCACTTCGTTTTGGTTATATCCATCATATTTGTAATTACTTGTTCTTTGTCTTCATCATTAGACTGTAAGATCTGTAACAGCAAGGATCGTGTCTGTCTTATTCACTACACTTGGCCTTAGACTGGTCCAATAACATAGTTAATATAATTAAATACTTTTGATGAGTGAATTCCTTCACCATGACTTTATTCACAGGTATGGAAAGGAAATTTGCAAACTTAAAGCTAGCGCCAGGGCCACAGTAGTTGCAGTAGAAGCAGGTATGAATAAAGAATAGAATAGCCGAGAGAATCTCCAAGTCACTGAAACAAATGCAAAGTCTATTTGAAACATACTTTACCTCAAATCCTGTTGTGGTTACAAGAGAAACCTGAAGAAATGTGATGTGAGACAAAAGGCACACACAAAAAAGAAAATTTCTATATTTTTCACCCTGAAGGTGCTAATGATGGTTGCAAGCAAGAAGAGACATTGATTTTTTTCTTCATTCAACTTCTAATTGAATTTTATTCACCTTTAGCAAAAAATCGAGGTCTACAGAGCAAGACCATGTCAGACCTTCTGTGTTTCCAGTCCTTCAATGGCTTCCTATTGCAATTAGAATAAAATCAAACTCACAACAGTATCTTTCAGATCCTACACTATCTTGCTCTACTTTTTCTTCCTACCTTTCCTCCTTCCTGCCTCTTGAAACTTCTTTCCTCATCATTAGCCACAACGACTTTCTTTTAATTTCCCCTTATTTCAGCTTTTTCAGAGCCTTTGCATATGCTATGGAATAGTTACTGTGCCCCTCCTTACTCCATTCTCACACAGAATGAATCAGGTCTCTTTGCATTCACACCCCTTTGCAATGAGACTTTGCTGCTCCTCCCATCAAGTAATAGAGGCCATTTTCCCTCCTCTTAATCTGGACTAGACTTCTGAGGAATAGAATGCAATAGAAGTAACATTCTGAAACTTCTGAAACCAGGTCTTAAACGTCCTTGTATCTTCCACTTTTGTTCCCATAACCCAACTGCTAAGTAAAAGTGTTCAACCATACTGTTGAAGAGAGAGCGCACGTGCAGATATGGAGGCCTAAAAAGATGCCACATGAAGAAGAACCAAGGTATTTTAGCTGATAGTCAGCATCAATACCCAGATACATAAATGAGGCCACCTATGCTTTCCAATTCCACCTGAGTTGGCACAATATGGAGCAGAAGAGCCATCCTGGCTGGACCCTGCCAAATTCCTGACTCACAAAATTTTAAACAATGCAATGGTTATGGCCATTTTATGTTTACTTTATTTTTAAATTTAAACTATAGCAAGCATTTTTTTAGTTTACAGTTCTATGGGTTTCAACATATGCGAAGATTTTTGAAGCCACCAACACAAATGAATTCAGAAAAGTCTAACATTCAAAACCATTTTCTTGTACTACTCCTCAGTAGTCTTAACTCCTTTCCCATCCAGTACTAGAAATTACTGTTCTCTTCCCTAAAACTATAGTTTTGCTTTTGTCAGGGTCATATAAATGGAATCATACAGTATTCAACATTATGAGGCTGATTTCTTTCAAGTAGCATGAAACATTTGAGAACGATTCATGTTGTATGCACTAATAGTTTGTTACTTTTGGTTGCTGAGTAGTATTCTACTGTATGGATTTACTATCCGTTAAAGTTTTTTGTGAATATTTCCAGTTTCTGGTGATTTTTAACAATGCTATTTTAAGCATATTTGTGGAGGCTTCTGGTTAAAAATAACTTTTTCTTTCTTTGGCTAAATAAAGTATGATTCTGGATCATGTGCTACATGTATGTTTAACTTGTAAGAAACTACCAGAGTGGCTCTATCACATTGCATTCCCGCCAGCAGTGCATGAGAATTCTTGTTGTATTGTGACATTGTTGTCAGCATTTGCTATTTTCAGGATTTTTATTTTAGTTATTCTAATAGGCATTTAATAGTAATTCATTGTGGTTTTAGTTTGCAGTTCTCTTCCCTGATGGCTCAGCACTACAGAACCAGCCTGCCAATGCAGGAGACACAGGTTTGATCCCTGGGTCAGGAGGATCCCTGGAGAAGGAAATGGCAACCCACTCCTGTGTTCTTGCTTGGGAAATCCCATGGACAGAGGAGTCTGGCAGTCTACAGTTGATGGAGTCACAAAGAGTCTGGCATGACTGAGCGACTAAACAACAAAAATGACTATTAATGTTGTATATCTTTTCATGTACTTTTATTTGCCCTTTGCATATTCTTTTTGGCAAAATGTTAGCTCAAATCATTTGCCTATGTTTTATTGAGTTCTTTGTTTTCTTATTGTCAAGTTTTATAAATTCTTTATATTTTTTTGGATACAAAGCCTTTGCCAAATATGTGATTTGCAAACATTTTCTCCCCAATCTGCTGCTTTTAATGTTCTTATCGACACTCTCTGAAGAACAAAATTTTAAATTTTGGTGAAGTAAAATTTACTTTTTTTTGTTTTTAGATTGTTCTTTTGGTTTAGTATCTAAGAATTCTTTGCCTTGCTCAAGGTCAATGAGATTTTTCTCCTATAATTTTTTCCAAGAGGTTTAGAGTTCTACATTGTACATTTAGATCTTTTTTGTATAAGATGTGAAGTATGGATTGAGGTCCTAAATATATTTTATTAGATTTATACCTAAATGTTTCAATCTTTTAAGTTATTGTGTTACTTTTTAAAAGGCTTTCTGTTTCCAACTGTTCTATATTGAAATATAGAAAGGCAATTGATTTTTGGATTTCGACCATCCAAAAACTGTGACCTTGCTAAACTCACTTACTAGTTCTAGGAGCTTTTTTGTATATTCCTCAGGATTTTCTATGTACAAGAAAGCCATCCATGAATTTGCACAGTTTTCTTCTTCCTTCCTTATCTGAACATCTTTTATATATTTTTCTTGCCTTATTGTATCTGCTAAAAGTTCTAATATGACATTGAACAGGAGTGGTGACAGTATTCATCTTGCCTAATTCATGCTCTTAGGGAGAAAGCCTTCAATCTCCTCACACTAAGTATTATATTAGTATAGGGCTTTGTTGATGCCCTTCTAATTTGGCTTGATGAGAGTTTTAAATTATGAATGGTTGCTGAATTTTGTCCAATGCTTTTTCTTCATCTACTTAAAAAACTATGTTTTCTCTTGTTTTCCTATTAATCTACTGAAAGTTGCTCAGTCGTGTCCAACTCTTTGCAACCCCATATTGTGACTGTATATAGTCCATGGAATTCTCCAGGCCAGAATACTGGTGTGGGTAGCCTTTCCCTTCTCCAGGGGATCTTCCCAACCTGGGGATCGAACCCAGGTTTCCCGAATTACAGGCGAATTCTTTACCAGCTGAGCCATAAGGGAAACAATTAGCTAAGCTAAGCCCATTAGTGAGTTACACTAATTTATTTTTGAATACTTCTGGGATAAACCAGAATTGTATCTTCGTTCATAAAAGATATTGGTCTGTTGTTTCCTTGTACTAATTTTGTCAAGATTTGATATCCAGGTAGCATTGGCTTCATAAACTGAGTTGAGAAGTAGCCCCTTCCTGTTCTGTTTTCTTGAAGCTATTTTTACCTCTGGCTACAATTCCACCTGCATATATATATATATATATACATATATATATGTATATATATATGAGGAAAAGCAAAAATAAAAAATGGGAAAGTCATTGCTGGGTTGTTTCTTGAGTCCTGCTTGCTTCTATACATCTTTCAGAGTCTCCTGATAATTATTTTACATATTTTATCTATGATTTAAAAAAAAAATCTTTATTAGAGTACAGTTGATTTACAGTGTTGGGTTAGTTTCAGGTGTACAGCAAAGTACATCTATTATACGTATACACATATCCAATCTATTTTGATTCTTTTTCCATTACAGAATATTTAGTAAAGTTTCCTGTGCTACATGATAGGTCCTTATTAATTACATATTTTATATATAGTAGTAACAATATGGGGTACCATAACAGGGATCTAGTTACTGTTTTAAGCCACTAAATTTTGGAGTTGTCTGTTATGCAGTGATAGATAACAAATAACAATTCTCATTCTTCACTATCTTGATCCTATCTGTCCTTCGGGACCCAGCTTAAATGTTAGTTCCTCAGAGAAACTTTATCTAATGGTTGAATCTGAACTGCTGCTGCTGTTGCTAAGTCGCTTCAGTCGTGTCTGACTCTATGTGACCCCAGAGACGGCAGCCCACCAGGCTCTGCCATCCCTGGGATTCTCCAGGCAAGAACACTGGAGTGGGTTGTCATTTTCTTCTCCATGAAAGTGAAAAGTGAAAGTGAAGTCTCTCAGTTGTGTCCAACTCTTCGCGACCCCATGGACTGCAGCCTACCAGGCTCCTTCGTCCATGGACTTTTCCAGGCAAGAGTACTGGAATGGGTTGCCATTGCCTTCTCTGTGAATCTGAACTAGACCTTAACAATTAATCTTATTATCCCACTTGTTTTCCTTCATAAGACTTTGTCAATATATAATTATTTTATTCGTTCATGTCCTTGCATTATTAGCCAGTGTAAAGTGAGTATTTAGCATGGTGCTTGGCACATAGTATGCACTCAATAAACATTGCTGAATGAATTGAGGAATTAATTTTCTTAAAAACAATGAGTAAATGAATGTACAAAACTATAGCTTATAATTCTGGAGAAGTATCTTCACATGCAAAAGGCAAAATAGATACTGTTAAGCAGTTCAAAAGCTAATAAAATGCCTCTCATTAAAAATTAAGCTTCCTTTCCTTTCTATTTGATCGATGGCAGAGGTAAACACTAAACAGTGGCTAGCCTTCATCTTCTATGTAGTATATATACATATACATACATATGTGCACATATATACATATACATTTATAACATGTTTGTATTTGTAATACATTATACATGATATATATATATGAAATATATAGATAGATATTTATCATCCTGCTTTTCTTGCCTTCCAGATGTTTTTCCACATTCTTTGTAAACTCCTTGAATTCTTATATTTTCTTATATTCTTGAGATTTTAATTTCTTTGCTTAAAGAATTAAGCCCCCATTGTTCCTTCCTTACCTTTATACTTGACCCTAGTTACCCTAGAAAAATCTTGTACCTTCTATAGCCCGTTGCTTCTGGGAATCTTTATGGTCCCTCTCTCAAACCTCATTACTCCATCTTGTCCACAGCTCTCTGATGTGATCCATTGCTTTAAATCTGGTTTTTGTTTTTTCATCCATTACCCTTGGACCAGATGTTTCGGAACTTCTCATACTTCCTGGGCTCACCCCAGCCCTTACCTCAACTTTGATTCTAATTCCCCTTTAATTAGAGCCCTCAAAGTGCAGAGAAACCACACCCACTCCAATACCAGTCCCTGCTAGTAGAGTTTCAACCTGGGCACAGTCTCTGCTTGCCTGGGAAGGAAGATTTGCCACCTAATTTGTTACAAACATAATATGAGAGGCAATAGCAAGGACTCACTATGGAATAATTCACATGGTCTTGCTGACTTTATTGACTGTATTACAATTTAATCCACTGTGAAAAGGTCTTTGATTTTAATCACTATTGGAACTAAATTTTTCTGCCTTTCTAAAAGAAGACATGAGCTATCATTTAACTTTTTTCTTGATATCATTTTAAAATTAATTATCTAATAGACTATTAGAGAGTTAGAACCCCAGAGCTTAGTAAATTGAGAAAGCCTATTTCTCTCCTGAAATACCCCAAATTGCTATAGGTTTTCTATAGGTTGCTTAATGTTGGTGGTGGCATATTTGTTTTTGTTCTTTTCCTACTCCTTGTAGTTGTGTTGTTTTTTCCTTTTCTATGCAGAAAAGGAAATTCATTTTCTGTTAAAATGCCCTTATTAATTAATTTTCTCTTAAAGTATCTAAACATTGCTTTCAATTTGCTATAAACATTAGAAGGGAAAAAACCTGTTATTCACTTTAATTATCAACTTTTATTCTTTCTTTTGACTTTTAATGCTTATCTATGGCTTGAAATAGTACTTACCTTGAGAGATTTGTGAATATCAAATGTATAAAAAATATGTAGGACAGTACCTATGCCCAGTAAATCCTCAGGAAACATTAGCTACTGTGCTTTGCTTTTTTGCTTCATCCTAGAGACAGTCCAACTCTGCATTTGCAGCTCCTATTTGACAGCTTCTCCTGGATATTCTACTTATACCTCAAATTACAGACTTGAATTTACCATTTTCCTTCACCCCGACCCAAATCTGTTCTTCCTCCTGTGTTCCTTAATTCTGTCAGTAGTACCATTTTATTATCACAGGCTTATATTTTTCAAGACACCTTTAAATTTTCCCTCAACCAAAACAATTCCTTTCTATTGTATTTTGGAATATTTCTTAAGACTTTATTTTCCTCTCTATACCCTAGCTCATCTGTGTTAATGCCATAGTCTCTGGACTAATGAAATAGTATGATAATTCCCTTTATTTCTAGCATCTGAAATATATTCTACTTCTTTAGATTATTTCCCCTAAAGAAGATGCCTGATAATGTCTGTCTCTCACTCAGTAACAATTATACTGAATTAAGGGATTCCCAGGTGGCACAGTGGTAAAGAATCTGCCTGCCAAGGCAGGAGATGCCAAAGACATGGGTTTGATCCCTGGGTCGGGAAGATCCCCTGGAGGAGGAAATGGCACCTCACTCTAATATTTTTGCTTGAAAAATTCCATGGACAGAGGAGCTATATAGTCTATGAGGTCTTAAGGAGTCGGACACGACTGAGCAACTTAACCTACACACACTTTCCAGGCCCAATCAACCACTGCAGTCTGCCTCAGCAGCCCCTTCAGGCTTGGTACCCTCCAGGCAAGTTATTTAATGTCCGCTAAAATAAAACATGGTAATATTCTAATTAAAAAGAGCTTTTCTCTATTTAAATCCACGAGATGGAACAAATGGGCTTTGATCACCTCTGTCTGGGCTTCTAATAAGTCTCTTTCCTTAGCTTTTAACAGATTCTTGGCTTTACTCTGGATTGATGAGATTGTCAAATAGCTGAGTTCCTTGTAAGTTAAGTTTCCTGCCATTAAAAAAAAAAAAACATATGATACACAATCACATGTTCACACCGCAAACACATACATACATACATGCTAAGGAATACCTTGGAATTTCAAGTCTTAATTCTTTGCCTCAAATGCAGTAGACACCAAAGAAATACTTTCCCATTTCCCTTTACATTAGACATATTTGCAACTTGAGAACAAGAGCCAGTGTTGGTTTTCAGACAGAATCCATTTAATTAATCATGCTATTTGAACAGCTGGGGAGGCCATATATTTATATAAGAGCTTAACATTCTTTCAAAAATTGTTAAATATGAATCAAAATAATATTATTTCACTTTTTAATGATATACTATTTGTCTTTAGATTTTATTCACACCTAACTTTATAAATCAATATTTCCAGTCTTCGAGACACATTATTACCTATCTTTAAATGCTTCTAAAATGCTGTCTTATGTAGTTGGTAAAATAGAGCTAAAGTTCTGTTTACTACAGGGACTCATTTGAAAAGTGAGAGATTTTCTAATTTTTGTTTCTAAATTTGACAAGCAATGGACAGAGTAAAGAAGAAATATCTTGATAAAATTATATTCCTCTTGATAATCACCAGGAAAAAGATGAAATTTTCTTATTAAAAAGGATAAATTTTGTCTTATTCAATGCAGCAGTGTAAACTCTACACAGAAAACTATACTTTAAATCTCCTAAGCACATAGTTTTTAAAAAAAATATTAAAACATGTAAAATAATAGCAAAAATAAGTGGGAAAACTTTACAAACATAATTTTAATTCTAGATTCTAGCTTCTATTCCTAAAGGAAGGCAAATTTCAAAGAGAAATTTTGATTCTGCCAGAGATCATGAGGTAGGAAACCCAGTGCTGTCAGTTCAGTCTCTCAGTTGTGTCCAACTCTTTGTGACCCCATGGACAGCAGCACCCCAGGCTTTGCTGATCATCACCAACTCCTGGAGCTTACTCAAACTCATGTCCATCGAGTTGGTGATGCAATCCAAACATCTCATTCTCTGTCATCCCCTTCCCCTCCCGTTTTCAATCTTTCCCAGCATTAGGGTCTTTTCCAATGAGTCAGTTCTTTGCATCAAGTGGCCAAAGTATTGGAGCTTCAGCTTCAGCATCAGTCCTTCCAATGAATATTCAGGACTGATTTTCTTTAGGATTGACTGGTTGTATATTGTTGCAGTCCAAGGGACTCTCAAGAGTCTTCTCCAACACCACAGTTCAAAAACATCAATTCTTTGGCCCTCAGCTTTTTGTATAGTTCAGCTCTCACATCCATACATGACTACTGGAAAAACCATAGCTTGGACTAGATGGACCTTTGTTGGAAAAGTAATGTCTCTGCTTTTTAATATGCTGTCTAGGTTGGTCATAGTTTTTCTTCCAAGGAGCAAGTGTCTTTTAATTTCATGGCTAAAGTCACCAACTGCAGTGATTTTGGAGCCCCCCAAAATAAAATCTGTCACTGTTTCCATTGTTTCCCCATCTATTTGCCATAAAGTGATGGGACCAGATGCCATGATCTTAGTTTTCTGAATGTTGAGCTTTAAGCCAACTTTTTCACTCTACTCTTTCACTTTCATCAAGAGGCACTTTAGTTCCTCTTCACTTTCTGCCATAACAGTGGTGTCATCTGCATATCTGAGGTTATCAATATTTCTTCCAACAATCTTGATTCCAGTTTGTGCTTCATCAGCCCAGCATTTCTCATGATGTACTCTACATATAAGTTAAACAAGCAAGGTGACAATATACAGCCTTGACATACTCCTTTTCCTATTTTGAACTAGTCTGTTGTTCCATGTCAAGTTCTAACTGTTGCTTCTTGACCTGCATACAGATTTGTCAGGAGGTAGGTCAGGTTGTCTGGTATTCCCATCTCTTGAAGAATTTTCCACAGTTTGTTGTGATACAGTCAAAGGCCTTGGCATAGTCAATGAAACACAAGTAGATATTTTTCTGGAACTCTTTTGCTTTTTCTATGTTCCACCATATGTTGGCAATTTGATCTCTGGTTCCCCTGCCTTTTCTAAATCCAGCTTGAACATGTAGAAGTTCATGGTTCACATACTGTTAAAGCCTAGCTTGGAGGATTTTGAGCATTACCTTGCTAGCATGTGAGATGAGTGCAATTGTGCAGTAGTTTGAACATTCCTGGCATTGCCTTTCTTTGGGATTGGAATGAAACAGACTTTTCCAGTCCTGTGGCCACTGCTGCATTTTCCAAATTTGCTGACATATTGAGTACAGTACTTTCACAGCATCATCTTTCAGGATTTGAAATAGCTCAACTGCAATTCTATCACCTCCACTAGCTTTGTAGTTATGCTTCCTAAGGCCCACTTGACTTCAGACTCCAGGATGTCTGGCTCTAGGTGAGTGATCACACCATCATGGTTATCTGGGTCATGAAGATCTTTTTTGCATAGTTCTTTTGTGTATTCTTGCCACCTCTTCTTAATATCTTCTGCTTCTGTTTGGTCCGTACCATTTCTGTCCTTTATTGTGCACATCTTGGCATGAAATGTTCCCTTGGTATCTCTAATTTTCTAGAAGAGATCTCTAGTCTTTCCCATTCTGTTGCTTTCCTCTATTTCTTTGGACTGACCACTGAGGAAGGCTTTCTTATCTCTCCTAGCTATTCTTTGGAACTCTGCATTCAAATGTGTATGTCTTTCCTTTTCTCCTTTGCCTTTTGCTTCTCTTCTTTTTTCAGCTATTTGTAAGGCCTCCTCAGACATCCATTTTGCCGTTTTGCATTTCTTTTTCTTGGGGATGGTCTTGATCACCACCTCCTGTACAATGTCATGAAACTCCATACATAGTTCTTCAGACACTCTATCAGATCTAATCCCTTGAATCTATTAGTCACTCCACCGTATAATTGTAAGGGATTTTATTTAGATCATATCTCAATGGTCTAGTGGTTTTCCCTACTTTCTTCAATTTAAGTCTGAATTTGGCAATAAAGAGTTCATGATCTGAGCCATAGTCAGCTCCTGGTCTTGTTGTTGCTGACTGTATAGAGTTTCTCCCTCTTTGGCTGCAAAGAACATAATCAACCTGATTTGGGTATTGACCATTTGGTGATGTCCATGTATAGAGTCTTCTCTTGTGTTGTTAGAAGAGGGTGTTTGTTTGCTATGACCAGTGAGTGGGTAATGGTTTAAATGCAATTCACTTATCAACACCTCAACTTTAGGCCCAGCCAGTGTGGTCAAAAGCCATAGAAGGGCAGAGGCTCCGTGAGACTACATTTAGGGATAAAGGGAAGGCTAGGCAACTCAGACATGGCATGGTCAATTTTAATCTTCTGTCTTTAGTTCTTTCTTGCAGAACAAACTATTATGGTTAGCAGTTTGCAGGGCTAATGCCACGTGACTTTGACAGTTATGTTAGGATTTCAGTGGAGGTAGGGAATATGCTCTTTCCTATGAGGATAAGGCAAGAAGATGTCCACTGCAGACTGGTGCTCAGAAAAAGCCAAGACATTTTATGCCCTAACTCAGCCTTCAGATTCCAGTAAGTCAATAACTAGTATATACATACCCACATACCTCTCAGACTGTCTGCCTTTTTGTTCTTTGATTTTTTTCCACTTGTTTGATTAAAGACATTTCTTGTCAAAGCTATGGTTTTTCCAGTAGTCATGTTTGGATGGGAGGAGGCAATGGCAACCCACTCCAGTACTCTTGCCTGGAGAATCCCACAGATAGAGGAGCCTGGTAGGCTGCAGTCCATGGGGTTGCAAAGAGTCAGACATGACTGAGTGACTTCACTTTCACTTTTCACTTTCATACATTGGAGAAGGAAATGGCAACCCACTCCAGTGTTCTTGCCTGGAGAATCCCAGGGACGGTGGAGCCTGGTGGGATGCTGTCTATGGGGTCGCACAGAGTCGGACACGACTGAAGTGACTTAGCAGCAGTAGCATGTATGGATGTGAGAATTGGACCATAAAGAAGGCTGAGTGCTGAAGAATTGATGCTTTCAAACTGTGGCAATGGAGAAGACTCTTGAGAGTCCCTTGGACTACAAGGAGAACACCAGACAATCCTAAAGAAAATCAATCCTGAATATTTATTGGAAGGACTGATGCTGAAGCTCCAATACTTTGGCCACCTGATGCAAAGATCCGATTCACTGGAAAAGACCCAGATGCAGGGAAAGGTTTAAGGCAGAAGGAGAAGGGGATTACAGAAGATGAGGTGATGGGATGTTATCAACGACTCAATGGACGTGAGTTTGAGCAAACTCCAAGAGATGGTAAAGGACAGTGAAGCCTGGGGTGCTGTAGTCCATGGGGTTACAAAGAGTTAGACATGACTTAGTGACTGAACAACAACTCTGTATAGGAAGAAGAGGGGTGTGTGTTACTGGGTTCTCTGTTCTACAACCCAGTAGGGGTGGTTCTGGCCCCTACCACTGTCTGAGACTGAACTGAGCACTAGACAAGAGAAATTTATCTCAGAAGACTGAGAGCCAGTTTCCAGTCTCTGAATTTTAATAATACAAAAGAGGAAATGCAGATATGCCTGAAGGTATGAGCTTCAGAATAAAAATATTGACCTCCTACATGAACTCATCAGGTGCGGGTCAAGAGAACCTTAATGTTATTCATTCATTCATTCTACAGATATTAATTGAATACTAATTATCAGGCAAGTTCCTAAGCACTAGAGAAATTAAAGTCAACAAGACTCAACCCCATCTCTGCTCTCATGACGCTCTCAAAATAGTGGTAAAGAGAGACAATCAAATAAGACATAATATAAAATTGATGCTATGATGTGAAGAACATGGTAATATGAGAGCTTATTACAACTGCATATGGCACAGTCAGGAAAGGAAGTTTCTCATGAGAAAGACAGAAACTGAGCAGGACAGGAGTAAGCCATGTGACCATGGGGAAATAGTTTTCCATGCTGGATGAAGGAACATGTTGAGAGGCACTGAGAAAAGATCACTATGCCAGGAATAGAGAAAGCATGGGGATGTGATGGAAATTGAAATACGATGAGGAGAGAGGCTCAGACCCCACATAATTTGTAGGCTTGCTGATGAGTTTCATTTTGAGTAGAAAGGAAGGGTAGCATGTACTTTGAGCTAATTACGCAGAAGCATCATGTCCAGTCCAGGCAGAGGCAAGACAGACCTGCAAGGTCTAGAGTCCCATCTAGTTGAATATAGTAAAGGCACACCCACCCTCTCAGGGTACATTAATTGCTGGGGACAGCAATATTAAGTGATGGCTTCTTGAATAGAAGCCAAACCACTACTTGGTTAAAACAGGGAAGTTTTGACTAGCTCCACTAATAAATAATGAACCCAATATCCTTTGCCTGGCCTTCACTCTTTCACATAAATTCAATATGTTAATGCATCTGTAACAAATTAAGTGTCTCTTAAAAGTCCCTTAAAAGTCTCCAAATCTTTTAAAATTTAAAGTGCCTATGGAAAACAAATAAGCAAAATCCTTGACCTTTTTGCTATTCATGAGTAAGATCAATGGAATACTCTAAGAATTCAGAAACCTTTCTATTCCCAGAATTTTTTTTAGAGGAATTTGTTTTTATAAACCCAGAGCAAAATTGGAAATTTCTTTCAAAAAACTAACTTGCTTGGTTAGCTTTTGATAACGAAGTCAGGAAAATACTAATAATATATGCCAGTCTCAAGGCAGAATAACCTAATCTCCAAAATTCACACTGGTATTTGACATACCCTAGACAATCCTTGGAATTTAAGAGTAGCAATTTAAGCTGTTTTTTCTTACATAATGGGAAAGGAGGAGGAGAAGCATTTCTACTTTCTATTAGTCAGTGCCGCATGCCCCTCCTATGTTCTGCTGAGCATTTTCTATAATAACCCATTAAGCTGATCTGTAACCACCAATAAAATACCTGATACCATGCATGAAATCCAACCAGGACCTTGGAGCAGAGAGATAACAAGAAGATAGTCTTTTGCAAGCATGTTTTACATAACAAATTTTATTTTATTTTATTTTGAAAAAAAAAAATGAAGACTGGGAAAGGAAATGCTATTAAAGAACGACCATAAGGAGTCAGCAATTTCTGAGTTTTTTCAATTAAGTTGCCCATTTTAAGGCTATTACACTGCTCCCTGAATCAAAAGGATTAACAATTTCCCTCTTAGCAATTAGAAAGGTAGAATTTTACCGTGGAAGCACATGGGGGAAGACTGTACAAGAAGTTAGAATTAACTAAATCTCCACTGAGGACCACCCAAGAGGAGCTAAATGAGGGGTTACTTTCAAGTGGGGCTGGGATCAAAGATTGAGGGAGATTAGAACCAATAGGAGGTTAAAGGAAAACATCTGGTCCTTCGCCGTAATCACCAATAGAGAGGTGGATCTTCCTTGGGGGAGGAGCGGCCCATCTGACCACCGACCCTGCAACATGCTCCACAGGGGAGACTGCCTCTGTCATTCTGCAGGAAATGCGCTCAAAGCTTCAGAAAAATTAATGCGGGTCTTTCTCATGAGGCAGAATGCAAATGTACCATTCAGCATTGGGGTCTGAAAGACATTTTTTTCCCCCTGTTGGGGCAATTTAGCCATGCTGCAGATTGAGAATAACCCCCTCCCCAGACTTCCTCTCATGAAACCCATCACTGTGAATCATACAGGTGGACACTGACTTTTGGTGGAGCAGCTTCGAACGAGGCCATCAGAAAAGGAGGTGATGCATGATTTTAATTAGCCTGCAAGCTTATAAATACCCATGTCTGTTTAGTCAAGAGATGTTAAAGTCCTGGGGAGAAAATGGAAATATTCAGAAGAAATAAGGGAGAGGGGAAGTTCATAAAGAAGTCTTTGATGAAAAGAGCCCTTTATTTTAGAATGTTCCTGCTGTTTGCAGAGGAGCTTACATGGTTTCTATACAAAATGTAATTCTACCTTATTTCTTATTCTTCAAAAGGGCCTGTACAATTAATCACCCAAAGGAATGACAAAACAGCTCTCAAAATGGCACCTTGAAATGTGCCAATTTTATCTGTTATCTCTGCATATCACATTTCCTTAAAAGAATTCCAAGGAAAAAAATTTTTAAAGGATCAGAGTAAACGTGTTTGCCTGACTCTCCTCTATCTAACAGGAAGGCGGCTGGGACGAGACCCTGTGTGTACTTGGCCAAGGGGTCATGGAGGGCAGTGGGCTGTTTCCTCAGGCTACCAGTGAAAAGAAGGCACAGACTTTCTGGGCACCACCTCTCCACATGACATTCTCGTCAGTGATAAGCTTGTGAGAAGGAGAATCATGGACCACCAGGGCTGGGACACAGAGCTGAGATGAAACCATTTCACTTTTCCAGTGAGCAAACCAAAGTTCAGAAGTGTCACAAAAGGGGCAAAGTCAGAGCCGTTTCCTGCTGGTTTTCATCTTCAGCCCTGGTTGCAGCTCAGAACTTGTTGCATTTCTCCCAGGTCTTACTGTCCGTGTGGCAGGTGTCACTCATCCTCACTGGTGGTCTCTAGTTCTCTTCTGCTCTGGGTCAGACAGGTGGAAGGTATGGCAATGAGAACCAGATACCTTCTGCCCTAGAGTTAGTGATGATGGCAGAGAAAGAGAAAACTTTGAGCCAGAGGGCACTTGAGTCTAGCTTTTCCCCTCATTTATAAGTAGGTTTCCTTACTAGCCTAGTGTTTCCCCCTGTCACTCTTCTCATTCTCTTCTTGGACCTCTGGTGGACAATATTGAGAACTATCATATTGCTGTAGCTCAGATGGTAAAGAATCTGCCTTCCCTGTAGCTCAGACAGTAAAGAAACTGCCTGCAATGCTGGAGACCCGGGTTCAATCCCTGGGTTGGGAAGATCCCCTGGAGGAAGTCATGGCAACCCACTCCAGTATTCTTGCCTGGAGAATCCCATGGACAGAGGAGCCTGATGGGCTACAGTCCATGGGGTTGCAAAGAGTTGGACACGGCTGAGCGACTAACACTACTACTATACTAGTACCGTGGCTCACTATCAGCATCTGGACATGCCAACTCTCTCTCTTTCTCTTTTATAAAAAATTTGATTATTTTCCCCCTTCATACTTCATCCCCACTCTCATGGTTCTCCCTTCCATAGGCAATCCTTCTAATGTATTTACCATCTGTCCTTGGATATCCATGTGTCCTTGAAGAATTTAGCATTGCTTTGTGCAGTACCTGTTTTTAATTTTGGTAGTATCGCATGAAGTTCTCCTTCTTTTTTTTTTTCCTTCACTTATGCTTTCTTATTAAGATCTATCAACACTTCTGGATACAAATCTAGTGTATTACTTCAAACTGCTTCATATTATGTCAGATGCATCATAACATTTTACTTATCCATTTTTTCCCGTGATGGACACCTAGGTTGCTACCAGTCCTGGTTACCATAAGTAATGTTGCATTGAACATTCTCAGATGGATCTTTCTTAGACAATGGGAGAATTTCTCTTGGGAAATACATCTGAGTTAGACAACTGAGCCATGGGGAAGAGGCGTACTTATTTTCACCACATATTCACATATTGCTTGCCCTCCAGAATGTCTGTACTGACCCGTATGCCCATCTGCAATATAGGAGAATTTTCACATGCTCATTAGCACTTGGTTTTATAGGATTTTTTAGTTGTTGTCAATCAGGGTTCCCTCCTTATTAATAGCAGGACTTTTGACTTGGTAACTTAGAACATTATTTTTGTGTTATATTTTTCCATTTCATGAAATTATAGTCGATCAAATGGAGGAAAATCTCTTGCGCAGTTTGAGTTGGTATGGAATGTTCAATGTCCTGCTTAGTGGAGAGTGATATGTATGGCATAGCCAGATGACCATTTTCAAAGCAGCAGGAAATAAACCACCTGTAACCGTCAAAACCCCTCCATGACCATAGTTGTCTATGAGAATTCAGAAATTACCTCAGAATTAAGTGTGATCTATAGATCATTATCATGAAAACTATTTCTTGTATTTACCCTAAAGAATCTGCCTACAATGCAGGAAACCCGGGTTCAATCCCTAGGTCAGGAAGATCCCCCAGAGAAGGAAATGGCAACTCACTCCAGTATTCTTGCCTGGAGAATCCCATGGACAGAGGAACCCAGTAGGCTACAATCTATGGAGTCACAAGACTCCAACACAACTTAGCAACTAAACCACCGATCTTTATCATGAAAACTATTTCTTGTATTTACTCTATGAATGTATCAGTTAGGAAATCACTTTGTTTTATAGTGAAGACCAATTTCAGATAATGTAGAAGACATACTAATAATTTCCATGTCCCTTTATCCCGCCCCTACTCCTGTACATATATGCTTTTCCTTGAAACTGCTCTGGACCATGATTTCTGAGGAAGGATTGGTCCTAGGTCCATGATCTAGGGCCCTCTGGCCACAGTTTATTGGAAAAGGAAAATTCATTGATCTAATGGTGATGGACAGGGAGGCCTGGCATGCTGCGATTCATGGGGTTGCAAAGAGTCGGACATGACTGAGCGACTGAACTGAACTGAACTGAACATTGAACTCATAGATCAATTTGGAGGAATCAGTAAGAGTCCTACAACTTTGAACTAGCTGAGATATGAGATCACTTAAACATAGTGAGTGCCAGAGGCAGCCATCTGCATTAGTGGAGCTCATGTCATGAGAAAGCAGAAACTAAGAAGCTGCAGAGGATCCTCGTCTGCAAAGAGGAAGGGAGAGTACAGCCAACCATCCAGCAGCTCTGATTGTATGAACCAGCCAAGCAGAAACCTCATGACCTAAATCCTTCACCTGACCCCACTCCCACTGTACAGGAAATAAAGCTGATTAGACATTCTACCTCAAGGACAAACCCCATCAATCCCAAGTAAGAAGACATACTTTCAGGCCTCTTATTTTCTCCAGTTCTCCAGAGCTTCTTTCAACCAAACACCATGAACCATTTTTAAGGGAAAATAGAACATCCAAGCCTCCACTTCTTATATCTGGTAGAAATAAGCTTTGATAATTACTCTCAAGGAGGTAGGTAGGGAATGGAGGGACAGAGGGAACTATGGAATTTACTAGAGAGTCAATTTCAGGACCCCAAATGTCAACTAGAATGGGGATGACTAATATCTTGAAGCTACTGGAATGACAAAGCCTGAAAAGTCTAAACATAATGTAACTCAGATACTTAATAATATTTTTAAACAACCACAGAGCATTCTTGTTTAGGTACATTGAAGACACTCAATATCGTTTTTGAACAGGATCAAACTGACATGGTGGAAGTCATCAAGCTGGTGAAAGGATATGGGAGGCAAAAGAGAGCTCTGTGGTTGCCAGAAATCACTTTCTCAGCAGCCAGAGGACAAGTTCTGGGACCTTGTTAAAACTACTTTCACCTTAGAGAAAACTACCACTGTGGCATGTTCTGGGAAGTGAACCAGCAATGCTCCATCTGCCGTTGAGAATTAGATGCTGCCAAACCACTGGCTCTGAAACTTAATGAGTGAAGTAGAGAAGACACCCATATTTTCCCTTATCCCTAAACTCCTTTTCAGGTAACAAAGTATAGTGGTTAGTGGAATGGGCTATAAATGGAACCATTTGTGTTCAATCCTGGCTCCATCTTCCTAGCTACATGATTTTGAGCAAGTAACTTAACCTCTCTATATGTCAACTGACTCATGTATGAAGTAGAGATAACAATAGTGCTTCTCTCAGAGGGCTGTAGAAGGGAAATAAATGCTCAATAAGTGTCACCTATTATTACAACTGGGGCTTCCCCAGTGGCTTAGCTGGTAAAGAATCAACTTGCAATGCCAGAGATGTGAGTTCTATCCTTGGGTTGGGAAGATCCCCTGGAGATGGAAATGGCAACCCACTCCAGTATTGCCTGGGAAATCCCATGGACAGAGGAACCTGGTGTGCTGTATAGTCCATGAGGTTGCAAAAGAGTTGGACATGACTTAGTGACTAAACAACAACATTATTATAATTATTTTTTTGGTAACAGCACCATAACTTTTCTCCAGGGAACCACCATCTCTCCCATTCTCAGTCCATATGACCAAGGTAGACCTGACCCCCTTTCCTTAGCTCCTCAGATATTGCCTAAGTAGACTCTGTGAAATTCAAGATTAGGAGTTTTGATTTGAACAATTGGGAAAGGCATTTTTATTTTCACTGGAGTTTGCTAAGCTAATAACTATAAGCCCAGAGCCATTAGGAATCACCAAATTGAGGGATCCTGCCTGATGATAAAGCCAAATGCAGAGAAAAGTCAGAGTTGAAAAGGACAAGAGACCAAATCTTTATAACATTATTCAAGCCCCTGGGTCCAAGTGTTCCTAAAACTAGCTCCTGATATCCTTCAAATTTCCAATTGTGTGAACCAATAAATTCCCTTCTTTGCTGAAATAATATAAATTGGGAATCTGGTATTTATAATTGAAGGAGTCCTAAGGAATATAGTAAATTATAGCCAAAAAATATCTTAGACTTAAGTAATTCACTTTTTAATTAATTCACTCAAAAATTATACTGAGAACCTGCTCTGTGCGAGATACTATCCTACGTATTATGATACAGTATTGAGGAAAATAATATCATTCAAGTTGGGAGAAACAGTCAACAAATTAATTGATTGAACTACTGTAACTTTTGGAAGTCAAATGTTGTCAAATATTGGCATTTTCAAATGATTCAGCCTAATATCTAAAGGTCACAGTATAGGTACTGTTTATTTAAAGAGATTATATGCTTTAAAGATGAAACCACATTTCTGGCTTCTAGATCTTCATCCCTCTTTCCTATCATTTCTTCTATCACAAATTAACTCTGAGTAATATCACAAATTTGGTGCCAAACAGATGCAATCTCAGTCATAATAGGAATCATTCTCCTATCCCTTAGGTCCTTCACAACTATCAAATCACATTGCTTACCAACCCTGAGGCCATACTTTCCTGCACTGTTTGTCAGCAACAGCCTGGCTCACTGCTTACTTCTCCTAACCTATTTACCTACTTGATCCCAGCAATGCGCTTTTACAATTGCTATCACTTGGTACTTAGCCTGTTCTCTGTATCTCTACCTGCTCCCAAGCTGAATCCCTGATTCCTGCTCAGTTGCTTATTCCTTGCCTTCCTGACGTAGGACAACTGACCAGCCCTCACCATGTGCAGTTCAGGGAAAATTACATCTTGCCTGGCTGGTGGGAGTTCAACAGAGCTAGATCTGATAGAAGGACCATTGATATTAGAAGTGAGTAAAATCAGAGGGGCAAACATGGAATGGAACCTGAAGGCAAGGTGGGTGGCCTCAGAAAGTGTGCTTTGAGACAAAAATAGACACACAAAAGTTATTAAGAAGTGCTTCCAAGGGCAACACCTGAAGAAGAGAAGGGGCTAGAAGGAAAGAGAGTGGCACTGGGTAGAAGCTGAGCTGCAAAGCAGTCCTCATGGAGGACTTAGAAACCAGCAGGGAGGTCTGAAGATAGGGTAGCCCTTAAGACATGTTCTGAATTGGACTGAAAGAGTAAGACCTTTCTAATAATATCAGAGCATGGTACCCAGGACACCTGCTTCACCCCTTTGCTAATGTGTTGTCAGCAATATTCATACTGTTTAACATTTGTTATATCATCTTAATTTTAATTACAGCCTTTTCCCACTTATTGTCAAGCCCTTTTGACCCCCACTAAGTGCTGTCCTTAAAAGTCAATGAAATGCTTATTGAAAGCATGGATAAACAAATGAATAGTCAGTGATTAAAGGGAATGAAACAAGACTATAATTTATATTCTCTACAGGACTGTTTATGTTTTAAGAAGGAATCTGAACCTCTCATTGCCCATATTTCAGATAATTTCACATTTTAATCTCTCAATAAATGTTGGTAAGCAATTTATACTAAATAATGTAGGGATACAAACACAAATGAGAAATGATCTTTAGCATCAAGAAACTTGCCTGCCAGTTGTAAGCTGCATGATTTGATGCGAATCAGGATGTGTTACTACCAGTGGAATCACCCAAGCTGTCCCAAGGGTTGGGAGGCTCGAGCTTCCATTGGGTCAGGAATGGAGTAGAAGGCTTTCTCTGGGCTCTGAAGGATGAACTGAGTTTGGATCAAGTTAGTGAGATGTTCAGGGCTAGGGGAATATCATGGACAGAGGAACAGAAAGTCAGGTGAGTTAGATGGATGATGGAGTGAATTTGTAGACTGCCAAGAGACATCACCAGGATATTATTGGTCTGTAGTCAGCTTCTGGAAATGTCTGAGTGAGTCTTAGCTACCTAGACAGCTAAGTATTAAGAGGCACACTAGTATTCTTTACTATAATTCTTAATTTTATTTTATTTTCTCCAGAAGTAGGACTATTGTAGGCCAATAATTCATTTATAGGGCTGCTTGTTTTTTTGTTTGGCTCTTTCATTTTCAAAAGAGAGGGGATTATTCATAAGCACGTGTGAAAATAAATCCACCAAAAAGCTTAAATATGACCTACACATTTCTGAGAGGTTCTTATTTTTTCTTTCCTTTTGGTGTTGCGGGGGGAGGGGTCATGGTCTGAAAATCCATCTGAGAAAGAGAAAAGAGAAAGAGAAAACTTTCAGTGAAGTTGGTCATGCAGCTCATGACTAACTTTCAACTATTCTCCAATGATGTCAAACCCACTGACAGTGTAAGAAGTGATGAAATAAAAGCAAAAGAGAAATGTGTTTAACTTCTAAGGCTGATAAGTACTAGGTAAACCTTGTAGTACTTCTGTAAGTTAACTCTCTTGCAATGACTGAAAATGAAAATGAATTTAATTTTAAGCTGCAAAGGGAAAAACTGAGACTTGGGAATAACACTTTGGGAAACAAGAATAAACAATATATTTACTAACATATTTTCATTACTATCAGTTTTCTCCTTCAAAAGGAAAGCCAGCCATGGCTGCACCTCATCTCCAAGAGTCAGAAAATTCTAGTTTATTTTTATCATAAGCTTAATTTTCAGCTGGATCCATGTCTAGGTTACCTGCCAGCATTTCTCTGATTGTCTTGTGGTTCCTGCTGAGCAGGAGGGTGGACGTTTTGAGTTCAAGCAGGATAGCCCCAAGTTCCTTTTGAAGAAATCCATGATTAATGTGTTCTCACATCTTCCTCAGCAGGTTACAGGTTGGAAAGGTCTTTCCAGAGGCTTTCTGAAAAGAAAAAAAAAAAAAAAAAAAAATCACAGGGCTGGGCAGATTCATGAATGTCTTCTAGCTCCAGGAAAGCCATCCAGACTGGAAGTTTGCCAAAGGGCATACTTTGGCTTCCTGCCAGTATTTTGTAGTAGGGAAACATTATGTGGAGGGACTTCCTTTGCTCTAGTGAAAGCTTACTAAAGGTCAGAAAATTATCCATTTTACCCACACACAGCGTCTGACGTTCACAGATTTATTGTGGCTTAGGAATTCATGACATATCCTTAGAGTTTACCCTGGATGACAAAGAAAGTAGAAATATGTTAATGAAATCATGGCACATAAACATTAGTCTTTTCTGCACATTTTTTTCACAGTGTTCCCCTCCCCGCAAAGGTATAAGTAATGATTTGATTTGCTTCATTCTATAATTCTTTAAATAACTTCTAAAAATATTTTCCCAACAGAAATATAATATCAAAAAGGTAGCATAATATCATCTACTACAGAATAACTACACCAATGGGCCAAAACATAAATATAACACTTTCTTTTTAATTTTTTAATTGGGTCATCATATTCATAGTTTCATTTTTAAGCTACACTTTTTAAACAAACATTTGATGTAAAGAAAGGGAAATATTCCGATGCCAAACTGGTTATTCCACTCACTTTATTCTCCATTCTATTTGCTTTTTTTATATGAAATACTGAAATTAAAGAAATTTAATGTCTTATTGCTGTTCTTTATGAAATAAATAGAAAAATAATGCACACAAAGTGCTAAACTTTAACAAAGCAATGTGTAGAGTTTTATTCCTTTCACAACTAAAATTTACCTCATCTCTCTTTCATTCAATAAGAGGCCTGAGACCACCAACCTAGAAGCAATTTCTAGTTTTTAATAGCTCCCATTAATATCTATGAAAACACAGTAAATGCATAATTTTCACATCAGGATATGGAACCACAAGAAGTGAATTATTTATATGGACTACATAAAACTAATCTAGTGATACCCATGCTTGCCAAACAAAAGTAGCTTTTATAATTTGCAATCATTCAACAAAAATACATTGAAGTCTTACCTAATGGTTTGTATAGAGGGATATGAGATATATATAACATGCAAGTCCTATCTTAGTGAAGGTAGACGCCAGTTGAAAAACCACACATGTATGTGAGCACACATGCTTACACACACACAAAATACTCAGTTATATCTGATTATAGACTGTCGGAAATAATAGTGATCACCATTTCCTCTGAGCCACAGTCTAAGGAGTTGTCATGGAAATAGTGGGCAATTTTCCAAAGGGTAAACCCATGGCCAAGGATTCCATTCTTCACAGATGTATACAACTAATTGAAAAGAAAATCCTGTTGATACTCTGTTACCCTGGATAAATATTTTTATACCTTAACATCCTTCTTTCTTGTTTCTCTTCTCCTCACCCCACACCCATCAGCTGCTTGTGCTTATAGCGCCTGTTGCTATGATTCCTACACATTCTGCCAGAAAGCCTAAGCAAGTGTCTTAATCTCTGAGCACCAGAGAAAATGATGTTACGTTAATAACATAGTCTTATGTACAAATAAAATGGCCTTCTCAGAGATGGGAAAGGGACATATATGTAAATGCATAGATTTTCTAAAGAACTTTTACTTAGTGTTATAAACTATCTTTTGTACTATTTTGCATGGAACCAAACCAGCTCACTTCAAAATGTTTTATCTTTGTGAATAGATAATTAAGGTAGCTAGAAACAAATAATTAAGTTTTCTCAATATTTCTGAATCTGCACATTTAATCTATTTCTTTTTTAACTTTATTACTCTAATAATTCATTAGAAACAGCACTAGAATGTATTATATAACTAGGAATCTTATAGATACATAGTGTTAGTCACTCAGTCATGTCCAACTCTTTGAGATCCCATGGACTGTAGTCCACCAGGTTCCTCTTGGTTCATGGAATTCTCCAGGCAAGAATACTGGAGTGGATTGTCACACCCTCCTCCAGGGGATCTTTCCGACCCAGGAATCAAACCAGGGTCTCCTGCATTGCAGGCAGATTCTTTACCATCTGAGCCACTGCTGCTGCTGCTGCTAAGTCACTTCAGTCGTGTCCGGCTCTGTGCGACCCCATAGACGGCAGCCCACCAGGCTCCCCCATCCCTGGGATTCTCCAGGCAAGAACACTGGAGTGGGTTGCCATTTCCTTCTCCAATGCATGAAAGTGAAAAGTGAAAGTGAGGTCGCTCAGTCGTCTCTGACTCTTCTCGATCCCATGGACTGCAGCCTTCCAGGCTCCTCCTCCATCCATGGGATTTTACAGGCAAGAGTACTGGAGTGGGGTGCCATCGCCTTCTCCGAATCTGAGCCACTAGAAAGCCCTATAAATACATAAGGATGAGGGAATGAAAACCAGGTAGAAAGTGCAGGAGGTTCATAATAAAGCTGAATTGTTTTTGTTTTCAATCCTCCTGGGTTGTAGTACCTTCAACAATGAGGTACAACAGCTTCATCATGAGATGATGGTCCATGATCTGAAATGGGCTGTACAGAGAAGATGCCAGAGGCACAGGGCCAGAGGAGCTCTCCAGAATGTAGGAAGATTTCTATTTTCCCTCAAAAGCCTTTTCGGCTTTGTTTTATTCAGAACTTGACTAAATTAGAATGTTTCACACTTGTGTTAAGCCTTATTTGGAGAAGTCAAGCCATGTATCTTTTCTTAAAAAAACTGACTTCTCTGTGCACCAGCAACATGGATGTTATTTTCACATATCAAACCAAAACGGAAGTCAGTTTACAGCCTGTTATTCAAATTAGGCCCGCTGTGAATTCCTCTCTGTGCCAGGAGGTTTTATGGCCATCCATTCTTAAAGCTGACAGTGGTTTCAAAAAATATGTATTAATTTTACCAATTGAAAATTTATTTATTAAGAAATTTCAAATATTCAGGAAGATACATGGCTTGAATAGGCTCTTTGCTGAAAATGAGCAATCCAGATTTAGCAGAGAGAGAAGAACCAACTTTTCAGACCAAAGTGCTCCTTCAACTAATGAAACAGCAGAATTTATTTTACCATTGAGGTTAGTGAAGCCAAAATCTTGTTATGGAACACAAATCTATGACCTACCATAGAGCTCAAAGACTGCACATTTCTGAGATTAAGCAAAAGTGTCTATGGGTCAAAAAGAAGTATGTCCATGAGGCACAAAGCTAAGGCCTGAGAAAGTAGGAGAAGAAGAATCCACTTCTCAACTTTACTCAGCTTTATGGCTGTTTTGTCCAGGGAAGTTACCTTCA
This sequence comes from Oryx dammah, assembly GCF_014754425.2. Taxonomy (NCBI): domain Eukaryota; kingdom Metazoa; phylum Chordata; class Mammalia; order Artiodactyla; family Bovidae; genus Oryx; species Oryx dammah. Next base: position 36,706,583 of record NW_024070210.1, read on the forward strand.
GTGACTCAGCCTCATCAAATCTGTCTGTAGGAGATGGGAAAATGGTACAAAGAACTCTGATCTCCTAAAGTGAAAGTCTATGTAAACACAGGTATTTTTAATTAATTTTTTATTCCTCTAAGAAGCTGCTTTTACCTTTCTCTTTTTCTTCTCTTATTATTCCCCCCAGTTAGTCATTCTTTTCTATGGTCATTTGGGTTACCACCCAAACCCACAGTGACACCTGCTGGTCAATCAGGAATGGCGGGACTGAGTCCCTGCAAAGGCCTTGGCTGGCCCGTGTTGAGCAAGTGAGTCCATTGAAACAACCATTAAATACTATCAAATTATTTTAGAAAATTAGAAAAAAACTAAGTGAGCCTTTCCCTCCAAAGGTCATCTTGGGAGAGGCCAACTTTGCAGGGAAATCTCTCTGAACCAGTACAAATGTAAACTTTAATTACTTATGTGTTTTGACCTCATAAAAATGAGACAAAAATATATCCTGTGCTACAAACCAATTATTAAGTTTTAAGAAAATTGGTATGTGAATTACTCATGGAAAGTCACTTTTTACATTGGTTTTTATCAGCTATATATAGTCCAAAAGATTTTATGTAGCATTAACTTCATGAAACCCCAGAAGAAACACACACATTGATTGCTTTAAAAATATTGATTAGATCTCCAACACAATGGGTTAAAATTTTAGGTTTAAGACATTCTTTCCCATCATTTCCCCTAAATTTTCAGTTCTTGTTTCTTTACTGAAGAATATTCATTTTTTGTTAATCCTAGGTATTTATACATTGGTTATTTTGGCTGGGTACATTTTTGAGGATGTTTGCTTTGTTTTAAGCAAATCCGTTTCTGATTTGAAAGTAAAATTCTAGTAAAAACAGAGACAACAGGAATATTTTTTAACATTTGTACATTTTCTTAAAATATTTACACTTTTCATTTGAAGGTTAAATCCTAGGAAAAAATTGCCGATACACATGTTCATATTTGAACCAGGAGGTTGTCCCTGAGGATTTGTAGCAGCAAATGTGTATTGGACAAAAATGTTGGCCTTCTTCATCCTTACTCTGTGTTCTAAAAGCCAAAACTTCAGTTTAGCATGACCTTAGAAGAATAGTGATACTTTTAGCATTTCCTGGTATTTGGTGGAAGGAATGTTTTTATTTGACTGCGGATGTCACTTGGTTTACAGGAAAGATTTGGTAATGTGTTCATGCCAGTACTGCACTTACCCCAAATTTCTTGCTATGTAGGAAGAACACATGTCAAAGCTCACTGTTTGTTAAATGGAAAAGATTCAGTACACCAGAAGCTTCTATTATAAACATTGTGACTTCGTGCAATTTACAAAATGTTCTATCTCCATTAAACAATAAACCCTTGACCCCAGAGCTCAGTTTCGGGATTCTGCGATTTGAGAAGGTAGACATAATGGATGGCAATAATAAATGAAAAGTTCAAGAGGTTAAGAAAAACTGTTTAATTATTTCTCTTGAGCGTGGGCTGCAGAAGCCTCGCATGTCTGCCTTCATTGCTGTGGAAACGCTGCATGGAAGGGGTCCATCCGTGCAGCCCAGGCGGGGCATGAAAGCAGGTTGCTGGCCCTCAGCTGTGTTTATGAACAAATGGTCCCTAGATACCCTTCCATCACTGAATCTTGCAGTTCCTGCCAGGGGAGATCCAGTGCCAGTCCCAGGGCTCAGCATCTGTTTTCCAAAGAGCTTGGATTTGTTAGCATGAGAAATGCATTGCTCATAGTTGTTTCCCAGCTGTGGCACTAGTGAGTGTAGCCTTTTTGCCTTATTAATTTGTAAAAAACCATGTTCTGTCCTCTCTTGGAGGCTTTCTTATATAACTAGTTCTGGGCACAGGCTGCTGTGCTCTCAATCCCATACCCATTAAGCTGCCTTGCTAGCTAAGGAGTTCCTTCTTAAAAGACTCTTCATTTGAACTTCGCAAGATAGAGTGGGGGAATGTCCAACATGAGGGCAAGACCTGGCAGTTCCCAGGGTACCATGTTCTCTAATTCAGATATCCCAGAAAGAGGCCACATCTACAGACTGGGGCCTTGGTTGAAGAAACAGTCTGAGGAAAACTCTCATTGGAGCTCAGAGGAAAAGCCCTTCCAGACGGGCAAGATTGAAGTAGATCTAATGGGAACTTCGAGTAGAGTTGGTAGCCAGCTCGGAGCAGGAGCCAGTAAAAAATACTAAAGAGGTCTACACTTAGGATTTTAAGGAGAGTGGATAGACATTCTTATTACCAGATGAACTTGAATTCTTTAGCATTCCTCTCCCTCAACCCAAACCCAAAACTTTTATAATAAATTGCTGTCTGTCTGATTCCACCTAGACAAATTGGATCAGAGCAGCGGTCTAGATGAACTTTGGTTTCTGAACTCTAGAAGAGAAGTATTGTGAAGGTTGAGGGCTTCCATGGTAGCTCAGCTGGTATAGAATCTGCCTGCGATGCAGGAGACACTTGTTCAATTTCTGGGTTGGAAAAATCCCCTGGAGAAGGAAATGGCAATGCACTCCAGTATTCTCACCTGGAAAATCCCATGGACAGAGGAGCCTGGTGGGCTACAGCCAATGGGGTCACAAGGAGTAAGACACGACTGAGCGACTAAGCACGGACATGGGAAAGCAAAGTGACCGACTTTGCTATAATTTAGACTCTGAACATTTTTCCATTATAATATGAAAAGAATTGAAATAAAAACTTCAATAAATGAAATATAACATCCTACGTATCCAGTGTCTTAGTGTGAAAGACTATGCTATCAGCATGTCCCTGAAAAGTATGGAAATGGACTTTTTTCCAATGTGTAGACTACCTGAGAAGGAGGCATACAGAGGTATGGGTAAGAACAAGAGTTAGAAAGTTCCAGATTCCTTAACAGAGTGATCTTGAGGAGGGTATTGAACTTCACAAAACCCATCGTCTGGTCTATAATCAGGGATAATAGTTCTGACCTCAGACTGTTGTAAGGATTAAATGACAGAATGCACCTGAGAAGAGACTCAACATAGGGTCTGGTATTACTCAACCATTGATGGAAATAACAATTATAATGAAACCATTACCTATGAATATAAAGTCCTTGAATTTAAGTCCAGTCTTGACAACAATTTTCCATGTGAACACAAATTTGTTCCCTTTCCTTTGGCTTAGGATCTACCCTTAGGTATCACTGGGATGAATAAGAGAGTCCATAGAATGTTTCTTATTTTCAAACTGCATAAGATTAAAATGAAATAATCATTTTTAAAGAAAAAGACTATGTCCTCGGAGTAAGTGTCTACTCCAATCTTGTTGTGCACTATATAGATAACTTCCTGACAACAGGGCAATTACAAACCCATGGCCTCAGCACTAACTCAGACAGAAGGCACAACGACAGATGGCTGAACACAGTGGCTACAGACCAGCTGAAGAGAGCGTCCAGCTAAACCAAAAGGCAGAAGTGGGCTTGAGCAAAATTTCTCAACCACCATGCCCACCCACACTGCACACGGGGTTGCCTCAAGCAGATGAGCGATATTCGATGCATGAGACAGGGTGCTCAGGGCTGGTGCACTGGGATGACCCAGAGGGACTGAATGGGGAGGGAGGGGGGAAAGGGGTTCAGGATGGGGAACACATGTAAACCCATGGCTGATTCATATCAATGTATGGCAAAAACCACTACAATATTTTAAAGTAATTAGCCTCCAACTAAAATAAATAAATTTAAAAAAATTTTTAAATAATTAATAAAAAATGAAAAAAATGATTAACTGAACCCCTGCCCAAGCTCCCCATCCCTGCACCAAGCCCTCGAGGTGAGAGCTGTTTGTCTGTCTGGAAGCCATACACATGGTTGATGTGAATGACAGAGTGAAGAAGACGGGGAAGCCCTGGGTCCAAGGAAAGGTTGGAATTAAGATGAGGTAAGTGAGGCACAAAATGTAAGAGGAAGATAAAAAACTCAGTCATCAAGGTAGATAATATTTCAGTGCAATGTTTTAAAAATAAAAATAAATGAATTAAATGCCATGATGGACTAAATAGAATTTTAAAGGTAGGATTGGGAGGTTCAGAGCACCAGGCCTGGGTAGGGCCAGAACTAACCAGGACCTGTGGTTGTACCAGGAGAGACCTCATACTGACAGAGCCAAAGGAGTGCCTGGAGGCCCCAGAGGAAAAGCCCAGAAATGTCCAAGGCCTGTTTTGAAGGCCTTGACCCCCAAAAGCCTTGTCCCCATCATTGCTTTATACTAGATGCATGTAAATATCCACACACTGCCTGGGAGATAATTTGAGAAGTAATCTCTGGCCTGCCCTGGGTTCAGGGTTCATTCAAAGCTGGCAAAACTTTACTTTCAAGTTCAAAGGAAAAAACTGCTTATCGAAGAACTCAAGAGATTTCTTGAACCCAGACCTAGTATTTACCTTGCAATGTTTTGATGAATGAAGGTTAAATGGTTCCAAAGTACACAGATTAAATTTCCCTAGAATATACACAGTTTTGGAAAATGAAAGGGAAACGGTGCTTTGAGCAAAATACATTTTGGGCTCTGCTGTACCCCAAATATTTTTTAAAAAATACCATAGAGCTTGCCAAACCCGAAGCGCTTCTGGGCTCACACAGCCTCAGCTCTTACTTGAAAGTACCTTTCCATCATGGTTTTGCCCAGGCAGCTCTACTCTCCACAGGAAGTCTTACTCTTCTGTAAATGAAAGCATCTCCAGATGATATAAACCTGACATCCACAACAGAAGGCAAGAATAAAAAAGGCAAATACAGTTCTTCCTGGTCATGAATGCAGATTGTTTAGTCACTCAGTCATGTCAGGCACTTTTGCGATGACAAGGACTGTAACCCGCCACGCTCCTATGTCCATGGGATTTTCCAGGCCAAAATAATGGAGTGGGCCTACATTTCCTTCTCCAGGGGATCTTCCCCATCCAGGGACATAACCCGTGTCTCCAGGGACTCCTGCTTTGGCAGGTGGATTCATTATCACCGCCACCTGGGAAGCCAGGGTCATCTGTGATTAGGGAAGCCAGGGTCATCGTGTGATTAGGCAAGGGGATGCCAGGCTCTGACCTTGCAGGGCAGGCTCTGAGGAAGCAAACAGGACCGGGTCTGGTGAAGCTGTTACCTTCCACCACTAGGCTTTGAGAAAAGCACAACATGGTCTCCAGAGTCCTGGAGTCTTTCCTGAAAACTAACGACATGGGTGACCCACGAGCGCGGGTGTGTTCAAACTTAGAAGCACAAAGTGATGGTCAAGAAGAGGTATGATCCGTCCAGTAGGATGCAGCACTGAGGCTGGGGGGACCCAAGCAAAGGAACCACATCACAACGAAAGCAGAAAGGTCCTATGCGGCGTGGGGGCGGGGGATCAGTCTCATTCTCCTGGAGCAGGATTAGACGTGGGTACCCAGCAGTTGCGTTTCTGAATCAGACTGCGCCAGGCAGAGGGTGCTCGGATCCGCAGGGCAGCTGGGTGAGCAGGGCAGAGCGGAGGAGGTTTCTGTTCCTGGATTTGTTTTGCTCACTCTGGCGTGAGAAGCCAGGCGCATTTCTTCAGCTTTGGAAGCAACGAGGGAGACCTGTTCGTTGGGGTTCATGAATCAACCAAGAGGAATGGCGTTTAATATTTAAATATGTCTCATCTAGCCATTAAAAATCTTTTACGAGTGTTAAGCCATTATTAGAGCAAGATGGGCCCCAGGTCACGGACCCTCTCATGGCATTCCCACTGGACTGATGAGACAAATAAAGCCTCTGCTCAGGACAGTGGCTGCCTCCAGCCTTGAATTCAGTGTGCCTGCTGTAATTTAGAATTATAAAGGAAAAAAAAAAAAAAACATTACAAGTATTCTACTCCAGGAAAATTTCCCTTTTCATTGAACAAAAACACAGTTCCTAACTCAGTGTTAGGTTGGGGTGTGTGTGGGGCGGGGGGTGGATTGTGGGTGTGTGTGGGGCGGGGGGTGGATTGTGGGTGTGTGTGTGTAGTTGGAGGGGCTGGGTAGGGAATACAAACCAACGATGACCAAGTACATAGATATTAAAAATACACATGAACACCTGTTATTCTGGACCACATGAATTATGTCCATAGAAGTTTTTCACCTTATGTTTATAGATGACATTAGCTTCCACCCCAACCTAAGCTACTTACTCCTTCCATGTTAACTGAAGATGACAGAAGGAAAGAACAATGTCCACACAAGCATGAAAAGCTAATAAAAGAAGATAAACACACTGCATAAGAGATATACGTGAGTGAGCATGGATGCTGTAAATTTTATATAGCAACTTGTTCAGGAAGACCTACCTTACTTATGAGTGATATCCTACACTTGCTAAAATTAAAGCTTTAGTGTATCCCTGTGCCAAACCATATTCTACAGAGAGAGGCAACCACACAAATAAAGGGTTAGGTAGTTATTCATGCAAATGCTCAAAAATATACTTCTTCCACTTAACCCCACAGAGGATTGAGTTCTATTTTCAACTGCCTTCAGAACATGGTGTTCCTCACTCAGATAATCTGCTGGTAGGTATCACACCATGAGGATTGAACACAAATGTCTTATGGTCTCCAGATCATGTATTCAGCAAAAAATTTAATCATATATGGCAGAAACCAGTGCAATATTATAAAGCAAATACCTTGCAATAAAAATTTTTTTAAGTTTAAATTGAAAAAAAAAATCATAGCCTGTTTTTGTGTCATATATAACAACTTGCTAGTCCCATAAAGCACTCGCTAAAATGAAACGACAAAGAACTACTTAATACAGATCCCCAAGTTCTGATTTTGATGGTATCTGATTTTCTTTAATGAGCATGGACAAAGGAGAAAACCAATTCCAGTGGTTTTCCAGCTATAGTCTAATGTTAAGGCATTTAGAAGAAGATTTTGCAGATGGCAAGTGGTAGCAGGAAGAGAGTGATTACATTGGATATTTTTAACCGACTTGCTACTACAATGCTATTAATTAGAATGCTGTAATATTCAACAAACATTCATCACACTTCACTGATGTTTGGCCATAAGGGGCAAAAGTGCCTCTTTCCAAAGTAAAAAGCATGGGTGAAATTGGAAGCTTTAGAAAGTGGGCAGGAATTGCAGTGGTTGTTGCTCTGTGTCTGTCCATGAACTCGCATGTGAGTCTGCCTTTTCCCCCTTCCTTGCAAGAACTTCATAGGTGCCCATTCACACCTTCTTGGTGCATCCCTGCTTTGTTCTCCCCCATTTATTCTCTTGATCTTCATCCTCAAGTTTTCAACCTGTAATTCCTGCCATGATTCCAAGTCTACACTGTGGCTTCTAAGCTAACTTCATCAGGTGCTCTGTATTTCCTTAATTCTAACTTCCAGCAAGATAGCAGAGAGAGGATGCCTCCTCTTATCCATCCAGACACCCCTGCTGGAGATAAGTAACAAGACTATGGACAGGCCGTCCTTGGATCCAACGTACCCTAACCCTAACCCAACCTGGTCTTGTCAGACAATGGAGTCACTGATTCATCAGGGCAGTGGCTGTGAAAGGACCTGTTCAAGCACAGCTCATAACACTGAGGGCATGAAACTCAAAACACTCCACCAGGAAACTGCTTTTGGTGGGGAGGATACTTAAGAGCAGATGTAGGTCGGGTGACAGCAGCTGTATTCCCCACTAATGTAGAACTCTGTTTTCACTTCAATCTGGAAACAATTCAAAGGTAAAAGTCTTCTCCGTTGTATTTTTGATCCAAAGAAAATTACTCGGATAATAAGAGTGCACATGGAAAAAAAAAAAAAAAACGGCATGGCCTGCTAATGAGTAATTAGAAGTAAGCACTTTTCACATTAAAATGAGTGGGGCAAGGTATCTCTGGAACAAAATTGGTTAAAGCTAAAAAACAATAGGGGCTTCACAGGTGGCTTAGTGGGTAAAGAAACTGCCTACAATGCAGGAGATGCTAGAGATATGGGTTCTATTCCTAGGTTGGGAAGATCCCCTGGAGGAGGGCATGGCAACCCACTCCAGTATTCTTGCCTGGAGAATTCCATAGACAGAGGAGCCTGGTGGGCTACAGGCCATAGGTTGCAAAGAGTCGGACACGACTGAAGTGACTGAGCACAGCACCACAAACAACAACAAAAACAAAACTGTGCGTCAAATAAACCTGGAGAAAAAGTTACTGGGGCCCTGACATGCAGAAATAACCATACAGAAGAGTAAGGGTGACCCTCCGAAGAGAAACAACAGCCACTGTAAGACCCAAGAGAAGAAGCATGTGTCAGGGAGATAGATACTGCTGCTATTAGTATGTCATTATCTTTGGCGTCTGTATTAATGCCTCTCATTAGCTATCCTTGGTCTGGGTTTTAACAATCCTTAGTGAGAAGGGACTTAGAAAAGAATAGCCAAGCCCTGTGGTGCTCTTCGGAGAAGGCAATCTTATTGATCACCCGTTACCCATATTTATGCTTACATTGTTGTTGTTCAGTTGCTCAGTTGTATATGACTCTTTGCACCCCAGAAAGCCAGGCTTCCCTGTCCTTCACAATCTCTTGGAGTTTGTTCAAACTCATACCCATTGAGCCGGTGATGCTGTCTAACCATCTCATCCTTTGTCACCCCCTTCTCCTTTTGCCTTCAACCTCTCCTAGCATTAGGGTCTTTTTCAATGAGTCAGCTCTTCACATCAGGTGGCCAAAGTATTGGAACTTCAGTATCAGTCCTTCCAATGAATATTCAGGGTTGATTTCCTTTAGGATTGACTGGTTGGATCTCCTTACAGTCCAAAGGACTCTCAAGAGTCTTATCCAATACCACAGCTCAAAAGCATCAAGTCTTCAGCACTCAGTTTTCTTTATGGTCCAGCTCTCACATCCATATATGACTATTAGAAAAACCATAACTTTGACCTTTGTCAACAAAGTGATGTCTTTGCTTTTTAATATGCTGTCTAGGTTTGTTAATGCTTACATTAATTGATGTGTAATAAATGATATGTGATTTTCAATCCATGGTTGAACTTAAAGTATACAATCTCCAAAAACACACATACACAACCACAATCCCTCTTCTTCATTTAATCTGGAAATAGACACTTCCATTGCTGCCTATGCCAGGAGCTTTCAAGAAATAGGAAAACTGTACAGCAAGACTGTCTGGAGCTTTTTCTTTCAAAATGTTGTTTTTAAGCAACTGCCTAGACCCTTATTATCTTCTCAGCCATCTCTACAACTGTTTCAAGGAAAGAAACAAAAATGACCAGCAATCTTCTAGTTTACATCTCTATTTTCAATCTACCATGGAAAGAGAAGGAAGTGGTTACCCAGACTTAAATGCTAACAGAATGCATTTCAACCCATTGCTCTTTTTTTTTTATGACTTAGAGATTGTGTTCAGGATAAGACTAATTCAGGAATACTCAAAATCTTGGTTCTGGCACTGAAGCCTAAGCTCTACAAGGGTAGTGAGAGAGTATGCCTGGGTTGTTTCCTTGGTGCCTAGTACAGTGTTTGGCCCATGACTCAACTGTTAAAAGTATTTGTTGAAAGATTCAGTTGATTGATAGTAAGCAGGAATGGAGGAAAGGACAAATGAGGTAAGAGGCACTAAACAACATTTTTGCAGGATTTTCTCCCATCTTGTTAGCTGTTATTACACCAGCAGAATCCAAATTTGGATACTGTAGTAAATACAGCTGTTAGATCATGCTGAATGATAGACAGAGACCTTCTAAATTACTCAAATCTGAAAGAGCAAGTCACAAAAATGACAGTCTTCCTTGTCCTCAACTATGTCAGTGAGTAGTTATGGGGCTCCAGAGTCATTGTCAAACACATGCAATTTTTTTTAGTTCAAGTTTTGGCAATTGCTTTGCTAATTCTCAAATGTGACCTGATACAGCATCAGAGATTTTAGAAATGAGTGATGATGATGTTAATTATGATGGATGACCCTGGCCATATTCTGATTACTGTTTGTAGTTTCACCATTTGAGTTGCAATTCACTGCCCATTAGCTCATATCAATGTCTGGTTATAAAAGTGTTCATAACATTTACAATGAGAGGCCTTGGTGATTACAGTCATATAAATGTGTGAATAATTGAGAGGTTATGCTGCCGTACACGCCTCATCAAGCTTCCTTTTCAAGTCTCAAGAACATATTTAAAGCTCAACATTAGACCTCAATTATGCTTGAATTACCAGCAAGGAAAAAAAAAAAGAGCTACACTAACAAAGCTGTCAAAAACACCCTCTGCTTTAAATTTACTTGGACAACTGGACAATGGAAATAGTTCACTCATTTAAGGGTTGACTTCATCTGGTAAAGATTTCACTGCATTTAAAAGAAGGAAAAAAACAGCCTTCAAATTTATTGAGTTTCTTTCTTGGTCCTTAAGAAGATAGATGGAAAATCAATCTTGATAAAAGGATCATAAAGTTGACTGGATTGCCAAATTTACATTGCAGATTCAGTACAATTGATATAAACAGAAGTGAAATGTTTATGTACATATGTATATGACCTACAAGATCGTATTACAGTGATCTCAATAAATTACAAAGGACCCAGCAATAAAATAATTTTGTGCAGTACATACCACCTAAGATTACAATTAAGTACCTATCAAATTTGCTTTGACTCCACAAGACAAAGTCCTGCAGTCTGAAACTGAAACTAACCAACACATGTGGAAGTGTTCTTTCCTTTTCTACTAATAAAGATACATTTCATACCTGTGCTATTTTAAAAGATACTTCAAGTTTCATGGATAACTCCAAATTGTTCTAATGTGAAAGTATGAAGAAAAAATATATGGTAAAATTTAAAAAATAATAACCACCAAAATTCAAAGACTTCGTTAAAATTCGAATCCATGTTTATTTTTACTCTAATGTATTTTACAATCTGTACAATAGACCAAGTGGATATTAATATATTCTTTGATTATGCATATCATGCTAGGTTTTAAATTTTAAACTGTCCACAGATACACTTGATAAATTCCTTACCCTGAATTCCTTATTTATGTAAAAAAATGCTTACCACTCAGAATAGATTTCTATTGCTTTGGAATCACCCTATTGCTTGACTACCATTTTAAAACATCGCTTGAATTGCTTGAAGTTCTTCTCAGCATCTTACCTTAGATGAAGATAGCATAAAACGAGGAGCCTTAAAGACCAACTCATCCTATTCTCTCATTATAAAGAAAAGGAAACAAAGGTTGAGAGAGTTCTGTGACTTGGCCAACACAGTACAACAACACAGTGGCAAAGCTCGAATTTTCATCCAGTTCAGTGACTCTTACTCTGATTTTCTTTCCCTAAGCCATCCTCCACCGACACCAGATGCTGCACAGAAACCACCACCATTTCCCCCTCCCCTGCCAACCCGACCAAGGAAATTAAGTAATTCAATTTAGAAAGTGTTCACCGTACACCTACATGCATATTACTCCAGAAGGCAAGGTAGGCAAGTATAAGGATGACTTCAGCTAGATTCCAGCCCTGGAAGGAAGATATTTTGCCAGATGACCATTAGCTATGGTCAGGACTAACAGAAGACCTGTCATGGAAATAGCCTGCACTGGGACTCATTCCAGGTTAAAAGAGCTTGGGTTGCTTTGAGAAGTAAGTGGCATTTGAGGATGGAGGAGGAAGATTCTGGCAGATGGCTTGTTATTCACTCTGAAGAAGTAGTTCTGCCAAACTAGTTCAGTTTTAACCACTAAAAAAATACAACCTAAAAATATAGTAGACCATACGTGGTTCATGAATGGTGGATCAGAATGTTACTACAGACAGAGCAGATAAGCCTGCAGACTGCTAAATGCCTTATCCATAGCTTTAGCCAAGTTATCCATGTAAATAAATCTGCCCCCAACACAACACTTTACTTTCTAGTAGGATATAAAAGGAAAATATTATTTTCTTAGTTTTATGGATTAAAAAATGATGCTCAGAAAGATTGAAGACTTGTCCCCAGATACATGGCTGACAAGTGACAGAACTGAGGCTAAAACCCATTTCTTCCCACTCTCTGCATTTTCCATCTCACCATGTTGTCTTTACAAGTTTATTGCTTTTAAATCCATTTTATGAGCATGGAATAAGACGGGAGTTGGATACATATAAGGGTACAAGCTTTCAGAATAAAACCAATCTTGATAAATCTCATGTTGTTGTTACACACTGTGGACTCACTCACAGCCCCTGCTGAAACCATGAGCAGCAACCTTGTGTTATTGGGCAGTATCCTCCAGATACGGTTGGTCAGGCATTGCATAGACATTCGCCTCCTTTCCTAAGAAAACTAGAAACACCTGGATCATGTTAGGTCACTTCTGGGTTTCTACAGCTGGATTTTATGCTTCTCCCCTCTTAAGGAGTTGACAATCTACAAAAATCTTGATATTCAGCCAAGAAAGCAAGAGCTTTTTATTTCGAACATGGACATTTCTATATGTTCTGGCGAAAGAGTGGCGTGGGGAGAGTGAGTTTGAAATTATTCCTATGGTGTATAAATAAAAGTGTGTGCAGTAAGAAAGATGGGTCATGACCTCCTAGTACAGATATATTAAGCAAGAAAAACCACCGCATTTTCCTCCTAAACAATCCTCTTCAGCATGACAAGTGGCGGCATGACTCAATAGCTCAGTCGGAAGAACCCAGTGGAGAGTAACTTCAGGCTGCCTGTATTTCGAGGACCATCTGCTGTGTGGGTCCACACAGCTGGGCCTCCACTACGTCCTTCTCCACCCTCTCTCAAAGAGACACTTGAAAATCTCCTTGATCCAAGCAAAAAGGGCAGGGGGCCAGGGGTGGGGCAGTTCTGCTTACTCTGTAGCACACTATTCCTCTGGTTGAAAGTTTCTGATGTAAAATTAGTCATCAATTTAGCTATTTTTTTCCATGAGTCTAAACTTTGGCTTTTTGAATGTAATGTGTAGATGTAAAATATCCAAACCATGGGAGGAGCTACAGTTTCCACCACATGAACTTTGAGGCCAGCCAAGTTCGGAGTAAATTTGACATTAACCAAACATGGCTTCCTTACCCAAGCTGCAAGCTGAAAAGTCCCCATACTGAAAGCAAGAAGAGGAGGTTCTCTGTCCAAGGGAACATGAAATACTCTGAGACAGCATAAAACAAAGGCTTGCTGGCTTTCCGCCTCTGGCAAGAGCGGGCCAATATGTACACATTGGAGGGGTGCTAAAGGCAGTTTCGCATTTACCAGCTATGAGAGATGTATTGTTGGCCAAAAAGTTCATTCAGGTTTTTCTGTAACATATTATGGAAAAATCCAAACAAACTTTTTGACCAATCCAATATATCATGTGGGAGGAGGAAAACCAAGGCAAGAGGGTAAATTCCACCTACTGCTATATTATTTCCTTGACCAAACTGGAATTATTTACATATATATTTATTTTCCATCAATGTATAGCTCAGTGCTTGTGTGCTCAGTGCTTGCTTTCTGGAGATCTGAGAGGAGGTGTGTCTTTTATTAAAAGATCCCTTCAACATAGCAGTCCTGGTCATACATTAGATCTACCCTCGTTAGGTATACATGGGTGTGTGTGAGCTCACTGTCATGTCCAACTCTTTGCACCTCCACAGACTGTAGCCCACTAGGCTCCTCTGTCCTTGGGTTTCTCCAGGCAAAAATACTGGAGTGGGTTTCCATTTCCTCCACCAGGGTATCTTCCCATCCCAGAAACTGAACCTGCATTTCCTGCATTGTAGGCAGATTCTTTACCACTGAGCCACCTGAGAAGACCACCCCAGTTAGGTACTATACTTTAATCAATGTCACCAGTCTCCCATGCTGATGTCTGTCCAGCCAATGGCCATTAAATCAGGTTATCATGTTCTGGCTTCATTCTTACAATTATCCAAAACTTTCTTGTATTGCTCCAGATCTTGCCTCATTCTGGTTCTACTCAGCTCCTAACCCTTGACTTTGTCTCTCATCTGCCAACCTGAAGGCAGTCCCTTGTATTTAATGGCAGCACTGGCCTGTGCTCATGTTAAATTCCCTAAGGAGAGTGAACCAGAGTCATCCATTGACTTGTCCTCTCTTGGACACCCAGATGGCTATTTCCTCATACCTCGATCCAGCGCTTGTTCCTGGGACCCAATCCACATCCCTGACCTGTTGAGCCCTGTTCTGTGCAGTTGAGGGGTAGAGGTACGTATCACCCCTTTCTCTATTGTTGGGCAGCTTGTCACCTTATTAAGGAGTCACACCATGGCATTAAACAGAAAGAAAAACCTCCTTAGATAACAGGGTCAGGAAATAAGGGGACATCAATGAATATTAAATCAAAATAAGAAAAACAGTGACAGTAAAGAGTAGTCCTACCTCCTCAATGTCAATAGCCAAAAGTTGTGATACATGTGCTCCTATGAAAAACTCTGCTGCCATTCATAAGAAGACACTTTCTCTTAAGAGACAAAACTGGCAATATCGATGCTCACAGTATTTCAGAAAGACTGTCCAAATGCAATCATTGTCAGGTCATTGTTAAACAAAAAAGCAAAAAAAAAAAAAAAAAAAGCATAAAGAGAACCTAAATAACATGCTCATCTATTTTTCTTTGAAAGTAAGGAATACTCAGGAGTCACTCCCAGTCAGTTAAGAGGATGGTTGCCAGGATCCTTGAAAACCATCAGTGAAGCAATTTAGAAAGCCTGGCAAAAGACAAAATCCCAAGGATAAGAGACCCCAAGCACTCAAACTTAGAGCTGAGTGAGGCATGTGGTTGGAGAGAGAGGATGTTGTGGAGAGATGAGGAAACAATAGCTACTACTCATTACCTGTAGAGAAACCAAGGTGTGAAAAGGCTAGGTAAGGTGCCAGACCCAAGTGACGCTACTTCCTGCCCTAGATTCATTCAGAAATAATTCATTTGCCAAAGTTGTGCCAGGTCCTTGCTCAAAACCTGTCAACTTCTGCCTTTAGCAGAAGTTAACATAAACCTTTAATTCACAGGGTCCTGAGATACAAAAGCAAGCTATAGAGACACAAACAAACAAACAAAAAAATCGGATGGAACCAGCTGGGATGAAGATGGTGATGAATCTGACTTGCAACAGACCCCAAATCTCACAATAACACTGAGTTTACCACATCAGCATATTAAATGACACACTACAGGCAGCCATGACCAGACATTAAGGACCGAAGAAGCATTAAAGGAGGTGACACCCCACCCCGTCACAAAAGCACTGCCCCTTCCCCAATAGACTAATGCATACATATCCTCATCACTAGCCTCATGCCTCCTCCCTTTGGTTTCACTCATTAATATCAAATCCCTCTTGTCATGCTGGGAGAAGTTGATCTGTGAACTGAGTTCCTATTTCTCCATTCTTTCTCTGTTGCACTGCAATCTCAGTGCAAGCTTAATTCAGATTTTGTTACTGGCTGCTCCAACCCAAATGGAAATAGAAGCTTTCCCTGCTGAGGCAACAAGCAAGGTCCATACAACCTAATTCAATAACAATTTCCTTTTGCTCATGACCGACAGGAAGCTTACCCAGCACCCAGTATTACCTGGTAGGTTACAAGGAGAGTTCTGGATCTTTGTATGTGGAAGGTTCATCTGTCTTCATGGTGTTAGTCTGCATGCCAGGCCAGCTGGGCATGCTGTAGCAGCTATTCCTGGAAACCTATGTCATTATGGACATGCCTAAAAGCATCTTTCCTCCCTCCTTCCACCTTCCACCAGAGCTTTCTGCCACTTGCAGAAGGCTTTGTTTTAATCTCTGTGGTATGAGGTGTCATGAGGGCCTCCTGGTGTTCATACACATGGCCAGTGGGCCTGGTCCTACAGGATGTGGGAAGGCAGTGGCTCTCGTGGGTCCAGCCTTCCACAGTGGCTCTGGGAGGACCAGCTGGTACAACTGAGAAGTGCAGAGGAATGTGGGCAAACTCTGACCTACGGGAGATGGGAGCTGATGGGTATCTCCTTCTCTCCCCCTTCCCACAGATAAACTGTTCTCAGGCAGTTCTGATCATTTATACAGCACCCTGAAGATGTCCTAAAAGATGGGATGATCAACCCAAATAGTTACAAAGCTTTGGCCATCTTGGAATATATCCCTTCATATTTGCTCTGCCTCCTATGCTGCCTCTTTTTCTTTCACTATTATTTCTCTAGCATGGCATTTCCCTCTAGAGTTCTGCCTCAAGCTCTGTTTTCCAGGCTAACAGTAGGCTAAAATAAGTGATGGCCCTGCCACCACACAACTTTCAAGTGACAGAGTAGAGATGGAAACCCAAGCTAACCTCAGAGGTGATTCACAGATGAGCAAAGATGCCAGGTGGCCACACAGACGTAGCAAAAGTCAGCTCTAATGAAAGAACAATGACAGGCCTGACTGAATTACTAAAAACAAGAGTAGAGCAAAGTCAGGCTGGCTATCTGCATCCAGAGAAAAGTTAAAGATACCAGGTCTTCTCATCTTTCCATCACTTACAATGATGGGTGGCCTTGATTTATCCTAGTAGAAGAAATTGTCTATGAAGATAACAGACGTTTGCTTCTATGTGTAATTTTCGCTCTGTTCTACATGCCTTCTAGAGTACTAGCTTGAAAATTGGTACAGAACATTCCCTCACAAGTGACTCTGTTTGCACTCACTCTTTGATTTTAAGATAAAGACTTCAGTTTAAGAATCTCGACCACAAACACCAGTGACCAGAACTCTTGCAAATTTTATAATACTATTATCCTCTCACCTTATACAGATTCTTCAAGAACTCAAGTTAAAAAATCTCTACATGAGAAATAGAATGCTCTCCTGGAAATGTCCACCATCTTTAGCAAAGAGATGTCATTTGTAAGCTGCGTCTATCTTTGATTTCTCGTACTGTCTTTGGGAGCTCTAGGTTTTGACACTGCACACTGACATTTCAGTAATGAAAAGATCTCCAACATACACTTGCCAGGTCTACCTCACGGATGGAGATCTAATTTTCTCCAGTTGTGGAAGATGGGCCACACATTACCAAATAAATCTGCCCTGGCTTCTCTTCTAGCAAAATGTGCATCTTCTCCCTGGAGAACTATTAAACAGATGATACAACAATTTCCTTGGACTGTACCAATCCTCTTAGCTCATCTCCTCGAATTCTCACTCCAGTCTCTACAGCAGGTCTGGGTTCAGGCACATCACTATTGTCTCATTATCTTCTTGCATATACCCCTCCCCAATTTTCTTCATACCATCAAGGACAACTTATTAGCAAAGATCACATTAAAACACTATGACCATCAAAGAAAATCAAGAATCTTTAAATTCTCCCTTTGGGAATCCTTAACCACAAATGTCTAGAATCAATGATAACTCCTTATATTAAAATCTTTCTTTTCCTGCAAAAGTGCACAAATGAATAACCTTGAAAGGTTAAAATAATAATAATAATGAACTGGATTCTTTTGTAATTTCCATCTTAGTGAAGTCTGGATTCCACAAACTGATCACTAGACCTTCAAGGAAGTACCAGGAGAGCTGGAGTCTGTTAGGAAAACTAGTTCAAAGAGGCCCTCAGAGGTATAACTCCAGTCAATTTCAGAGCTTCTATCCACCATTATTATTGTTGTAAAATTTTATTGGTTTAAATAGAGATTAAGGGCAGCTTTGGACGGGAAAAGAAATCACTTGTCCAAGTCCTAGAGGCCAGCCAAGAGGTGTGTATTGAAGTAGAAAATGTTGTCCAACTCTGTGCTTTGAGTAAGAAGCTGGCAGTGAGCATTTCAATGACTGAAATGTGTCTGAGGGCATCATGTCCCTTTTAGGCTTGTGAAGCCACCTTCTGTCTCCCTGCCCATGTGCCAATAGCACCAGGGTCCCCAAGTCATTATCTTTGTAAAATCAATTACCTCACAATGGGTCAGTATTGTGCACTGAAGAACTCTATTTTCTCATGAAATAATAACTGCCACTAATAGAGTCAAATTGATTTTAGTTTTCAAACAGGAACTTAAGTCTACAGAAATAGATGTTAAGAAACCTACTCATTTGGAACAGGAAAAAAAAAATAAACATTTCTTGGCCTGCTACTTTTAATTTTTTTAAAGTATTTTTTGTTTGTTTGTTGATTTTTACTCCAACTTCAGTGGTTTCTTGGAATCCATTCAAGCCATTTCAACACAGCCAGGTAATTCACACACCATCCCAAGTGTACAAACCAAAGCAATTTCAGAGAAATCCAAGGGGCAGAGATTATCCATTTAATCACTTTTCTGTTTGAAGTAGAGTCACCATTTTGTTCCTATGATGAATCCAGCTTTTGTACTGTTGTTGTTACTGAAGTTGGGAAGGGACCAGGAAGGAAAGAACAGTGGCCTTTGAAAGCAATATTAAGTGTTGGAAAAATAATCTATATTTGTTGCAGTTTTGGACTGAAGATGTAGAGGAACCATACGGTCAAGAAGTAAGGGATGCCTTTTCTTCTAGAATGAATGCTCTCCTACTGAGGATCCACAGAGAAAGAGTGACACCTGCAAAGCCTTTCTGTCTCCATGTTAGCATAAAGGGAGAAGTCTGGTGGTCTCTCATGATTCCTTTCCTTAAGTCTATAATTAGGGAACTCTCACAACATTCAGTCTTTCAGTGATTTTTCAGAGCCCTGATTTCTTTCCCATGCTTGATGGCTTTATATTGTGCTCCACAAATGGGTGGCAGAATTTAATAGGAATGTTGGCAAAGAAGAATGCATTCAGGGGAAAGGAAAAGGAAGCAGGCATTTTCTGAAAAATGTTACAACAGTGAAGTGTCATATAAGGAATCACTGAGGTTATAGAAGAAATTTTGCCAAGAGCAGGCTCCATGGGATAATTCTTCTGTGTGAAAGAGGAAAAGACTTATCTTGTAAAACCCCTCAGGACAGAACTAGGATTAAGATTTAGCATAATAGGAAGATTTTACTTTATTTTACAGGGAAAAAAAACAGAGTTGTCTAACCTTTGAACACGCTACATAAATAAGGAGTGAGGTTTTCAACACTGGGGCTATTTTAATAGAAGTTAGATGACTGCTTGTCAGAGATGTTGCTAAGGGAATGTCTCCTTGGAATAATGTTTGAACAATATTTCCAACTAAAATATTCCCTAAGTACCAATCAGCACTGGTAATTATGATTAAAGTTTTTCAAAATAAAAAAGCTGGAGCCAAATCAACAAATTTACACAACACTACTTTTAAAGTGGAATTATTAATCTACTCATCCACTCATCAAATAATTCTCTGAGCCCCTAGAATATGTCTGTATAATTTTAGGCACTGCATATAGTGACAGAAAAGTGGATAAGGGCACTGCCTTCATGGCATGAATCCCTGTGGTGGTACCACACAATATACACTTTTATAAGTAGTACATCTGGTGATTTTAGGCAGTGCCAAATTCCTTGAAGAATATGGAAATAAAGTAAGAGGACAGAGGCGGGGAGTCAGGGGGTTACTTTAGCCAGGGTGAGTAGGAAGGTCCTCCCTTGGAAAATGTCATCTGAACTGAAGACAATTGAATGAACAGAAAAAAAACTAGCCTTGCGGAAGCCTGGGGAAGAGAGTGAAAGGGCTCCTGAGGCAGAAGGGATCTGTATCCAGGTATAGAATAAACACCAGGTATCCTTAGGAGGACAGGTTAGAGAGAGAGAGAGGCAGGTCACAGGGCTGTGCAGACAGTGGTAAGGCATTTGGATTCTACTCCTATTTCAGTGGAAGCAAAAAGAAAGTGATTTAAAGTGGGGAGGGAGGGTGACATGGTTTGGTTCAGTTTTCTAAATTGGTCTGGCTACTGTGTAGAAAATGGCTGTCAGGAGCCAAGGGTGAAAGCAGGTGCTTTCATCAGGAATCGGTCACAGTGGTCTAGGTGAGCACTGATGAGGCTCAGGCGGTGGCACAATTCAAGTAGCCTGTTGACTCTTCTTTAGACATCGAGGCAGACCACCAGTCTGAATGTTGTTCAAGATAGAAATGAGTTCACATCATGTGAGTGTGTATGTGTGTTTATAAATATATATGATATATATATATAGGCTTCCCAGATGGCACTAGCAGTAAAGAACCCGCCTGCCAATGCAGGAAACATGAGTCAGGGGGTTCAATCCCTGGGTTGGGAAGATCCTCTGGAGGAGGGCACAGCAACCCTATCCAGCATTCTTGTCTGGAGAATTCCTTAGACAGAGGAGCCTGGCAGGCTACAGTCCATGGGATCACAAAAGAGTTGGATACAACTGAAGCGACTTAGCACTCACTTAACACTTGAGGAGTGTGTGCTTAGTATTTTTAGACCAGAAGTTGAATAGAAAGCAGTCTTTGATACTCAAGGATGGATCCAATTGATGGAAAATTTAACAAAAGACAGAAAAATGTCTAAGCTTTCATTTTATTTGCCTCAAACACACTCTCCCAGTTTTCCAAGGAAAGTCAAAAACTCTTCGAGTCTAGTTACGTGATTAGGTCTAACTGATAAAGAAATTGGTGTTGATGACCCCTGCAGGGAGAGACTTTCCTCTCCAACTAAAAGAAGACAACATGGGAACAAAATACACCCTAAATCAGGCCACATTCTCAGGGCCCTCTCCAGAGTCACACAGAACCAGTAACACAGGCAACAAGTTCCTCCAGTTTGCTGAACGGAGGAGAGGAATAAAAAGCTAACTTGCAAGCATGCATTCTCTTTGTTTGGTATTTTACTTTGAGGGAAATATGCGGTTGTTTGGAAACTGCAGGTGATATGACGCCTTCAAGCCAAGATTAAAACATTGGTTTTCTGTGCAGATGGGTAAGCCATTAATCACTTGGCTGTAGGTGGAAAGTCTTTGCTTAAGCCATCAATGATCCCAAGTGTAAACCTACCTGTGTTGAGCAGAGAAATTCTGTTTTTCTACTGTGATTTGATATTGAGAAACAACTTGAGCAGATAAGCTTTGTAACAACACTAGAAAACTCTGTTATTTCTAACCAATGAGAACCCCTGGACTTAATAGCTGCTTTCAGGCTCATGGGTAGTGTGTGCAATGACCAAGGAAATGTGGACCGGGACCAGGATGACTCACAGTGCAGAGCAATAACTCAGAGCAGTCGAAACCAACAGTCGGGAAGGGGGTGGGAGAGGCAACCAATGAGATAAAGAGACTAGCCAGTCCCCACATTTTAAAGTTATTCCTTTTACTATGCTGTTCATTTCATTTCAACACGACAGCAAACTCAGGAAAGCAGTTTTTCCTAAAGGCTCTGCGTGAACACAGAGGGGGCCTGAGGCTTGCATCTTGAAAATTCCTTCCCTCTCATTCCATTGTTAAAACTTTAAGAATTTTTATCATTTAACATCTACTGAGAGGTTTCAGCTTGGAAGCTGTTCAAAATACTCCTCCCTTCCTTTTCTTTCTTCCGTGTGGCCTGACCTACTCTTTCTTATTAATCTTTATCACTTTTTTCAAAAACAGTCAGGAGTTCCAGTCAGTAATATAGATGGCAGTATGGCCATTTGAGAAGGAAGCTCCTGCCCGTGGAGGTATTAACCCCTTTCATGGCTAACTGGCTAACTCCTACGTGATTATAATGCAGTGTTTGGGAAAGAGATCTGTCACAGGAGTGAACATCTGTGTGTATGTAAACATGCTGATGTGTACGCACGTGTAGACACATTGAACACACATGTGTTCTAAAACAGTTGGATGAAATAGCCACTCAGCCCATGGCTATCATCACAAGAGAGAAATAAATGTCTGCCTGCCTGCAAAGTCACTTCAGTCATGTCCAGCTCTTTGCTCTCCCATGGACTGTAGCTTGCCAGGCTTTTCTGTCTTTGGGATTCTCCAGGGAAGAATATTGGAGTGGGTCACCACGCCCTCCTCCATGGGATCTTCCCAGTCCAGGGATTAAACCCGTGTCTCTTATGTCTCCTGTATTGGCAGGTGGGTTCTTTACCACTAGCACCACCTGCGAAGCCCCAAGAGGGAAATATTCATCTGCAAAGATTTCTCAGAACTTCCCTGGTGGTCCAGTGGCTGACTCCACACTCCCAGTGTAGAGGGCCTGGGGTTCAATCCTGATCACAAAACTAGATCCCACATGCTGAACTAAAAAATCTGGTGTGTTGCAGCTAAGACCCAGTGGAGCCATATAAATAAATAAAAATAAATAAATATTAAAAAATATATTTCTCTTTATTCAGTTCAGTTAAATACCACTTTATAGCACAGGGAACTACATTCAAAATATTGTAATAACCTATAACGGAAAGGAATCTGAAAAAATACATACACAAATATATTTTTCAGATTCTTATGTATCCTTTATTCAGTCAATGTTTTTTAAGTGCTTACTGTGCATTAAGCACAGTTAATATACCAGGTGCTGCTGCTGCTGCTAAGTCGCTTCAGTTGTGTCCAACCTAGAGACCATCATAAGCAAGACAAAGTCTCTGGTTACATATAGCTGACATGCTAGTGGGCACTATGTGTGGTCATGTGTGCCAAGAATCATTTCAAAGACATTTCAGATAAGATTCAGTTTTAAAGAAGACTATAACAACACAGTTTTCTCTGTCTAAGTGGCACCAGTGTTAAAGAACCTGTCTGCCAATGCAGGAGACATAAGAGATTCAGGTTCAATCCCGGGTCAGGAAGATCCCCTGGAGGAGGGCATGACAACCCACTCCAGTATTCTTGCCTGGAGAATCCGTGGGTTACAATCCATGGGGTTGCAAAGAGTTAGACATGACTGAAGCAACTTAGCATGCCCATAACAACAGTTTTGTCTGTCTACAGGCAAGAGATTAATGGGTTGATGTCCTTTTGAGCTTGATCCTGATTTCACCCCTATGTAAATATAGTACTTCTGTTTTATAAGCTGCCAGAAGATCTTCTATTATTGATTTTCCTCAAAGTGGTCTGTTTCCTTTTCAAGGTGCCTGATCAGCAGGAAAGAGCACTGTTAGGCTCCCTCGCGCTAGACAGTAACACTTTTGCCTTTGAAAGACAAGAGAATGTAAACAGTATGAGTGAGCCGTGAAAAAATTCATCAGCACATGTCTTAGTCATTCCAGGTTCTGCTATAACAGAACACCATACATCCAGTGACTTATAAACAGCATAAACTTTATTTCTCACTGTTCTGAAAGCTGGGCAAATCAGCATGCCAGTGGATTCTGTATCTGGTGAGACCAACTTTCTGATTTAAAGATAGCTGTCTTCTCACTGTGCCTCACATGGCAGAAGGGACAGGGAGCTCCCTAGGGTCTCTTTTATAAGGGCACTAACTGCATTCATGAGGGATCCACCCTCATGATCTAATCACCTCCCAAAGGCTCCAACTTCTCATACCATCACATTGAGGGTTAAGATCTCAAAATATGAATTTTGAGGGGACAGAAAAAATCAGTCTGAACAGACGGAAGATAATGCCAAATCAAGCTCTGTTATAACTTGACTTTCTCTGACAAATCTCAGTTCAAACTACAGACAGAGAAGACTGACTCAGGCAACAAGATCTAATACCAAGTGTATGTGCATTGGTTTGAAAAGTCACGATATTGAAAATCAGAATAAGTTTAGGACCCAACTTTCAGGGCTAATGGCTTTGAATCTGTTAAAAACAAAATTTAGCTGAGTGAATATATGAAGATCAAATTGGGTTTATTCAATGATTCATGAATCAGGCAGCATCCCAGCTACTAAATAGAAGCATACTCAGAAAGGGTGTACAAAATGAAAGGTTTTTATAGGCAGGAGGGTGAGGCAAGGAAGCTATTAGCAATAGAAAAGAAAAGATTGTTTTAGGCCAGGTCATATTCTTTTGGGCATAAGGGTGAAGGTCTATCATACAGACCAACTCTTCTTTCTTTCAGGTGGGGAATGGAAAGGGCCCATGAGACATATTACCTCATTGGTGCTGACCTGAAAATTCCAGACTGGCCAATCACGTTCCTGGGGAAGGTTGAAACTTCAAATTAAGTCAGGTGTTCAATGGAGATTTGATATCATGGGTTATCATGCAAGTGAAACCAGTTTGAGCCAATGGTTTTTCTCTTTAACATCCCTAATCCTGTCCAATTTGTGGGAAAGCCATCAATCCTCACAAGATCTCGCTTCATCATCTGTGAAATTGTGAAATGGGATCAGCAATCCTACTCATAGATAAGAATAAAATAAAATAGCATAATAGAATATAGAGCCTAAGCAATGGTCTTGATGCTGGGACATGGTAAGGATGACCTGCAGAGGACCATATCAGTGGAGTTCAATCATAGAAACAGAACCAGTAGAGATTCGTTCCAGAGAATTGACCTTGTGCAATTGTGGGGACCTAGATAAACAGTCCCTATGAGGCTGAGTGAGATATACACAGAGCGAAAGAGAGGGTGGCTGTAAAGGATACCAAGGGGAGGCTGGAATCCATAGGCACTAGCTGAAACCCCTCAAGGGTAGATAAAATCTGTGTCTGACCTTGGTGACAAACAGAACTAGACTCTTCATCACAGAGCTAAACACACATACCTGGCCCAGGAGACAGAGAAACTGAAGCAGGGTCCAAGGGAAGGAGAGCATTGCAGACTAGCTGCTATTCCACACCCATCATAAAGTGACTCAGCAAATCAGCAACAATACTTGCAAGCTACAGGATGGCTGGTGCTTCCCTTTACTCTTCCAGATCTCCCAAGAATTTTCCTTCAGTTCCTCTGTCACCAGAAACATACAAGAAAATGAATTCTGGTAATGTGGTTCAGCCTAGCCAAGTTGACAGACTACAAAACCATCACAAATCTCTCAGTTACTGTCAAGGAGCAAGAAATTTCCCTCTACCCTCTACTTTCTTCTAGCTGGTCTAATTAAATTGACATGAGACAGATCAATAGGTGAAATCAAACACAAGTTTAATAACATGTATACATGAGAGACTCAGGAGAACTGAATAACTCATCAAACTGGCCAAAACCCTCACCTTACATACTATCTTCAGCTAAAGACAAACGAGGATGAGGGCAGGGGGGTTGGGGCTTCAAAGGGAAGGAAGGCAATTCACATGAAGACAGAAAAGCACTTGCTTGGTAAACAAATGTCTGCTATGCTTTGTTCCCTAAGGGACAACAGGACGCAGAGTGGACTCTGATCTCTAGGACGTGCCTAGAGGTTCCCCCACCAAGCTTAGCCCAGATTCTGTACAGATACCTCTGATGAGAACTCTATTGCAAAATAGACCTTCTATCTCAATTATTTAGGCAGCTGAGAGGGGAGGTCCAAGTTTCTTTCTGAGTCTTTTGGACTTACTGTTTTCAGCTCGAAATAATCCACATAGCAAAGAGATATTTTGGGGTGGCAAACTTTGCTTCTCTCTGTTACACTTGGGAAATTGACATAGTAATTTTCACATTGTTATCTAGATCCATGTCACCAGGTTCTAAAGCTCCAGTATTGCAGTGGTAAAGAGTAAAAACTCTAAAGTCTTCCTGACATAAGTTCAAATCTAAGATTTACAACTGTCTTATTTAGGGACATCAGTTCAGTTCAGTTCAGTTCAGTCGCTCAGTCATGTCCAATTCTTTGCGACCCCATGAATCGTTAGGGACATGGAGCAGGCAAATTACTGAACTTGTGCCTCAGTTTCCACATCTGTAAAACTGGGATTATAATACCTGCCTCATCAGTCACATCAAAGATTAAGGGAGATAACACAAATAAAAATTCTAGAATAGTGTCTATTGTGTTGTCAGTGTGCAGAAAGTAATAAGTTATTATTCTAATGGCCACTCCACCATCAGCTCTTAAGAGCTAAGTACATTGGAATCAAATGTCTGAAGAGATTTCCAGAGATCTCTTTCCACTGCTCAGCCACTGTGTGTGCTGAGGAGGAGTGCAAAAGAAGTATTCAAAGGACATTCTTGAGGCAAATAAGAATGGAAACAATTTATACATTGAATCACAGAGGCTGACTATTTTCATATTTTCCCAGCTGCCAGAGACATTTGCTGAAAGAACAAAAGTATTTTTGATATGTTATGCTTCCAAGTCAACTTGCATAGTAGGTTCCTCTGAAAAAGTATTTAATAGGCTAGCCAAGTTATGTTGGGCAATATATGTCAAGAAATCTAGTTATGAGTATCGACTCACACTCTGGGGACGGACTGCCTGGGTTCAATCCTGGCTCCGTCATTTATTATGCTTAGAAAAGTTTTGTAAACTCTGTCTCCTGTTCTACATCTGTAAAATGGGAATGACACTAGCATCCATGTTGTAAGTCCCTGTGAGAATTAACGAGTTAAAATGCTAGAACAGTGAGCATAGTAATCATTGGGTTAAGTGCTTGCTATCATCACCAGTGTGGTCATCATCATTGCCATCACCCACAGATCTCTCATCTCCTTTCAGCCAGGAATTAGAACCTGTAAACTCAGGTCTGTGCGTGTAAGTTGATTCAGTCATGTCCAACTTTGAGACCCTATGAAACACAGCCTGCCAGGCTCCTCTGTCCATGGGATTCTCCAGGCAAGAGTACTGGAGTGGCTTGCCATACCCTTTTCCAGGGGATCTTCCCAACCCAGGGATTGAACCCGCGTCTCTTACATCTCCTGCATTGGCAGCCAGGGTTTTTTTTTTTAACCACAAAACTCAGATCTATCCACCCTCAACAGGAAGCATGAAAGCAAGTAAAGAAAACTTGACCTCCACCTGAGGACGCAGCATTCAACCTCTCTAATACCTGGTTTCTACATACTATAACCTACCTGCTCATTTTACCTTGGCAGGATTTGACTCCTCACCTGCCCAGACCTAGGCCAAGTCTCTATCTTTTGCTGTATTTCAAGACCCTCCTCTTGGCCAGCTGCAGCTAGCTCCCACTCACACTCCAGTAATGTTTTGTTGTTTCAGTCGATAACTTGTGTCTTATTCTCTGCAACCCCATGGACTGTACCCTGCCAAGCTCCTCTGTCCATGGGATTTCCCAGGCAAGAATACTGGAGTGAGTCACCATTTCCTTCTCTGGGGGATCTTCCCAACCCAGGGATAGAATCCATGTCTCCTGCATTGTCAGTTGGATTCTTTACCACCTGGGAAGCCCTCCAGAGTAACAGTCCATGATAAAGGACTTCTGTGACACTTTTGTGCCTAAAGGGAATTGGTGTCATCATTTTCCATTACTTATGTTCACAATTCAAAATAACAACTTGTTATTATTATATTTCACAACCTCACTGTCCTAAAGAGAAGGTACTGTTTTAAGCCCTTTGCTCACCCACTGCAAAGCATCAGATGGTTGCAAACGGAGCCCTGCTGCTCTATAAAAAAACCATAGCTTTTCTCAAATGTTTGCTTTTCCACACTTGCACCTGCACTCCACTATAATAATAAAAACTAAAGAAGGTTAAAGAGAGATGTGTCTAATTCAGAACACAAATGCTTAAGGAAAGATTTCTGTTTTTAGAAGAGATTCCTATAAATGATTTAGCAAATTTGAGCATATAACCTGTCCAATGTGCTAGCACACTTTGCTCCAAGCAGCCAATTTTGCAGGCAAAGCTGTGGTTTTCTTGTTCCTTCTGTGAGTGTGGCTGCCATTTCCTCACGGCCCAGCCCTCAGTGATGCACAAACCAGAGATGTATTTCTCATTTATGCATAAAAGTGGTTTCCTTAAATTACGAGCCCCAAAGTTCCAAGACACTCACAGCCTGGGTGGCCACACAGGTATAAGTGCATAAAAGTCTGTTCTTAGCGTGGCTCACGGAGTGAACGTATTCACTTCAAACAACTCGCCCCTCTGGAACACGCCACACAGCACCCCATCGGGGAGAGGCATATTTGTGGTCATAATGTACTACAGCAATGGCACAAGGAGACACACACCAAGAGGAGTTAGAAAACAGACAAGCAAAACAAATCCAGCTTTTTATAGGATAGGATCCCTCCCCTCCCCTCCCCCACCACCCTGCTTTGAAACATCTTAGCTCCTTGGATTTCAACAGAAATGCCTAAAGGGAGTTTATGTCCATGAACCCAATCAGAAGCCCAACAGTAGCACACATTAGAATCTACCCTTCCAAAAAGAATAAAAAAATATATACAGAGATTTTAGGGGAAAGGGCCTCTTAACTTTTGGATAATTGTACAAAATAAAGACTCCTCTGGCTCCCGTGGGTGGTGCCAGGTTGCTGGGGAGGTGTATGTGCAGCAGAATCTGGGCCTAAGAAGAACAAGTCAGCGCACCCCACAGCAGGCCCCAGGCTCCCCGCTCCCCAGAGACTGAGGACCCTGCCACCGGGAGAGGATGGTGACAGAGAAGAATTTGTCCACCTGGAATTTATGCAAATTCTTTGTATTCAGCAGATTCATTTTCCCTTCTGAGCAGGTCCTAGAGTCCCAGAAACTTGTTCTTCTAAAAGCCAAGAAAAGTTTTTTAAAGGTTATAGCTGTTTGCCTGGAAAATTTAACTCAAATTGAAAATCCCAGTTTCCTATAGGCAGTATGTGCTATACTCCTTTTTCCTCCTATGCACCTAGGAATAGAATTATTATTGATTATAAAGTACATATTTGCCTATTAAAATAAAATTGCCAAGCTGAACAATGCCATGATAAGTCATTATGAATGCATGAATTTGATTCTGTCTGGTTATATGTGCACTTGGACTAAAATTGTCTACAGATGTATTTTTGACTAAAAAATAGATACACCCATACAGAGTTGCCAGGAAATCTTTGAAAATAGAAATGTATCTTTCGAGTGCTGGGGAGCTCATTATTTCCAAGAGCCCTGAGATGAATGATTTAGTACAGAAACAATGTGTATTTATAGAGGGCTTAATGGGTGAAGGATGTGGAAGAAATATAAGACACGACCTTTGCCCTCCATCAGATTCCAATTCAGGGAACTGAATCAAGAATTTAATTTTTTATTTATTGGATTTTCTTAAAACAAGGCCACCTGTATAATACATAGCATCAAGAAGTCCCAATCTCACTGTGTGCCCAGGGAAGCAGACTGTAATGAGACCATGTGGTCAGATGATGCCCCTCCCTCAGAGCTGGGACAGGTCTGAACTTTAGATACTTTGGTTCATCCAACTTGCAAAGGGGATTTGCCCAGGATTGAGCAACTTCTGGGGCTTTCCAGGTGGCTCAGTGGTAAAGAACCTGCCTGCCAAGCAGGAGACACAGGTTCGATCCCTGGGTTGGGAAGATCCCCTGGAGAAGGAAATGGCAACCCACTCCAGTACTCTTGCCTGGGAAATCCCATGGACAGAGGAATCTGGGGGGGTACAGTCCATGGGGTCACAAAGGGGTCAGACATGACCTAGCGACTAAATAGCAACAGCGGCAGAGCAACCTCTCAGGAAAGTTAAGCAGTGACTCTTCCTCCTCTTTCCAGTGTCTTCGCATGCCATAACTGTAGTTTGCTCCTTCATCATATTTACACAAGCATGTGGACACACATATACTTCCAGTTTCCAAGGTCTTGGGCTGTACTTCTCAGTAGTCTCAGCCCTTCTCCCGGAGGCCTCACTGGAATGAGTTCAGCATCACCAGCTCCTAGTCCAGGTCCTCACTGAATTTGTCCCTCCTCCTTCCCTCTCCCAATCAGAGAGGAAGCAGAGGCGAGATGGGAGGTTTCTCTGAGTCCTTCAAATCACACGGTTGGTGTGAGAAGCCCTAGTCCATCTGCATCTAGGTTCTACCCTATCCTGAACAAAATGAGAACACATTCATCTCCACTTAAATGCAGAGATTCTTCACTCTGTTGGTTCGGGTATAGATAACCTGCTCGGACAACTGAGAAGGCCCTGGGGGTTGCCCAGACCAGGTTTAAATGGCAAAGGACTGTTGGTGGTTTAAGTAACAGCAGTAAGTGAATCAGGAAGAATGCTGCACCCTCAGGACCCAGGGAAAGTTAGAGCCCATGGGTCCAAGCCTTTACAGACAGTGTTTCTAATTCAACATGTCTAGCTCTTGACTCTGCAGGCTTGGTTACGTCCTCCTCTATACACCTCTCCTCTTCACTTTTGTGACCATGCCCTCCTGGTTTTAATCCCTTTCTCTACTAAGAATAATAATAGCAACAGCAACAACAACTGTTTTCATGTTATAACCTATTTATCGAATGCTTCCTCTGTCTCAGACCTAGTGCTCAGTATATTTTGAAGCACTATCTCAAACATTAAGCCCTAACCTCTCACTTCATTCTCCCTCCTCTTTCTCTCCTATAGACTTAAAAACTACCTGTTAGCTAATCATTCCTGAATTGCTATCTCCAGCCCAGAATTCTTTTTTGCACTCCAGACCCACAATCTAACTGCCAAGCTGGCAACTCTTCTTAACTATTTCTTGGGCATCTCAAAGTGAGCTGTTCGAATCTTCCCTCAAGAGCAGCCACTTCTCCAGTGTTCCCTGGTACACTAAATGGCACCATGAAGACAAAAATATAGGGGTCATTCTGACACTTCCCTTCCCAGCGTGTCCTCCACCGATCTGTCATGACCATCTCCACAATGTACATCGAACCTGCCGCTCTATCCCTTCCACAGCCACCTCCCTTATGTGGACCAACGCCATCACCTTGGAGCCAGGCTTCCTGCTTTTATTCTTGGCTAATGCCAACCTCTTCTCTACAAAGCAGTCAGAATAATCTTTCCAAAGCAATGCACTTTTCAAAATAAGATGGTCTCTTACCTATACAAAACTTTTCATGTGGCTTCACAGGGCCTTAGAAGAGAATAGAATCTTCATGCAGCCTCCAGCCACCTCTGCAGGCTCACCTCCCACCACCTCCCTCTCCTTCCCTCTGCTTCAGCCACAACTCCTTCTCCTAAACACACCGATACTATCTCACTTCAGGATTCTCCCACAAGGTTGCTCTCTCTGCTCTCTTGATGTCAGCCTCCCTCCCTAAACTCTCCCTCTTTTTTTCCAACAAAAAGAACAAGTGAAAATGTAGTAAGACAAAATTGGGAAAAGGAGAACAGGGAAAGGGGGAAGATTATGTGAATTAAATTTCTCAGCTTTCATAAAAGGCAGATACCACTTAGAATTTATATAACATGAAATAGAGGAACAAGACTTCAGAACATAAATGACAAATAGGTCATTCGTTGGAATGGGATAGATGTCAGGAATGAGGCAGACTTTACTTTTCACTTTATACACTTATATACTTATACATTTTTATTAACAAGTGCATGCATAATGTTGATAATAAATACAATGAGATGAGAGGAAAATAGTAATGCTAATTTAAAAATTCCCATCTCGTTCTAATCCAGGACCTGGTATGCATGCTGAGGCCTCTTCCCCAGCTGCCATAACTGTCAGAGGCCAGAGGCAAAATTCCCCTTTCCAGGGCCAGCTCCTCTGCAATTGCCTTGGTGTGATAGGGCTAAAATCCATAACACCTCCCCATGTAACTGACCCTAGGCTGTAGGCCTCTCTGGCATATTTTTGAATGTGCCATATATTTTAATATGAATATTTTGACTCACCCTTTGTGAGGAGAAGGACCCCACAGAGCTAGCATGATGCCTGGAATATGGTATTCAGTACACATTTGCTGAATGCTGTTGTTGTTTAGGGCTTCCCTGGTAGCTCAGCTGGTAAAGAATCCACCTGCAATGCAGGAGACCTGAGTTCGACCCCTGGGTTGGGAATATCCCCTGAAGAAGGGATAGTCCAGTATTTTGGCCTGGAGAATTCCATGGACTGTATAGTCTGTGGTGTCAAAAAGTTGCTAAGTTGTATCTGACTCTTTGACCCCAAGGACTGTAGCCCTCCAGGCTCTCTAACCGTAGGATTTCCCAAGCAAGAATACTGGAGTGGGTTGCCATTTCCTTCTCCCGGGGATGTTCCCAATCCAGGGATCAAACCCAAGTCTCTGATGTCTCCTGCCTTGGAAGGCAGATTCTTTACCACTGCGCCACCTGGGAAACCCAAGTCTGAGTGCCTATGGTAGGCATTTCCAGGTATCAGTTGGTGTGTATATGTGCGTGCTCAGTCATGATAGCCCCAGACTCCACAGGTGAAGGACTCAGTCCCACTGAAGACAGTGAAGACCGCCCCCACTTCAGATGCCAATTTCCAGTCCAGGTCGTCTGTCACCTGTGCTTCTGGCTTTCAGCTAGAGGTTGTAACTTCTAATGACCCCTTTCATGGTTTTGATTAATTGGCTAGAGTGGCTCACAGAACTCAGAGAAGTGTTTCACTTCCTAGATTACTCATTTATTATAGCTCAAGGATAGCCAGATGGAAGAGAGGCATAGGACAAGGTATATGGGAAGGGGCATAGAGCTCCCAGGGACCCTCTTGGTGTGCCGTTCTCCCTGAATCTCCACATGTTCACTAACCTGCAAGCTCTCAAACCATGTCCTTTAGGGATTTTATGGAGGCTTCATTACATAATCATGATTGATTAAATCATTGGCCATTGGTGAGTGTATCAACCTCCAGTCCCTCTCCCCTCCCCAGAAGTCAGGGGATGGGGCTAAATGTTCCAACCCTCTGAGCACATGGTTGGATCCCTTGAGAACTAGTTCTTATTAAGTTACCTAAGTGCTTTCCAAAAGTTCCCTTATTAGTATAACAGAAGACACCTTTATGGCAGTCATCCTGTAGGAAATTCGAAAGGTTTTAGGAGCTCCTTTCCAGGCATGGGGACAAAGACCAAGTGTGTATTTCTTATTTTAAATCCCAATATCACAATAGGTCAGCTTGCAGTGTGGCAGCTGCTTTCCCTAACAGCACACAAATAAAAGAGAGGGAAATGGAAGCTGGTCTTTTGGAAACCTAATCTCAAAAATGTCATCCAATTACTTTTGCCATATCCATTTCCAGTAGTCATGTATGGATGTGTGAGCTTGACCATTAAGAAGGCTTAACACTGAAGAACTGATGCTTTTGAACTGCGGTGCTAGAGAAGACTCTTGAGAGTCCCTGGGCTGCAAGGAGATCCACCCAGTCAATCCTAAAAGAAAACAACCCTGAATATTCATTGGAAGGACTGATGCTGAAGATGAAGCTCCAATACTTTAGCCACTTGATATGAAGAGCTGACTCATTAGAATAGACCCTGATTCTGGAAAACATTGAAAGCAAGAGAAGAAGGGGATGACAGAGGATGAGATGGTTGGATAGCATCACCGACTCAGTGGACATGAGTTTGAGCAAGCTCCAGGAGATAGTGAATGATAGTCTGGAGTGGTTCAGTCCAGGGGGTCGCAAAAAGTCGGACATGACTGAGTGACTGAAAAACAACAGTTTATTAGAAGCAAGTCACTAGATTCAACTCACACTCAAAGAAAGTGAAAGTGAAGTCGCTCAGTCATGTTCAACTCTTTGCGACCCAATGGACTGTAGCCTACCACGATCCTCCATCCGTGGGATTTTCCAGACAAGAGTACTGGAGTGGGTTGCCATTTTCTTCTCCAGAGGATCTTCGCAACCCAGGGGTCAAAGCTGGGTCTCCCATATTGTGGGCAGACGCTTTACCATCTGAGCCACCAGGCAAGTGGTTACACACACACTCAAAGGGAAGGGATGAAACCTAGCCATGACTACCAGGGGCCAGGGGACTTTGGGGCCATCCCAGAAGCTGCCTACCAGGGTGGGCAGGTGGGCACTCCATGTTTTTGTGTATAAGTTTGCCTCCTTATTGTTAAAGCTATATAGTATTCTAAAGTAGAAATGTAGGAATTAGATTTGAACAATTCCCTATTATTATTAATTTCCCACTAATTTTGCAGTAATCATTCTTAAACACATACATTTTCACATTTATCCAATGATTTCCTCAGGAATTATTTCTAGAAGTGATATTGCTGGAGCAAAGGATCTGAACAATTTAATTATTCCTGTATATTATTCAATTGCCTTCCACAAATGTTGTACCAATTTACCTCTCAATGATTTCTGGCTAATACTTTACGTATTAAACATTGAAATGTTTTAATATTACTTTTCTACTCCCCATAAGAAATACGGGGATGGTGCCACCCTTCTCAAGGTTTCTTCCCCATGATCCTTTGATAACTCCTCCACTCAGGTATTTGAGGCTGTGCAGATGCAACCTCTATAACTGCATACTTCACTTAATTCCTCCCCTTTGCAGTTTTTCTTCTTCAGAGAGATGCTGGAAGTATTAGATAGGATAGGCTACGTTATGCTGCAGTAGCAGAAATTTCAATGGCTTACACGTGAACATTTATTTCTTGTTCACATAAAGTTGGTTTAGATTTTGAAGACTCTCCATAACAGCTTTGCTCCCTATGGGGGTTTAGAGCTACCAGCTTCTATCAGATGGTTCTACCAGATAAATACGTAGTATCCTTGGTTGAAGTAGGGGAAAAAAGTAAGCTGAAGAGGTTAAGTAAGAGCTTTTAACCACCTCAGCCAGGAGCTGACTTGTGTCATTTCACTCAAAGAAAGAGTCATGCAGCCCCACCCAAAGATTTTGGTGAACATTCAATTATTAATCACATTTTTAACATTATTAAATATTGAGTAAAACCAATAAACCTTTATTATTAAGTTGTCATAGTTGATACGAATAAACATATGCTGACAAATACATGCATTGATAATTTATTTCATATCTATTAAAATATATCTCCATCACAAAACACCACAGGTAAGTACAGTTTTACACATAACAGAGACCTCTCTCCATGGGCCCAGATATTGTCAGCAAATCAGCCAACTTGCCCTGACTTTGATCTTCTGAGGAAAGTCATATAAAAATAGAGAAGTCAAATCGTAAGTCTGTAGCCTTGCACTGCTTCCTGCAGGCAGACCTGTGCCACTTCACTCCACATGTTGAAATGGCTGCTGCCAGATGATGTATTTTTGAAGTCGACACAACTTGGCAGTGGGCTTTTCCACCTCTCCTGTTTCTAATCATCTGCTGCCTGGGCATGTCAGGGTCAGGCTTAAAGACTTGCTAGAACTGGAGTCAAGATTTACGAGAACGAGATGTAACCAGGCCTCTCCCAGAGGTTTGGGAAGAACAGCTGGAGTCTGGCCCTTAGCATCATGACAAGGACTATTAAAAACTAAAGCAGTTTTTTTTTTTTTCCTTTTTTAAAGATGAGTATAGCAAGGCAAAAAGTAACTCCAAAGAAATATCAAAGGCATCCTCAGAAGGGGCACCTTTAAAGCAAAAGATTGGAACAGCTCTGCCTCACTACTTCCCTCACATTTCAAACTCTTTGTAAACAAAAGGCAAAAATTATTAGGTTTGAGTGGTGGATTTTTCCCCCTTGACCCATTCCTGAATGGAGTTGAATCATTCCCACTCACAGCAGTGAGGGGCTGTTTTGTTCTCCAGGCCCCACCCGGTGCTGAGGTAATGCGCCCGGCTGTGTTTTTCTGATGAGTGTGCTAGGGAGGGTCCTCTCCGGGAGGAGGCAAGCTGCTGCCCCAGGCTTCCAGGGTGGATGGCAGGCGGCGGGGAGGCAGAGGAGTGGAAGGACTGACGGCCCACGCTGAGCACCACGAAGTTCACCTCATCCATCCTCCTCTCATCCCACTGCTCCCCCCAGCCCCCTACCCCCATCATGCACTCCAAGACCATCTTTCTGAGGACTCACCACTCACCCCAGAGAGTTCTAGTTTCTGGAAACTGGTTCCTGTGGTCACACCTCCCATGTGTGTCTAAGGCCCCCCACCCGACTTCACCTCCTAAGGAAGAGGAAGCCTGAACAGATAACCCAGCACATGATTCTGACCTTCCAAGGAGCAGCCCTGTCCTCTTCTCCCTGGGACCCTTTTTTTTTCTTGAGTGTTTTTATTTACCTGTTTGATTTAATGTTGTTTGTATGTGTGAACATGTCAGAAGACCAGGTAGAGAGAGAGTTTTCAATAAAATGAAAAGAAAAGCATTCCATTTACTCAATCCCTTAAGTAAAGTACTGCTTAAAATTCTCCAAGCCAGACTTCAGCAATACATGAACCGTGAACTACCAGATGTTCAAGCTGGTTTTAAAAAAGGGAGAGGAACCAGAAATCAAATTGCCAACATCCACTGGATCATCAAAAAAGCAAGAGAATTTCAGAAAAACATCTATTTCTGCTTTATTGACTATGCCAAAGCCTTTGACTGTGTAGATCACAATAAACTATGGAAAATTCTGAAAGAGATAGGAATACCAGACCACCTGACCTGCCTCCTGAGAAACCTGTATGCATGTCAGGAAGCAACAGTTAGAACTGGACATGAACAACAGACTGGTTCTAAATAGGAAAAGGAATACGTCAAGGCTGTATATTGTCACCCTGCTAATTTAACTTATATGCAGAGTACATCATGAGAAACGCTGGGCTGGAGGAAGCACAAACTGGAATCATGATTGCCAGGAGAAATATCAATAACCTCAGATATGCAAATGACACCACCCTTATGGCAGAAAGCAAAGAAGAGCTAAAGAGCCTCTTGATGAAAGTGAAAGAGGATAGTGAAAATGTTGGCGTATAGGTCAACATTCAGAAAATGAAGATCATGGCATCCGGTCCCATCACTTCATGGGAAATAGATGGGGAAACAGTGGAAACAGTGGCTGACTTTATTTTTCTGGGCTCCAAAACCACTGCAGATGGTGATTGCAGCCATGAAATTAAAAGGCATTTTACTCCTTGGAAGGAAAGTTATGACCAATCTGGACAGCATATTAAAAAGCAGAGACATTACTTTGTCAACAAAGGTCTGTCTCGTCAAGGCTTTGGTTTTTCTAGTGGTCATGTATGGATGTGAGAGTTGGACTATAAAGAAAGCTAAGTGCCGAAGAATTGATGCTTTTGAACTGTGGTGTTGGAGAACAGTTTTGAAAGTCCCTTGGACTGCAAGGAGATCCAACCAGTCCTTCCTAAAGGAGATCAGTCCTGGGTGTTCATTCGTAGGTCTGATGTTAAAGCTGAAACTCCAATACTTTGTCCACCTGATGCAAAGAGCTGACTCATTTGAAAAGACCCTGATGCTGGGAAAGATTGAGGGCAGGAGGAGAAGGGGATGACAGAGGATGAGATGGTTGGATGGCATCACCAACTCAATGGACATGGGTTTGGGTGGACTCTGGGAGTTGGTGATGGACAGGGAGGCCTGGCGTGCTGTGCTTCATGGGGTCACAAAGAGTCAGACACAACTGAACTGAACTGAACTTACTGCCTCCACCCCACTTTTCCTCCCCAACCCAAAACACACAATTTTCTTTTCTCCCTGTTTCCCTCCTTAATGCCTTTACTTATCCCATTGATTTCCACTGTTTTGTGCTACTTGGGAATTATTTTAACTTAAAGTATTAAGTATATAGTTTCTTTGGAAAAATGAGAAACATATATACAGATAAATTTTTGCAAGTAATTTCTTAAACCCTTCTTGGTATTTTATAAAAATTGTAAGTAAATTTGGTATTTTTAAATAATGTCATTGTCTTTTACGTGAAAGCAACTTTAGTGAAAGACCATGATTGAGAATTCCCTGGTGGTCCAGTGGCTAATGCAGGGGCCCTGGGTTCAAATCCTGGTCAGGGAACTAGATCCCACATGTCGCAACTAAGAGTTTACTTGCTGCAACTAAAATTCCCTGGGTACTGCAGCTGAGACCCTCTGCAGCCAAACAAGTAGGTATATATTATAAAAACAAATATTTAAAAAATTGAGACTAAAGATGATATATTCCTAATGAGTCAGTGGGAACCATAGGAGCAGCATAGATTCCTTTAATTTAAGGAAAATTGTTAAGTAAACCTACATTGCTGCAAACTATTTATTTAAATTTAAATTCAAATATATCTTGATCTATTCAAAGACTTTGATTTGCTCTCTATTTGGTAATTGATATTTTGGTACATATTTCCCTTGAGAAATGGAAAAAAAGATGGGAGTGAGGTAGCATCTTCTTTCTTTAAAGGAGGTTAGAGGCTTCGTGTATTGTGCAAGATAAGCAAAAAAGCCATTTTCTGGTTCTTTCTCATCATGAGTGAAGAAAACGTCAGCTAAGTATCAAGAAGTCTGTGCAAACTATTTAAATTACTTTAAAAAACACAATTCATCTAAAACCATCTTTTGAAGTGGTGAGAAATTGGTCATGAAAAATTTTAATTTGGTAATAAATAATAGCTTTACAAAATGTACCCTGAAAAATCTTCTAATATTTGGTTGAAAGCATTTAACCTCCCTAGCCTCCAAAATAAAAATGTTCCTTATTGCTAAACAAGGGGAAAAAATCAACTTATTTGAATTTATTAGCCTGAGATTTTAAAAAGTATAAAAATGGGGTGCTAGTGGTAAAGAACCCACCTGCCAATGCAGGAGATGTAAGAGATGTGGGTCCAATCCCTTGGTCAGGAATATCTCCTGAAGAAGGGCATTGCAACCCACTCCAGTATTCTTACTTGGAGAATTCTATGGACAGAGAAGCCTAGTGGGCTACATCCCATAGGGTCTCACAGAGTCAGACATGACTGAAGCGACTTAGCACTCAAGTAAAAATGGATAGTCTTCTTTATAATGCTTTGTCTGGAGGCTTGCCTGCTTCTTCCTCTTTGAGGATACCTAAACAGATGTCTTCCAACCTGATGGGCTTCCCCGCAGGGCTCTGCTTCAGTCTATCCCCAAGGGGGACAGGGTTTGGCTAGCCCCTGTAATTGGATGTTTTTGTATGGCTTGGCTAATGGCATTGGCAGAAATCTGGAAGGTGGAAAGCCAAGTTCTTCTGGGATAGGATTGTGGAGAAGGCAGCAGAGCCACTCCAGGTAAGATATTCTGGCTCTACAGTGAGCAACTGCCCAACGCAGGGCCAGTAACAGGGGACACTCAGCCACCCAGGCCCTTCTTTTTCCTCTTCTGTTCCCCTCTCTTCGCCTCCCACATTCCGTTTCCTCTCTGGGGCCCTCTGTTTTCTCTCTCTTATTTTTGCTCCATTCTTTTGTCCCTTATGCCTACAAATGGCAACAATTGGCAAGAGAAAGTGAAAGTGAAGTCGCTCAGTCATGTTGGACTCTTTGCAACCCCATGGACTATAGCCTACCAGGCTCCTCCATCCATGGGATTTTCCAGGCAAGAGTACTGGAGTGGGTTGTCCAGAAAATGGACCTTCTGCTCCCTAAGGTAACTGAGGTTTCTTGAAACCAAATATCTTCATCAGTCAAATATTTATTGAGGGTCTACTATATACCATGCCAAATATTTGGTATTCAAAGTCCATTCAGCCTTTAGAGCATGTATGTCTTGTCGGGAAGATAGTCAGGCAGATGATTATACAGATTATATCCCATTGGGATAGGAAGAATGATGAAGATGGCGTATCAGTCAAGGTGTGATACAGAAGCCAATCTCACTGTATAAAAACGTTAATATAAAATTAGGGGATGACGGGCCTACTGGAAGAGATAGGAGAGCAGATACCAGGAAAGCTTTTCCTGAGGGTCAAGAGATTGACAGAGAAGATGGCAAACTGAGTACCTGAGTGTGGATGGAGGAACCAAGCTCTCAGGAGCCTTCAGAGGGGTGTGTGAAGCCCGCACAAGCACAGACTGGGGGCTCAGGGAGAGGGCTGGCAAGCTGCCATGCCTGATCCCACACCTTACTGAGAACAGTGATCTCCACTTCACCTCCACTCCCGAATCTCACGAGGTACTCTCATTGGCAAGGTCATATCTGGAGCTGTACAGGGGAAGTGATTCTAGTAAATAAATTTCCAGCCTTAGACAGAAATGGTGGTGGTCCTGATGGACAATGGGGTGCAGATGACTACAGAAAGTCCATGATGGGTAAGGAAATTGTGCTACAGAACTCAGAGAAAATTAGGGTCCTCTCACCCAGGTGAGAGAGGAAGAGAAGGAGTCTGAAGGAGAGGAGGGGTTAAAGAATGAGTCAGCCAAGCCAGGAGAGGAACAGAGGGCACACCAGGTTGAAGGCACAGTGTGAGCAGAACCTCAGAGGGGAGCTACAGCA
This sequence comes from Oryx dammah, assembly GCF_014754425.2. Lineage (NCBI taxonomy): Eukaryota > Metazoa > Chordata > Mammalia > Artiodactyla > Bovidae > Oryx > Oryx dammah. Next base: position 36,746,531 of record NW_024070210.1, read on the forward strand.
AGAATGTGCAAGGAATTAATTGAAGTTAATTGTAGCAAGGTCCTCCTCCAATTTTACTTTTGCTTTTAATCAGAAAATCAAAGTACTTTTCCCCCCTTTTAAACAGAATCATTCAAGAGCCTCCAAGTATTCATCTAGTGAAGACTTCGGATTTACTCAGCAGGTGGCAATAAAACAACATGGTTAAGAGTGTGGGCTCTAGAATCAAACTGGGGACACAACTGCATCACTTACTAGCTGCGTGATTTCAGGCGAGTTACTTAACTTCTCTGAACCTCTGTCTTTTTGTTTGTGAAATGCCAGCAATCACCTCTTTTTGAGGTTTTGATGAATAACTAAGCTGTTCTTCCCTGATAGCTCAGTTGGCAAAAAAAAATCCACCTGCTGTGCAGGAGATCCCGGTTCAATTCCTGGGTTGGGAAGATCCCCTAGAGAAGGGAAAGGCTACCCACTACAGTATTCTGGCCTGGAGAATTTCATGGACTGTCTAGTTCATGGAGTCGCAAAGAGTCGGACATGACTGAGAAACTTTCACTTTCTTTCATGAACATTCTAAAAGATATTAGCCATTATTATTTTTATATTTTTGACACTATAGGAGATCTTAACTTCTTACAATTTCTCATTTGTTTAATCATATATTAATAATCATAAAAATAGTGAATATGAATGTTATATGAATAATTCATATACTCATAATTGATCTTCAAGGTTCAAAAGCATAAGGAACCCTGATGTTAAAATTATAACAATAATTACAAGAATAAAAATAATAATTCTACAAATTCAACTCAATTTATCTTCATCAGATTCACAAAGGATATTCATTTCATCATAGTTTTTATATATGTAAAGAAATTCCTGGTACTTCAAAGTTACAAAAAAATTTAATGACAGTTATTACCTGATACAGCTTTCCTTTGCTGACAATAAAGACTATCCATATTTGAAAGGCATTATTTGTGCAGAAACTCTTGCAAATGGCAACCTCAAATCTTCTCCCAGATTTAGATTTTAAAATAAAACAGAAAAATCATAAAATTACACCATTTAAGCACAAAGGCAAGAATCATAAACATTGGATAGTAAAAGCATTTTTATCTATTTTTATACCATTAAACAATTACATTTCAACTTATATTTTCCTGTACCTTTGTCTTCTTCCCAAGTACGATGGTATTTTCAGGATATTTGCTTTACACTATCTCTGGTGGCTCAGTTGGTAAAGAATCTGCCTACAATGAAGAAAACCTGGGTTTGATCCCTGGGTGGGGAAGATCCCCTGGAGAAAGGAATGGCAACCCACTCGTCTTGCCTGGGAAACCCCATTGACAGGGAAGCCTGGAGGGCTGCAGTCCATGAGGTCACAAAGAGTCAGTCACAACTGAGTGACTAACACTTTCACTTTCATACTTTTTACTACATAATTTGCTGGGAAAAAATTAAATCACATGCATCACTTGTAAAATAGGTAATAGGAAAATGTGTCTATATATCGTGCTCACTTCAGCAGTCTATATATTATGAATATTATTGAGACCGGAATCAAAATGAATCAAACAAGCTAAAATAAGATTTTATTTACCTAAAATAGCTCCATTATTGTATACCACACACATTATAACATCATTTTTAAAAGAACCTCCAAGAAGTATTAAGAGATAGCATAATTTTAAAAGGGAAAATTAGTCAGAAAAGATTGAAAAACTGCTACAGGCAAGGAGGGGTTTTATGCAAAGAATGAAGGATGGATTAAAGAAGAAGAATATTGAGACAAAGAGAACAATTAGAGGATGATTAGTAGAATCCATGAAGAAGGGTGAAAACCTGAATTCAGAGTTGTAATAGGGTTCACTGGAGAGGAGAGATGAAGAACAATTTTAGGAGACAAAATTTGCAGGATACATGATGGAGTGATGTGCCAGAGAGAAAAGTCATAGATGGTTCCCAGTTACTATGTGGCAAGTAGGTAATAAGTGCTGGGGGGAGGAATCCTCAGGAGAGAAGATAATGACCTTAGTTTTAGACAATCAAGGAAGCCGGATTATTTTTTTCTTCCTAGTTGAATACATATCTCCTTTTCTTCCCTCTTTTTCCCTTTCTTCTACTCCACTTAGCCCCTTTTCCTTTATTCTGATAATAATGACTTACAAAAACTCAGAATATATCTTGAGAGGCTCTGGATTGAGGATAGTGTGGGCGTTTATGTCCAACTCTTAGCAACCCCATGAATTGTAGCCCACCAGACTCCTCTGTCCATGGAATTCTCCAGCCAAGAATACTGGAGTGGGTCACCATTCCCTTCTCTAGAGGAATCTTCCTGATCCAGAGATTGAACCCAGATTTCCTGCATTGCAGACAGATTTTTTATTATCTGAGCCACCAGAGAGATAAGGCATATTTTACAAAGCAAGTGGCTCTTCTCAACTTGTAAGCTCAGCCACCTTAGCTATAATTGATAGACCCAAGCTCTGATATGCTTAAATGTCTAACACATCAGACTAGAAACCACTTGACAGAACTTTTGGTTGGGTTTGTCTTAGTGCCCATCATAAGGAAGGGCCTCAATGTATTACTGTAAAGGGAAGAAAGGTGAGAAGAATGGGAAAAAATGGTGGAAAGAATGGAAATGGAAGGAAGAAAGAAAACAGAAAATGGAATGAGAGGAAGATAAAGCCATTTTGACATGCTAAAATACCCAGTTAATTCAGAGGATATTTCCAGGAAAAATTCTCATTAACCTGAATGAGGTTCATGTGCCTGAATCTTTTCTATGACAGTGATGCTGTAAAGTTAAGGATTTATGATCTGCCAAGAGTACAATTCAGCAAGAAAGGAAGATTTGAACCAATATAAATTGAATAACTTAAAAAATAATTTTCTATTAACAAAAAAGAAGTAAAAGAATATATGCCAAATAAGCAATACATGGGTATTAGATTAGATGCTAGGAAAAATGCCCTGATGGTGGAGGTACTGATATTCCCAAAAACATCCCTAAGGGAGGATATTTCAAGTCTATGTTGAGATTTTATAGGAAAGCCACAAAGGAAAAAAGAAAACATACAATATGACATGTACAGATAAGTAATTCCGAAGGTGATTGGAAGGCAGATCTCGCCTCATGTTTCATTTTCCAGGTACATTTATTTCTTTAATGATCTTTTTTTCATGTGAGCCAATGATTAAAATTTTGAGTTGTGATTATGATTATTCATCTATCTTTTCAAACAAAATTTTTAACTTGAAAACCTTTTTGTCTCATTCCCTGAATGGCCTCATTTTTGAAATCTCATACCCAGTGAAGGTTTAAATCATCATACTCCACATTCAATAACTATAGACAAGTTTAAAGGAACATGTTCTTCAGAGTAAAAACCCAGACACCATTAGGAAGTCACAACACAAACACTCCTGTTGCTATTTTAGTGTTTTCTCTGCGCCTACATCTCTGGCCACATCTTCGGAGATGAACCAAATGAAGTGGTCCGGCTACAGGGGTTAAGAGCTGCAAATGCTTAATAAAAACGTTACTCTAAGAGGACCAAAATGAAGGATTAAAGGACAAACTAAGCAGGACTTCCTTACGCCAGGGACTCATAAGATCTTTTATGGTGAAGATTTTTCAGGGCTTCCAGGTCAGCATCTGACCTTGCCTCAGGCAAAACACTTTTCTGGTCCAATTCTCTTGCCTGGTTTTGGAAAGCACTGAAAAATCTGATGTACAGAAACCCCAAATGCAAGTCCCAGCATCCCAATTTTTAATTTTAAAGGACACCAAATTGCCATAAAGTCCTCAAGAAGCATAATTTCTAAGCAAGCGGCTCTTAGTGGAGAAAGAACACTCTCAATACACCCTGCTGAAACCATTATTTGCAGCAAATCCCAGATTTTTTTTTTTCCGGGTTATTATGAAGGTTTTGCCCATTCACATGTGAACTGTAAACAGACTGACAGATGGAATCCTTTTGTATAAACAATTTCAGATACACTACTCCTCCACGGCTGTGTCAGTTGTTTACAGTATCAAAAAGCCGCAGATATGCCTAAAAGTAAGGAAAGTCCGTATTTCTGCCAAACATTTGCACAACATCCATCCAGAGTTTGTACCCGGGTGCTCAGAGTGTTGCTGATGAAACCCAGTTTCTCAAGTGTATTTACGACCACTATGTCAACCAGACTCCCCAAGAACCTTCTGGGAGCACCTCCTTCCAGAGTAGCATGAGTCTTTGTGAGGGGGCCACAGAGATGGCAACACCCATCTAAAAGCAAGCTGGGAAAGACAGGGCTTCAGAGAAATACAACAACAGACAAACAGAAAAGCTCACCTCCTCTCTTCACAGTTTCTCCTCCCAGGCTCAGTATACTTTCTCCAAGGGGAAGGGTTCATTTCTCTTTTTCCCTGTCACCCAAATTCAACAGTCTTTGGGAACTTCTTTTGCAAACAGCCCACATCTAGTGTTAAAGAATCTGTCTGCTAGTGTAGGAGACATAAGAGACAGGAGTTCGATCTCTGCCAGGAAGATTCCCTGGAGGAGGGCACAACAACTTACTTCAGCATTCTTGCCTGAAGAACCCCATGGACAGAGGAACCTGGCAGGCTACAGTCCATAGGGTCGCAAAGAGTCAGACACGACTGAAGCAACTTAGCATGCACACACATACACACTCATTTTAGATTTCTCTCCCTCACCCCCTTCAGCCATTTAGGCACCTTAATTCTTAATTCCGCTAAGGGGAAATTTCTACTAAGGGGATCCTCTTCCCTGGCTATTTAAGCTAGTTGGAATCTCCTTTTCATTTTTGTCACGTTCCCTCCTATCCCAAAGTTCAGCTTTTCTGTGAAAATGCTTGGCTTCAAAAACTGTGTTTTTTAAACATATTCTCCAAATTGGTAGAACTGAGACAACTTTATCTTGATCCATCCACCTTAACCTTAAAAGCTGTTTGAGATATAATTCACAAGGAATAAAATTCATTCCTTTAAAGTGTACAGTTCAGTGGTTTATAGTACAGTTTACAGTCACAGAGTTGTGCAACCATCAATACCATCTATTTTAGAACATTTTCATTGTCCCCAAATGAGACCTTGTATTCATTTAGAGCCAATCCCCATCCCCCACCTCACCCCACCCCAACTACCCCAGCCCTAGGCAACCACTAATCTTCTTTCTTTCTCTATCCGTTTCCTTATCCTGGACATTCATATGAGAAGAATTATACAATATGTGGTCTCTTGTGATTCACTTCTTTCATTTAACATAATGTTTTCAAGGTTCATTCATGTTATAGCATATGTCAGATTTCTCTTTCTTTCTGTTGTTAAATAATATTCTATTATATGAACATATTCCCAGGGGACACAATGGTGACAGAATCCGCCTGCCAATGCAGGAGATACAAGGGACACAAGTTCAGTCCCTTGGTCGGGAAGATCCCCTGAAGTAGGAAATGGCACCCCACTCCAGTACTCTTGCCTGGAGAATCCCATGGACAGAGGAGTCTGGCGGGGTCACAAAGAGTCGGACCTGACTGAGCACACATCATTTTATTTTATCCATTCATAACTTGATGGACATGTGGACAGTTTCTACTGTTGATTATAATGAGTAATGCTACTACGAACATTTGTATACACAATTTTATGTGGATATATGTTTTGCTTTCTCTTGGGTGTTTAGGTAGGAGTTGAATTGTGGGGGAATAGGCAATGGCACCCCACTCCAGTACTCTTGCCTGGAAAATCCCATGGACAGAGGGGCCTGGTGGGCTGCAGTCCGTGGGGTCGCTAAGAGTAGGACACGACAGAGCGACTTCACTTTCTTTTTTCACTTTCATGCATTGGAGAAGGAAATGGCAACCCACTCCAGTGTTCTTGCCTGGAGAATCCCAGGGACGGGAGAGCCTAGTGGGCTGCCATCTATGGGGTCGCACAGAGTCGGACATGACTGAAGCGACTTAGCAGCAGCAGCAGCAGCATAACAGAGCAGATTAACTCTACAATTAATCTTTTGAGGAACTGCCAAACTGTTTTCCAAAGTGGCTACAACATTTCATATCCCCACTATTAATATATGAGTGTTCCAACTTCTCAACATCCTTGTCAGCACTCACTATTATATGTATTTTTATTATAGCCATCTACTGGGTATACAAGACTCTGATGCTGGGAGGGATTGGGGGCAGGAAGAAAAGGGGACGACAGAGGATGAGATGGCTGGATGGCATCACCAACTCGATGGACGTGAGTTTGAGTGAACTCCGGGAGATGGTGATGGACAGGGAGGCCTGGTGTGCTGCGATTCATGGGGTTGCAAAGAGTCAGACACGACTGAGCAACTGAACTGAACTGAACTGAACTGAACTGAACTGAACTGAACTGGGTATGCAATAGCATCTCATAGTTTGGGTTTGCATTTCCATTATGGCTAAAGATTTTTAGTATCCTTTAATGTGTTCAGTTCCCATCTGGGTATCATTTTTGGAGAAATAGCTTTCAAAACTTTTGCTCATTTTTAAATTGTTGTCTTTTTATTACTGAATTGTAAGAGCTTTTCATATATTCTGGATACAAGTCCCTGATCAGACATATGATATACAAATATTATCCATGTTGTCTTTTTACTCTGTTGATGCTATCACTTGCAGAATGAAAATTTTTAAGTCCAAGTTACCTATTTTTTTTCCTTTGTCACTTGAACTTCAGTGTTCAATTTGCCCAGACCAAAGTTATAAATATTTACTGCTGTGTTTTCATTAATAGTTTTATAAGTTTAGCTCTTATATTTAGGTCTGTATCCATTTTGAGTTAATTTGGGGGTTAGTATAAGGAAGAAGGTCTTCCCCAATGGCTCAACAGTAAAGAACCTGCCTGCAATGCAGAGATGCAGAAGACTCTGGTTTGATCCTTGGAAGACCTCCTGCAGGAGGAAATGGCAACCCAGTCCAGTATCTTTGCCTGAAAAACACGGACAGAGGAGCTAAACAGGCTCAGATCCAGAGGGTCACAAAGAGTCAGACACGACTAAGTGACTAAGCACACATAGGAAGGAAATCTGCACGCATTGTTTTGCCTGTGGGTTTCCAGTTGCCCCAGAAAGAGAGACTATCTTTCTTCCACTGAATAGTTTTGGCACCCTGTCAAAAATCATAAGCCTAAGAGTTTTAAGATCTGGATTCTCAGTTCTATTTAATTGATTGATATGTCTATCTCACGTGAGTACTACATTGCCTTGATTTCTGTAGCTTTGCAGTAAGTAAATCACTATGTATGAGTCCTCCAACTTTGTTTTCTGGATCCCTCGCATTCCTATATGAATTTTAGGACCACCTTGTTAATTTCTACAAAAAAGCTACTGGACTTTTGATAAGGACTAAATTGGTCTATACATCAATTTGAGGATATTAATAATATTAAATCTTCCAATCCATGAATATAGAATGCCTTTCCATTTATTTAATTATTTGATTTCTTTCAACAACACTTTGTATTTATTAGAATGCAAAATTGGACTTCTGCTAAACCTCTACTGAAGTATTTTATTATTTTTGATGCGATTATAAATGGAATTTTCCTTAATATTATTTTAATAATGTTCATTGCCTTATATTGAAATTCTATTTATTTTTGAATAGTAATCTTGAATCTTACAACTTTGTCAAGCTTATTCATTTGCTTTATCTGGGGTTTGGGATTTTGTTTGGTTTTGTGTTTTTGTGGTATAATTAACATACTACATCATATTAGTTTCTTATTTTCTTCTTTTTGATTCCTTCAGCTCAGTCACTCAGTCATGTCTGACTCTTTGCAACCCCATGATCTGCAGCACACCAGGCTTGATTCCTTAAGATTTTCTATATACAAGATCATGTCCTCTGCTAACAAAGATTTACTTCTTCCTTTCCAATTCAGATGCATTTGATTTCTTTCCTTTTTAAATGGACCTTGCTAGATTCTCCAGTACAATTGTCAATAGAAATGACAAGAAGGGAGTCTTTCACTGTTAAGAATTATAGTAACTCTAGGCTTTTTATAGATGACCTTTATCACATTAAGGAAGTTCCTTTCTATTCCTAGTTTGCTATGTGTTTTTAATCATGAAAGGACATGTGATTTTGTCAAATGCTTTTTCTACATCCATTAATATAATAACGTGGATTTTCCCCCCTTTATTCTATCAATAAATTACATTGATTGATTTTTTAGAGGTTATACCAGCCTTGCATTTCTGTGATAAATCCACTTGGTCACGGTATATAATGCTATTACAAAAGCATTTTGAAATATGTTCTTTTTAAGTAAAAAAATGGAAGATATATTGAATTTCCAATCCTAGAATTCACTATTTATACGTAATGCCAGCTGGAGGAATGACCTTCTTAATGTGACCTGAGTTCTCAGGAGTACACTCAGGAAACCAAGCAGTTTCATAGCAACAAATAAATAATTTCCACAGGTGCCTTATACCTGATTCATTGGGAAACTCTGGGAGTGGTGAGTAAATATTAATTGAATATTGGTCTAAATTTAAGCTTTAAAAATATACAAATGATGCGTTATAAATAAAAATAATTAAGATGGGAGAGTGATGGGTGGGGAGAAAGAATCACCGAACAATCTGAAAATATAAATATCCAGATAGGGACTTTCTTGGTGGTCCAGTGGCTAAGACTCCATGTTCCCAAAGTAGGTGGTCAGAGTTTGATTCCCAGTCAGGGAACTAGATCTCAGATACTGCAACTAAGACTGGCACAGTCAAGTAAAGTAAATAAATATTTTTTTAAATATCCAGAGAATAAAGCTAATTTTAAAAAATGACAATAAAACTGCAGCTTCCAGGTAACTTTCAGACCACTGACTTAAAATAATTTCTATCACAAATTAATGTGAAAAAATAAATAAAAGTAGAACAGATGGAAACTGATGCTCAAAGAAGTTAGATAAATCTACCAAAGTCAGATCAGCTGACTCCCAGTCCACTTTCCCTTCTATGGGGGTCACTTCTCCTTAACAATGATGATCAAATGTGTCTAACCAGCACTTTAAAGTTTTCAAATGCTTCATCCAATGGCCTATTTACAGCATCACCTGCCTCAGATATTAGTTAAGGAAAGACCCTGAGTGAGCCCTTACCTCTTCAGTGATGGCAAAGGCAGAATTCAAATTTACTAAGAGTTTTGTTCTATATTTTACATATAAGTCAGGGTAACAAAAATTAATTTAAAATATGTGATTCACTGGCCTAAAATGTAAGCAAATACAGAAGGATGACCTATTAAACAATGATCTGTATATATCTGAATTGCATGTGGGTAGAACTATAAAGTAGGAAAGTGAAAGAGGCGAGTGAAAAGTTGGCTTAAAGCTCAACATTCAAAAAACGAAGATCATGGCATCTGGTCCCATCACTTCATGGGAAATAGATGGGGAAACAGTGGAAACAGTGTCAGACTTTATTTTTTGGGCTCCAAAATCACTGCATATGGTGATTGCAGCCATGAAATTAAAAGATGCTTACTCCTTGGAAGGAAAGTTATGACCAAACTAGATAGCATATTGAAAAGCAGAGACATTACTTTGCCGACTAAGGTCTGTCTAGTCAAGGCTACAGTTTTCCCAGTGGTCATGTATGGATGTGAGAGTTGGACTGTGAAGAAAACTGAGCACTGAAGAATTGATGCTTTTGAACTGTGGTGTTGGGGAAGACCCTTGACAGTCGCTTGGACTGCAAAGAGATCCAACCAGTCCATCCTAAAGGAGATCAGCCCTGGGTGTGTTCATTGGAAGGACTGATGCTGAAGCTGAAACTCCAATACTTTGTCCACCTGATGCAAAGAGTTGACTCATTGGAAAAGACCCTGATGCTGGGAGGAATTAGGGGCAGGAGAAGGGGACGACAGAGGATGAGATGGCTGGATGGCATCACCGACTCAATGGACATGAGTTTGAGTGAACTCCGGGAGTTGGTGATGGACAGGGAGGCCTGGTGTGCTGCGATTCATGGGGTCACAAAAAGTTGGACACGACTGAGCGACTGAACTGAACTGAGAACTATAAAGTGAATAAAAGTCAGTGCTTTTAATCTACTGTTCCAAATAACATGAATGTACCCACAGATTTGTTTTGAACTAAAATACAGGAAGAAAATTTACTCATTCACATTAGTGCTTAGGACAAAACACATTTTTTGGCATCTTTAAAAACCGTTTGGATAAACTAACTCAGTGTAGAATGAAATTCATCCATAGTTACCCAAAAGTGAAATTCAAGTAGGCCCCTGCAATTGATAGCCTAGTAAAGTGGAGATTCTTCTGGGCTCATCCCTTAGCAAGGATTGTAGACGTTATCCTACAAGGATACCATATAAGATGGGAATGGGGTCTCTTTCTTAGTACAGTGTAGAGAAAATGTTGTGAAGCTGAGAAACAGTTATCTCCAGACCCTTTGGGAAAAGATTATGAATAAATAGATGGATGAAAACAGAAATGGGCTTCTAATCAAAAGACCTGGAAATTTGGCTCCACTGGGTGTCTTGAGGCAGGCAAATTAGCTGCTAGTCTTTCATTTCTTACCTAACAAATGGAAATAACTGTATCTGTCTTTCCTGAACACACCCTTCAAAGGATGCTGTGAATTTGAAATAAGATAGTGTTTTTAAAGTAATTTCATAACTGTTAGATACCAAATACATCTAAAGCAGTATTGTTATTAGCTGAAACGCTGGTAATTTTAAGACTATCGCGGGAAGCTGGAGGGGAAAAATCGAGTTGGAGGAGTTGCGAGGGAGGTGAGAGATCTGCAATAAAATGGGTTCTTGTTGAAGAAAAAGCCAAAGTCTTCCAAACATAAAGACTCACAGATATTGAGGTGTCCATGTTAAATAAACATCCTCCTGCTCAATGTCCACTTTGAATGTTGCAAAGGACTCGTGATAGTGCAAACCACTCCAAAATGCATTCACAGGCACTTAGACAAAAATGTGGCACCTTCAGCCACTGTCTCCTCTTATTTTCCTCTGATTTTAGTATGTTGAAGCTTTAATCAAAAAAAAAATAGTAATAATAACCATGTGAAATATTTTGAAAGCAAGTTTAAAACCTAAAATGTGAAGGAGGTGGAAAACACAGAGACCACAGGAGCCACAGAACTGCAAAGAAAACAAGTGAAATATCAGTTCAGGAAAAGTGTTTGCTGTGTGCACACTTGTGTAATGGGAAGGAAGGAGATTTGCATGTAAGGATGGAGAGAAATTCAAGGGGGAGTTGGGAAACAGTTCTTAAGAAAATAGATAAGCTAAAAATTCCCCTCGCTTTGAATCAAGTAAATGTCCTTTGAAAAAGCAGGATCCAGGTTCAGGGGAAGGACAGAGACACAGAACTGTTTTGATTAATAGTATTAATCAGCTAGTATGATAGCATTAATGAAGCCAAATTTATTAAGTCTTTCCAGGGTAAAAGCCTGGCCCCACTTTTTGCTACACAGACTCTTCTATTTATAATATAAATTTCAGGGTGCCTCTTTGGGGTCACTAGGAACCCCCCAGAACTTTAAATTATTTCTGTTCCAAAGCATTGGTTTGAAAGAATATTGCTTATCATGATTTGAGTCCTACAATACCATCTGAATTATTAGGTTAATAAATGTGTGATGCAGAGGTCAGCAAAGCAGTAACATTTAATGTCCTTTGCCTAAGCTACACAGATGTTGATGGACCCTGTGAGGTCACCTCATTTATTCTGTAAGTTTCATTGGCATTGCTATGACAAAGTATAGAAAGAATATTTGTATTTCAGTATAAAGCAATGACCAGGCAACTATTTTCAAACCTATATATCTTATAGGTCTTTTCCTTCCTGATTTCTAAGATCTCTTAATGATGGTTATTATTATATAGCATATAGCATATATAGCATCTTAGCATAATGCACTTAAAAACCATACCACTTGCATTCTAACATATGAGAATATATATTACAAGACCCCCAATGAAGTGGATGGATGACTCAAGGAAATCAGAGGGAGAAACAAAAGTAATACCTCCTTCCTCCAAAAAGTTCGTGTGATCAATAATCGAAAAGTAAGATTCACCTTAGGGAAATGAGAGCTGAACTACTTCTAAGATGGAAGTTCTTAGGATTATTATAGACTTAGAGCTCTGCTGTCCACAGTGGCAGCCAGCAGTCATATCCAAGCACTTTAAATGTGGCTACTGCAACTGAGGAACTGAATTTCAACTTCATTTCATTTTAATTAGTTACAATTTAAATTGAAAAGCTAATAATTCAGTTCTTGGAGAACTTTCAAGTATATTCAAAACAACTTGCTATGTAAATCCACTTCTTCAATAGTCAATTTTATGAACTCTAAATACAGACCAAATACTATACTGTTAAGGAATATATAGTGTCTAAATTGAGATGTGCTATGAGGGTAAAACACATACAAAATTTCCAGGATTTAGTAGAAAAATGAATTTAAATATCCTATTAATGATTTCTAATATTGCTTATGTATGGAAATAATTAGTCATATCAAGTTAAATACTATTAAAATTAATTTCACCTGTCTTTTTACTTTCCTTAATGTAACTACTAAAAAATCTAAAATTATGTGTTCATTTTTTAAAACTACTATCCATTTCTATAGGACAGTGCTGATTTAGAGAGTAGTATACTTCCAGGCACAGATGAAAGATTATAAATAATTAAATAAGATTCCTCTCTATAAAGGCAATCTCATAGCAAAAGTAAACTCTTAGAGCACTTTTTGAAGATGCAGGTAAAATTAGTCCATATTAAGAAAGAGAGGTAATACTGGCTTCCTTACACAGTCCAGGATGAAAGCACACTCAGGAGGGTCCATTCAAGCTTTGGGGACCTCACAGGGAGAAAGATGAACAGTGTGTAGAGTTCGGAGCAAGTCAAAAAGAATTACTGGATAGCCAAAGGGCTAGACTTACTAGGAGGGAAGATAAAAGAACGAAATCGAAGGAGAGACTAAAGATGGTATAGTCATCTGCAAAGGACAGAGGTGAATTAGCTGGCATGACAAAAGAGAGTGTAACTAGAAGTAATGTGATAAAGGTAAAGAAAGGAAAATGCAGGCTTGAGAAATTTCAAGTAGAGGAAGAACTAGGAAGGGCTCAAGGGGTGAGGAGGCTGACCCTGGCTTGACAAAGAATGGAGGACTTGACCTAGAGGTCTTTCCAGCTTTGGTTTCTAAACTCCTTTCTTGGCTTGTTAATTTGCTAATGGGAAGTGGAGAGCATGGCATGCAAAGGAAGATCTGGGGAACAAATCTGATGCTGATTTCAATCTACAGCAGGACTGAAATGGCAGTTGTCTCCCTTCCCCTCTGGCTTCCTGAAGCGTTATTCTGGTGATCTCTATAGTGTCCATTCGGAGAAGGCAATGGCAACCCACTCCAGTACTTTTGCCTAGAAAATCCCGTGGATTTTCTGGTAGGCTGCAGTCCATGGGGTTGCTAAGAGTCGGACACGGCTGAGCGACTTCACTTTCACTTTTCACTTTCATGCATTGGAGAAGGAAATGGCAACCCGCTCCAGTGTTCTTGCCTGGAGAATCCCAGGGACGGGGGAGCCTGGTGGGCTGCCATCTATGGGGTCACACAGAGTCGGACATGACTGAAGCGACTTAGCAGCAGCAGCGTAGTGCCCATTTGATACCCATTTGTGTCTGCACAAAAACTCCACCACAAAGAGTGTGTCACTGGGCAAATCTGCCTCTGACATGGCACACCTGTTTGTTACTGGAAGTGCCTCTCCCACCACATCTTCTTTGTGAAACAGAAGTAGAAAGAGCTGAGCCCAGGCCTAAAAACTGAAAACAGATTGACATTAACACTCATGCGCGGAACCTGTTTTCTTCTCATCAGCCTTCCCCAGGCGGTGCGGACTCCTCCCACTTTCTGAGATGGGAGACATGAACTGCAAAAGAAGATAGATCACCAACTTAAAAACACTATAAAACTATAAATAGTTGTCATCAATCTGCAAACATCACCCTGGCAACCTTTTTATAACACCACTTACATTCCAGTAGAAGACTTGAGAAACCAATGTTTCCAAAATCAGTGGAAAGGAAATGATTATTTCACATCTATTAATTCAAGTTCACGATATTAGAAAGGAACTTTTGTTATCATCAAGGGTGCATGTGGGGTAGGAGGGAGCATCACATTCCTTTCTCCTCACTTCATACAAAATCAAGACTAGAAAATAAGGATCCTCCAAACTCTTCCACACAGTCTCTAGCAGTTGCCCCTTGTTCTACTAATTTCTTAAATATAAAATGTGGATATGCTAGTTAGCATAGATGTAGGAATTTTCTGACAGTACTCTAATTAAGAGCACGGATTCTAGAATCAGAAGGCAGGGTTCAGAAACTGCTTCTCCCTCTTAAGAGATGTGTGACTTTGGTCCATTTTCCTCTGTGGGCCTCAGTTTCCTCATCACTAAACTGCATATTGTATCTCTCTCAAAGTGTTACTTATAGAAGTGCCTGAGCTGAAACACATGCAATCTTTAGCATAATACCTGGTACACAATGAATACTGTGTGTGTTATTCTTTGTTGTTATTGTGTCTGGTTGCTGTTCTTATTATTATTAATACCAGAGTTACTATTGATATAGCACCAGATAGCTATTGGGGAAATGTAGCAGATAAAACAGTGGAAAACAGAAATTTAAAGAAGTTCAGTTCTCCATGTGAGAGTAGCAGGTTGCCCTACCTGCCAAACATATGCTGAAGAATAGACTCCACTCTTTATTCAGCAAAATGACTCTTGAACCTTGAGATCAAATGGCTTGGATGAGTATATCTGAAATAGCCATTGCATAACTCCGTTAAGGCTAAACTGGGATAAATTATTAGCATGGCCCTGAAACTGTGCTTCATTGTGCAATCAAGAAATCCTGTATGGTTTTACTTTTCATATGAAAAAAAATAAAAAACTAGAACCAGAAAACATTTGGAATTTTTTTTAGTCCATGGCCAGATCTTACAACATCAGTGATTTAAACCAGGCATAGAATATGAAGTCAACTAGGCCTCTAATATTTCTGCATTACTTGGTTACAGTGAACAATGCAGACACAGGCTGTTGTTGAAACTCTGCAGTGTATGAAGGCTAACAGGCTGTGCTAGACAACTGGAAACTTAACTTTCACAGAGTTACTCTCCTGGTATGCTAGAATAACTTAGTACTACCATGCTTAAGTCTTTTGTACCATAAGTAAAAAATTTAATAAGCTCAGAGACTGAAATTGAAGTCACGTTTACTGCCAAACAAGTCAACTAACAGGGATGTGAAGCACGGAGAGAGAAATCTATATTCGCCCTGGTTTAAATTTCCAAGAAAATGGTAGCAGAAGAAAGAATGATGTACGTCACTCCAATATACCATGAGCTGCGGCCTCCTTTCCAAAATCTTCAAGAAAGATACACGGTATTTCAAATGCCCATTATGAACTGATTTTCTAAATGGCTACAGTTCTCCCAGCACTGCTTTTCCTGAAAGATGAAGCTGTTTATTTGCATCTTCTAGACTGTCTTTTGGAAAGAGCCATTAAGCGAAGCAACGTAGCCACAAACAAGTACCTGAAAAGAATGGGGATCAAGGCGATGGTACAAAGCTTTGTCCTAGCAATCTGAATGCAGGTGTGAGAGACACAAACCAGGTGGCTAAAAGGCTTCTTTGTTTGAAGCTGTCAGTAGGAGGACCTGATTAATCTCATGCCCCATCCCTAAACTCCCTTTTAACTATGTCAAGACATCGCCTCACATCAGGAAGTCTATGATGACATGGCTATGTGCTAAGCTCAGTTAATGTGGCCCTAGGTTTAAACACTTCAGGTTGAAAGTGGATAATTGGTGGTAGTGGATTTTAAAAGCTCACACAGGTGCCTTTGAAAAGAGGTCAAAAGTCAAGTGCATCTCTCCTGAGAGTACTGGTGAGCCCTTCCTAAGGAGATCAAAATTCTTTTACACAAACCCCCAGGGTCTTGTAAGAACTGTTATTAATTTAGTTCTGTATGTTCCAAATAATAGAAAAACGATACCACATGTGTATATTACCAGTAACCTGGACATATTTGTTCCAGAGAGGTAGATGTTAGATAGATTTTCACCTGGCACTTCTGGATTGCTAATGAAGTAATCCACTTTCTACCAGGGCAAAACTGGGAGTTCGGGTCAGGGTAATGAACCTTGAAAATGGTGAAAAGCCCAAGGGGGAAAAGAAAAGAGCATAAACATAGGAATGTGTTGTCATATGCTGACTGTGTTCGCAAAACCACAGCTACAGAGTTTTAACTATATAACTCAAAAATCAAACATTGCTGAACACGTTCTGACTTCAAAAACAAGTGGGTGATTAAGTTTTTTTCTCTTTTATTTAATGTAAGTTAACAAAGTATCATCATCATTAGCATATTCTGTGTGTTTTGAAAAATACCCAAACACTCAACCATTAACTGGTACATTTTAAATACCACTTGGAATGAGTTTTCTAACTCAATTTGCAGGTCTTCCGCTGTCTTATTTTTTCTTCCTTCAACTTCGTAGACTTTGTAATTCAATGAGTCTGTTATTCTGTTACACTTAAGATGTGTTATTTATTAGAATACTGTATTTGAAGAAAACTTGAAAATAAGAACCTGTAATTAGGAAATTTGATATTTTCACTTATATACAGTAATAAATATTCAATTTTATAATCTTTTATACATATAAAAAGCCACAATAGTATACCAATATACATTTTTAAAACCTTCTATATCTATTAAAACGGCTGTTTAGAAAATACCAGTGTTGGTGAGGGGGAGGAGAAATTGGAACCCTGTGTACTGTCGGAATGTAAAAAATAGTGTGACTGCTTTGGATCCACAAAAAATTAAAAATAGAATTGCTATATGACCCAGTAATTTCACTTCTAGGTATATACCTGAAGGAATTGAAAACAAGGACCTGGGCAAATATTTGTACAGCCATATTCAGAGCAGCATTATTAGAAATAACCAAAAGGTGAAGCCAGCCACACATCCATCGACAGATGAATAGATAAACAAAATGTGGCATGCATACAATGGAATATTACTCGGCCTTTAAAAAAGAAGAGACTTCTGACACAGACTACAACATTCATGAACCTTGAAGATATTATGCTAAAGTAAAGCAATCCAGACACAAAATGATAAACATGGTATGCTTCCATTAACATGAATTACCTGCTGCTGCTAAGTCGCTTCAGTCGTGTCCGAATCTGTGTGACCCCATAGATGGCAGCCCACCAGGCTCCCTCGTCCCTGGGATTCTCCAGGCAAGAACATTCTACTTCCTGTCTTTACGATTTTGAGTATACTAGGCATCATAGTATACTCAAAATCGTAAAGACAGGAAGTAGAATGGTGGTTGCCAGGAGCTGGGAGGAGGGGAAATAGGGAACTACTGTTTAATGGGGATAGAGGTTCAGTTTGGGAAGATGAAAAGTTCTAAAGATGGATGGTAGCGGTGGTGGCAGTTGCACAACAAAGTGAATGTACCTAATGCCACTAAAGTGCATTCTAAAAAAATGATTAAAATAGTAAATTTTTATTGTTATGTGTATTTTACCACAATAATTATTTTTAATTAAAAGACCCTTTCTATGTACATTAGTGGTCTAAAGTTGGGGACTGGATTGGATTGACTTGTTTGATTGATGCACTTAACAAGTCTTTTGTTAGTAATCAAAAGAAAATGTGTTTCTTTCGAGACCTCAAAGAATCCAACTGGCTTGAGCAAACAGATAAAAACAAGGGTGTAGCTGACATTTTGAAATTGGTACACAAGTTCTTGGACCCATTCACTCTATACTTATAATTAGGAAAGAATGTCACTAAAATTTTTAATGAAAATCACAGGTTTGTCATAGTAATTTTGCCACAAAACCATGGTTTCACTCAAGAAATGAGGAAAGAAGAGGAAAAAACTCTTTCTGAAATAACACTTTAATTCAAATTTAATGTTAAGCACACATGTTCGTGGTATGTAGCAAAACAAAGTTAATAGCATAAAAAATAATATGACATTTGATTAACTGGTGTTAAACGGAACGTGTTAATTTCGGAGAAGAAAAACTTGCCAAGGCATGTTAGAAACTGAGCTTCCAATTTGAACTCGAAATACAAAGGAAATGACTCTAAGATCTGAGTAGCTGCTTTCGCATTTACACAAGTCCAAGAAATTCCAAGCTCAAATCCCAGGAACATAAGTCTATTTATTCTACTTAAAGTGTTAACAGAGGACAGTTCAATTAGCAGCATGTAACATTTTTTGAGACGACCTCAGAATCCCTCAACTTGCCAATAATAGTTTAAAGACTCCACAGTGTTTTAAAGTCTGGGAAAGGATTTGGTCTCTACCAAAAAGGAGATTGCCCTTGGAGAGCTTGCTAAAGACTTTGGTTAACCAAGAAGCTATAAACCCCAGTGTTCTCACTATTACTCACATATCTTTCACTGTTGATAGATCACAGTGGTTCACTTGATTGCTTAAAATTAGCAGTATCCTCTGGTAGAACTTCACCAACGAGGAGAAAGTTACAGAACTCAATCCTTTCAATTCTCACTTTTCCAGAAATTTTCACCTACTAGGAAAATAATAATAATAATAACTGTAATGACAGGCACAGTGTAAAACAACAACAACAACAATGATAATAACCAGATTGACTTGATGATTATGGAGAGATTGGGTAGTAAGGCTATTTTTTTTTTTTTCTTTTTCTCTGTGCTGGGTCTTCATCGCTGTGCATGGGCTTTTTTTAGTTTCGGTAAACAGGGGCTACTCTCTAGTTGTGGCTTGCGGTCTTCTCATTGTGGTAGCTTCTCTTGTTGCAGAGCATACTAGGGTGCTCAGGCTTCAGTAGCTGCTACATGCAGGCTCAGTTGTTGTGTTGCATGGGCTCAGTTGCCCTGTGGCAAGTGGAATCTTCTAGACAAGGGATCGAACCCATGCCTCCTGCCGTGGCAAGTAGATTCTTAACCAATGGACCTCTAGGGAAGTCCTGCGTAGCACCATTTGATCTCTGCTGTCTTCTAATTTGTGTCCTGATTTAAAAATTTGGTAAAGAAAGAAAACACACAAACATGCATGCCAATAACTTTAGTAGAATTAAAGTTTGGGGAATGCTATTTATTATCTTTATTAAGTATGACTGGTAAGATACTAGAAAATGTCTTTCCTTCGTTTTGACATTGGCTGCATAAAAATCTGCTAGATTATAAATTTCATGAAGCCGGAGATCATGTCTGCTATGTCCATAACTAAATTCTCTGTTCCTAGCACAGCGCTGGTCTGTTTTAGGCACTCATTACAAATATGTGTGAAATGAATGAATGCAGAGAAACATAAAAACAAGTGATGTTATTGACAGACATTGGAAGCAAACAGAACTTAAAGACCTTAAAACAAATCGTGAAATGCTTACTATGTGCCCAACACCATTGTAAATGGCTGACATGGAATAAATCATTTCATCCCCAAACAGTCCTATGAAGTGGTCCCATTCAGTTCAGTTCAGTTCAGTTCAGTCGCTCAGTCATGTCCGACTCTTTGCGACCCCATGAATCGCAGCACACCAGGCCTCCCTGTCCATCACCATCTCCCGGAGTTCACTCAGACTCACGTCCATCAGGTCAGTGATGCCATCCAGCCATCTCATCCTCTGTCGTCCCCTTCTCCTCCTGCCCCCAATCCCTCCCAGCATCAGAGTCTTTTCCAATGAGTCAACTCTTCCCATGAGGTGGCCAAAGTACTGGAGTTTCAGCTTTAGCATCAGTCCTTCCAAAGAAATCCCAGGACTGATCTCCTTCAGAATGGACTGGTTGGATCTCCTTGCAGTCCAAGGGACCTTCAAGAGTCTTCTCCAACACCACAGTTCAAAAGTATCAATTCTTCAGCGCTCAGCCTTCTTCACAGTCCAACTCTCACATCCATACATGACCACATGAAAAACGATAGCCTTGACTAGATGGACCTTAGTCGGCAAAGTAATGTCTCTGCTTTTGAATATGCTATCTAGGTGGTCCCATTATTATCCCTATTTTATAGTTGAGGAAACTGAAGCACAGAAAGACATACAGCTCAAGTGAGGGAGTTGAGATGCAGGTAGTCTGGCTTCAGAGTCTATACTTCTACCCATTATATGAAAGTCTTAAACTAAGACTGATGATATAAAAAGTAATGAGAACTCTGACCCACTTCTTCCTAAAAGTAGAACTTGAATGTATAACATTTTAAAAGTACTAAGGTGGCTCATTCCAATCAGAAATGCTTGTTGATAGGCATGAAAATATAATTGCTAGGGGAAAAAATATAGCAATGTCTTAGTGTGTCAGCCAAAGGAATGATCTTTTAAAATCACTTTCTCAGAACCACAAAATATGACAGAAAAATCAAGGGAGCCATCTGTTCCTGCTCCTCACCCTTTGCAAGTGTTTAGAAGAATTCCTGGCAAGGTATAAGTGCCACCTAAGTGTTATCATTACATAAATCCCTTATTCAACATATGTATCTTGTTCCATTTTCCATACTTCACTTACTGCAGATATTCAAGGGATGACCAAGTCCATTGCAAACAACTGTATTATCAGAAAATGACTTCTTACTATGAGGTAAAATGCAAATTAGTTTTATCCCTGTCCACTTTGACAATTTAGGACAACTTTTGTATAAAACTCTCTTCTGTAGGACAGCAACTCAAGTATTTAGAGGTAGTATCTTATTCCATTAAGTACCCATCTGATATCCTCAGGTTCATTAACCACTCCATTTTGTGCCATGAATTCAAATTGTCTTCGCCAGCTTGAATGGCTTATTCTGGATACAGTCTAATCAGTCACTATGCCTCCTAAATTATGTCATCAAAATTGGATATAATATTGCAGTTGTTTTCTGACCAAGGCAGCTTTTTAAGGGATTATTAGATCTTATGATCTGGAAACAATTTCTGTTAATGTGGTCTATTATTATGCTTTTTGTATGCATGCCTCATGCTATTGGTTCCTAATAAAATGAAGGTCCGCTAAAATCCCTGAACTAGTGCCATGCACCTTTTAACTTATGCTTATGAAATTAATACTTTGACCTTATTTGATTTTACTTATATTGAATTAAATTTCATCTGTTTCAGACTAGAATTTTTAGATTATTTTGTATTTTAGTTCTATTGTTAGATGTAGATTTTACAGTAGAGAGTAAATTTTAAGCTTTCAGGGCCCTTCGCTTGTATAGATCCCTTCTAAGACACTTAGTGAAGTGACCAGGTAGTCAAGGTTTTGGTAGAATCAGCAAAAGTAAGACATTTTATTTCTAATCAGTTCTTTTAATTAGAAGATAATCACTTAACAATATTGTGATGGTTGTTTCTTCCATACATCAGCATAAATAGGCCATAGGTACACAGATGTCCCCTCCCTCTTGAACCCCCCTCCCACTTCCCTTACTATCTCTCCCCTCTAGGTTGTCACAGAGCACCAGTGTGTCCTACTTCATATAGCAAACTCCTACTATCTGTTTTACATATGGTAATGTGTATGTTTCAATGCTGTCTCTCAAATCATCCCACCCTCTCCTTCCTCCACTGAGTCCAAAATTCTGTCCTTTATGTATGTGTCTCCTTTGCTGCCCTGCATGTAGAATCATCTGTTCTATCCTTCTAGATGCCACATATATGTATTAATATATGATATTTGTCTTTCTCTTTCTAACTTAACTTCACTCAGAATAATAGGCTCTAGGTTCATCCACTTCATTAGAACTGACTCAACTGTGTTCCTTTTTATAGCTGAGTAATATTTCATTGTGTATATGCACCATAACTTCCTTGTACATTCATCTGTCGATGGTCATCTGTTGTTGTTGTTCAGTAGCTCAGTCATGTCCGACTCTTTACGACCCCATGGACTGCAGCACACCAGGCCTCCCTGTCCTCCACCACCTCCCAGAGCCTGCTCAAACTCATGTCCATCAAGTCAGTGATGCCATCCAACCATCTTATCCTCTGTCGTCCCCTTCTCCTCCTGCCTTCAATCTTTCCCAACATCAGTGTCTTTTCTAATGAGTCTACTCTTCATATCAGATGGCCAAAGTATTGGAGCTTCAGCTCCAGCATCAGTCCTTCCAATGAATATTCAGGGTTGATTCCTTTAGGAGTGACTGGTTTGATCTCCTTGCAGTCCAAGGGACTTGCAAGAGTCTTCTCCAACACCACAGTTCAAAACCATCAATTCTTCAGCACTTAGCCTTCTTTATGGCCCAACTCTCATAGCCATACATGACCACAGGAAAAACCATAGTTTTGACTAGGCAGACCTTGGGCAGCAAAGTATGTTTCTGCTTTTTAATACAGTGTCTAGGTTTGTCAAAGCTTTTTTTTTTTTTTTTATGATGCCATTTTGACCAGTGTGAAATGATATCTCATTGTAGTTTTGATTTGAATTTCTCTAATAATGAGCAACGTTGAGCTTCTTTTCATATGTTTATTAGCCATCTGTATGTCTTCTTTGGAGAAATGTCTGTTTAAGTCTTCTGCCCTTTTTTTGATTGGGTTGTTGGTTTTCCTGGTATTGAGCCATATCAGCTGCTTGTATATTTTGGAGATTAGTACTTTGTCAGTTGTTTCATTTGCTATTATTTTCCCCATTTCTAAGGGGGAAACAGTTTTCATCTTGGTCACAGTTTCCTTCATTGTGCAAAACTTTTAAGTCTAATTAAGTCCGTTCATTTATTTTTTTTTTTACTTCCATTACTGTAGGAGATGAATCATAGAGGATCTTGCTGTGATTTATGTCAGAGAATGTTCTGCCTATGTTTTCCTCTAAGACTTTTATATTTTCCGGTCTTAATTTAGGTCTTTAATACATTTTGAGTTCATTTTTTGTGTGGTATTAGGAAATGTTCTAATTTCATTATTTTATACATGGCTGACCAGTGTTCCCATCACCACTTGTTGAAGAGACTATCTTTTCTCCATTGTGTATTTCTGCCTCCTTTGTGAAAGATAAGGTGCCCATAGGTGTGTGGATTTATCTCTGGGCTTTCTATCTTGTTCCATTGGTCTATATTTCTGTCTTTGTGCCAGTACCATACATAATGACTATAGCTTTGTATTATAGTCTGAAGTCAGGAAGATTGATTCCTCCAGATCCATTCTTCCTTCTCAAGATTGTTTTGGCTATTTACGGTCTTTGTGTTTCCATATACATTGTGAAACTATTTGTTCTTGTTCTGTGAAAAATACCATTGGTAGTTTAATAGGCATTGCATTGATTCTATAGATTGCTTTGGGTAATACAGTCATTTTCACTGTATTGGTTGTTCCAATTCAAGAACATGGTATATTTCTCTGTTTGTGTCATTTTTTATTTCTTTCATCAGTTTTTTGATCTTCCTGTTCCATCTTCTCCTCTGTCACATGTGTCTTATGGCACTCAGTAAAGAAAGCATGTGGGAATGGAGGAAAAACAAGACATGAAATCTAGAGAGCCAAAAGTTAATCTGTGGAAAATCCTTCCAACAGCTCATGTATAAAAGAAAAGTATAGTTTTCACAAATTTGACAATTCTACAAATTGCAAAGCATTACCAAAATAAATTTCAATTAACCATGCTATAGACAACTATCTTCATGTCCTCTTGCTAGAAAGGCATTACAGAATATTCCCATATGAAAAAACAGTCAAAGAATAAGCAGACCAGAAAATGAAGGAAAATAGGGCATTATGAAGATGTGTGCAAAAGTTACATATAGAAAGAATTGCTACATATTTTCCCTTATATTGTAGTGTTTTTAGATTTGTGATTTGTTATATTTTTTCTTTTTCTAAATAAATAGATTACAGATTCTAAATTTTGATAAGAACCCCAGATATCAAATCTTGGCAAAGCTCTGTAATGTGTGGTTTGCTAGTAGCTTCAAAAGAATGGAATAATTACTGCAGACCATGCTGCAATAACTTAATTTTTATTTTCCTTAGTAGTGTCAGCTTTGTACATTAGAATAATTATAAAGAGTGTAATGATATATTAGGAGACACTGTATTTGACTGTATCTCCCATAATGTACAAGTGATTAAATGATGCTCACAGAGGTATGTGATAAATGTGAGAGTTTGTGTGGATTTAGGTTGTGTGGGCCTGAAGCTTACACGTGTCAGAGAGCAGAGGAAAGGTGGGAGAGATCTCATGAGAAAATGAAATACAAAAAAAAAAAAATACACACACAAAATTGGGTATGAATATTTATTTAGAATGAAAAAAGAAATCACAAAAAAATTACAAATTTTAAAAAGCTGACATTCCACAAGCCAGGAAAATATCATCACATTTTTATAAATTCATTTCCTTATAGATTTTTTTTTCTTTTTTCTGCAATTTTCTTGCTTTATGTTATTTGTATCTGTATAAAGTCCTCCTCCAATAGGGATTTGATTAATAAATAAATATATAATAAAGTCTCAGAAAATTGGAAAAATTGGGTTAGACATGTCTAAGGGGAAAATATGAATCACAGAATTCTTAAATTGCATAAATTTCAAATACTCTTTAATATATATTACTGTCAAAAACAGAGCTAAATTATAAATGTGTGATTTAAAAGCAAAGTTAAAATTTATAATAGGACTAGTTCATAAAATAATGTAATACAAGTATAAACTGTATTTAACATAAAAAATTAATGCAGAAACTGAGTTAGTTGAGCTATTTACTTAAAGAAAATTGAGGTTGAAATTAATTTTGAATGCTTTATTAATAAAATATTATTTGTGATGGAAATATTGAAAATTAATATTGAATGAATGAATGAATTCTGGTATTCGATTAGTAGAAATTTATTGAATATCTGAAGGGATATTTTCTAGAGGTTATATTCAGAATATAAAACTTATTTAAGGTGTGTTCTCAAGATATTAAGAAGAGGTGGCAAGAATACATGGAAGAACTGTACAAAAAAGATCTTCACGACCCAGATAATCATGATGATGTGATCACTAATCTAGAGCCAGACATCTTGGAATGTGAAGTCAAGTGGGCCTTAGAAAGCATTACTACGAACAAAGCTAGTGGAGGTGATGGAATTCCAGTTGAGCTGTTTCAAATCCTGAAAGATGATGCTGTGAAAGTGCTGCACTCAGTATGCCAGCAAGTTTGGAAAACTCAGCAGTGGCCACAGGACTGGAAAAGTTCAGTTTTCATTCCAATTCCAAAGAAAGGTAATGCAAAAGAATGCTCAAACTATCACACAATTGCACTCATCTCACATGCTAGTAAAGTAATGCTCAAAATTCTCCAAGCCAGGCTTCAGCAATACGTGAACCGTGAACTCCCTGATGTTCAAGCTGGTTTTAGAAAAGGCAGAGGAACCAGAGATCAAATTGCCAACATCCGCTGGATCATCAAAAAAGCAAGAGAGTTCCAGAAAAACATCTATTTCTGCTTTATTGACTATGCCAAAGCCTTTGACTGTGTGGACCACAAGAAACTATGGAAAATTCTGAAAGAGATTGGAATACTAGACCACCTAACCTGCCTCTTGAGAAATCTGTATGCAGGTCAGGAAGCAACAGTTAGAACTGGACATGGAACAACAGACTGGTTCCAAATAGGAAAAGGAGTACGTCAAGGCTGTATATTGTCACCCTGCTTATTTAACTTATATGCAGAGTACCTCATGAGAAACGCTGGACTGGAAGAAAAACAAGCTGGAATCAAGATTGCCGGGAGAAATATCAATAACCTCAGACATGCAGATGACACCACCCTTATGGCAGAAAGTGAAGAGGAGCTAAAAAGCCTCTTGATGAAAGTGAAAGAGGAGAGTGAAAAAGTTGGCTTAAAGCTCAACATTCAGAAAACGAAGATCATGGCATCTGGTCCCATCACTTCATGGGAAATAGATGGGGAAACAGTGGAAACAGTGTCAGACTTTATTTTCTGGGCTCCAAAATCACTGCAGATGGTGACTGCAGCCATGAAATTAAAAGACGCTTACACCTTGGAAGAAAAGTTATGACCAACCTAGATAGTATATTCAAAAGCAGAGACATTACTTTGCCGACTAAGGTCCGTCTAGTCAAGACTATGGTTTTTCTTGTGGTCATGTATGGATGTGAGAGTTGGACTGTGAAGAAGGCTGAGCGCTGAAGAATTGATGCGTTTGAACTGTGGTATTGGAGAAGACTCTTGAAGGTCCCTTGGACTGCAAGGAGAGCCTTGGACTGCAATGCAACCAGTCCATTCTGAAGGAGATCAACCCTAGGATTTCTTTGGAAGGAATGATGCTAAAGCTGAAGCTCCAGTACTTTGGACACTTCATGCGAAGAGTTGACTCATTGGAAAAGACTCTGATGCTGGGAGAGATTGGGGACAGGAAGAGACGATCCAGGATGAGATGGCTGGATGGCATCACGGACTCGATGAACATGAGTCTGAGTGAACTCCAGGAGTTGGTGATGGACAGGGAGGCCTGGCGTACTGCAATTCATGGGGTCGCAAAGAGTCAGACACGACTGAGCGACTGAACTGAACTCAAGAATATAAAATTTTTTATAAAAGGATTATAGGATTTAATGGTAAGCCATTTATTAGCATATACTGATTTAACAAAGCTTCATATTGCTGTTGTTGTTCCAACATTTTGTGACCCCACAGAGTGCAACATGCCAGGCTCCTTCTTCCTCCATTATCCTCTGCAGTTTGCTCAAATTCATGTCCATTGAGTTGGTGATACTATCTAACCATCTCATCCTCTGCCACCCCCTTTTCCTTTTGCCTTCAATCTTTCCCAGCATCAGGGTCTTTTCTAATGAGTCGGCTCCACATCATAAGGCCAAAGTATTGGACCTTCAACTTCAGCAACAGTCCTTCCACTGAATATTCAGGGTTGATTTCCAGTAGGGCTGCCTTGTTTGATCATATTGCAGTCCAAGGGACTCTCAAGAGTCTTCTCCAGCACCACAATTCGAAAGAATCAATTCTTCAGCACTGGGCTTACTTTAGAGTTCAACTCTCACATCCATACATGACTACTGGAAAAACCATAGCTTTGACTATATGGACCTTTGTCAGCAAGGTGATGTCTCTGTTTTTTAACATGCTATCTAGGTATGTCATAATTATCCTTCCAAGGAGCAAGTGTCTTTTAATTTCATGGCTACAGCCACTGTCCATAGTGATTTTGGAGCCCAAGAAAATAAAATCTATCACTGCTTTCAATTTTTCGCCTTCTATTTGCCATGAAGGATTGGGACCAGATGCCATGATCTTCATTTTTTGAATGTTGAGTTTCAAGCCAGTTTTCTCATCTTCCTCTTTCACCTTCATCAGGAGGCTCTTCAGTTCCTCTTCACTTTGTGCCATTAGAGTGTTATCATTTGCATATATGAAGTTGTTGATATTTCTCCCGGAAATCTTGATTCTAGCTTGTGATTCATCCAACCTGGCATTTAGTATGATGGACTCTGCATAGAAGTTAAATAAGCAGGGTGACAACAGACAGCCTTGTCACACTCCTTTCCCAATATTGAACCAGTTGGTTGTTCCATGTCCAGTTCTAACTGTTGCTTCCAGATTCGGATACATGTTTCTCAGGAGACAGGTAAGGTGGTCTGGTATTTCCACCTCTTTGAGAATTTTCCACAATTGATTGTGATCCACAGTCAAAGGCTTTAGCATGGTCAATGAAGCAGAAGTAGATATTTTTCTGGAATTCCCTTGCTTTCTCCATGATCCAAAAAATCTTGACAATTTAATCTCTGGTTCCTCTGCCTCTTTAAAACCCAGCTTGTACATCTGAAAGTGCTCAATTCACCTACTGCTGAAGCCTAGCTAGAAGGAATTTTTAGCACAAATTTGCTAGCATGTGAAATGAGCACAACTGAATGATAGTTTGAACATTCTTTGCCATTACTCTTCTTTGCAATAGGAATGAAAACTGACATTTTCCAGTCCTGAGGCCACTGCTGAAGTTTTCCAAACTTGCTGACCTATTGAGTGCAGCACTTTAACAGCATCATCTTTTAGGATTTGAAATAGCTCAACTGGAATTCCATCACCTCCACTAGCTTTGTTTGTAGTAAAGCTTGCAGGCCCACTTGACTTCATACTCTAGGATGTCTGACTTTAGATGAGTAACAACACCAGAATGGTTATCCGGGTTATTAAGACATTTTTGGATAGTTCTTCTGTGTATTCTTGCCACCTTTTCTTAATCTCTTCTGCTTCTGTTAGATTCTTGTTATTTCTGTCCTATACTGTGCCCATCTCTGCATGAAATGTTCCCTTGATATCTCCAATTTTCTTGAAGAGATCTCTAGTCTTTCCCATTCTATCATTTTTCCTCTATTTCTTTGCATTGTTTATTGAAGAAGGCCTTATTTCCTTGCTATTGTCTGGAACTCTGCATTCAGTTGGGTATATCTTTCTTTTTTTCCTTGACTTTTGCTTCTCTTCTTTCCTCAGCTATTTGTAAAGTCTCCTCAGACAACCACTTTACCTTCTTGCATTTCTTTTTCTTTGGAATGGTTTTGGTCACTGCCTCCTGTACAATGTTGCAAGCTTCCATCCATAGTTCTTCAGGCACTCTGTCTACCATATCTAATCCCTTGAATCTATTTGTCACCTCTACTATATATTCATAGGGGATTTGATTTAAGTCGTACCTGACTGGCTTAGTGGTTTTCCCTGTTTTCTTTAGTTTAAGCCTGAATTTAGCTATGAGGAATTGATGATCTGAGCCACAATCAGCTCCAGGTCTTAGGAGCTGCTGATTGTATAAAGCTTCTCCATCTTCAGCCTCAAAGAATGTAATCAATCTGATTTTGCTATTGAGTGTTTGGTGATGTCTGTATGCAAAGACAACTCTTGTGTTGTTGGAAAAGGGGGTTTGCTATGACCAGTGCATTCTTTTAGCAGAATTCTGATAGCCTTTTCCCTGCTTCATTTTGTATTCCAGTACCAAACTTGTCTTTTATTCCAGGTATTTCTTGACTTCCTACTTTTGCATTCCAATCTCCTATGATGACGGAGAAGGCAATGGCACCCCACTCCAGTACTCTTGCCTGGAAAATCCTATGGACAGAGGAACCTGGTAGGCTGCAGTCCATGGGGTCGCTACGAGTCGGACACAACTGAGCGACTTCACTTTGACTTTTCACTTTCATGCATTGGAGAAGGAAATGACAACACACTCCAGTGTTCTTGCCTGGAGAATCCCAGGGACGGGGGAGTCTGGTGGGCTGCTGTCTATGGGGTTGCACAGAGTCGGACACGACTGAAGTGACTTAGCAGCAGCAGCAGCCCCTATGATGAATAGGACACATTTTTTTGGTGTTAGTTTTAGGTCTTGTAGGTCTTCATAGAACCAGTCAGTTTCAAGCTCCTTCACCATCAGTGGCTGGGGCATAGGCTTGGATTACTGTAATGTTGACTAGTTTGCCTTGGAAATGAACTGAAATCATTCTGTCATTTTTGAAATTGCACCCAAGTACTGCATTTTGGCAGAGAAGGCAATGGCAACCCACTCCAGTACTCTTGCCTGGAAAATCCCATGGGCGGAGGAACCAGGTAGGCTCCTCCTACCAGGGGATCACGAAGAGTCAACCACGACTAAGCAACTTCACTTTCACTTTCATGCATTGGAGAAAGAAATGGCAACCTACACCAGTGTTCTTGCCTGGAGAATCCGAGGGACAAGGGAGCCTGGTGGGCTGCCGTCTATGGGGTCGCACAGAGTCAGACACGACTGAAGTGACTTAGCAGCAGTAGCAACTGCATTTTGGGCTCTTTTGTTGATAATGAGGGCTACTCCATTACTTCTAAGGGACTCTTGGCAACAGTAGCAGATAAAATGGTCATCTGAATTAAATTTGGTCATTCCTGTCCATTTTAGTTCACTGATTCCTAAGATGTCGATATTCAATCTTGTCATCTCCTGCTTGACCGCGTCGTTTACCTTGATTAATGGACCTAGCATTCCAGGTTCCTATGCAATATTGTTCTGTACAGCATCAGACTTTACTTTCACCACCAGCCACATCCACAACTGAACACTGTTTCCACTTTGGCCCAGTTGCTTCTTTCTTTCTAGAGCTATTAGTAATTGCCCTCCACTCTTCCCTAATAGCATATTGGACACCTTCCAACCCAGAGGGCTCATCTTCCAATGTCACCTGTTTCTGCCTTTTCATACTATCTGTGAGGTTCTCCAGGCAATAATACTGGAGTGGGTTGCCATTTCTTCATCCAGTGGACTACGTTTTGTCAGAACTCTTAGTAGTACGACCCATCTGTCTTAGATGGCCCTGCAAGGCATGGCTCATAGCTTCTTTGAATTATGCAAGCCCCTTTGTCACAACAAGTCTGTGATCATGTAGGGGATAGCTTCATATAGTAACCTGAAAAAAAAACAATCATTTTGAAATTAAATTGTTATCCATAACAATAAATATCAATCATGAAAATTAACATCTATTCATAAGCACAGTGTTTCACAGAGTCTTCACTGTAGACAGTGGTAATGAAGAGCTAAAAATTCACAAGTAAAATACCTAAATAGAACTGAAAGCTTTGATGCAGGTTTCCAGGCTGCTGCAGGGCAGCAAGATGCAGAGTCCCATCTCATTTCATACAGTCCATCTGCTCACCAGTCTCTTTTTTGGTCCAGTTATTTCTGGTGATAATTACACCCTTTTTGTTTCATTTGCTTACATACTAGAATTTTTCATTGTTTTGGTTCAGCGAATTACTCAATAAAATAAAATTTATACAAAGCACCAACTAAACAAGCAGTTCCCAACCTGGCTTGCAGATCCCAAACACAGAGGAGATTTTTAGATAAAACTGATGCCTAGACTCCATCAGCCTCTCTAAGGTGGTTGGGTCCCAGCATCACAAAAAGTTGCCAGGTGATTTGAACATGAATCCAGGATGGAAAGCCAGGAGGTAGAGGCAGGGAGAGACTGTCCAGATGTTGTAGAAATGGCAGAGCAGCAGAAAAATCATCAGTTCATTTTTTAACACTCTTCAGAGTGCAGTCGATTTAGAAAGGGTGACCATGAAGGCTTGCCAGTTCAGTGACCCTAAGAGTCTCAAACTTAAATCTAGAGGGGCTAGATGAAAAAAAAAGCAACACAAAAACCAATAAGGATTCCCCAAGGTGGAGGACAGGAGAAAGTAAAAGCACTACCTACAGGGAGTGTCTATGACTCAGCTCTTGTCAGTTACTATCACTCGGATGTGAGTAGGTGTTGGTATGTATTTTAATTTTTTGAGAGAAATCAGGTAGAAGTGTGCATGTGAGAGAGAAAGTGGGAGGGGGGAGAGAAAGAGAAAGAGAAACTCCTGACTTATAATGATAGTTCAAAAAATGTAGGAAAGTTGAAAAAACAAAAAAGCATGCCTGCCAAGTGGACTGGGGCCTTTGCTATGCACAACCCAGGGCCTAGTTTCAAGTGCCAGAGCTATAGGACCAAGGGGTACGCCCAGTGGTGACTGCAGTGTCCTGAGCTTCCTGCCTGAGTTGTCAGTCCTGTACCAAGGACAAAAAATGAACAAATTTGGCACTAAACATGTGACATGCAACAAAAGTAAACATTTTTCCAAACTGTCATTTATCCCTTAAAAATATTGCCTCATACTACCATTAAAAAAGAAAATGAGTACTTACTTTAAAGCCACATTAAAGTCATTTTGAGAGATGTGAGATCATGACATTCTATTCTAAAAATGAACACATCAGTGGAACACACAATACCATGAGGGGTGTCCATGCAGACTTGCTTAAGAATGGGAGTGCTAATATGAAAGGGGCAGATGATTACTTCTTTCCTGTAACTATTGAAATCAATAGATAAGTATGAAAAGAAGAGTCTCAAAAAAAAAAAAAAACAACTTGAGAACTTCCTTGGTGGTCCAGTCATTAAGACTACTTTGTTCTTCCAATGCAGAAGATGTGGGTTTGATCCTTGGTTGGGGAACTAAGATATCGCATACCAAATGGCAAAAAAAAAAAAAAAGAAAAAGAAAGAAAAAATTTTAATAGGTAAAACGTAAAAATGGCACCAATCAATTCAAAGTAAGACAGCTGTTTTCAGCAATATGTTTTTAATTTCCCAAGATTTTTATAACATTATTTATTTGTATACATACAGATGTGAGAGTTGGACCAGAAAGAAGGCTGAGCACCAAAGAACTGATGCTTTTGAATTGTGGTGCTGGACAAAACTCGAGACTCCTTTAGACAGCAAAGAGATCAGGCCTGTCACACCTAAAGGAAATCAGTCCTGAAGGACTGATGCTGAAGCTGAAACTCCAATACTTTGGCCATTTGATGTGAAGAGCTGAGTCTTTGGAAGAGACCCTGATGCTAGGAAAGATTAAAGACAGGAGGAGAAAGGGGCAACAGAGGATGGGATGGTTGGCTGGCATCACCAACTCAATGGACATGAGTTTGAGCAAACTCCAAGAAATAGGGAAAGATAGGGTAACCTGGCATGCTGCAGCCCATGGGGTCTCAAAGAGTCAGGCATGACTTGGTGACTGAACAACAACAACTAAAATAGCATGGGCTGGACAATTAGGCCATATCCTCATTTTTATGTTTACTGTGTCACCATATAACAAATTACTTTGCCTGTTTGAACTCAGTTACCAAATGCACCAAAGAAAACAATAATACATATGATTGCTCAAAAAATAAAATGAGAAAATGCAATTTAAAGTGGCTTGCATATAGTAGATGCTAAATTAACATTTCGCATATTGTTTTTGACAATAGTAATTATGTATGCATCGACTATATAATACAGCAACACATTTTATGAGGGATTCTGAGATTATCACTGTTCATTTTTCATTTCTTTACTATCTTATAAGGTGGATTATTTCAGTCATAAATGGTTATTGAGCTCCAAATCATGTTCAAGCCAATGTGTTCAGAATTATAAAGATCTAAAGAAGAACAGCATAGACTTTTTCATTCAGTTCAGTTCAGTTCAGATCAGTCACTCAGTCGTGTCCGACTCTTTGCGACCCCATGAATCGCAGCACGCCAGGCCTCCCTGTCCATCACCAACTCCTGGAGTTCACTCAGACTCACGTCCATCGAGTCTGTGATGCCATCTAGCCATCTCATCCTGAGTTGTCCCCTTCTCCTCCTGCCCCCAATCCCTCCCAGCATCAAAGTCTTTTCCAATGAGTCAACTCTTCCCATGAGGTGGCCAAAGTACTGGAGTTTCAGCTTTAGCATCATTCCTTCCAAAGAAATCCCAGGGTTGATCTCCTTCAGAATGGACTGGTTGGATCTCCTTGCAGTCCAAGGGACTCTCAAGAGTCTTCTCCAACACCACAGTTCAAAAGCATCAATTCTTCGGCGCTCAGCCTTCTTCACAATCCAACTCTCACATCCATACATGACCACAGGAAAAACCATTCATTAAACAATATATATTTTAATCATTTTAATTTATCCAACAAACATTTAATAAACATTTACTATGTACCAAGCACTGTTCTAGACAACAAGAATACATCACTAAATAAGGCAAAAGCCAGTTCAGTTTTCATGAAGCTTAAAATATAGTGGAGCTAGTTAAATAACAAACAAATAAGAAAATTAGGCAGTGATAAATGCTATAAAACTACAATGGGTTTATGTACTGAAGAGTAATAGTGTAACTATTGCAGATTAGGTGATCAGCCAAGAAATGACTCTTTTTTAAAAGAGGGACTTCTCTGTTGGTCCAATGGGAAGACTCTGTGCTCACAATACAGGGGTCTCTGGTTCAATTCTTGGTCAGGGAATTAATCCCACATGCCACAACTAAGAGTTCATATACTACAACCAAAGATCCTGCATGCCCAACTAAGAAGACCTAGCACAGCCAAAAATAAATAAATAAAAATATAATAATATTTTTTTTAAAAGACAAAAGAAAGCTAGTCATACAGGGAGTCTGGGAAGAGTTTGATTCCCCTTACCCCTACTCCAGGAATGTACCTGGTGTGTTTAGAAAGCATTATGAAGGTACATGGGAGCCAGTAGAATGGGCAGAGGGGAGAGTGGTATGAGGTGAAGAAGAGCAAGCAGGTCCATATCACAGAAGGACTCATAGCCAGAGTGAGAATGTGAATTATATTTTAGCAGAGAATGTAAACAGCCAATTCTAATACTAAGTATTAAATAAGTTCTATAAGGCTCAGACAGTAAAGAATCAGCCTCCCAACGCAGGACTGGGTTCCCTGGGTTGGGAAGATCCCCTGGAGGAGGGCATGGCAACCCAGTCCAGTATTCTTGCCTAGAGAATCCCCACAGACAGAGAAGCCTGGCGGGCTACAGTCCATGGGGTCGCAAAGAGTCAGACACAACTGAGCAACTAAGCACATAAAAGCAAAGTGCTGTGAAAACCCAGACAAAGATTGTTAATTCAGCATGCCTAGCAGCAGGTCAGAAGGCTTCTGGAAAAGTAGATTTGTACGAAAAAGTTGGCCTAAAGCTCAACATTCAGAAAACGAAGATCACGGCATCCGGTCCCATCACTTCATGGGAAATAGATGGGGAAACAGTGGAAACAGTGTCAGACTTTATTTTTTGGAGCTCCAAAATCACTGCAGATGGTGACTGCAGCCATGAAATTAAAAGACGCTTACTCCTTGGAAGAAAAGTTATGAGCAACCTAGATAGTATATTCAAAAGCAGAGACATTACTTTGCTGACTAAGGTCCGTCTAGTCAAGGCTATGGTTTTTCCTGTGGTCATGTATGGATGTGAGAGATGGACTGTGAAGAAGGCTGAGCACCGAAGAATTGATGCTTTTGAACTGTGGTGTTGGAGAAGACTCTTGAGAGCCCCTTGGACTGCAAGGAGAGCCAACCAGTCCATTCTGAAGGAGATCAACCCTGGGATTTCTTTGGAAGGAATGATGCTAAAGCTGAAACTCCAGTACTTTGGCCACCTCATGGGAAGAGTTGACTCATTGGAAAAGACTTTGATGCTGGGAGGGATTGGGGGCAGGAGGAGAAGGGGACGACAGAGGATGAGATGGCTGGATGGCATCACGGACTCAATGGATATCAGTCTGAGAGAACTCCGGGAGTTAATGATGGACAGGGAGACCTGGTGTGCTGCAATTCATGGGGTCACAAAGAATCGGACACGACTGAGTGACTGAACTGAACTGAACTGGCCCTTAGAGAATGAGCAGGAGTTAAAATGTAAATGGGCAGAGGACTTCCCTGGTGGCCCAGTGGTTAAGATTGCATGCTTCCAATGCAGGGGGCTGACCTTGTGGCTCAGCTGGTAAAGAATTCACCTGCAATGCAGGAGACCTGGGTTCAATCCCTGGGTTGGGAAGATCCCCTGGAGAAGGGAAATGCTACCCACTCCAGTATTCTGGCCTGGAGAATTTCATGGTCTGTATAGTCCATGGGGACATGACTGAGCAATTTTCACTTTAATGCAGGGATCATGGGTTCAATCCCTGGTTGAGGAACTAAGATCCCACATGCCCAGCAGAGTGGCCAATAAATAAATAAATAGGCAGAGAACAATGAAAAGGACATTCCAGGCTGCAGAAACTGTAAAACAAAGAACTCATGCATTGGTTGGTCTGGGAGGGTTGCTGTGGGAACCTAGACAAAGAGGTACATCAAGCCAAAACTGTAGACTCATAGGTGGGGAAGCATTCTAGGTGCGAAAGAGTCTTTAATCCAGACTGAGGAGAGAGGGCCTTGTCCACAGGCAAGAGAAGCCACTTAGAGTGCAGCCTCCTGAAGCAGTGGAGACATGTGTCCTTTAATGCTGATAAGCAACACTATAGTCACTGACACTCTCTGTGGACTGGTTGAACATCACGAATGACTGTATCACCTTAATGCTTTATTGGTGTTACCTGGATGTCTCTAGGCCCCATATGCACTTGTTTATTCTAGCAATGAGCAGAAGATATCTAAGAAAGTAATCTATGATGCAAACAAGAGTTTCTATGGCACAAACACTTTGTTCCAGCATTTACTCCTTTCCTGATACTCAGCCTGTGTGGACACTCAGCCAAGGACACAAGTCCAGAGGTGTTCTGTGAGGAGTTGTGGGACCACCACTCTGACGTCCTGGGAGCCACCCCCATATACTTGACATCATCCAAAAAAGCAGGAAGTACCCAAGGAATGGGAAACCAAGGAATTGTCTGAAAATCCAATCTCCAAGGTGGACCATTTAAATTAGTGATTTTCAAACTATAGGTTACAATCCATTCATTGGTCATAATATCAATCCAGTGGGTTGCTCTGACATTTTCTTTTAATTTAAAATGATAGACTAAAATAGAATAGAAAACATCAGAGTGAATTGAACATAGTAACGTCAAGTGTTCTGATTCATAAATGCATTGTTTCCATCTTTCATAGATACATACACAGACATCTGTGTACCGCATTGGAATGTAAGATGTGTTTCTTGCTGTGGGTCATAATGAAAAATTGAGAAATATTTAAATTTATTTTCAGTTCAGTTCAGTTCAGTCGCTCAGTCGTGTCTAACTCTTTGCGACCCCATGAATTGCAGCACGCCAGGCCTCCCTGTCCATCACCAGCTCCCGGAGTTCACTCAGACTCGAGTCCATCGAGTCAGTGATGCCATCCAGCCATCTCATCCTCGGTCGTCCCCTTCTCCTCCTGCCCCCAATCCCTCCCAGCATCAAAGTCTTTTCCAATGAGTCAACTCTTCACATGAGGTGGCCAAAGTACTGGAGTTTCAGCTTTAGCATCAGTCCTTCCAAAGAAATCCCAGGACTGATCTCCTTCAGAATGGACTGGTTGGCTCTCCTTGCAGTCCAAGGGACTCTCAAGAGTCTTCTCCAACACCACAGTTCAAAAGCATCAATTCTTCGGCGCTCAGCTTACTTCACAGTCCAACTCTCACTTCCATACATGACCACTGGGAAAACAATAGCCTTGACTAGACGGACCTTAGTCAGCAAAGTAATGTCTCTGCTTTTGAATATACTATCTAGGTTGCTCATAACTTTTCTTCCAAGGAGTAAGTGTCTTTTAATTTCATGGCTGCAATCACCATCTGCAGTGATTTTGGAGCCCCCAAAAATAAAGTCTGACACTGTTTCCACTGTTTCCCCATCTATTTCCCATGGAGTGATGGGACCAGATGCCATGATCTTCATTTTCTGAATGTTGAGCTTTAAGCCAACTTTTTCACTCTCCTCTTTCACTTTCATCAAGAGGCTTTTTAGTTCCTCTTCACTTTCTGCCATAAGGGTGGTGTCATCTGCATATCTGAGGTTATTGATATTTCTCCCGGCAATCTTGATTCCAGCTTGTTTCTTCCAGTCCAGCGTTTCTCATGATGTACTCTGCATATAAGTTAAATAAGCAGGGTGACAATACACAGCCTGACGTACTCCTTTTCCTATTTGGAACCAGCCTGTTGTTCCATGTCCAGTTCTAACTATTGCTTGACAGAGTTAAACCAGACTCTATTTTTTAATGCACTGAGAGCAGATGGATGCTTATATGTAAAAATATGTCTTCTGTAGGACCATGAAGAGGTCCAGCAGTTAACCATGCACATCTCCAGGGAGTATGGAAGATGTTATAAAAGTAGAGAAGTTTGATTTTATATTTTATATATTGTTGTTATTGTTGTTTAGCCACTAAGTGTGTCCTACTCTTTGTGACCCCAGGGACTGTAGCCCTCCAGGCTCCTCTGTCCATGGGATTCTCCAGGCATGAAAACTGGAGTGGGTTGCCATTTCCTTCTCCAGGAGATATTCCCGACTCAGATATCAAACCAGCATGTCTTACATCAGCAGGCAGGTTCTTTACCACTAGCGCCACCTAGGAAGCCCAGAAAAAGATCAAGTGCTTGCAAACAAGTCAAGCTCTGAGGAATGTACATCAATGGCCAGAGGGCCCTGAACCATTAGGACACTTTGGAGTTAGGAAGAAAGGAGTTACTACCTAGAGCTCCAAGATGTTGAGGGTTCCTGTGACCATATGATAGAGGCCAGTGGCCAGGCAGTTCCCTTGGTTCCCACATTCCACCATGCCAGGCTGTGGCATCCTTCTCCACTACAGAGCTCACCTACTCTATGGATGAGACACTCATGTTCATGGGCCAGGCCCTGGAAAGTGCAGGGTATTCAGTTTTCCTCTCTGCCTCTCCCTTCTTTATGATACCTGGTTGAACAGTCTCATTTCCAGCTGGCACATGCTTACAGCAAGGTATGTCTATATTCTCAATTAGATCTCATCTAAGAAGCGATGTGGATCACACTGGATGGCACATAATTGCTTAGCTTTTGCACTAAACCAACTCTCATGGCTGATGAGACCATATTTTAAATTTCAGTACTCAGCAGTGGTATTGTACATAGCATTGCTTAATAAATATTAATATATTAATGGATAAACTCTCCATAAATGACTGTTGCTGATTATGACAGAACTTTTGAACCATAAAAGAAAAGGC
The DNA here is from genome assembly GCF_014754425.2 of Oryx dammah. Classification (NCBI taxonomy): domain Eukaryota; kingdom Metazoa; phylum Chordata; class Mammalia; order Artiodactyla; family Bovidae; genus Oryx; species Oryx dammah. The sequence goes on from NW_024070210.1 coordinate 36,785,070, forward strand.
TGATTCTACCACGAAATTCTGCATTTGTAAACATTATTGTTTTTTCTGACTTTTCTTCCTTCCAGTCACTAAGAAAGGTGTAATATTCAGTTTTTACAGCAACTAAAATCCACAAAGTCCCTATGTTCAAAATCAACCATCCCACCATTTAGTCATGGTGGTTTCACTCTGGTAAGTTCCTCCTAAATCACACTGATTATGCCTGATTTTTATGAGCTGTGAAATCTATTAATTATCTTTTCTATTGCTCTTTGTGTCTTATTACAAGCGAGAGAAAGGAGAACTAATCCTTTTATAAGTAAGTAGCAGACACGTAACACACCCACAACCAAACCTGACTCTTTTTCTCTTCCCACCCACCTTTTCTTCTTTCAGAAGAGTTTAAAACCAAAAATCCAGATTAAAGTCAGACTCTTAATGTTAAATGTATTTTTACAGAGGCAAGTGTCTGTGAGAGAAATTTTATGGGAACAAATGATCAATTGCATTTTTAAGAGCAACTCCTACACACGCTGCTGGGTAACTTGCCAAAGGGCTCGTTGTATTTCCCACACTAGTACTGATGGCTAAGGACACTCAGGAAGTGAGCTAAATATTTCAGATGCCTGGGTTTCACAGCTGAGAAGCTTAATTTTTTAAAACTTGAGTGAGATAAAGTAATGGCAGTTTCCGAATAACGACTGTTATTCAGATTCTCTTTCCTGATCTCATGGGACTATATTTTTAATCCTTCCATTCAGAAGTTAATCATTCATCTAATTAGATAGGAAATAAGTCTATTCTAAATGGCTGAGCAACAGATTTATTCTATTAACCTTATTATCCGTGCTGTTTTGCATTGTGGGTCAGAATTCACAGTCTTTATAATTTTTAAACTGCGGGCATTGGAGAGGCCTCCTGGAACAACACACCAGCCTTGGTGAAACCAGCCTAGTGCATCCTTTGTGTTCCAGCCAATGGTGACACATTCTCAGTGGTTGACATAAACCTTTTTCAAACCACTCATTTTCCAGATTGACAAGAGGCACTATTAACAATGTCTAATCCAATGCCAGCTAGCTATAGACACCTCACCTCTTCATTTGTTTAATTCCTCTTAGTAGGAAATAAATAGTGCTATTTACTTTTGTATGGGAGATACTTAACCATCCTACTGAAGAAATAAGTTTCTCTCACAAATCAGTTTTAAAACTACCTAGTGTATTATCAGTATTGAATGAAATGAGCCTGTTCTCTGGTGTGGTGGACAAAACCTTAGGCAGCACCAGTGCTATTCTATTTCTGAAGAATCACAATAAAGAGGAAAGAAAACTAATGCCAGTGGATAGAAGTGGTGAGTTATGATAGGGTGGTAAGTTGTGTCTCGATAAACACAGTATCTCAATAAAAACAGTATCTTCTGTTCTTAAGGCAAATGGAGGAACTGTGAAAGGAAACACCTTCCTCTCTGATTTCAGTGGAAGTTAGTGATTCAAAGGAATTAGGCTTTGCTGCCTCCCAGGCAAAGACAGTTTTCCATTGAGAGTAAACTTGCCATATTTTAATGAAGCATGCATATCACACCATAGCCCATTATTAGAGAAAAGGTACTTTGCAGCACACAAAATAAAAAAGCAAAAGACAACAACCACCTGCCTCTTGTTCCCCAAATAGACAAAACTTTGAGCTCTTTCTGGTAAGTTACTGTCTCCCTAACAAAAACAACTTCTAACCCCCTACCCCGATGCTTTTGCAATGGATACCATGTAACAATAAAGTGAAGAAACTGTTCTTTTTCCTTCTACCATGTGCCTACAACCTCTAACCTGGACAATTTTGAGAGTTTTATCCCTTAATAGCCCTGTAGCCTCTGAGAAGCCAATCTTTCAGAATTCTAGTCTTCTTTTACAAATAAACTCATTTTCTTTCCTTCCAACTTTTTGCCCCTGAATCTTCTATTTTCTTATCACACTCCTAAGGCCCAGTAAAACATAAAAATAAAATTTTAAAAAGATTTATCAAACAAATATTGCATCTTTCAGATTCTCTTATGCTCAGGGCAAGTAATTTGCTTCAAACTGGTGAAGGCCCAGATGATTCAAAGCAGACAGGACTCACTGGAATGAAAGGGCAAATGTTACTCAATCAAGAGCACCTCTTCGGGAAAGAACATTCTGAAGAACAGTGTCAAACTGTTTCTGTGCAGGAAGTTGAAGCAAATGAAGAGGGAGATTGACATGGAGGGAATTTTCCTGAGCCTTTATATTTTTACTTACCTTTCTAACACACACAAGAAAATCCATCTCTGCAAAGACATAATACAAGCACTTCCAAGAACTAAATCTAAAGAGGCCTCTGTTATACAAGTTAAGCCCAGCATGGAACGTCAAGAATTCACTTTCAAATCCAAAGTAATTGAGAGCAATCAGGACTAAGTATTACTTGACTTAATGAGGTCAGGAGATTAATTTTTCCTCATTTCCAGGATCAGAGATTGCTGAATCAATCCCAATACTAAGAACTTTCAGAGAGTAAGAACTTCCAGGGCCTGAGGGTCAAGATGGCATCCTTCTCCTAAAGCATGAGGATATACTGTCTGGGAAATAAACACCATGTGGCAGGAGAGTCAGCTGTCCATCAGATGAATTAACATCAAGAAAATAAATTCAATGTGTGCTCAATAATGAAGATCAAGTGTTTTCTCTTACTGTATTTTAAAATAAATCTGTTATTAAACCATTTAAAAGTTACGACTTGTATAGAAAAGAATGTAACTATAACATCAGCATGACCTGTTGACCGTTCCATTTTTAATCAAAGACCCATAATCATCCCATTTCATCAAAAACAGTTTCCTTTGATTGCTGGAAATTGAATGATAAACAGAATTTTAAAAATAAGTATTTTTAATTTTTAAATTTATTTTTTAATTGGAGGAAAATTGCTTTACAATGTTATGTTGGTTTCTGCTGTACCTTAAAGAGGGAACATAAAGAAAAGGGTTGCTCTTAGAGGCAATAATGGATAAATATATTCCAGTATTATTCATGCACTTCCTCAGATCTTTCTGGTAGTCATTTCCTCCCCTATTTATAACCTATTAATCGCTGTTAAAGAAATTTATGTTTTAACTTAACTTTTCCCAACTTCATCTCTCATCTCATCTGACACATAACTAAGCTAATGAAGAGAAAAAATGGGATTTAGCAGATGCGTTTTTTCATTCACTAAGTTTTACACTATATTTTGTTTGTTGTGTATTTATGTAGATATTATCTTAGAACTCAAGGGTCACAAGAGTGTTTCCATATTACTACCATATATCTGAGAACAAAATCAACACTCACTAAAAAATCAAGTTATATTTGTTAGGTTTTATTTTAGGTTTTACTCTGAAAGACCAGAGCTAGATGGTAAGGGGACCATGTAGTATTTCCATGATCTAATTTTTAGTTCACATTAATATATTCAGCCTGAGACATTGTAATGCATTTTGAAGAGGAACAGATGCAATACAGAAAAATAACAAGATCTAAGAAATTATAGAGTAAACTCTAAAGAACAAATTAACATAATAGTCATATAATCTAAACAATGATAATGATAGGTTGTACTTTTATTACACTTAATACTTTACAAAGATCTTTCACCTACATCATCCCTTTAATTGAAAATGATCAGTAATTTTTCTCTCACACTGAGAACAACCTGTAAGAAAATTGTGTCCAAGGATGATTCCATGAGATTTCCTCAACAGGGATAAAAGAAACAATCAGGCTAAACATAAGGGAAAACTTCCCAAGTGGGAAAGTTGTCTGATGCACACATATGTGCCAAAAAGTTTGGATTTTGTTTTTGAAAGACTTTTAAGAATATGCCATGTTCTTAACTTTCTCAGATGGTTTGGGTGCAGCAATATCTACAGGAAGAAGAATGTAGGATAACTATACTGGCAAAGAGGTAGCTCATTAGTATTTCATTCACTGGTGTATAGTTGCAGCTCCCTCACCACCCTGAAGCCATTAACCTTACTCTGAAGAGAACCACACTGCCCTGAACTAATGGTCCTGTCCAGTGGTTGGCATGAGAGTCAGGATCACACAATATGGTTTCTCCATCGCATCACCAGCTTTCTTTGCCCTCAGGGTGATACATTTGTGTACTGTCCTCTTCCCTTACCCTGTTTTTTCCCCTATAATTTCTATTCATCCTAGTTTTACCTTTGGGGGATTTGTAGAACCCTCTAATTCCTCTTGTGCAAAAATAGCTTTTAAACTTTTTAGTTCCCTTTCATTCAAGCTAAACATTTCCTGGTTGTCCAATAACTTCAGCATCTCAGTTTATAAACTTTCGACATACTTCAGTCCTTTTTCCTCTGACAGTGTAGTGTTCAAAACCAATTACAATGTTCTCTTGAGAGTCCCTTGGACAGCAAAGGAGATCCAACCAGTCCATCCTAAAGGAAATCAGTCCTGAATATTCATTGGAAGGACTGATGCTGAAGCTGAAACTCCAATACTTTGGCCACCTGATGCGAAAAACTGACTCATTTGAAAAGACTCTGATGGTGGGAAAGATGGAAGGCAGGAGGAGAAGGGGACAACAGAGGATGAGATGGTTGGATGGCATCACCGACTCAATGGACATGAGTTGACTCTGGGAGTTGGTTATAGACAGGGACACCTGGCATGCTGCAGTCCACGGAATCACAAAGAGTCAGACACAACTGAGCAATGGAACTGAAGTACAGTCTGACCACAGCAAAATGGAATGGTATTGTCATTCCCTCCGCCCCCCCTGAGACAAGGCACACACATTCACTAGTACAGTCTAAAAAGACATTAAACTTGTGGATGGTGATACCACTTTGCTGACATATCTTGCAAAACTACAATTCCTAATCTTTTAAATTATATAAGGTAAGAATCCAGTGCTTTACTCTTTGAAAGAACCCATAAATTCACTTCATAAACTTAAATCTTCATTTATCTCCTTATTTTTATCTAATCAAATCTGCTAGACTTCAAGCACCAACATTAAAAATTAGTATCATCAAATATCTTGTTGGAAGTTCATACTTTTTGTATTATTTAATAGTGTTTTTACAACAGTAGTCTTTCTGGTATTTGTTTATGGTAATGCATAGCTTTTTTAAGAAACATGTTGACTTAAATAGATTGGGATAAACCTAACCACATCTGAGAACATCATATATTTAGGAAATATATCCCAACATCCAAACAATAAACCCAAAATGATTTTTGGAAGCATAACCTTATTTGGAACAGATGATTTACTACAGGCTTAAGTTGACTGGAGCATCTTTATTTTCATTAAAATTTGTGTTCTAATTAGATCCCAACATTGTCTCAATCTTAAATCTGTTTTCTTGCCTTCACTCTCCATCCAAAACTGTTTAGTTTTAGTCTTATCCAACATCTGTGTTTATGTAATCATAAACTATTTGTAGATAAGCACAATTTTGCAAATAATGTTTCAGGACCCCTTTCCCAGCTTGGTGACTCGTGAACAGGCTGTAATTCAAGAGTTCACCACTGTCTGTAAATTATATCTCTCTATATCTCTCATCCATCTACTTCTTTCCTTCCCCACTGCCATTTTCTCTCTCTAGCTATGAATGCCATCCAAAACATTTTTCTGTGTTTGATCAGGCTGACCCCTTGGTTGAGCCTGTCATCAATTTTTTGGCTATCCCTAACTTCACTGTGACTGTCTCTTTATAACATATTGGCTTAGGCTAATCAACAGAGAATTTCCCGTCCCCTGTTTTTCCTTGTCTAAGCTGAAATGTGGTCCTCTCCTTGCGTCCTCAGATACAAAAATTTTTAAATGACCCTGGCATCTGCCCCTGTTAAGATTCTGTTTGGTGAGGATATTGTAGAAACCATACTTATTTTTCTCAGCTTATGTTCCTTCCACACTTTAAGTTCTTCAGCCAAACTGACCCAAACTCATAATGATCAAGACACTCCAGTATGTAAAAAGATAGAACACCGATCCCTGGCTTGACTATGCCCTAAATAAAAGCCTTGAAAATAAGAGCCTGAATGTTAACAATGTGTCTGGCATTCTGTGTGGCCCCTCAGGGTACATCTTTGTCTGTAGTTTTGATCACCAATCTTGGGCCTATGAATAATGCCTTGACAGCTGGTATATAAGTAGTATTTGTTCCCTGAGTTCAAAATTAACTTGAAGTTGGGAAAAAGAGAATACTTTCAAATGCATGTTAAGCAGGTTCATTCCTATAGTCCTTGTTAGGTCAATGCCCCTTATATGCAGGAAGTAGCAGAATGGCCATCACCCCTCTTCCCTCAAGATTAAGGAATGATCGAAGTGTGGGGGGAGAAAAAATGGGGGAATTGAAACCCTGGGTGATCATTAGTCAAATACATTTCACCTGCCTTTACTAATCAAGGTCGTTGTAAGACTTGCATGTCCTCCAAGCAGCCTGTAGCCTAAACAGTATAAACTTTCCAGGGGTTATTTTCCAAGAACTTAGAGTCAGCTGTGTCTAGTTGGAGCTGAGCTAGTTAAGACTGGATAAGACCACCAACTCTCCAACTGGATTGCTTCTCACGAGGCATGCGCGAGTGTCCTCTTGGTGACCTTTTGACATCAGATAGCTGAACACTCCACCCTCAGATCATGCTAAGTGCCTCCAAGTTGGCACATGCAGAGGCCTAAGTTAGTTACACCTGAACAGAACAATGGTTACTATTACTGCACTTTGTCCCAATCACTTTTCTCCACTCTCCCCCTGCACCCCATGCCTCAGACTTCCCTGCTGCTTTTGTTCCTTATTTCCCAAACAACCCCCAGCCCTTGGCTTTGGGGAGGCAGGTCAGAGATTTGTTTTCCAGTCTCCTCGCTTGGCTGCCTTGCGAGTATACCCTCTCTTTGCTGCAAACCTCAGCATCTCAGCATTTGGGTTGCTGCTTGTGAGGTAAAAGGAGCCTGGTCCAGTAATATTATATACCAGAAACCATTCTGGAACAAAGACTAAAACCTCTAGGCTCTAAGAGCTTACATTCAATAAACAAAGCCAGATACACAGAAAGTCTAATAAGTAGCAGTAAGTGCTACAGAAGAGAGTTAAGACAGAGAAAGGGCTCCAGAAAGATGTGGAGGACAGGGTAGAAGGGGGAGAGGACTTTAGCTGTCAAGAGGGCGCTCATAGAAAACCTGACCGAGGAGGCAGCATTGGAGCAAAGGCCTGGGGGAGGTGAAGAAGTGAGTTAGACCACCAGTAGAGGAGTGTCCCAAAGAGAAGGACAAGCTGAGTGCTTCCACCCTGGTGGGCTTGAGGGATGAATGACAAAGAGCCAACAGAGGCTGGAGTGGAATGAGAGAGATCAGAGAGGTGGCAGGAAGCCAACTGCCAGAAGGCCTCTTAGGTTGCAGTCTAGTGACGTGGGATGCCACTTGAGAGTTTCCCACAGTCATGTACTTGTCTGACTGCACCTCAGAAGGGCATCTAGGGCTGTCCCAATCCACCCTGCCAGCCCTTGCCTCATACCAGGGCTATATTTCCCTGATGGCGCATCTTCTGTCTCTCATTCTTTTCCCTGCCTTAGCTCCTTAGTGGACTCCACCTAAATGATGCCCCATCTCACTCAACTCCACAACTCACTTGTTCATGTACTTGGCCTGTAAGACTTGAGCATAGGTCTGCCTTACCCAGGACACACACCCTGATTCCCCCAGCCTGGACTGGCTAAACCTTGCTGAGATTCCCTGAGAATCTAGATGGCCCTGCTGGGTGGTGGTACCCTCTTTGAGAACCGTACCTGAGCCTTCTTTGAAACTATGGAGCATGGCAGCTGCCAGCAGAAAGCCCTCAGTAAATGTCTGCTGAATGAAGGGATGAGGAACACTGAAACAGGATGAGGCAGATGACTATGCAGGAAACTCTCTTGTGGGAGACATTCTGGATTATCTAGGATCCCTATATACAGGTTTCTGGCCTTCTTTTCGGAGAAGAATGTTTTCACACTTCTTTCAAATTTGATTCTGACTACATTGTTCTAAGCTTTAAACCTAGCATCAAAAAAAAAAAAAAAAACACCACTATGAAATCTTTCCTTTGGCAAATTTATACTCTTACATTTGTGAGATAAGAGAGATTACCCAAATACAGTCAGTTTCTAAAATTTTTAAAGTATTAAATATTTGGTGCTATTAGTCACGCTAACAGATACAACCCCAAATGCAACTTACTTATAAATGGAGGCATACTGGCTATTTCAGTGGAAAAAGGTATGGACAATCTATGTTTCAGCCACCTTTTTGAAATCTTCATTCTCAAGTGTGAAGCTAGAAGTAAGAGATCACCAAGAACAATTCAGTTTGAATTTTAATATGATCAGTTCCTGAAAAGAAAAGATTGTCAATGTTCACATTAATATCCTCCACAGACATAATTTGAACATTCTGGGTGAGAAAGAAAGAGGAAGAGAGTGTAGAGAAACAAGAATATTTGATGTGATATAACATGGTCAAAACGTTAGCCTGAAGGGAGGCTACAAAGTTCTTTACCATACTTGAGGGAAAAAAAATTCCCTTCTCCCTCCAGAAGGACGCTGTGTTTAGTGTCAGTTTAGAAAAGCACACTCCCCCTTTCAACATACATCGGAGGCCCCACTCTTGCAAAAAGGTAAGATAATGTGCTCTCGAAGTAAGAAGTCAAGTACCCACTGCCTTTTGAAAATGCCTGACGAGAATTAACGGCCTTTGCCATCCTCTTTTAAACAACTGTGGCCAGGTTTTCTATAAGCACCTCGTTTATCTTGAGACTCTTTCATCTATTATCTGACTGTAAGCGTGTTCATAGTTCATCAGCTGAATTCACTTTGACAGCGAAGTCTTATGACGAGTAGCCAACAGCCTAATGTCAGGTCTGTGAATATCTCTGGAATTAAGGTGATGGGAAAAGGGTAACCTTCTGCTACTCCTAACGGCATTTGCTGAACCACAAAAATAGACCCTTAAATCATCCTCCATTTGCAAAAGCAGGTCCTCTTTGCTAATATTAGAACAGAGTGCAGCTGGCTTCCTGCTTACATCAAACACACCACGTGGGGCCACCTCTGCATTCATCCTTGCATGTGGTTACAGACATGAATCATGACATGGCCAGTTGTGTAGAAGAATGTTACCAATCAAACGGTTCTTACTTGGCCTCTAACAAGTCCATTCCTGGGTATTTTTGACGATAAGGGAAAAAAATCATCATCCCCTATCTTTACAGTTTAGCCACCTGGGCCCCAGAGGTTTATAATTGTTACTTATTCCTTAAGAACTGGAAATGGGTTTTGTGATGAAAACAAAAATACCTGTACTGCAAACATAAAGCTCTTCTTTTTAAACAGCCGCAGTTTGGTTTATGATCGTCTGAAAGTGCATGATGCTTGAACGAAAGACTTCTGTTTACGATAACTTATAAGAATTATATTTCCAAACAAGTTTAAGGTTGGCTGTACACGTTTATAAATATTTTGAGTAACTGAAGTAGACTTTTGAGAAACCTTGCCACCACAGAATTCTATGTTTACACTTTCTGTGGATAGCACAGGAGCTTTTGAAATTAGCGTTTTTACTAAATTGCCAGGAAGGTGCCTGTTGTTCTGAATCCATCATTAAACCAACCAGCATAGCCTGTGTATGCCCAGCTTATGAGTAAATCAACTCATTGGAAGGTGTTTAGCTTCGCTAATCACCTGATGATTATTCAGAAACATGAAAACCAGAACTTTTCAGTCCCCAAGGTAAAACTATGCTATAAACAATGGCTCTCAATTGCTCAACACTTAGTCAACACTTCTGCTCCAATCCTGAGACTGTGACTTCCATTAAGATGTAAAGAACCAGTGTGGACATACTCTAAGTCATCCTAATAAAAGTGGAGATGGCATTTTACAGATAAGTTTGTTTTGATCCTCAAAGTTCTTTGGACCAACAGATAGCCAAGTGCCATAGGAGTTGGGATCAACTGAGCATCTCTGTATTACAGCCTCCCCACACTTAATGTGCTTCCATTTGCACTGCTTGTCAGTCACTCAAAAAAGAATGTACTCAAATTTCCATGGATAGAAACAACACAGATAAAGGCTACCCTTTGTTTAACTGTCACTCCTTTATTCTTGAGAAATTGTGAGGATTCTCTACAGAAGCACGTGCCTATCTTTTGCATGGGGCAGATAATCCAGCAGAAATAGTTGTTTCTAGATGTCTTTCAGGGTAAAAATTTCTTGAAGTTACGTTTTCCCCTTAGGAGTTGTTAAGAGTAAAAGGCAAGAATTACTGTAAGTGTATTAACAGAAATGATGCTTCAGATGTACTCTGGAAGAAATAAAATAGCTCCTTGGAATATTGTAATTAGCAAGTTGGGGCTTTGGAGGTTGTTATTTTTAGCCTTTGTCTGAAACAAAAAAGGAATCTGCTAGATGCTATAGTATAATCTTAAAATAAGAACCCGCTGCAGCCTTATATCCACCCACCACCACACACACAAACTTCTACCAACTACCAACTATGCTAAGCACCACCATGATGGGGTTTAAAGTGCTCAGTCCTCAGCCCTCCATTCCCACCTCCCTTGCAGGAACTTCTACTAGGAGCACTTTTCCAGGACCGCACCTGAGCCAATTCCAATCTCTAAGTCTTTCCTCCTGGATAATTACGAAAATTCAAACTGACTTACCTTAAAAACAAATTCATTCATGCATTCATCTCTCTTGCCTCCTCTTTACTTCCCCACTCCCTCAAAAATACCCATGATGTGTTTACCCCATCACCGCCCACTATGGCTTTCCTGACTTGTCAATAGTATGGACAACCTCCCAGTCACCCAGATGATGGTCTTGAGTTGTATTAGACGCCTCCTTCTGCTTCATTCATTCCCTGTACCTAATATTTCACAAGTTCTGTTAATGTTCCATGAACAATGTCTTTCAGACCAAAGCTTCCTCTTCCTTCCCACCTCCACCGTCCTAGGAGAGCACTCATCACTCCACAGCCGTTTCAACAATAGCTGCCAGGTGACCCCCCTCATGACAATTTCTTCTGGGTTTCAAACCCTCAGAGGTTGCTGATACCACTGATAAAGTCAGCAAAGACAGGAGGAAGACACATCAAGGGTATTTTTGAAGAAGAGGAAACAAGGCAGATGTATGTATGAATGAGTGTGCTTCTAATATGTCACTATGATTTGGGGCAATCATTTTTGGCAAGATTTTATACCTACCTGGAGTAATAGGAAACCCCTCATAAGTTGGTAATAAAGATTTTTTATTGATTGGTAATAACATGAATATACTTGAGAACTTAAGCTAATGTAAGAAAAATTATTATTTTATACTTTTGCCTTTAGCATGGCACATCATTTGCTTTAATAACTATTCAGTTGGCTAACCAGTTAGATGTGAATAGTTGTTGTTGAGTAGATGCATGGGGAAAAAACAAATCTCAGTTCCGTGGATATGATATGACTTAGTCAGAAAGCCAAGAAAACATACTTTACAGAGGCATTATATCTTTAGCTCCCTTATATCATGTAAAAAAAAAAAAAACCCCAAAACTTACCCACAATCCCTGTAGCTACCGTCAAACAAGAGTTAAGAGTCTTTAAACATACTTTGCAGGAAACAGTCACTCCACTTTCATCCCCCCATCTCTTAAGCCAGTGACCTCCCTTGATCTCTGAGATGACAGTGTGCCAAGTTCCATGAAGCCCGGCATTCACAAATGACCCCATTAGATTTCCTAAAGACCTTAATTGCCCAATTCCTTTCACCCAGGTTTCTGAGGTTCAAGGAATGCTATCCTTCAGTTACTCTCTTGCATAGGTTCTACTTATTGTTACCTTAATCCTTTCTGAATCCCTGAGAATGCAAAGAACTGAAGCAGACTTTGATTCTCCTACTGAATTACAAGATACTTTACATACTTCTGTCACAAAGTCATTCTCCTCTGTTTACTATTCAACAATGACATTCACTTTCATGTCTAAACATAGAAGGGAAGCACCAGGGCAATAAATATAATCTTAAAGATTCAAAAGCTGATCCCTTTCAAAGGACCATGTTAAAATACCTAAGAAAATTAATCACTTCCTGCGGTCCTAACTCCACAGCTCTGTCTTATCTGGACAAACACTGCAGGCTGAGGGCCAAGTATCCACTTTGCATGTATTTTGGAAAATATTATCTGAGCTTTCCCTTACAAATCAAATCAGCATATATTGTACATATTGAGTGCTCACTATTTGCACAGCACTGTACCCAAGTGGCTCTATTTGAAAACAGTAGTATAAGCTTGAGCTTTTCTTTCAGAGTTTATGAAGGAAAGTATTATAGTGCATATCAGCTGATTTATTTACTTGAAACCAAAATAAATATATGACGTGGATGGGAGCAACAAAATAAATAAAAACATTTTGATAAATTAACCCCCCTAAAAGAAACTCTTCTATATTTAAGCAAATTATTCTAGAATCATAATACTTTAATTACCTTGTCCAAAACTGTTAACAGAATTCTACTGAAACGGTTTGACTTGTAACAGTTTCTCAATCCCTTGAAAGTTTGCTGTACCAAGTAGAACATCTGTGGGTGCTAATGTTGCCTTTATTTCCATGCAATTTGTTTCCAGTGGCAAATAAAAGTGCATGAAGAGCCAAATAAGAGTGCATGAAGACTCCAGCCCGACCAACACTCTCTCCAACACACAGGCAGGCATGCACACACACACGCCCCTACACTCAAAGGATTCAGAGGCTGAAGGTTAAACACTCCTTTGTTACAGGAAAAACAGAATAAATGGAGAAGGTTTTACTTACAGGACAGACCCAGAGGAAAATAATCACCCTATAGACACACAGTTTCCAGCACTTCCAAAAGACTATGACATCATTAGACAATAATAAATATGCAGTTAAATACTCAAGTGACCCACAAAATAAATCATACATTTCTTCAGTCAAAACGTAGTCTTCAAACTGTATTCTATCACTGGAAGAGAAATTGGACTAAAAAAAATCTCCAAAGACCAGCTCTAAAATTCTATGAGTTCACAACATTTGTCCTGGAGGAGAGAGGGATTAAAATTAAAACTGAAAGAGCCTCTTTTGAGGAATAAGATAATTACATTATTTCATGATGAATTTAGCACAGGTTAAAATCAACATGATGTACTTTTCTGCATTTATGTTTTATTCAGTAAAAATGTCCAAAATCTATTATAGCAAGCTGATTATTTATCTAGGATTTCTACTGTTGGTAACCCAGTGTTGAGAGGAAATGATAGAAAATGTGGTCCACAGACTAAACTGGGTGATCCAGAAAATAAAGAATTATCTCATCAAGGAAAGAGAATAAAATGAAGTTATTAAGGGGATGAGATTAAGGTGTTGACTCTTCACCCTTCATAGGGGTCCCATCTGCAATGTGACCCTGGGCTCAAACCAAGGAAAGCCAGCACACAGCTGAGGATCTGCCGGACGCTGGGAAATGGCCTGTGGATCCCAGAAAGGCACGAGGTGCTGAATTGCAAATCCCTGAATCAGCAAGTCAGTATCCTGCATGTTTGGCAGAAAGAAACAGAAGAGGTGGACTCCAGGTCAGAAGAGATTCCACATCTCCAGAAAATACGAATAAAAGGAAGAACACCCAGAATCTGGGAAGCTTGGGGAAGGAAGGGCTGGTCATGTTCATAGTTCAGCTAGCAATGCTTTTATTGATTGTTTTCTACTTTTAAAGCATCTTACTATACTGTTTCCAAGAGTTCTTGCAAAATATGGTTAGTGGAAAATAAGAAAATGGCCCCATTCAGTCTGGTTAATATTCTCATGTTCATCAGAGGCCAAAGTGAGAGAATATTCATAAAGCATCATTATCTCAATCCCCTCAAATAATACTGTTTTGGTGGGCAAAAGGTTGCCTATAGTTATTCCCTTTTCTTTTATACACTAAACCCTTCCTGCTTCTAGGAAATCCTACTAAACCCTCAATTCTAAGACTTCCTAAACCACAGAAATTTCTCCCTTGTCTAGTGAGTCCCAGGCTCCACAGTTACAGTCCTCAGTACTCGAAATCTGGATACTTGCATTGCTTGTGCCAGGAGAGTCTGTGAGCCTTACCCACAATTACAACTACCTAATTTGATTTTCTTCAATCAGTCTGAAAATTTCTTAAGGTCCAAATGGCAGATAAAGTAAAAAAAAGGAGTATGCCTTCTTTGATCATTTCAGTTTGTATGAAATCTTAGATATTAAGCTACTTAGAAGATGAAATGAGGACAAGAACATTATACATTTTTAAAAAGCACTATCCTCATAAAAGACAACATAGTACCAAAGTTAAGACTGTGGATTCTAGAACTAGGCTGCCTGAGTTCAAGTCCCAGCTCCACCACTTACTACCAATTTGACCTTGGGTCATGACTCAAAGTCTGTGTCTTGGTTTAAATGAGTTAATCAGTTTAAATAAGCTGACACCTGTGAAAAACAGTCCCTTGCTTACAGAAAAAGCTAAATAAATACTCTTAAAGTCAGATGCTAGTTTCCTTTCCAATATAAATTATAAAGTTAATGACTATAATTAAATATACCACATCAGAGCCCCACCTATCACCCCAATGTTCTTCTGGTATGAGAGTAGGGATTCACTAGTCAAATCTAGTCTCTGGCTTGTTTTTTCACACCCCAAAGCTAAGGATGAATTTTATGTGTTTTTTCATAAACCTCTGTTATCTTTTAATCTTTATTTTTTGTTCATTTTTAAAGGGTCTTATGATGTGGACCATTTTTAAAGTCTTTATTGAATTTGTTACAATATTGCTTATGTCTTATGATTTTGGTTTTTTGGCCCTGAGGCATGAGGGATCTTAGCCCCCTGACCAAGGATTGAACTCATATCTCCTACACTGGAAGTCAAAGTCTTAACCACTGGACTGCCAGAGAAGTCCCAATATTTACTTTTTAAGGTGTTGCTTTAAGAGAGAAGATGAGGAAGAGAAAGAGGAGAAAGAGAATGTGCAACAGAGACCAAACACATTGTGCAAATTTTCAACCTTTCAAGTTCTGCTAAGGCGGTAGGTAGGAGGGGCAAATTTGTCACCTTTCTCTGTGTTGAACCCCATACTGCTTGAACCAGACAGCCAGAGAGAAAAGGAGAGGGCTCCTCTGACAGCCAACTGAGAATCAACCTAGCTCATCTCCCCCTCCCACCACACATACCCCTTGTTCAGCACAGGCTACGTATTTCTCATCCTCTGTTCCAAGCTTTGGAAGTCTTCCCTCAAGGACATGAAAACCTCCTCCGACTTCTTCTTGGTGCTAACGAGCACGGGTCTCCTGATTCCTCACTCTCCGTCTAATTTGCGTTATATTTTAGGGTTTTTTCTTAGAAAAAGAATTCCAGTTCATTCTTCTCCTGACCCCCATGTCTTTGTATCTTTCCATTTCTCCCCCACACCCTGGGACCACTAGACTAGCATTGTTCCTGGGTCCCTGGGTCAGGTGCCCAAGCCCTGACGTTTGCTATAACCAGAACTGGGGTTTAGTAGGCTAGGGGTGGGCCCCAGGCATAGTTCTTCCTCTTCAACACCCACTCCTTGACTGGCCTAATTGAGAAACTGGATTTTGGTCACATCCTCCTTCTGAATGCCGACCAGTTTCTGCCTGGTATGTTAGACACTCTTCCAAGGTCGGGAGTTCAGTCACAGCTTCCTAATGTGGGCCCTGATGCTCTGCCTGGTAACAGTCAGGTACAGGGGCATATTACTCTCCTGTAACACACACGCATGCTGATATGGCAGCAGCCTGGTGTGTGCTAGTCACTTGCAACCACAAAGATGTCTGGGCACCTCCAGGCTCCTCCACTGCCACCGGCATGCCCTGCTGCTCTGCAGGTCCAGAGAGAGGCCAGGTGGGAGGTGTGAGTTAGCACACATGTGCAAGTGGGGGTCTGCTGCAGGCAGAGATGAGGAAATTCCAGCTCTTTCCTGTGAGTTCCTTATAAATAGACCAAAACACAGAAGAAAAGAAAAAAGTCCTGACATATGGGAAAGAAAGGAAGGCGGGACTAAGGAAGGAAGGGAAGAGATTTGTTTAGATCCTTACTCTGCCACTACCTTGGACAAGTTACTAAACTCACCTGAGCCTCCATTCATTTAGGGGAAATAGAACAATAATGTATACCAGAAAGGGTTAGTGTGAGAACTGTGTAGATTAGCATATGCTATTCCTCAATTATAAAAATGCTCAGTAAACATACCTCCCTATTCTTTCTGAAAGACAACAAAGATGATTATGACCTTCAAAAGTGGGCAGAGACTTTTCCTTCCATCCACCCCCACCCTACCCTCCTCTCCCAGCTTCTCCATTTTTCTCCTACTAGTCTCATTGTTTCATGTCATTCCTTTGGCCTCTGTGAGGCCAGTCTACATTTTATAACAACTCAAATTCAATTAATGGGATTTTACAGAGACCTGGAAAATCACTGCTCTATTAAATTTTACACGCAAAAATGAGAACACAACAAACTTCAAGCCTCAGACAAAATTCTATGCTTCTCACATGTGAGGAAGCCATTCATTCTTGATCACAGCCCAGCCCTCCCTCTAACCACCTGTACTCGGCCTTACGTGACCATTGGGATTCCCTAGGGAACTATGGTCAGCTTCCACCCAAAGCACAGCTATGGGTGATCACTGGGAGTAAAGACCAAACATGACTGAGCAGCGCTCTGACCCAGAGTGTTCTGCTTGAGGGGGTGGGTGAAAGTTGCAATTGCAAGGGTCTCAGCCATCCTGAAAGTGAAAGTCGTTCAGCCGAGTCCAACTCTTTGAGATACTGGAAAGGACTATATAGTCCATGGGATTCTCCAGGCCAGAATACTGGAGTGGGTAGCCTTTCCCTTCTCCAGGTGATCTTTCCAACCCAGGGATCGAACCCAGGTCTCCTGTATTGCAGACGAATTTTTTACCAACTAAGCTATCGGGGAGCCCTCAACCACCCTGCACCACCTTAATTAACACCCCAGCTCTGGAGAGCCTGAGGAAACCATGTTATCATCACTCCCTCATTAATGTACCTCTTGCCTAAAGGAATTTGCCAAGCTATTAAAGGGAGGTGATTTGAAACACCTTGTCACTATACAATTTCTTTGGGACTACGAATTGAGTGAATCACAGGATGATCTCACTTGGCGTTACTAATATAGGTCAGGGTACAAAAATTCGACTCCTCACTGACTTCTGTCATGCAGAAAAGGAAAAATCAATGTTGATATGTTTGTTTTCTAGCCCATAACCCCATCGCCTTTCCTATAGTTCAATTCACTTAGCTAGTTTCAGCAACAACATGGCAGTGGGTTATGTCACTGGACATTTACACATAGAGTATTTCCCAATTGGTTTTATTTTATTTTTTTAATTCTCAGATTCCTAGGGTCCTGTTTATCTTGGTAAGCCAGGCTCCCTTGTCCTATAACTTTCAAGAGCTAGCTTCCCCCCAAAAAAGAGAGAAAACAACTAAATCTATTTTATCTACATTATGATAATAACCTTCAGAGTATTATGAGTTAGGACTTCTCATTTTTTTTTTCCACTGAGAGTGCTGACTAGCTTCCTTTTAAACCACCCCCAGATTGATAAATATCATGTCCTTTTTAGGTAGAAAAGGAAAGCGCTGAGAATTCAGCCTCCCTCAAATCATTCATCTTATACCAATGATTCCCTAGTTCTCTGAAGGGTAAATGACCTTTGCTTCCTTCTGAATGGCGTTTGTAAAATGAGGGAAACATCCCATTGCCTAATGGCTCTTTACAGCTTTTTCAGCTTCTATGAGCCTTTTTAATGGGTCTCCATCCATTTCCTCTTTGCCCTTGGCTGTAAGGACACTGTTCTGTAGATTTCTTCCTTCCTCTCTCACTGCTTCTTTCCCGAACCTCCTGCATGGGCCTTTCCCTGCGTTTCCTTCTTTCCCTAAGCAAGGCTCGGGTTGGGGCCGT
Source organism: Oryx dammah (assembly GCF_014754425.2). Classification (NCBI taxonomy): domain Eukaryota; kingdom Metazoa; phylum Chordata; class Mammalia; order Artiodactyla; family Bovidae; genus Oryx; species Oryx dammah. The sequence continues at coordinate 36,803,078 of NW_024070210.1, forward strand.
GGGCTTTCTTCCCGCCCAGCTCGTTCCTTTTAGAAGTTCCCGGCAGATGGCTTTAATTACCACCTGAACGCAGATGACTCCCAAATCTCCAGCCCCAGCCTTGACCTCTCACCCTTTCTTCAGTGCCATATTTCTTTCTGTCTGCAGAATATCTCTACTTGGGTGTCCCACCACCTCCTAAAACTAAACATGTCAGAAACGGAACTCATTATCTCTCCACGCCCCGCTTGGTTCTCTCCCTGCTTCTCCAGGGCTGTCAATAGCACCCTTCCCTTAGGCTGCAACCTGGGGATCCCAGATGGGCACAGGGCAGCCCCGTCACCCCCACGCTTCAGATTGCAGATCTGAAGGCAGATCGCAGCCCCCCACATTCCAGAAGAGCAAAACACTCTGCTCACCAGCTTGGCTCAGACTCTCAGGAAGAGACTTTGAAAGAACATTGTGATCTCAATTGATTTTGCTTCAGTTTGGGTTTGTTTTTTTTTTTTTTAGTTCTACTTTTGTCTTCACCAAACTGTTGACAAATATTTAAGATTCCCACTGCATTCCATTCCTTAATACATCTTGAAATCCTGGGCCCCTCTGAATTGAGCAGTCTATCACGTACCTCCTTCTGATTCATGACTAAATTATAGAATATATGAGAGTGCATATTTATAAACCTTTTTATTTCCCAACATAATTAATAGCTGTAGTTACCAATGAAATAGTAAATTAATTAGTAATTAGCCTGGGAGATTGATGAAACAGAAGTTTTAAGTGATTGTTTATATTCTTAATTCCTATTCTCTGCACCAAAAATCCACCACCACCATGCCCTTGGGGCTCGCTTACATGTCATTATCTGTAGCACACCCGCCTCTCCCCAACATTGAGACAATAATTGTACTGTCATGATAGATGCTGCCTTAGAAATCACCAGGCACTCTGCTATTTATTCATATGCAGCCACTCTAAAAGTTAGCATATAAACTGGGAAATTGTTTTATAAGGGAAACAATTCAACAATTCCCATATAAATTGTTTTATAGGGGAAACAATTCAACAGAAATTGGCTTAACACATAAGGAAGACTTATTGCTCCTATAACTGCAAACTCCAGTGGTAGTGTGGGCTTCAGGCATGGCTTGATCAGTGCTCTGGATCCATTTCTCTGCAGTTTCCTCATATCTGCCATCTTCCACGTGTTAGATCTAGCATCAGGTTCATTCCCAGCGATAATAAAAAAAAGAACGTTGTCAGCAATCATTGGGCCTACTTGCCTCCTCATTCACACTCAACAGAGTGGGAATTATCAGAGAATCAATGAACAGACACCACTCTTTCTACTGAGCTTCATACTGAGGCACGAGTTACTCACACTATATCCCTGACACCATCCCTGGGAACAGGAGTGGGAATACAATGCTAGGCTGCTTCTAATCAGGGCCCACTCCCAAAGCAGGGAGTGGGAGGGTCAATTTCACTCAAAGCACACTTTACACAGAGGAAGAGAAATGGGATGACCATTGAGGGAGAACTATAATGTCATGGTCTCTATTTTCACATGAGAAAACGGACTATCACAAAGTCAGGGAGTGAACAGTAAAGTTTAAGTTAAACTTTGGGTCACTCTGACTTCAGGATTTGTTTTTAATTTCTAGGCAATAGTTCCTCCCTATAAAGAGCTGTGTTCTTCAAAATAGGGAGGTGCGAATTCTGAAGGTACATCTCTCAATTCTTTGCAGCTGACATGAGAAGGTCATCACTTGCTCCTGTTCATTCATTCTTAACACCTAACTCATTTTTAGCCTCACACTGAGTTTATCTTGTTCTTTTACAAGGACTTATCTTTCAAGGGGAAATTTTATCACTCATATTTCAACCAAAAATTTTATATTGGGAATAATTATGCATATCCACATGAGTGTATAAAGTCCTCAGGACTTGAGCAATAACTGATATGTGTTCCAGGCCACTACACCCTTGACAGGTCATTGGTACATAATGTCAGTGACAATGTCTTTCTCCCATGGCATTAAACGGTATCTGCCTTATGTAGGACAGGGCTTCCCTGGTGGCTCAGTTGGTAAAGAATCCGCCTGCAATGTGGGAGACCTGGGTTCGATTCCTGGGTCAGGAAGATCCCCTGGAGAAGGGAACAGCTACCCACTCCAGTATTCTGGTCTGGAGAATTCCATGGACAGAGGAGCCTGGCAGTCTACAGTCCATGGGGTCGAAAAGAGTCAGACATGACTGAGTGACTTTCACTTTCACTTATGTAGGACAATCATTATTGCTCACTGACAAGTTTCTATCAAAGAGTCATTCAGAACATAAAAACCTCATGACTCAAGTGAAAGCAATGCTGAGAGATAGAAAGCTTGCCTTTCATACCTCCCAACTCCATATACCCTTTTCTCATTTAAATATTGTTATCCGGTTCCCAATATATTGTGAAAGAAAATACTTGGACTTTGGAGAGTAGTGGTGAAAAACTGTCTCTTTCCTTTCCCCCAAGCAAGATATTTAACTTCTAGGAGCCCTGGCTTCCTGTTGGTAAAGGGGGCTACTTCATAGAACGTATTTTGTATTTTTGACAAATGCTTATAGAGAGAGCGTGCCTTTTGCCAGTCACCACCATTCTTAGCACTTTACAAACATTAACTCCTCCTTCCAACACTCTGAGGTAGACAGTATCACTATCTTCGTTTTATGGCTGAGGAAACTGAGGCACAGAGGAATTAAGGAATTATCCAAGGTCACAGAAGTGCTAAATGGTAGAGCCAAGATTCCAACCCAGCCAATATGGCTCCAGAGTCCATGTTCTTAACTGCTCCACTTCGTTGAGTTACTACAAGGGGTGAAGCAGACAGACTACAGCAGGCATATTGGTTTATTTCAGACGCCCAGTATGCATTACAGCATCTCCCTTTCTTGTTCTTGAAAGACCCTTCCCAGTTATCAAAACACAAAAGACCAGATTTGTTATTTGATTACAAAAAAAAAGAGTTTGTGAGTTTACTGGATTTCTAAAAATCTTTTGGCCACACCTTGCAGCCTGTGGGATCTTATGCAGGAATCAAACCCATGTCGTCTGCATTGGAAACGTGGAGTGTTGACCACTGGACCACTGGAGGTTTCTATTAGATTTTTTAAAGCCTTTCTTGCATGTGTGCATGCCAAGTTGCCAGAGTGGTGTCCAACTCTTTGCAACCCTATGGACTGTAGCCCACCAGGCTCCTCTGTCCATGGGATTCTCCAGGCAAGAACACTGGAGTAGGTTGCCAGGCCCTCCTCCAGGAGATCTTTCCAACCCAGGGATCAAACCCACATCTCTTATGTCTCCTGCATTGGCAGTCAGGTTCTTTACCACTAATGCCACCTGGGAAGTCCAAGCCTTTCTTAATTACACATAATTTTATGTGCTATTGAAGGACTTTCAAGTGTCAATGAGTAAAACCGATAATTCAGGTATAATGAAGGCTTCTCACGCCAATAACCCTGGCTTATCACACTATTCCTACCTGTACAGATGCTTCTTAGAGTCACCAATAACTTCCTGCATAGCACCTCAGTGTTATAGGCAGAGTGTTCAAGTTCTCTTTCTGGTTTCTTTGCCTTGTGGAAGAAAGACATGGTGTGTCATTGCTTTGGCCAATGGCATATGAATGAAGTGACATGTAATTTCTGGGCAGAGCCCTTAAGAGCCAGTGTGATTGGCTATTTATGATAGCCAGGACATGGAATCAACCTAAATGTCCATTAATAGAGGAATGGATAAAGAGAATGTGGTACATATATACAATGGAATATTAAGCTAAGGCTAAGTTACTTCGTTCATGTCCGACTCTTTGTGACCCCCTGGACTGTAACCCTCCAAACTCCTCTGTCCGTGGGATTTCCAGACAAGAATACTGGAGTGGGTTGCCATTTCCTTCTCCAGGGGATCCTCCCAACCCAAGGATCGAACCCGGGTCTCCTGCATTACAGGCAGATTCTTTACCATCTTAGCCATGGAATATTATTCAGCCATAAAAAGAATGAAATAATGTCATTTGCAGCAACGTGGATGGACCTCAAGATTGTTATATTGAGTGAAGTAAATCAGACAAAGACAAATATCATGTGATATCACTCCTATGTGGAATTTAAGAGACAAAAAAGGGTACAAATGAATTTTTCTACAAAACAGGAATAGAGATATAGAGGTAGAAAACAAACTTATGGTTACCAGGGGGGAAGGGGAGAGGACTAAATTAGAAGATTGGGATTGACATAAACACACTACTATATATGAAATAGATAACTAATAAGGACATGCTGTGTAGTACAGGGAACTCTACTCAGTACTCTGCAATGGCCTGTATGGGAAAAGATTCTAAAAAAGAGTGGATATATGTATCGGTATAACTGAGTCACTTTTCTGTACACCTGAAATTAACACAACACTGCAAATCAACTATACTCTTAAAAAAATAGGAGAGCCAGTGTGATTAGCCTTTCTCTTCCCTTTTGTCTAGAAATCACGGCTGCCCCTGAGAGTAGGGGCCCTGTGTCAGCTCTGGTGTCAGCTTGCACACCAAGTGAAGATGACACACAGAAAAGTGCCCAGCCAACCCACAATGGATACACGGAGTAAGGAAGAGATAAATCTCTCCAGCGTCACACCACTGAGGTATCTAGAGGCTGTTTTCTACAGCAACATCACTTACTCTGCCCTCAATGATTCACTAGGGGCCAGAATAAGGGGGCAGCATCCTCCACTCTCTGTCCTAAATTTGTCTTCTGTCTCCCTCAACAAAACAGGTAAAAGACTAAACTAGCTTCTGTTACTTGAGGCCCATTACCCAGAGCTGCTGGATGAAGAATTTCCCTCTGACGAAACCATCCCACTCAAGCCTGTCCCCTTCCCCAGCAAGATCCTTCCCCCTCTTTTCCCAAGCAGGATATAGATTCTCCTCCTGACTTTACCTCCCATTTCCTAAGAGTTCCAGTTTATATAGAGATAAAGCACTCCCCACCCTATGTTTCTCTGCTCCCTGTGCCATCCACGTCACTGTGTGTCTATATTCCTAGGAGCAAGATAGCCCCAGGCCCATGAACCAGAGTCCCCTGGTGTCCAGATCTTTACCTCTCAAAACCTAGAATCAGAAATGCTGGAGACTTCTCTGGTGGCCTGGTGACCAAGACTCCGTGCTCCCAATGCAGTAGGCCCAGGTTCAATCCCCGGACGGGGAACTAGATCCCACACATCACAACTAAACATTTCGCATGCTGCAACTAAAGATCTCATGTGCTACAACTAAGACGTGGCACGGCCAAATAAATAAATATTTTTTAAAAAAAGAGAATGGGATATGCTGGCAGAAAGCCACAGTGGCCAACAAAGGGCGGGAAAAAGGCAGGCACCAGGTGAGTGAGGCTGTCCACTGGGGAAGGAAAGGTTCTTTGAGGGAGTTATATGTTTAACTAGGGAGATCACAGAGTATGGGATGTAGAACCATTAGGCAGAAACATGTATCCATCACTCTATGCAAAGTGCACACACACTTCTCAACTTTAAGGCCAAGACTGTTCATACTCCAGAGGCCATGACAATACCTGGAACATAATTTTTTTTTAAATCAATAAATATTTGCTAAACAGAATGTAATTAACGATACATGGTATCAGTGAAAACTGCTGGCAGATCCAATTCCATAAAGATCTAAGAAAACAAAAAGAACATTGATTTTACTTCCATCCATATGAATCACTATATTTTACAAGAGCTTCTTACCACTTGTACCTAATTACAGTAGAGGACAATAATGATCATGAATATTATTAAATGTGTGTCAGATTACACAGATTTGCTGTGTGTTTTCTCTGATGACAAAGTTCACAGTTTGCTGCTCATGTAAAGTGTTTCTGGGGTCTGTTCATCTGCTTCCATCTTAAAAAATTTTTATGGTAACATTTTTCACTGATGTTCTACTGCATTGATTTACTTAAAGTTGAAGTTTGCTTGCTTCTGTGAGCAATAACAGAATCTCAAATCATCACTAATATCTTCTTCTGGTTGCAATATTGGACCTATAGTTCTTAACCTACTGTTGTTTATTCCTTAAGTCATGTTTGACTCTTTGCAACCCCATGGACTATTGCCCACCAGGCTACATATCCAAGAAATTTTCCAGGCAAGAATACTAGAGTGGGTTGCCATTTCCTTCTCCAGGGCATCTTCCCAACCCAGGAATCAAACCTGTCTCCCCTGCATTTGCAGGTGGATTTTTTACTACTGAGCCACCAAAGAAGCCCTTTCAGTTCAGTCGCTCAGTCATGCCCAACTCTTTGTAACCCTATGGACTGCAGCATGCCAGGCTTCCCTGTTCATTACCAACTCGCGGAGCCTGCTTAAACCCATGTCCATTGAGTCATTGATGCCATCCAACCACATCATCCTCTGTCATCCCCTTCTCCTGCCTTCAATCTTTCCCAGCATCAGGGTCTTTTCCAATGAGTCAGTTCTTTGCATCAGATGGCCAAAGTATTGGAGTTTCAGCTTCAGCATCAGTCCTTTCAATGAATATTCAGGGCTGATTTCCTTCAGAATTCGTTTGATATCCTTGCAGTCCAAGGGACTCTCAAGAGTCTTCTCTAATACCGCAGTTCAAAAACATCAATTTTTCACCATTCAGCTTTCTTTATAGTCCAACTCTCACATCCATAAATGACTACTGGGAAAACCATAGTTTTGACTAGATGGACCTTTGTCAGCAAAGTAATGTCTCTACCTGTTAATATGCTGTCTAGCTTTGTCATAACTTTCCTTCCAAGGAGCAAGTATCTTTTAATTTCATGGCTGCAGTCACCATCCGCAGGGATTTTGGAGCCCAAGAAAATAAAGTGTCTCACTGTTTTCCATTGTTTTCCCATCTATTTCCCATGAAGTGATAGGACCAGATGCCAAGCTGAATGTTGAGCTTTAAGCCAGCTTTTTCACTCTCCTCTTTCACTTTCATCAAGAGGCTCTTTAGTCCTCCTTCACTTTTTGCCATAAGGGTAGTATCATCTCTGTACCTGAGGTTGTCGATATTTCTCCGAATCTTGATTCCAGTTTGTGTAATCTTGATTCCAGTTTGTGCTTCATCTAGCCTGGCATTTCCCATGATGTACCCTGCATATAAGCTAAATAAGCAGGGTGACAAAGAAGCCCTCTACAGGATATTTAAAAAGCCCTTTACAAGATATCAAAAGAAGCCTTTAACAAGATTTTACAAAAGAAGCCATCCTTCTTTGTTATGGCACATCCCATGCTGGACTCCTGTTCCTCCATCCTATCCTACATCCTCAGGGAATTCTGTCACAGTCTCACTCTAGTTCTCTCTTGAATTCCAGCTCCATTTTATCAGATGCCTTTAAAATATCTCCAATTTCATACCCCTATACCTGGACTCATTCCTTTCTCAACTTTCTCAGTTTTCCATGGCGTCACATTCTCTCCACTACCAGGATAGAAGCCTTGTATAGTCTATGCTCTCTGTCCTCACTCCCTCATCAATCCTGTTGCTTCCTTGCCACTTAAAATTTGCCACACGTACCTCTTCCCCTCTAGTCTCTTTGTCCCCACATAACGCAGGCTAACACCAGTCCTGAATGATAAAGGAACCCTTGAGCTCTCCTATTTATACTCCATCTGGGGAGAGCCTGTGTCAGTCAGGATCTGGTAAAGAGACAGAAGTAAAATTAAATAAATAAATGACTGATAGTAAAGAACAGGGCAACAACTTTATGGTATCACAGAGGTAACCATTATAAGTAGCAGTGACCACTCCTAAGGCTGTAAGAACAAACAGAAGAGGCTGTAATTGTTAAAACTTAGCAAGAGGGTCTGCACAGAGCTGAAGAACTCAGACCTCTGAGGAGGGGTGCTGTTCAGCTGGGGCTGGCATCTCTGAGCTGCAGCAGGGCCCTGTGGGGCTGGGACACCAGACCTCTGATTGGAGGGTGCTCTGTAGCTGCAGCTGGTGGTGTAGGCAGTGGGTTGTGAGAAAGCAGATTCTGCAAATGTTGGAAAAACTTCTCTATGGATTCAATGGCTGTTTCTGGAACCAACTACTACTACCAGGTTTTGTAAAGAAACAAGGCTGGAGTGATGCTCCCAGGGACAGAAAGCAAACAGGAAGCTAAGAGGAAGGAGCAAGTCTCTCATTCTCCATCAGCACCTGCAAATGACAGAGCCTCACAGAGGCAGCTGGCAAAGCCAAGTCATGCATGGAGTCCCTGTCCTGAGATCATTGAAGGAAAATAGAAGGGTAGGCTTAAAGCTGGAAGACAAGAAATGGCACGTGATGATGTAATGAATGAAGGCCATTTCATCAGGACTCTCGTCATCTTAATTTCTTCTGTCTCAGGTCCAAGTGCCAAACCCTAGAACTAACTATATCTTCTGTTCCTTCTTCATATTTCCAACCTTATACTCAACAGATATTCTGCTTGGATCAATTTGTCTCTTGACTCTATCTGATCCACCAACCCTCAATTTTTTACCGGTGCCATTTTCAACTGCTTAAGTTATCTTGCCAACTAGTTTACAGTCAAGTTCCCCCAGCAGTCAAAACTCTGTAGCCATTTTCCCATCCCTTCATGAAGTTCAAGCCTGGGCTCACTGGGGGATTTCCTCTGCCATACTGAGGGAAATCCATCTCTTCCCTTAGAAAGAAGATCCCTGAAAGGAGGGCTTTCCAGGTGGCATGGTGGTAAAGAATCAGTCTGCCAATGCAGGAGACCCATATTCAATTCCTGGGTCGGGAAGATCCCCTGGAGTTGGAAATGGCAGCCCACTCCAGTATTCTTGCCTGAAAAATTCTGTGGACACAGGAGCCTGGCAGGCTACAGTCCATGGGGCTGCAAAGCACACTTACCTTGCCTATAGAGGAAGAGTGGTGCACCCTGGAGCGAGGTGTAGAAACACACTGAATGAGGGACCCATCAATATATAGAACTGAATACAGTCCTACTGAGAGCCCCATGGAGAGATGTCCATCAAGGCAGAAGGATGGCCCAAGCTTTGCTCTGTCACACCCATGGATGGATTAGACCAAGAAAACAAACCAGGACTCCAATTTTGCTCAAATTCCAAAACCCCCCCCTTTTGAAATTTCCATTTTTCCCCCCAGGAAAGTAAGCCCTAAATTTCCTTAAAGGTTAGCTTTCAGACTTACTGCTTCATTTTTACTAAGAAAGCAAGCCTCTTAATTTTTGGTAGTATACATAAGGAAGGATTAAAGTGTGGGATTAAATTTGAATAAAATGGTTTAAATGCACACTTGTCCTCACCTAGAGCAAATCCTATACCCAGAGATAGCAACAGTCTCTCCTTAGTCTGGCAACATTTTTTTAAATTGGTAAAACTTTACACTATTTTAAGGAAAAGATAGTGGCATAACAATGTTTATGTTATGATAGCATTTTTATTTACATTGGAGAAGGAAATGGCAGTCTACTCCAGTATTCTTGCCTGGGAAATCCCAGGACAGAGAAGCCTGGCAGGCCACAGTCCATGAGGTCATAAAGAGTCGGACACCACTTAGCGACTGAACATGCACGCATATTTACACACACACACACACACACACACACAAAGTAATTCATTTTACAAAGGATCTGGAAGGACATACATCAAACTCTTAAAGGGGTTTTTCTAGGGAGGGGAGTTGGAAGGAAAGATAGTATAGGAGGACTTGCATTTTTCATACTATATCTTTCTGTACTGTGTGCATTTTTTATAATGCCAATGTACATATTTATAATTTTAAAACATTTTAACGACAGACCCCAAGCTACAAGTGATCCAATTGTGGAGGTCAGAATAGACATCGGAAACAGTCTAGTGGAAATACTGGAAACTTGATAAGCTCTTTTCAGAAGTATGCTGCATTTAACTGCTTGTTTACAAAAAAAAATGAAAATTAAATTCAGTAGATCAGTTTGTACAAGCAGCCAACTGCTCTTTATCTACTGACATGTATCAAAGTGTATTATTACTGAGTAGATTTCAAAGGAGACCTGACATCCCTAAAACGTTATTTTTGAGCTTTTCTGTGGCTAAAAATTGTGGGAGTCTATACAAGGCAATCTGCAGTGTACACTTTGGCACACGGCTGAACATTTGAACAGAGCAAAGATCAATGCAAAGCCCGTTATCCGTGGGTTTGGCAAAGTGTTTAAACCTGTTTGGGTTTAAGTATTCAGAATGATGAAATGTTAGCCCGTCCGAGACTACTTCAGCCTTTTTTCAGGTGCGATCTCGACAGCTGTGTAAAGGATTTATGTAAGTTTGGATGAATTCAAACACAGGTGTAAAAGATAAAAGGCAAGTGGAACAAATGCTCTACCTATGATCATTTTTCCATGTTTGGCCGTCTTATTTGTGCCTGTTGATTCCAGTACCCTTTCATGCAACATCTATCTTATGAGTCATCAAAAAACACCACCTTATTTTAATTTATTGCTAATAAAGAATGAAATTTTGAACAAAATTATGCCCAGTTCTTCTCTCTAAACTCAACTCTCTTATTCCCTTGTGTTTCTTCCATCTTTGCTCCACAGCCTTCAAATAGATCACTTTGCCTCCCTCAATCTCTCTGACCTATAGATGGACTTAGCAGATCTTAAAGGGTGTCTCAAAATAATACTGCAAAATATTTCACTTAATCATTGAGCTATGTTATTGAAAGCCTTAATATTTTGTGTCCCCCGTAGAATTTAAGGTCTTGGGAGTAGCACAACGTCTTAAATTCTTTGTTCCTTGTCATATCAAACTTAGTATTTACTGACTGATGTCAGGTCTGACATAATCCAATGCTTAAAATTAGATTTTTAAAATTCTATACTCCATGAAAAAAAAAAGAATTGTTTAAAAGAAATTTGTCTCAGTTTTGCAACACCATGATATGCTAAAATGAATTCAGGGGACTTCGCTGGTGGTCCTGCAGTTTGTAATCCACCTTCCAAGTCAGGGGACCCGGGTTGGATCCCTGGTTGAGGAACTAAGATCCTACATGCCACAGGGCAACTAAGCCCATGTGCCACAACTACTGGGTCCCTGAGCCACAAGCAGAGAGAAGCCCGTGCACCACAACAAAGAGCCTGAGCTCTGCATGGAAAGATCTCACATGGTGTCCGAAGATCCTGCATGCCACAGCTAAGACCTGACACAGCCATATAAATCAATAAATTTTTTTCTTAATGAATTCAGAATGAGTTGTTCCATTTTTGCCCAGATTTTGTCTAAAATAAGGGGCATCTCCCCCAACACAACCAAGATCTCACCATCGCATTAGATAAGAGTGGCCCAACAAAAGTGATAGCCATGCCTGACAGGGAAACAGGACAGAAAGGAGCAGGGTCAGAGCTGAAGAAAAATACTGATTGATCCACTATTGCTGCCCTGATTTGTTTATAAGCTCATGTGCTAACAACAATTTTAAAGTCTTCTAGAAATTCTTGCAAGTACCCAGGGTCCTGCATGAAGCAAACAAACAGCAAAACACAGAAGAGAAACAGATTATATATGTACCCATTTTTGGATGCTCAAAGCTTTAGACAGGATGCAGGATCCTGGATTCTGCTTCAATTACTAGCTATGTAATTCCAGAAAAAGCTCAACCCCTGCACCTCTTTTACCTCATGTGAAGTCAGAATAATAAATTCTATTCAATTTACTTCTGAAACAGTTATGAGGCTCAAATGGAACAAGAAACATAAAACTGTTTTTGCAAAATGTTGAGCACCATAGAAGGTCATACTTTCAGTATCATTTTATTAGTTCATAGACAAAAAATAAAGCATAATTTTATTTGCTCATAAAACTGTATTTAGCATTATTATTGAAGAAAATTTTTAATACTTTAATAATTAAGGAAGTGTTTGGGCTATTACAGCATAAATCATTCTTCTAAATTTATTTACTGCATTTAACTGTCTAATTTTTGTTGCAAGTGGGATTCTTAGCTGCAAAAGTTGGACATTTCAGATCTACTCATTTCTGGCAATATGTGAAAGCAGGGAAAATTAAAATGTAATGAAAACACAAACATTATAGTAGTAATTTTTATTTACTTTTCTAATATTTTGAAAACTCTACTGCAGATTTTTAAAAAATCCTATTTTCTAAAAGAAAAGCTAAAAGTACTCATAGTGTCTAACTTTTGCACCTTGCTATCTGCCTAATTATCTCAAAATTTTGAGCTACTGATGTGCAAGCTTTTCAGATTTGTTGTTATTTTCTTTTATTATCTTTGTGGATTTCCAACAATTTACAGTTATTGATTCCTGGGTCTATCTTATTCCTAAACATAAAACTGAAAAGGACCTTACCAAAACCTTTCTTTTAAAGCTTCTTTATTCCATATTGGGGTATAGATTAACAAACAATGTTGTGATAGTTTCACAGCTATCACACACATACATGTATCCATTCTCCCCTAAACAACTCTCCCCTCGAGCCTGCCATATAACATTGAGCAGAGTTCCATGTCCTTGTTGGTTATCCATTTTAAATATAGCAGTGCCAACACCTTATTTTTTTTTTTTAGGGAAGGAAATGGGTAAAAAAAAAAGTGAGGGTATAACTAACTCAACAAAGTACTGAAAAAAACAGGATCAACCAGGTCTCCTTACTTGGTCCTTGCACTTTCTAGAACACCAACCAGCTATTCTAATTTGATTGTTCCAAACAAAATCCGCTTTCCTTTATGTGCATTAAATGACAGAGACCCCAAATTAGAGAAGATACAATGGGTACCACACTGGAAGGAGATGCTGGATGCCAAACTGCATCCTATGCCTCTTGAAGCCTCCTTTACTGCATCAGTTATTTTCTAACCCCAAGTCTTATACTTTGCTCCCACCATGGGCCTGACCAGCTTAAAGCCACCTCCTGGAGAAGGCTGGCTAGCCATCCAAATCACCACCAATGCTCAGTTGCCATCACCTCATCTTCATTTCCTGTGTTGACAATTGTTTTTCTATATATGCCTGTCTTCCACCAAAACACAGGCTCCTTAGGAGCAGGGTTCCTATCTATGTTGCTCGTCAACCATTTTCCAACACATAAAATACACTTGATAGGGACTTCTCTGGTGGTCCATTGGCTAAGACTTCACACTCCCAATGCAGGGGGCAGAGGTTCCCTCATGCCACAGCTAAGACCCAGTGCAGCCAAATTAATTAATTAATTAAAATGATTTTTTAAATGCACTTGATAAATACTTGTTGAACGAATGAATAAATGAATGAATATGCTTCTTACTTTATAACTATATCATAACTTGCATTTCTGCCTTATGATTTTAGTTCCAGAAGATTTTCAGCAGCATGAATTCACCTAGAATAAGATTCTTCCTATTTGCTTTCCTATTGCCTGGGTCGGGAATATTAATAAAATATTTCATTTGGCTTTCTTATGTATTTATAAGAGAAAATACACTTCTGCTCATGGGGAAAGAAATATTATCTTTGCCCTCTAATTGGACAAGTGTGCTAACTGAATCAATATTTCCAATTTTAGGAAAACAAAAATTTGTCTAGTACTCAAGGAGAGATTTTTTTTTTCCCCTTCCTTCCCAGCCTTAATGTATCTAGATCCTCTGTTGTCTTTTGCTCAGAAGTCCTTTCTCAAAATGTTCCTCTTTAAAAGCTTTCAAGGACATACCAGTGCTCTTTAGTGTAAAGGCTATTTTTAAAAGAGTAGGGGGTGGGGAGGAGGCAATTAAAACAAAATGAAAAGATGGAAACTTCTTGCCCTGTTTGACTTGTCCACTTGGTGCTGTTAAAACACAATGGTTTTGTCTAACCCACTTATCTCTGGACAGACACTCTAAATGGCCCCCACTCTTCACCAGGAATCAAGGGTTTCCTGCCACAATACCCTCACCTACTTAACCAGCATCTTTGAAGATCTGTACAGAGCAAAGACCACTGAAACAAATCAGCTAAATGTTACTCATTGAATAAATTAATATATAGTGCTAGGATGCTGATTCCTGACTTTGCCTGATAGTAAAACCTGAGCCAACTAAGGCAAGACAGAGAGTATGAAGTTCCACCCGCACCTTTTCTTTTGAAGTGACCCCAAACCTTCAAGCCTGCATTTCATTTGGGAAAATCTTTTGCTAAAACCGCTTCCCATATGCAACCCATCTGGAGGGCTATAATCTAGTCTTGCCTGCAGCAAACCGACAATAATGATGCTTGCCTTTCATCACAGATCCCCAAGCACTAGACAAACATTAATTAATGCCCCCAACACACCTGTGAGGTAGGAAAGTATTATTATCCCTGGCTCACAGATGAGGAAATCCAGACACCAAGAGGTTAAATGGCTTGCCTGAGGCCACAGAGTGAGCTAAGAACAACGGCAAAACTTTCCACTAAGCCTCCTCCCTCCTGACAAAACTTTGAGATCAGCCCCCTCCGCAGAACTATTTCTAGCAGAGGTAGGCTATAGCCAACCGTATTTATCATTTTCACAGTAAGTTTAGACCCCATTCGAGATCATAAATGTATTCTGTGCCCAAGAATCTGAAAATGCCCTTTTTAAAGTATCCTCTAATCATCACATCTGACAGGAAACAATTGACTTGCTGCTGCCAAAGTGCAGATAACATCTACTGAGCGCCTACTGCATGCCAGGCGGGCTTCCCAGGTGGCTCAGTGGTAGAGAATCTGCCTGCCAATGCAGGAGACATGAATTCGATCCCTTGGTGGGGACGATCCCCTTGAGAAGGGAATGGCACCCCACTCCAGTATTCTTGCCTGGAAAATCTCATGGACAGAGGAGCCTGGCAGGCTACAGTCCGTGGGGTCGCAAAGAGTCAGACACAACTGAACAACTGAGCACACACAACACAACACGTGTGCCAGGCACTGATTTCAGTGTTGGCCCCCCTCTCCTTTCCAGAGAACTCAAATGTGGCTCCAAGAAAATAGCAATTGCAACTTTGGGGACAAGTGGAAATTAGAAACTAAGCTTGACTTCTCTCCCATCGAGAGTTTGGCAAGAGGGATATGAAAATCACCAAAAGAAGCCCCAAAGTGAAAGACATGATTATTATACACCAGGACAGCCCTCCTGCAGCCCATCCTATCTTTTTAATTAGCCTATGAGAATTTCCACCATGTACAATCCTAGTTCTATAAATAACAAAAAATGACGATTTGTCACTAATTACCTTTTTTCCCATGTTCCAGGCTTTATATATCACCTTTAGTTTTTGCCATCACTTTCAAAGAATTTGTTAGTATTCGTCTCTCATTTTATGAATAAGGAATTAAGGCTCAGCATGTTGGATAACTTACTAGCAAGTGCTAGATGAAGCATTTAAAACCAGGTCTGGCCACCAAGTCCATTCTCTCAATCATAATGTTTTACTACTTTTTTGCGTGCATGCGTACTAAGTCGCTTCAGTAATGTTCAACTCTTTGCGACTCAGTGGACTGTAGCCCACCAGGCTCCTCTGTCCATGGGATTCTCCAGGCAAGAATACTGGAGTGGGTAGCCATTTCCTCCTTCAGGGGATCTCCTTGACCCAGGGATCAAACCCAACTGTCACATTTCTTTCTTCCCTGGTGGCTCAGAGGTTAAAGCGTCTGCCTCCAATGTGGGAGACCCAGGCTCGATCCCTGGGTCAGGAAGATCCTCTGGAGAAGGAAATGGTAACCCACTCCAGTATTTTTGCCTGGAGAATCCCATGGATGGAGAAGCCTGGTAGGCTACAGTGCATGGGATTGCAAAGAGGCTTTCGAGCAGCAGCCAAGTATCCACAGCATGAGAACAAACCTGAATGCCAGACTTTCCTGTCAAAAATCTCTGCTTCCCACTGACCCAGGGGTAAGTGGCTCACACCACACATTCAGCTTTCAGACTTTTGCTAACCAAACCCTGGGAAAACTATCTTTTGATTCTGCTACATAAAAGATTCCTGTTTGAAGTAGCGCTTCTTATTCAAAGAGCACTGAAACCATTTTCATACTCTGGACCTTGTATCTGGTTTGAGTCCCTGATAGCAACCTTAAGCTTCTGTATAATAACTAGTTCATTTCTCTACCCATTCACATATCAGTTTAGGCTGCAAGTATCCAATTAACGAACTCAAACTGTCAAACAATAAAAAGAACATATTGGTTAATTAAGTGAAAGGCCTGCAGTAATGTGGGCTTCAGATATGGTATGATCAGGACTCTGCTCTCAGACTTATTCTCTTGTTGTTAGATTGTAGATTCCTCACTCTTCAGATGCTTTCACTCATTCTACGTCAGACTGACCTTCAACCTTCTCTGACACTTTATGCTGATTCTTTTCCATAGTTCTCTGAGTCTCAGTTAAGAGTGCTGTCTCAACAGAGCCCAGTGTGACAGGAACTCCTCTTTGGGGCAGCTTTTTCTGTCACCCAATCTATCCAGCCAACTTAGCTGGATAAGATTAGATTTTTGCATGTCCTTATTCCGTTAAGCTTGATTTTCTTTAATAATCCAGGGGAGAGTGAATTATTGTGTAGCAACACATTTGACCTGGTTTTGTTTCCTTCAAAACAGCAAACTCCCCTTTGCCACCTCAGCCTTGACTTTATTCTGTGAAATGATTTTCTAACTGCGCATCCTCCAACATTTTCTACTTCAGTCAAAATTTGATTTGAGTTATTTTTATATCTTTTGGGGTCTATGTCAGTAAATACATAGGCTTGGAACAAAAATGTGCATAAGTGGGCACTTCAACACTTTTTAATCAAAAGCATGGTGATGTATTTATTCGCTAACTTGAAACAGTACAACAAGGATACCTATGCCATTTATTGAACACTTACTATGTTGCAGGAACCATATTAACCACATTAAATTATATCATCACACTTAAATCACATAATGACCCTATGAAGCAAGAGCTATTATTATCCACATTTTATAGATGAATAAACCAAGAACTTAAGCGATTGTCAAAGATCACACAGCTAGTAAGTGGTGCAGCCAAGATTTGAGCCTAAGTCTGCATGGCATAAAAACTCTGAAAACACATAACAGAAATTTTCTAGGCAGTGGTATCTTAGCAGGAATCACAAAGGTAAGCTTCCCAGAGCTACACAGTCAATCTCAGATTGGATGGGAAAGGATATGCATTAAAAGGAAAAAAAGTCAATGCAGAGCTTCATTTTTTCACCGTTGGGAAATAATCAGAGCTGCTCAAACTCTTCCCTATTACCTGTTAAGTATTAATCTCTAGAAGCCAAGCAGAGAGTCAGGAAGACCCTTTCACTGAAAAACTCATAAACCAGATATTCCACTTGCTTAGAAAATTACAGCATCCAGTGTAACACACACACATATAATAGATGTGATCTCAGCAAAGATCTTGGGCATCTTTTGAATTCTAGCATTTTTTTCTAAATCTGAAAGCAGCCTTTAAAGGCAGGTTCCTTGATATACATATAAAAAGCCAAGATACCCGGCCTCTTCTCACCAGCGGTTGCCAATCCCCTGCTTGTAGTGCAGAGTTAGAAAAAAAAGCAGAGTCCGCCTTGCTAATAACAGCCCCAGCACTGAGGGCTGTCGATAGAACACAGGACGCTGAAGCCACCAGCAAAGGGTGTTTGTTTTTGCCATTTACAGTTGTACAATCGAATGCAAGGAGGCTGGGAAAGGACTCCAAAATCCACAGCCATGCTCACACTGCGCCACCTGTAGGCAGAACCCGGTAATCTCCGTGAACACCTGAGATACAGAAAAAGGCCTCTTACTCACCAGAAACAAGGGAATAAGCCTGGAATTGAGTGGGGCCACTGAGACAAGAGCACAAGGTCAAGGGTCACCCTTGTAGCGGGTGGAGGAGGAGCGAGTCTACCGCACACCACCATGGCGTTTGAACGCTGCTGCCAAAAGAAACATCTGTATTTCAAACTTCCATTATTGTAAAAGCCTAAAATTCTAGTGTGGTACATATGTTTGGGCATATTCTTATTTATGGGGGAGGATGTTTTAACCTTCCTTCAATTCTCACTCTATCTGAAAAGTAGCTTCAATTGGCTATAACTGGCTTCACCGACCCATTGACCACTTTCAGCATTAGGTTTCTTGACTTAAAATGTAACTCAAATCCAGAAACTGTGTGAATTCATTATTTGAATATGTGTCAAACTCTGAGTCAGAGCTGTCCTATTCAACTCAGTAGCCACAAGCCACATGTAGCTACTCAAGTTTAAATTAATTAAAAACAAAATTGAAAATTCAGCTTTTCAGTCACAAAAGCCCAATTTCAAGTGCTCAACACCCATCTGTGACTAGTGGCTTCCATAGAGATAATCCAGATACAGAATATTCCATCATCACAGAAAGTGATGTTGAGCAGTGCTGATCTTTAGTCTAGAACACCAGGCTAAGAGATTCCCAGCTAAGAGATTAAGGCTGTGTATTATAGATATTAACTGCAAGATATACTTCCTACTTGTCTGAGTTACCTTGAATTCTACTTTCATCAATTCACAATTAGCCATGAGCTAGTCCTTTAGTTCAAGTATAACTCTCTACAAGCTGCATGTACCAGAATTAAGTTCAGCTGTGTGTGACAAAAGCATAAATTAACAGTAACTTAAACACACAAGGGCTTCCCTGCTGACTCAGACGGTAAAGAATCCGCCTGCAATGCGGGAGACCTGGATTCGTTTGGTTGGGAAGATCCCCTGGAGAATACCCACTCCAGTTTTCTAGCCTGGAGAATTCCATGGACAGAGGAGCCTGGTAGACTACAGTCCATGGGGTCGTAAAGAGTCAGACATGTCTGAGCAACTTTCACTTTCACTTCAGAAAACATACGAAGTTCTCTTATGTCCAAGTCAAGAGATCAGCAGTCCAAAGCTGGTACAGCAATTCAATTAATTCAGTAGGGACCCCAGTTCCTTTCCCCTTCACGTTTTTTGTCCCCCACAAGAAATGGACTCAGTGGCCAGGTCTCAGTGGTGTCTAGAGCTTTATATTTGTCTTCCAACCAACTCGAAGGAGAAAAGGGAAGGAGATGGATATCATTGAAAAGATATTTCACTAAGTCAAAAACTTGAAAGATATTTCATTAAATCAAAAACATTTTTGCTTGCATCCTATTGTCTAAAACGTAAATACATTGCCATGTCTGGCTATGAGTGAAGCTGAGGAATGTGGTCTTTATTTTTGTGGCCATAAAATTAAGGATATTATTACTATGGGAGAAAAAGAGAATGATTATTGGAAAGTAACCAGGAACCCTCTGCCATGCTAATAAGCGTTGAAAATGGTAAAATGGAGACATAAAAGGAGACTCAAGAGAATCAACTTCCCTAAGTGCAAGTAATATTGGTAAAAGTTGCGGGGGCGGGGAAGTAAGTATTGAATAAATAAAAATCTCTACGTTTTTGGTGATTTTCAGTGATCTGTATTTTCTTGGTGGCCACCAAGTACTATGATTTAAGGAAGATCTCTCCTCCTCAACTCTCTTTCACAGTGCTCAGAAATCTTCATTTAACTTTCTCATATATCTCAAAATGCCATCAACAGACTTGTTACTGTTAATAAGATCTTTACAAAATTTGAACATTCCTGGGAATGTAGAATATCTACTCATTCTCAATTTATTATGAATTAGTCAAATCCAATTTCTGATTTCCAAAGAAAAAAGAATTTTAAATTGGAATTTGCTGGGAAATAAGGAGAACAAGGAAGAAGAAATTTTGCAACTTTTCGATTGGGAAGACATGAGAAGAAAAGCCTTCTGGGTGTTTTGTAGAGTGCTGGAGAGCTGAGGGGCATAATTAGATCATTGGAAACTTGGGGATGGGAGGCGATCAGGATGAAAGAGCTGAGGTGAAAATAGAATGAAGGGCACCAATATGAAGTGAGAGCTGGGAGGCATCAAAGATGAATTTCATTATCTTAAAATTTTGCCTCAAGTAGAGCATGAACGTTACAATATTTACATGGCTTCTTAGCAAGATACACAAGGAATGATCGTTTTTCTATTTAGAAATTAAAAGGTATATAGGAGGTTAGACGGCAGTGTTCATTTAAGCTTATGTTTTATTTACATTGAACAGAAGGAAAAGAAAGTCTATTATCTATTGTCTATTTTATCCATTATTGAACACCCCTTTCTTACTGTTTTGGAGTTGTTTTATCTCATTCACTTTTGATTTTAATGTAGTTGTCATACTTTTAGAGAGTCTACCTAAAAGCAATTAATTACAACAATAGCATTTAATAAGGACTTGAAGGAAAATACTATTCAAAGAACTTAACCTCTATTATCTCATTTAATCTTCACAACATATCTTAGAGATAAATATTAGTATACTCATTTGACAGCGAAGAAAACTTTCAGAGCATCAGAAAAGTTAAGTGACTTACCTGATAGAACACAGCTAGTGGAGGCAGAGTGGGGCTCAGACCTATAAAGCCAAGGTCCAGAGTCTGTGCTCTTAATCCCAGTACTTAAACACTATCTCCCTACTTGGTGTTTGTCAAAAAACATCAATGATTCTCAATTAGATCAAAAGTGACACATGAACAGGCCATATGCTGTACTCCTTCCTCAAAAAGGCATGTAATTGACATGACTTCTGACTGCTTCACACTTTCATTTTGAAGAGGAGCTGCCACTTCGTCCTATAACCTTCCTCAGCATCTTTCTCCCCCGACTCCCCTACCTCCCCACCACAGCCACCATCACCACCACACCATCTCCTGACAGCAACCTAGGTGTTTTCTGTCAATGGTGTCACCTAGTGGTCATAAAAGGAACTCGTTTATTTAAGGTCCCTTTTCTGTGCCCTTTTCTACTTTCCTCTTCTAGGATTTTTTGGCAGAACATAATCACCTCTTTTAAGTCATCATTCACAGGCCATCCAATTCTACCTTCAATAATCGTTTTCATTCCTATACATTCACCTGCTTTAACTTCCTTTCTTCTCTTCCTTTCTGTCTCTGAAGGAAGATCTCTCCCCAACTCATCATTTATTTTACCAGCTGAAAAGTCAGCCTAATCACCAGTGAATAGTGGGCTTTGGAGTGAAACAGAACTGGGCTTGAATTTCAGATCCATCACTTATTAATGCTGAGATCTTGAGTAAATTACATAACCTCTCTATATCTCAGATTTCAAATCTATAAAATGGAGAGGAATTACCTACTTTAAAGAGGTGTTCTAGGAATAAGAGTAATTAAAATAAACTACAGAAAAGCACTAATACCTCTCTGCCCATAGTGGGTATTTAATGAATATCGCTTATTCCCTATGTAGTCATCAGTAATGCATAAAATAATCATACTATTGTATGATTAAAAAAAGGAAAGTTGTACTATTTGAGCTGAAGAACGAGTGTTTATAATATCTAAATTCTCTAGGTGAAATCTCTTCCAAAGCTCTGCACAAACTGTCTTCATAACAAAATAAGCACTTGTAAAGCTTCTCATTTTGTACTATTCTGACATTTCTTGCAATATTATTAAAATATAATAAGCTCAAATTAAAAATAACACTTTTTGAGATATAATTGACATGTAACATACCAAAACATTTAAGTTTCCATCAAAATTTGCACAAGCCTCCACCTACTTGCTGGTTTTTCTTTTTGTTAGTAATGTATTTCTTCAGTGTGATGGATAAATCAAATATTTGTGGATGGCCTGAGTATGTAACCTTCCTTTACCAGCACTATTTCTATTCAAAAATGCATGCTAAATGTTAAAGAACTGTGAATCAGAAATTTCTTCAAGTTTTGGGTTTAAAATTATGAAAAAGCTTTACAGTAAATGAAAAAAGTTTATTTCATTTTTTGTTCAAATGGAGACCAGGACTTATTGGCTCTTCTCACAAAACAGAATGGAATCTGTTTGCTGGTACACTGCAGAAAAATGTTAAAATTCTACCTGCTCTGAAAGCACTGTCTTTAAGCATAAATTTGTCATATCAGTCACACATGTGACACCTAAAACAGATTTAGCCACAGCAGCCTGTGAACTACCAGTTGGCAATATATGTAAATGACTGGCTTGTATTATTTACCAAAATGTAATGTTGCAAAGGAAATTCAATGGAGAAAGAATAAATATTTTCCACTAATGGATTAATTGGACATCTAAATGCAAAAGGGTAAAACTTGATCCCATACTTCATACCAAGCATAAAAATTAATCTAAAATGAACTATGACATAAATGTAAAACTAAAACTATAATTCTCTGGAAGAAAATATATGAGAAAATCTTGTGACCTTGGGTTAGGTAATGATTTCTTAAACATGATATAAAGAGCATTATACACAGAAAAAAAGCTGATAAATTGAACTTTATCAAAATTGAAAACTGCTGCTCATCAAAAGAAAATGAAAAAATCATATCATTTAATTGGTACATTTTTTAAAATTTATTTTATTCAAGTATAGTTGATTCATGATGTGTTAAGTTCTTCTGTATAGCAAACTGATTCAGCTACATATATGTGCACACTTTTTGCATATTCTTTTCCATTATGATTTATCACAAGACATTGAAAGTAGTTGGACTTCCCTGGTGGCTGAAGGGTAAAGAACTCACCTGCCAATGCAGGAGACAAGGATCTGATCCCTGGGTGAGGAAGATCCCCTGGAGAAGGAAATAGCAACCCACTACAGTATTCTTGCTTGGAAAATTCCTTGGACAGAAGGAACTTGACAGGCTACAGTCTATGGGGTTGCAAAAGAGTTGGGCATGACTTGGTAACTAAAAATTAACAACAAATTGAATATAGTTCCCTGTAGTATAAGGAGGACCTTGTTATTTACTCATCCTATATATAAATAGTCTGCATCTGCTAATCACAGACTCCCAATACTCCCCCCCACCAACCCCAGCAACCACAAGTCTGTCTTCGGTGTCTGTAAGTCTGTTTCTGTTTCATAGAAAATTCATTTTTGTCACATTTTAGATCCTAGACGTAAGTGATGTCGTAAGGTATCTGTCTTCTTCTCACTTACTTCATTCAGTATGATAATCTCTAGGCCCATCTATATTACTGCAAACAGCATTATTTCGTTCTTTCTTGTGGCTGAGTAGAATTCCATTGTATATATGTACCACATCTTCTTTATCTACTCATCTTTGATGAACATTTAGGTTTGCCAACAAAGGTCCATATAGTCAAAGCTATGGTTTTTCCAGTAGTCATGTATAGATGTGAGAGTTGAACTATAAAGAAGGCTAAGCACCAAAGAATTGACACTTTTGAACTGTGGTGTTGGAGAAGACTCTTGAGAGTCCCTTGGACTGCAAGGAGATCAAACCACCATCCTGAAGGAAATGAACCCTGAATATTCATTGGAAGGACTGATGCTGAAGCTGAAGCTCCAATACTTTGGCCAGCTGATGCGAAGAGCTAACTCATTAGAAAAGACCCTGATGATGGGAAAGATTGAAGACAAGAGGAGAAGGGGACTACAGAAGATGAGATGGTTGGATGGCATCACTGACTTAATGGACATGAGTTTGAGCAAGCTCTGGGAGATGGCGAAGGACAGGGAATCCTGGCGTGCTGCAATCCATGGGGTTGCAAAGAGTGGAACACAACTGAGTGACTGAACAACAACAACTGGTAAAGTGATGACCAAATTGTGTTGCATCCAAAAAATGGAACGTCACTCAGCAATAAAAACAGCAAATCATTGGTACCCACAGCAACATACATGAGTCCTGAATGCACTGTGCTGAATGAAAGAAGCCAGCCTACATATTCCATGACATTCTGCAAAAGGGAAACTGTAGGACAGGAAAAAACACCAGAGGTTGCCAGGTTCTGAAGGTCAGGAATGAATTGATGAAAACAGAGCATGGCAGTCTTAGAATTGATAGAAATGCTCCATGTCTTGATTTCTGTGGCTGTTATAGGACTGTATGCTTTTTTCAAAACTCATAGCACTGTGCACTAAAAGAGGTGAATTTTACTGTCTATAAATTATAACTCAGTAAAAAATGTAATAAAGCAAGAGTGTTCAGTTTCATGTTTCCTTTCAGGAGATCGAGAAAATAAAAATTTAAAACCTCTCTATTTTTCTATTTCTATGTACAAAATAACGTGAGGTGTCATCACTGTAGGGGCTTCCCCAGTGGCTCAGTTGTGAAGAATCACCTGCAATGCAGGAGACGCAGGAGACTCAGGTTCAGTCCCTGGGTCAGGAAGACCCCCTGGAGGAGGGCATGCCCACCCACTCCAGTATTCTTGCCTGGAGAAACCCATGGACAGAGGAACCTGGAGGGCCACAGTCCATGCTGTTGCAAAGAGTCAGACACGACTGGGCACACACACAGCAAGCATGTCATCACTATAGCTATTTTTGGTATGTTATTAAATAAGAAGCAGATCATAAAACAGTGTGGACAGTATGTTACAGGTTGTGTTGGGGGAAATGTACAGAAAAAATTATACCAAAAACATCATTATCATTGAGTTGTGATTGAGTGGTAAGATTATGTTTACTTTTTTCTTTTTTTCTAATCCGTTTACACACAGATGAAGTAAGAATATAAAAATCAAACAGATATAACTGTCTGGTTGACAGGATTTACATTAGCAAATAAAGGAAATTCATTGACTCAGAATATTAAATCTGTTAGGAAATCTTAAAAAATTCACTCATCAACTACCTATACATTGCTTCATCTATAAATAAACAAACAAAGAAAGAACAGTAATAAAGAACAGTAGCCCAGAGAAATTAAGTCCTCTGTCCCAGGTCTCAGACCATGTTAGGACCTCTAGACTGAAGGCCTCCCGGCTTCCGCTAGGGCTGCTAGCACACAGGGAAGAGGGAAGAAGACACAAAGCAGAATGGAGAACAATTCTAACCTTAAGAGTACTCTCTACTTTTCTATGTGCCAGTTGAAAGACAAGGTTATTTTTATTAATATTGGCTTTAACCAACTTGTGTTTTTTAAAACTAGAAAGAGAAAAATCTCGACTTGTCAAAAGTCATGTGATGTTTCTTTTCTGTGGGGTCGTTTTGGTAGATTATTTCTTATTATCCAGTAGATCACCAGGAGAAGGGAATGGCAACCCACTCCAGTATTCTTGCCTGGAGAATTCCATGGATTGAGGAGCCTGGTGGGCTACAGCCTGTGGCATTGCAAAGAGTCGGACATGACTGAGCAGCTAACACTGACACTGAATACCATGTTTCTTCTGGTGCATTCCAGAAGTACTAGCACTGGTAAATGATATCACTGTGCTTGTAGCCACTCTCTAGCAATATTTACAGTTGACAAGTTGGCTCACATATAAGAGAAATGGGAGTGGGGAAGAAGAGGAATTATACCACTAATCCTAAATCCTAAATGTGTCAAGAATCTTCTGGGATTTATTTAGGTCAAGAGTAGTCTTAAGGATCCATTTAAGATAATTTCAAAGATAAATGGAGCATAGATAGCCATGCCTCAGAGATTTTTCTTAAGTTGGATCAGCATAATTTGGTGCTGGTCTGAAGACATTCAACATAATTTTTAATGACAATAATATTTAGGTGCAGAAATAATATATGCCAAACATTTTTTTAAAAAGAAAATTATTCAGAAAAGTATTTAAGAAAGCAGAACATAAAAATAACTCAGTCCCATCACACCAAGATAACTAGTTTAATTTTGGTATACTTGCTTCCAGACTTCTTTCTGTTCACAGTACCATTTTCTCAAATAACAAAATATCCAGCAATGGAATAGATATCTTGTTGTATATTAAGACAATGGGCTACTATACAGGAGTGGAAAATGAAGGAACTACAGCTACTGACATCAACATAGGCGAATCTCAAATCAATGTTGAGCAAAATAAGAAAGTCTCAAAAGAACATATTCGGTATTATTTCAACTTAGTTAAAGCTCATAAATGGCAAGATTGAATAATATATTGGTTATGGATGTATCCATACAACA
The DNA here is from genome assembly GCF_014754425.2 of Oryx dammah. Classification (NCBI taxonomy): domain Eukaryota; kingdom Metazoa; phylum Chordata; class Mammalia; order Artiodactyla; family Bovidae; genus Oryx; species Oryx dammah. The sequence goes on from NW_024070210.1 coordinate 36,829,018, forward strand.
GTGAAGAAAAGCAAAGTAGAGGACAGCAGTTACCTTTCAGCAGAGAAATTGGGGAATATTCTTGGCAAGAGACATATAATATGTTTCTTAAGTTATTTAGTAACATTCTATGTCTTTATCTAGAGGTTGGGTATACTACTGTTTGTTTCAAATTGTACCATATACACTTTAAACACTGTGTATACAATACCAGCTAAAATTAAAAATCAAAAGGAAAATATTGTAATGGAAGCTTCATTTGGGGTTTCTTTTTCCTGGAATGTTAGCCAGATGAAATTTTTAACATTTTCAACTTGTATCTCTTGGAAATCAAAACCAAAATAGGCAGGCTCTAAGCCTCACATTTCTGACCAACTGGAAGAGTGTTTTTGCAAGTGCTAACTGCTTTGGTTATTTAAGTGACAGATTTTCTTTATCTGCCATAAGAAACTCATTTATGAGACCAGAAGGCTCAAAGCTGTATTTGACTAATAAAGTGCTCTGTCTGTCTTATCTTCTCCTTTCTTCGTTTTTCTCTACAGTTGCACAACTCCCAGGAGGACAGCTTTCTGCTAGCATCTGTATGCACCAGCATAAATATCTATTGCATTTTAGTGGGAATTAACTTATTTCAGACTGTAAACTAGCTGGGCCAGCTGTGCAATTCACATATCTGTGAGTAGGCTCCTGAGTAATTCCACCAAGAAGAGAGAAAGAGGAAAGAGGAGGAAGGGAGAGAGAGAGTATTCACACATGATAGACAAAGTGTCAGTAGACAGTACAGAAACAGGAAGATATATACATAAACAAATGGGAGAAAAAGGGAATATTCTAACAGGATTTCTAACGTATGTTCTAAGACTCTAACAGACTAACTAACTCAAATCAATGTAATCTCAGTTCCTGGATCCAAGCATACCTGAGGCAGGACTCTATCCCAGGACCATTCAGTTACATAATTCAAAAAAAGAGCTCCTTATTTTTGTAAGGTATTTAAATTGGAGGATTTTTTTTTAATCCTTACTACAGCACAGTGTCACCAAAGACCACTAGATGCAATGTGACATGATGGAAGTTTTGTGGACTACAACATATTAGCCTCAGAGGTTCGTGAGAGTCACAGAAACAGCTGCATTTTGTTGCAGATAAAACTGAAACTTCACTGATCTTGGTCCTGAGCAACTGGTGAGAGTGTGCACCAGAAATATATATTCAATGAGGAAAAGATAGCCAGTTTTAAATCACACCTCTCAGCCCCTCAATGAGAGACTTCTTTCAATATTTGCACACATAACATTTTCATGGCTAAATCAATACAATGTGATTTTGATATGGACTTGTGTGGAGACTTCTGCTTCTCATGTATCCTCCTTTGAACCAGCCAGCGGCTCCACCCTGGAAATAAGAAAACCAAATAGAGAATGTAGGTCCTCCTCCTTCCCTCCATGTTTTCTGAAAAGAATGGAAAACAGTTCCACCTAAGGAATGAACACTTGATAGACTTTGGAAACAAGAGCTCACTGAGATTGAGGAAGAGACAGGAGGAAGAGGGACCAAGTTTGGCCAAAGAGTTCAATTAATGTAATTCAAACATCGGTCTATAATCCAGATCAGATTGTCTAGAAACCCCCATTCCATCATTTGTGGAAGGTTCAATGCTGTCCCCTAAACGTCTGTTAGTTCCTGAGTTCCTTACATTCTAATGACACCTGCAGACTTCCTTCTGGCTTTGTATAGTTTTCACATCTTCCAATTCAGATATGCAGAGATGTCGGCCACTTTTCATGACTTTCACATAAGAGCAAACAAACACGTAAGAGCAACACATAAGGGCAAAAACAGTCGCAAAAGCCATTGGGAACATGGCAATCTGTAAACACGACACACACATAGTTGTTCTTTACAGTCCTTCGTGGGACCTCCCTGGTGGCCCGGTGGTAAAGACTCTGCACTTCCAATGCTGGGGGCATGGATTTGATTCCTGGAACTAGACTCCCACACGCTGTGCAGCACAGCCAAAAGGTGAACAATAAAGTGCACACTCATCTCATCACTTAAAAAAAAAATAAAGTCCTTCCTCACTCCTTTGCTGGCTCCCCCATGCCCTAACCCCTCACCCCTCCTCCCCGCTCAGTTCAGGTACAGAGCCAGCCACCTAGCTCTTCTGTTGCCTTGTCTAACCCCCACACCTCAGTATTTATACTCCATGTTTTCCTACACAAAGCAACCAAGAGAAATTTTCAAGCGTTAAGATAATAAAGTTTGTCCCCATGACACACAAAGAACCAAAGAGAATGGAGTTATCCCCAATCAGTGGCATGTTTGCAGGAGGGGCAGAGGCTCAAAGGATATGCAAGGCCTTCTACTCCAGGGACTCAAGTCTGTGAGAGTACAACAGGGGAGGGTGCCCCCACAAGAAGGGCTGGAGCTGGGGACATGTTAGACACTCAGAATACCTAACGGCAGTAAGAGCACTGGCCCCTGCTTAAAGACAGTGATTACCAAGTTTCCAAACCTTGGAGGAACTTTCTACCTGTGCAATCTGCAGTTCCAGGCTTATATTCACTAATACTAGTATTAATTAATATTATTCATTCATATTAATTTGTATTCATTAAATCTTTTCTTAAAACATCATATGGAGCTGATGATGGTAGGGAAAGAGAAGACATAAGCTTAGGTTCAGGGCTTCTCAGGTGGCACTAATGGTAAAGAACCCACCTGCAATGCAGGAGACATAAGGGATGTGGGTTCAATCCTTGGGTCAGGACGATCCCCTGGAGGAGGGCATGGCAACCCACTCTAGTATTCTTGCCTGGAGAATCCCATGGACAGAGAAGCCTGGTGGGCTACAGTCCCTAGGGTCTCAAAGAGTCAGACACGATTGACGCAACTTAACACACATACAAGCTTAAGTTTACCCTACTCTTACATATATTTTAAAAACACATTATCTCTATTATTTTTAATGGATCTCATCTTACCTTCAATTTCATGTGCTCAGGGATGGCAAAAGAAAAAGTTTTATATTTGGCAATTTAAATTTATCTCAGCCTCTTTTGGCCTCATTCGGTCTTTAATGGGTTAAATATTTATTTAATTCTAAATTCAATGTCTCCAGCAGGGCTGATTATTCCTTCTCAGAATGTCTTCCTACATCTTCCTCCTCTCAAGGCTGTGTCTCTACAGAATTAACATAACTGTGGGGGAAGGAGTGCAGGCTTGGAGGAAGGACCTTGGGGCTGCACATTCTTTCCATGAAGTGGAATCTTGCACCTGGAGGTGGAGCTGGCCCCACATGGTTCTCTGAACACCAGTCTGGCACCCTTTGCTAATGTCCTTAGTCCCTGTCTCAGCCTCAAGCTGGAAGTCTCTGCTATTTGTGATCTCCTAATCCTAGCGCCTCTGCTTCAAAGACATTTGTATCTCACCAAAGTGGGCATAAAGAAAGCTAAGCAGTGAAGAACTGAAGCTTTCTAACTATGGTGCTGGCGAAGATGCAAGGAGATCAAACCAGTCAATCCTAAAGGAAATCAACCCTGAATATTTATTGGAAGGACCAATGCTGAAGCTGAAGCTCCAGTACTTTGGCCACCTGATGGGAAGAGCTGACTCACTGGAAAAGATTGAGGGCAGGAGGAGAAGGAGACGACAGAGGATGAGATGGTTGGATGGCATCATCGACTCAATGGACCGGAGTTTGAGCAAGCTCTGGGAGATGATGAAGGACAGGGAAGCCTGGTATGCTGTAGTCCATGGGGTCGCCAAGAGTCAGACTTAGTGACTGAACAACGATCAACAGCAGCAAAGTGAGAAAGAATATCGAGCTTCCTTTCATGACCTTTCTGGCTACAGTGGCTCTGCCAACCTGACAGTCTCAGCAAGACTGTCTTCTCACGGAATTCCAGACAGAAAGGAAGAAACCAGTTCCTCCTGATTCAGTTCAATCTGCAGCCTAGCTGGAGTTTTTCTCTTTTTCCTCTCCCCCCTTCCCACCCTCTAACTCTGGGCTGAGGCACAGAGGAGCAAGGTGATGGTTGCAGGACAGCTTTGGGTAACTGAAGGTCTGTTCATCCAACATGTTTTTGTTGAAAACCTACCATATGCCAAATACTCTTCTAGGGTCTGTGGTATAGCAGCAAACAAAATAGTGTGAATCTCTGTTCTCTTAGAACTGACATTCTAGTTGTAATGGGGAGTTAAGAAGTCTATAGTCAGTTTGGCATAAGAACCAAGAAGACAAAGTAAAGCAGAAAAGCAAATCGAGAGTAATAGAGGTATATTTTAGTCAGGGTAACTGCATAATTAAAGTGAAGACTTCCCTGCCATTCTCCAGAGAATAGTTATAATGTAGAGAGAATCACTGACTCCTCAGATGCCCCCTAGTAAGTGTGTGCATGCTCACACATGCACATGTGTGTTGGCAGAGGAGTAGTATTGAGGGACAAGAGAGTCCGAGGTAAGGAGCAGCTGCTGCGCTTTGCTAGAGCAGCCATGAAGAGAGACCCCATGTCCAAGGTAAGTGAAACCCAATTAAGACGGTAGGCACTGAGAGAGGGGATCAGGGGGCAGGCAGACTGAAACGACAATCACAGAAAACTAGCCAATCTGATCACACTGACCACAGCCTTGTCTAACTCAATAAAACTAAGCCATACCGTATGGGGCCACCCAAGATGGATGGATCATGGCAGAGAGGTCTGACAGAATGTGGTCCACTGGAGAAGGGAATGGCAAACCACTTCAGTATTCTTGCCTTGAGAACCCAATGAACAGTATGAAAAGGCAAAAAGATAGGACACTGAAAGATGAACTCCCCAGGTCGGTAGGTGCCCACTACGTTACTGGAGATCAGTAGAGAAATAACTCCAGAAAGAATGAAGGGATGGAGCCAAAGCAAAAACAACACCCAGTTGTGATGGAACTGATAATAGAAGCAAAGTCCAATGCTGTAAAGAGCAATATTGCATAGAACCTGGAAGGTTAGGTCCATGAATCAAGGCAAATTAGAAGTGATCAAACAGGAAATGACAAGAGTGAACATCAACATTCCAGGAATCAGTCAACCAAGATGGACTAGAATGGGTGAATTTAACTCAGATGACCATTATATCTACTACTGTGGGCAGGAACCCCTTAGAGGAATGGAGTAGCCATCATAGTCAACAAAAGAGTCTGAAATGCAGTACTTGGATGCAATCTCAAAAATGACAGAATGATCTCTGTTCGTTTCTAAGGCAAACCATTCAATATCACAGTAATCCAAGTCTATGCCCTGACCAGTAATGCTGAAGAAGGTGAAGTTGAACAGTTCTATGAAGACCTACAAGACCTTCTAGAACAAACACCCAAAAAAGATGTCCTTTGCACTATAGGGGACTGGAATGCAAAAGTAGGAAGCCAAGAAACACCTGGAGTAACAGGCAAATTTGGCTTGGAGTACAGAATGAAGCAGGGCAAAGGTTAATAGAGTTTTGCCAAGAGAATGCACTGGTCATAGCAAACACCCTCTTCCAACAACACAAGAGAAGACTATACACATGGACATCACCAGATGGTCAACACCAAAATCAGATTGATTATATTCTTTGCAGCCAAAGATGGAGAAGCTCTATACAGTCAGCAAAAACAAGACCAGGAGCTGACTGTGGCTCAGATCATGAACTCCTTATTGCCAAAATCAGACTGAAATTGAAGAAAGTCGAGAAAACCACTAGACCATTCAGGTATGACCTAAATCAAATCCCTTATGACTATACAGTGGAAGTGAGAAATAGATTTAAGGGACTAGATCTGATAGACAAAGTGTCTGATGAACTATGGTATGAGGTTCATGACATTGTACAGGAGACAGGGATCAAGACCAAGATCCCCAAGAAAAAGAAATGCAAAAGAGCAAAATGGCTGTCTGAGGAGGCCTTACAAATAGCTGTGAAAAGAAGGGAAGCAAAAAGCAAAGGAGAAAAGGAAAGATATACCCATGTGAATGCAGAGTTCCAAAGAATAGCAAGAAGAGATAAGAAAGCCTTCCTCAGTGATCAGTGCAAAGAAATAGAGGAAACCAATAGAATGGGAAAGACTATCAATCTCTTTAAAAAAAGTAGAGATACCAAGGGAACATTTCATGCAAAGATGGGCTCAATAAAGGACAGAAATGGTAGGTAACTAACAGAAGCAGAAGATATTAAGAAGAGGTGGCAAGAATACACAGAAGAACTGTACAAAAAAGATCTTCACAACGAAGATAATCATGATGGTGTGATCACTCACCTAGAGCCAGACATCCTGGAATGTGAAGTCAAGTGGGCCTTAGAAAGCATCACTATGAACAAAGCCAGTGGACATGATGGAATTCCAGTTGAGCTATTTCAAATTCTGAAAGACAGTGCTGTGAAAGTGCTGCACTCAATATGCCAGCAAATTTGGAAAGCTCATCAGTGGCCACAAGATTGGAAAAGGTCAGTTTTCATTCCAATCCCAAAGAAAGGCAATGCCAAAGAATGCTCAAACTACCGCACAATGCACTCATCTCACATGCTAGTAAAGTAATGCTCAAAATTCTCCAAGCCAGGCTTCAGCAATACATGAACCGTGAACTTCCTGATGTTCAAGCTGGTTTTAGAAAAGGCAGAAGAACCAGAGATCAAATGGCCAACATCCTCTGGATCATCGAAAAAGCAAGGGAGTTCCAGAAAAACATCTGTTTCTGCTTTATTGACTATGCCAAAGCCTTTGACTGTGTGGATCACAATAAACTGTGTAAATTTCTGAAAGAGATGGGTATACCAGATCACCTGACCTGCCTCTTGAGAAATCTGTATGCAGGTCAGGAAGCAACAGTTAGAACTGGACATGGAACAACAGACTGGTTCCAAATAGGAAAAGGAGTACATCAAGGCTGTATATTGTCACCCTGTTTATTTAACTTCTATGAAGAGTACATCATGAGAAACGCTGGACTGGAAGAAACACAAGCTGGAATCAAGATTGCTGGGAGAAATATCAATAACCTCAGGTATGCAGATGACACCACCCTTATGGCAGAAAGTGAAGAAGAACTAAAGAGCCTCTTGATGAAAGTGAAAGAGGAGAGTGAAAAAGTTGGCTTAAAGCTCAACATTCAGAAAACATTCCCATCACTTCACGGCAAATAGATGGGGAAAGAGTGGAAACAGTGTCGGACTTCATTTTTGAGGGCTCCAAAATCACTGCAGATGGTGATTGCAGCCATGAAATTAAAAGACGCTTACTCCTTGGAAGAAAAGTTATGACCAACGTAGACAGCATATTCAAAAGCAGAGACTACTTTGCCGACTAAGGTCCATCTAGTCAAGGCTATGGTTTTTCCAGTGGTCATGTATGGATGTGAGAGTTGGACTATAAAGAAAGCTGATCACCAAAGAATTGATGCTTTGAACTGTGGTGTTGGAAAAGACTCTTGAGAGTCCCTTGGACTGCAAGGAGATCCAACCAGTCCATCCTAAGGGAGATCAGTCCTGGGTGTTCATTGGAAGGACTGATGTTGAAGCTGAAACTCCAATAGTTTGTCCACCTGATGCGAAGAGCTGAGTCATTTGAAAAGACCCTGATGCTGGGAAAGATTGAGGGCAGGAGGAGAAGGGGATGACAGAGAAAGAGACGATTGGATGGTATAACCGACTCAATGGACATGGGTTTGAGTGGATTCTGGGAGTTGGTGATGGACAGCCTGGCGTGCTGTGGTTAATGGGGATGCAAAGAGTCGGACACGACTGAGCGGCTGAACTGAACTGATCTGAACTGAAGTGTGTGCACGCTCACACATACACATGCATGTTGGCAGAGGAGTAGTATTGAGGGGCAAGAGAGTCCAGAGACTGGAGACTTAAGAAACACTTCCCAGGGACACAGTTTTGTGGAACACGAGCTTACTGTATCCCCCTTTGCCTGCCAAAGAAATAAAACTTTTCTTTAAAAAAAGAAAACACTTCCCTCTAGAGAAGAAAAGGGATGATGGGCTTGTCCCTGATTTTTGCAGCAGATATAGTTAGTACTCATTTCATGAAAAGAAAGGGGAAGAGGGAAGAGAAGAATGGCTCTGAAGTGACCAACCCATCTGTTTATAGAAAGGCACAGAAGGAGCACAGCTGGAGGAGACAGTGACAGGAGTCCTCCCACACCAGCTGCAAAGTCACTGAACGGGAGTGGTCTGGACTTGCAGGGCCCAGCATTTTTAAGCAACTCACCCCAGCAAGTGTGCCCTGGAAGAATTCCTCCCAATCCTTATTGAAACCAGTGCCAGGTTGGCCACCAACTGGAGGGCTTGGTCACCAGGGTCAAGCGGTGCTAGGCCAACCAAGCAGAGACGCGAGTTGTTCCAAAGATTCATCTCCCAGGAAACCAGTATGAGTACCAGAGTCTAGTATCTTGAAATGCTTAAAAGTCAAAAGACCTAGGAAATATTTAAGATTAGAAGTGATCTCAGAACCCATTCAGACCAAATGCCTTATTTCAAATTCAGACCAAATGCCTTATTTCAAATACAGTTATCTGGGAATGCCAAGGAGAAGAGTAGTCTTGGGAAGATTCAAAGAAGAGAAGACGTCAGTACTCAGCCTTGAAGGATGAATAGGAGTTTGCCAGAGGAACAAAGAAGACATAGGCAGGTGAAAATGTCACAGTTACAGCATCAAAATGGTATCTCACTGGTTCTGCCACACCCCAGCCTACCAAACCCAGAGTCCATCAGCCCGTTCTGGAGATGTCTAGGGAGGTCTCATGGTATCCCCACTTCAGTCTTTTGGCTCTGCGGTGGCCATCCCTTCTGAGCTACATACACAGGGCAACACACATGAAAAAGGAAACAACGACCTTTATCAACATTGTCTGGTAACACAAGATTGGTCTTTTGAGACTAAACTCCAAGTGAGCAGTGGGAAGTTCAAATAAAGGAGATATAACCTGGCTTAGAGTTCTGTAAAGAGACCCCATTCCATGGCCACATATGTCAGCCCACCACAGAGGTCGTGAATATAAGTTTCTTCACTACCTCTTACCTCCTTCCAGGGAGGAGTACCATCAACACAGGTGCAATTTCCCAATGACTAAAGAAGTTTCAAGTTTGAAGTTTTTTAAAAAGAGGAAAAGCACCAAGAATAAGTAAATGCATAGATATAGAACTGTAAGTCTTCAGACGTGGATTCTAGTAACAACCCCATCCTAACTAATAGTGTGACTTCAAACAACTCCCACACAGTTCCACTGGTTTGTTGTTTAGTTCCTAAATTTTTGCTCACCCTTCTTTATGGTCCACTCTCACATTCGTACATGACTACTGGAAAAATCGTAGCTTTGAGTATACTGACTTTGTTGGCAAAATGATGTCTCTGTTTTTAAATATGCTGTGTAGGTTTGCCAAAGCTTTCCTTCTGAGGAGCAAGTGTGCTTTAATTTCATAGCTGCAGTCACCGTCCGCAGTGATTTTGGAGCCCAATAAAATAAAATCTGTCATTGCTTCCACTTTCTCCCCTTCTGTTTGCCATGAATGATGGGACTGGATGCCGTGATATTAGTTTTCTGAATGTTGAGTTTCAGGTCAGCATTTTCACTCTCCTCTTTCACCCCTATTAAGAGGCTCTTCAGTTCCTCTTCGCTTTCTGCCGTTAGGGTGGTATCATCTGCCTATCTGAGATTGTTGATATTTCTCCTGGCAATCGATTCCAGCTTGTGAGTCATCCAGCCTGGTATTTAACATGATGTACTCTGCATAGAAGTTAAATAAGCAGGGTGACAATATACAGCCTTGTCATACTCCTTTTCTAATTTTGAATCAGTCCATTTTTCTATGTCCAGTTCTAACTGTTGCTATTTGACCTTCATGCAGGTTTCTCAGGAAACAGGTAAGGTGGTCTGGTATTACCACTCTTTAAAAATTTTCCACAGTTTGTTGTGACCCACATAGTCAAAGGCTTTAGCATAGTCAGTGAAGCAGAGTAGATGTTTTTCTGGAACTCCCTTGCTTTCTCCATACTTTTACAAATGTTGGCAATTTGATCTGTGTTTCCTTTGCCTCTTTAAAACCCAGCTTGTACATCTGGAAATGCTCCATTCACCTACTGGTGAAGACTAGCAAGGATTTTGAGCACAACCTTGCTAGCATTCAAAATGAGCACAATTGTACAGTACTTGAAACATTCTTTGGCATCGCCCTTCTTTGGGATTAGAATGAAAACTGACCTTTTTCAATCCTGTGGCCACTGCTGAGTTTTCCAAATTTGCTGGTGTATTGAGTATAGCACTTCAACAGCATCATCTTTTAGAATTTTAAATAGCTCAGTTGGAATTCCAGCACCTCCACCAGCTTCCTAGGGCCCACTTGACTTCACATTCCAGGATGGCTCTAGGTGAGTGACCACACCATCATGGTTATCCAGGTTATTAAGACCTTATCTGTATAGTTCTTCTGTGTATTCTTGCCACCTCATCTTAATCTCTTCTGCTTCTGTTAGTTCCTTACCGTATCTATACTTTATTCATGCCCAACCTTGCATGTAAACCTCTGCTGGTTGGTATATACAATTAGGAAATTGATCAGTCATCTCTGAGGCCTCTCCACATCTAAAACTGGGTGGTTTCACATTTCTGCATCAAAAATGCTAAAGGTACTAAAATCTTTGTCACCATCTAATGAACTTTGGATTTAATGATCATTTAATTATTACTACTTTGTATAATTTCAAGCTTCCAGAATCTCATAAAGAACATATAAGCATCTGAAATGATTGGCCCCTGTTATTTCTTTTGACCAGCTCTTAGGACAAAAAAAATCTGTAACAACATGGATATTCAAAATAGTTTGGACCTTTTGTCAGAAGATATTCTAATTGTAACCGCACAGTGGAAGTATCATGCTTTTCCCATGTTGTTCTTACTTGGAGCACCTCTGGTAATTCAAGCTAGCAAAATACTTTGAAAATATACATATGTTGGAATTTGACTCAAAATAACTATCATGGTTTGCATTGTCTCAAAGGGAGTTAACTAGTACGATGTATGTGTTTTGGGGTGCCCTCTATGTGCTTTTACAAGTATTTTCTTTGCTTTGATGATTTAAACCATATGTTGAGGTATTTTGAAGATTATTTTATCAGAAATCATCCAGTTTGAAGAAATACCAAGGCACAGCCCACAAGTTTATGCAAAATGTATGTGCACACATGCATTGTATACACATACCTCACACACACATGCAAATGGGTGTAAATCATCCTTTGTCCCCCAGCAGTTGGACTGCCATATTGATAAATAGGGCCTGTCACATTAATTTAATCCTGAAATGCTCTGAAACAGTTTTGGTGCAAAAATAAATTCCATAGGGTAATGGAATGTGCTAAGCCTTTAACAAATGAATGTTTAATGACTATGAAAAAGACATAAACAATGAGAAACAAAAATTACAGATTTGGTAAACATATCCTCTAAGTTTGCAAAGCTTGTAAAATATTTACAGGAGGCAATGTCATATCATACTTCACATAATGCCCTTGAAAAGCATTTCTGCCAAGGTCGTGTTAGGGATCTTGCTACTGAATAATGTCAAAAATATTCCATGACTCTAAGATCCACAAAACATACTGACCCAATGATGCCTTAATAACAACTGTTATGTACTTTAATACAAGCCTCTGAGGTGCCAAAGGTTTTCATCTCTTTTGTCAATTCTAGTCAACAAATGGTAAAGTTTAAGAGTGCTGCCTTGAAAAGTGTCTGAGGCTGCCTCTGGGATCAGAATCTTGACTGACTGTTGACGTCATCAGTGGGAGAGGGATGCAGGAGAGGCTACATAGTTGCTGTGCATCTTCACATGGCCCCACAGACACCCCCTGGACCACTCTGCATGACGCCAGCAGCACAGTCTTCCTCTCACCCAGCTTCCACCGTGTCCCAACCCCCTTCCAGAATCTGAAGCAGCTCCAGATTGCACTTCATATAAACTATAAGCATTATCTGTATTTTTGTATCAATTGATTATCTTTCATAGCTGCCCAACCCTCCCTTTCTCACTTTCCCAATCAAGTTTTCAATTCTCTTCTGTTTCTCCCTACAACACGGCCCACCTTGGGAGTCACTAGATCTTCTCCTTATTCCCTCATCATCCTTAACCACTTCCATCTCCTGGCCTTTACTCGGTGAGTCCTTTTTCCTTGGCTAGTCTTCCTACCAGTCTGGGCCAGTCTCGTACTCAAAAACTTGGATTGAACACCCCAAATTCTTTCTAACAAGCAAATTTCTGGTGCCTAGTTTTAGCCGCATTCCCTCAGTTTTATACTATGAGGCTTACACTGAATTATCATACTCTTATTCTTATGTTGATTTATTGCCATTTTCTGATTAAGAGGGTTGTTTTCTCTTTTCAGTTAAAGTAGATGTACCGTAAAAGATAGGTACCACATCTTTTAATTTTCTACACCCCCAGCCAGAGCTTCTTACCTCAGTAAATGCTGTGCTATTCTACTGCTGTTATGATATACCAATAAGAATCACACATTATTTTTAAAATATTCTATTTTTAACCCTGCATTATATGCATAAAAAGAGAAGGATAGTAAGATGTTATCTGTGCTTTCCATGTCCAGACACAGGGTCTCACTTGCATTATCTCATACAAGGCTAGAATCAACCCTATGAGGAAGATATCATTATCAAGCTACCTGTTCTAGGTGAGAAAATTAAGGCTCAAAGAGAATAAGAGACATGCTCAAGGTTACACCATTAATGAAACTGTCTTTCTATTGTACTTCACTGTCTCACCTTTGGCAAGGTTCAGAGAAAGTAAATGCCTACAAAGGACAGAAATTAGCCCAACTACAGAGGTCCAGGATATTGAAAGAACTATGTTTTGGAATCCTCAGTTTCCGGAGAACCCTCATTTTTGTATAAACAAGAAAAGAAAATATGTCATCACGTTACTTTTTTGTAACCTCAGCAGAGAAAAACCACTATTGGGTGGACACTGCAAAACCTGGGTATCTACCTTTTCCCATGGGTAAAAGCAGACAGGGTGGATTTATTCTGTCCATTCACTTCTCATATTGATGTCACTCTTCTCAAGTTCCATGTAATCAATCCTTTTTGTTTGCAATCTTATTTTAATTGACTTTTAATGCTCTTCTGGCATCCCAAACAAAAACAGTGAAGACAGGAGTATGACCATAACACAGGCAGAAGAAGAAACAAGGACTTACATGTTTATATTTTATCTTTATTAAAAACTTACATTTTCATTTTCACTGATAAAAATGAAACAGCCTCCCATGCTGCATGATTTTATTTACATAAAATTTACTTTATGAAAGGAAAATCTGTAGGAAGAGAGACCAAATCTGTTGTGGCCAGGGGCCAGGAGTAAGAGGAAGAGATTGACTATGAAGAAGTGTAGAGAAACTTCATGGGGTGATAAAACATGTTCTATATCTTTATTGGGGTCATGGTTAGCGATTGCATTCATTTGCCAAAATTCATTGACTGTATACCTAAAAAGGATGTGTTTTACTCTACATAAAATTCACTCCCTAAAGGTGGTTTAAAAATAAAATTAAAAGCCTTGACTAATTTGAAACATAAAATCTGACAGAAGTAAGAGAGTACAGACCTTGCCTGCATGTGGATATACATAGCTTATCTGTTACAATATGTATTTAAGTTCAGGTGGCAATCTAATATATGATTTTTTTTCTCAAAGAATTTGAGAGTGGCAAGAGCATTTACATTAGACTGACACAAGGTTTTGTGAAATCAAGAGCTCCCCTCAAAGAAGTCAAGAGGGTACAGCCTCGACATTTTCTTTCCCATGCAGTAAAAGCACTGGTTGTGATGTTAGTAAAACATTGGTATATTGATCCTTCTTCAAGGAGTTGGGTTCTACCAACATAGCTTCCCCATAGCTGCAGTCCATGGGGTCACAGAGAGTCAGACACGACTGAGCAACTGACCTACAACAACATGGCTTCCACTTGAGGACATTTGTTATTAGTAAAACAGATGAGTTCTTTTCACCTAAACTTCCAATTCCCAGGGAATAATGTATCCAGGAGTTCTCTAACCCCTGCCTTGCCTACAAAAATATTACAAATGAAATAAGTCATATACAATCATTAAATTTCTGATATATAAAAACAAGGAAATAAAGGATTAAATATTACAAACTATCATTAGTACACTACTTATCAGAAACAAATTATTTTGTTAACTCAGATTACTATTAATAGCGTTATAATATTACAGTATTACAGTTTCCGGTGATTATGTTGCCCAGAGGGCTCAGGAAGAGAAAAGTTAGATCTAACCTTTCAATTTCTTCATTTCCAGTGATATTGAAAAATTGTTTATGTCTTAAAAATGTGCCCATTATTAATGACAATAAAAACTCTATACCTACTAATGACTTTTATGAAAGTGTATCTAACTTCTCAGTATATTTTTAAACAAATCCTCACTTTGATTTTTGTTATTCCTTTTTGTAATCTCAATCATAATTACTTATGTGATCAGTCATGATAAAACTGTGAAAGTTGTATTAACCTATTTAAATTTTATGGTAAGAATTTTTAAACGTTTCAGGCTATAAGCTGATTCCGAAGAACAGAAAGAAACTAGGATCATTATCTAATTAAAAAAGCTCCTGCCAAATGCACCATGGTCTGATGTTGTAAATGTGTTTTTAATTCTGCTATTTCAACAGAAAATAAAATATAAACGAAAATACAACTACTTAATAACCTCATGATTTTACTTCTAAACTAGGCTGTTTTTTTTTTTAAGTACCAAAAGAAGCAGATAAGAGCACTGACTTGTAGGTTTAAATGTCATGTGTGGATAATAATGAGCATAAAATCTAAAGTCATTTTTAAAGTGTAGTATCAGTCAATTATCACCTTATTTGCCTGGCGTCAAAATTCTAACAAATTCTTTAATGACAGTTAGCTTCAGATACTATTAGCTTTTACAAAGACAAATAATGTTCAGTTCAGTTCAGTTTAGTCGCTCAGTTGTGTCCGACTCTTTGTGACGCCGTGAACCAGAGCATGCCAGGCCTCCCTGTCTATCACCAACTCCTGGAGTCCACCCAAACCCATGTCTATTTAGTCCATGATGCCATCCAACCATCTCATCCTCTGTCGTCCTCTTCTCCTCCTGACCTCAATCTTTCCCAGCATCAGGGTCTTTTCAAATGACTCAGCTCTTCGCATCAGGTGGACAAACTATTGGAGTTTCAGCTTCAACATTAGTCCTTCCAATGAACACCCAGGACTGATCTCCTTTAGGATGGACTGGTTGAATCTCCTTGCAGTCCAAGGGACTCTCAAGAGTCTTCTCCAACACCACAGTTCAAAAGCATCAATTCTTCGGCACTCAGCTTTCTTTATAGTCCAACTCTCACATCCATACATGACCACAGGAAAAACCATAGCTTTGACTAGACAGACCTTTGTTGGCAAAGTAATGTCTCTGCTTTTGAATATGGTATCTAGGTTGGTCATAACTTTTCATTTAAGGAGTAAGAGTCTTTCAATTTCATGGCTGCAATCACTATCTGCAGTGATTTTGGAGCCCAAAAAAATTAAGTCAACCACTGTTTCCACTCTTTCCCCATCTATTTGCCATGAAGTGATGGGATCAGATGCCATGATCTTCGTTTTTTTGAATGTTGAGCTTTAAGCCAACTTTTTGACTCTCCTCTTTCACTTTCATCAAGAGGCTCTTTAGTTCTTCTTCACTTTCTGCCATATTTCCTAGATAGAGACAGTTCACCAAAGGAATATAGCAACTGAGGTCAAAACATGTCCACAGATGTTAAGATATGACCCTTCCTAAAGGGCGTGTACTGAAAATTGATGCACTGAGCAAAGGGAAAGAACTGAGAATCTTCTCGAATTTCCAAGTCTTGTTAACAAGCACCATTATCTAAACTGCAGACCTTTGGTATGGTATGGTATAATGGTTTTGACACTATCCTATACTTTGATACTTGATACTATGTTTCAATATATTGAAGTATTCTTAGCTATTAGGCAAGTAACTATGGGGAAACATAATTTAAACTTTTTGTGCTTTACTATAAAGTAGAGTCAATAAAGTTGTGAGGATTAAATAACACATAAATCCCTAGAATAGTACATAGAATATACAGTTGTTGTTCTAGTTTAGTTGCTAAGTTGTGTCCAACTCTATGACCACGTGGACTATAGCCTGCCCCGTTCCTCTGGCCATGGGATTTCCGAGGCAAGAATACTGGAGTGGGTTACCACTTCTTCCTCCATAGGATCGTCCTGACCCAGGAATCAAGCCTGAATCTCCTGCATTGACAGCTGGCTTCTTTACTGCTGAGCCACCAGGGAAGCTCAGAATATAGGGATCCCTCCTTAAGTGTTAGCTAGTATTGTTGTTGTTGCTGCTTTTGTTATAATAGTAGTAGCTATAGTTCTTGGAGCATCTGCTTTTTTTCCAAACACAGATATACTTTAATTTTCTTTATCTCTGCAAAATAGTATGTTATCTCCATTTTACAGATAGGAAAACTGAGTTCAGAGAGTTTAAGTAACTTGTCCAAGGACATGTCAACTGAAATGAGCCTGAATTCATATCAAGATCTGTCTCCAACTACTTTGCCACTCCAGCAGATTGACACTTCATTTTCACATATTTGAGAGATTTGAGATGTTTTTTACTTGAAATAGTACAGTGAACCTCTGACCATAGGTCAGGAAGCAACAGTTAGAACTGGACATGGAACAACAGACTGGTTCCAAATAGGAAAAGAAGTGCATCAAGGCAGTATATTGTCACCCTGCATATTTAACTTATATGCAGAGTACATCATGAGAAATGCTGGGCTGGAGGAAGCATAAGCTGGAATCAAGATTGCTGGGAGAAATATCAATAACCTCAGATATGCAGATGACACCACCCTTATGGCAGATAGTGAAGAAGAACTAAAGAGCCTCTTGATGAAAGTGAAAGAGGAGAGTGAAAAAGTTGGCTTAAAGCTCAACATTCAGAAAACTAAGATCATGGCATCTGGTCCCATCACTTCATGGCAAATAGATGGGGAAACAGTGGAAACAGTGTCGGACTTTATTTTGGGGGGCTCCAAAATCACTGCAGATGGTGATTGCAGCCATGAAATTAAAAGATGCTTACTCCTTGGAAGAAAAGTTATGACCAACGTAGACAACATATTAAAAAGCAGAGACATTATTTTTTCAACAAAGGTTCGTCTAGTCAAGGCTATGGTTTTTCCAGTGGTCATGTATGGATGTGAGAGTTGGACTGTGAAGAAAGCTAAGTGCCGAAGAATTGATGCTTTTGAACTGTGGTGTTGGAGAGACTCAAGAGTCCCTTGGACTGCAAGGAGATCCAACCAGTCCTTCCTAAAGGAGATTAGTCCTGGGTGTTCATTGGAAGGACTGATGTTGAAGCTGAAACTCCAATAGTTTGTCCACCTGATGCGAAGAGCTGAGTCATTTGAAAAGACCCTGATGCTGGGAAAGATTGAGGGCAGGAGGAGAAACAGAGGATGAGATGGCTGAATGGCACCACCGACTCAGTGGACATGAGTTTGGGTAAATTCCGGGAGTTAGTGATGGACAGGGAGGCCTGGCGTGCTGCAGTTTATGGGTTTGCAAAGAGTCAGACATGACTGAGTGACTGACCTGAACTAAACTGAGTACAGTGAAGTCTTTGGGAAAAGGCAATAAAGCCTCAGTACATAGTTCTTAATTCTCACAAATAATATTTGTGTTTATTCTCTCATGAGTTCAGATAATTAATTTTAACATCCCAAATAAAAGTGTGTGCTAGCCTCAGTGGATTCTTAAGTGACTTTTTAAGGTTTTTTCCATTAAATAAATGTTAAAACCTCCTTAAAGTGTGCTCTAGTTACATAGCAGAATAACTAACAAGAGGCATAGTCCCTTAGTAGCTTCATAGCAACTTGTCAGAGACAAAGTGCTTTATTCTGAAGAGGAGTCTAAGGTTCCCCTAATTCTTTCCCCATCTGTGCAGTATGCATTCTGTAAGGCCCTCAGGAAGAATACAAGCCTACTGCTTACAACCTACTGTTGCTTTTCTCAGAGCAGTTATTTACTATACCACACATCAAGTATGGTTTAAATTTCTCTTCAGTTACCTTTCTTGTTTATATCTTATGTTTTCAGTGAGCGAGGCAAGAGGCAGACTATCACATACTTTTTACTTTTTAATTTTCCCTAAATTAGATCTCAGAGCAAATTTTTCAAGTGCAATTGAAATTAACCAAATTCTAAGTAGAAGATGATGGTTATCACCTCATTACTGTGTTCGTGACTATTAATCTACATAGACAATCCTATTAAAGGAACAGAAAGTAAACCAATGGGAATTGACCAATAAAGCGCAAAGTAAGACAGAGAGTCAGATGTTTAATGTGCTGTGATGGATTCATTGGATAATTTTAAAAAGACACAAAGACATGGAATCAAATCTTTCAGTACTGACCAAAAGGATTGGAATTTTTTCTTGTTGGCCAATATACCCAACAACACTTTTGAAAAAAAGAAAAAAAAAAAGGAAGAAGAAAACATCACTGTGTCTAGTAAAAACAGTTTGTCTCCAGGATATTTCTCATTCTCAATTGTCTGAGTTTTCCAAGTCAAACCAGCTGAAATAGAAAGTCCTTAAATGGCTATAATTCATGAGCCATAACCTGGATAATTTATGGTTTGTAGTCCAAGAGTTCAAAATGGGAAGGATACGCAACTATACTTCCCAACTAAAATGCGTGTGGGAGTGCGGGAGTGGAGGGAGCTGACACCCTCGCCGCCAGGGCTTTGTAGCATCATCATGGTTTGAAATGTGCACAACACCCGTTAGTATACAATGGTGCAAGGTGCAAATTCCTGAATGTGGTCAATGTGGAAATCTGGGCTTGAATTTGACATGCTAGTGTGTTGTTGGTACATCTCCAATATCCATAATTTCTTACCCTGACATCTTTCATCACACTCATTAAGAAAGAAGGGGAGAGTACATGTGGCCACCAGATTCATATTTTTATTTTTAAAAGAAAGCCGCATCCTTTAATTACCTCTTACCATCTTATTGCTCCAATTATTACTGCAACTTTGAAATAATTCTTATTTGACATAGGCTTTTTAATCAAGAATAAACAAGACCACACAACCTCCTGATGAATATATTAAAAACATATGTTTACTATGATAAATACTCTCATGGGAAAAGGAAAATTTTAGTTAAAAAAGAAGAGCCAAACTTAGCAATGGAACCAGACTCAGTTGTAATCTATTTATTACCTTTTCTAAGGCTGCCCCTTCTTCAGGAAATTGAACCCCTAATGTGCTGAATAAGATATGTGTGTATGCGTTCTGTCAGAATATCGCAGTTTGGCCTAGAAGGTTCTGAGTTTGATTCTTCTCTCAACGTTATCGTATTCTAAGAGTGAGAACCGTAGCAGGAGAGAAGAGAAGAGAAGCTGAGTTATGACATAAAACTTATAAAACTTTAGGACATGACGAGCAAGTCTGAAGCTAGGTCTCATGGACCATTAACCATTCATCTGACATTTTCTAAACTTAATCAGATAGTGTGAAGAGCAGTTGGACAAACAATAATTCTAACTAAATACTGAGGGGAGAATTTCAATGCCTGACATTAAATTACCAACATGTGAAATACATCTAATAATGGGAAGATTGGTATCTATTGGGCATAATCCACACATGTGTGCATGCAGACTAAGTCAGTTGTGTTCGACTCTGATCCTATGGGCTGTAGCCTACCTGTCCTCTGTCCATGGGATTCTCCAAAGAATCCTGGAGTGAGTTGCCATGCCTTACTCCAGGGTATCTTCCGGACCCAGGAATTGAAACTGCATCTCTCATGTCTCCTGCATTAGCTGGGGGGTTCATTACCACTAGTGCCACCTGGGAAGCCCCAACCCACACTTACATTTGTACAGAAGCATATAAGGGAGAGCAATGTGAGATCTGACAGCACAGATTAATAACAGAGAAGAATCTGAACTACAAGACGCAAAAAGGATAAAAGGAAGGGGGGGACAAGAAGAAAGAAAAATAACAGGACAGAAAATAGCAGGACTAAAAGGAAAATCAATTTACAGGAGAGAAAAAAAAACATCAATCGACAAGCTAGAAAACAATAATTTGTTTTGTGAATCTAACAAGGTTGCAGAATTTTCATTGAAGTTCTGGTTGAGAATTTGTGTTCTATTTTGTTTGTCACTTCAGATGTTATCAAAGCTTAGAGAGATCCCAGACATCCAGGCCAAGTAACAGAAAATTAATGAGGCCATGGATTGGCATGGAGAGCTCAAATTGTAAAAGGGCCAGTTAGAAGGGGAAAACGAGCATGACATCTCAAAGTGACATGGTTGGCAGCTGTGGGAATTGTGTAATTGTACCGTGTCAGAGCTGGAAGAATAATTTGGAGGCATAAATCTTCACAAAGAGGAGATTTTTGCAGTTACGAGAATTCATAAGTGCACCAAATAGACTCCGCACTCAATAAATACTTGTTAGGATAAACTGAATGAAAAGGAGTGGGTGAAAAATAAACAAGGGTAGGGAACTAAGAACAGAGTCTTTGAAGATGCCCTCAGCTGTGAAATGAGTCAACCGAAGAGACCTAGAAATAATCACAGAAGAGGGAAGAAGCAAAAAGGGAAGGCATGGTGTCAGGGAAGCCAAAATTAAGAAATATTTGATAAAAGACATGGCCCCTAGTGTCAATTGGAAAGAACCAATTTAAGGAAACTGGATTAGGTCTATTGAGAGGAAATATGCTTCAAAATGCCTCCAGAAGGGATATGATCCTTTAAATTTTCTGAAAATTTTAAGGGCTGAGGCTTGTAAGTTGAGGCATTTTATGATAACAAAAATCAACTATGCAAATTAAGCCAAAGTCAATTTCAGCTAAGAAAAAAAATTTTTAAGCTATTGAGAAAGGGATGACGAAAGGAAAGAAAAAAATATCCTTCTGATGGAAAAATAAATCATCTGAGCTTTGATAAAGTTAATGACATTATGCTACTGCATAACATTCATTTTTGTTCAGCTTTCTCAGAAGAAAATAAAGCAGCATTTCCCCCAAAGGGCAGGGAGATTAAGACCTTCTCTGTGAATATTTGGAATTAGTTTATTATTTAAAAGAAATTTTACAAAATACCGAGAGTCTTACCCTGGCATTCTTGAGATGACGGGCTTGACACCCCTCTGCCCCCATACTGCATTCCATTCTTACTAGTCGTATGGAAAAGGGTCTCACGCTTCCTTCAGATTCTCAAAGAACTTGTTACACTATAAACAATTAAGAATCACTGTTCTAGAGAAAGTAATTCTTTGGGCCACTCGGGGAAAAGGTTTAAAGGAGTTTTGATGGCAAGTTGGGCTGACATCTGCACATTCTTCTTCATCCTCACCACCTTCCCCTCTGTCTCTACGGAAGTGTTACTCTCCTCTTGGGCTTTCTCTTAGTTTTAAATCTCATCTCCTTTCTGTTTCTTCTCAGTCTCTTTTGTCTCATAAATATTGTAGTTCCTAGGACTCCATGTCCAGCCTTTTTCTCTTCTTGCTTTATATATTCTATTGGGTTGATCTGTGTTCTATCTGGCTCTAACAAATTTCTATGGGATGGTCATAAAATCTGGAAGCATAGGTGGATACATAACAAGTGATTTATTGATACTATATTATAAAACATGACAAAATATTATTATCTCTGTATTCAGAATTTATGGTCACCCTGTATATATTTATGGTTTCCAAATCAATCTCAAGCCAAGAAGTCTTTCTTGAGCTGGATATGATTTTCAGACTGTGGATTGTCCATGGAGCATCTCCACTTGGCATCCTCCAGAGCCTTCGCACATAATGTGTTCAACATCACCTGCCCTTGCATTCCCCAGTTTGGAGGTGGTATCCCCATCCATACTCAACTCCCAAAGCAGAAACCTGGGAGTTACCCTCTGTTGCACCCAGCTTTCTGAGAGTTGTACTCAGCAGCTCCCTCTTCACTACTTCTCTTTGCAGCTGACCACCAATTCTCTTTATTCTATTCACAAACACTTTTCAAAGCTGCCCCTGCCCTAGTCCATCTCCACCGATGTCATCTTGATTTAAGCACTTATCATTTCTTTTTTTGCAGTTTTTAAAAACTTTTATTTTGTATTGGGGTATAGTGATTAACAATGTTTGATAGTTTCAGGGGAACAGTGAAGGGACTCAGCCATACATATACATGTACCCATTCTCCCCCAAACTCTCCTCCCATCACTTATCTTCTATATTATAGCCTCTTCATAATCTTCTTAATCCTAATCTCACCTCCTTCCAACCAATCCCTCTTCTAAAGAATCTTCCTAAAATGAAAAATTTGATTGTGATAAACCCCTACTTCAAACTCTCCCATAGCACCAATTGCTGAATAGTATGTCCCAAACTCCCTGGCCTGGCATATACAGCCTTCAGCTTCTACTTTTTCCCCCTCATCTCTTTGATATTACAGCCACACCCACTAACTTGACCTTCCCCAAATATGTGATGACCCTTCTCCCTAATTCTCATCAGTGATGAGCCTCTATATCTCCTTCAAGGCTCAGCTCAAGATTCCCCAAAACTACTCATTTCCCCACCACTACCACCACCTCTTGGAATTTAGACTTCTTTTTTTTTCTTTTTTTGTGCTCCGCAAGCAACTTACATCATTATCATATTACAATTGTTTGTTTAAAATCTCTTCTTCACCAAACTGGGAGCTCCCAAGGACCATTTATTCATTAATCGTTGTATCCTTAGCACCTAGAGATCATTACGTGTTCAATGGAAGAATAATAAGTGGGAAAAGGAAATAGATTGCTTAGAACTGGAAAAGAATTTTTATTTTGTGATGAGCAAAGCACTTCATGTAACCAATACTAGCTTCTGACCTAGATTAGGCATGTAAGGTTTTGCTTTTGTTTTTTAGGATTTTTTTAATGTTGATCATTTTTTAAGTCTTTATTAAATTTGTTACAATATTGCTTCTTTTTTAAAAATATTTTTGTTTTTGACTGTGAGACATGTGGGATCTTAACTACCCAATCTGGGGTCAGACCCACACCGCTGCACTGGAAGGGGAAGTCTTAACCACTGAACTGCCAGGGAAGTTCCTAGGCATGTAAGGTTTAAATGGTCTAGAACCATAGAGACCATAAGGGGACAGGACTTAAGAGCCAAGCACAGGTAATAATGAAAAAGACCACCACTGGGAAGTGAGAGGAAGTGCAGGGTGGCAGACAATTTAGGGAACCCCAAAAGATAAGACACACCTGATTTCTTAAAGAAAATCCTTGGAGGTGGGGGAGAAGGGGTTGTCGATGAGACCTAATGGAGTGTCCTGGCGATTGAAGAGCTCACAACAATGTCAAGAGTCAGGCCATATTTTGTGATTCTGATTGAGGATAACCAGTAGTAAAGATGTCATTGTGCCCGAAGTAGTGCCCACTCCTCAGGAGGAATTGGCAAAGCAGGTCCGGGCCAGGCTGGGACTCCCAGCAGGTCATCAGGACCGGGAATCTGGCAAACAGAAACAAGGTAGATTTTGCTTCAATATCAAGGTTCAGTTCAGTTCAGTTCACTCACTCAGTTATGTCTGACTCTTTGCGACCCCATGGAACACAGCATACCAGGCCTCCCTGTCCATCACCAACTTCCAGAGTTTACTCAAACTCATGCCCATTGAGTTGGTAATGCCATCCAACCATCTCATCCTCTGTCATCCCCTTCTCCTCCTGCCTTCAATCTTTCCCAGCATCAGGGTCTTTTCAAATGAGTCAACTCTTTGCATCCAGTGGACAATTATTGGAGTTTCAGCTTCAACATCAGTCCTTCCAATGAATATTCAGGACTGATTTCCTTTAGGATGAAATTGTTGGATCTCCTTGCAGTCCCAGGGACTCTTAAGAGTCTTCTCCAACACACATTGTAAAAGCATCAATTCTTTGGTGCTCAGCTTTCTTTATAGTCCAACTCTCACATCCATACATGACTACTAGAAAAACCATAGCCTTGACTAGACAGACCTTTGTTGCCAAAGTAATGTCTCTGCTTTTTAATATTCTGTCTAGGTTAGTCATAAATTTTCTTCCAAGGAATAATATCAAAGTTAAGGGGAGCTTAGTGTCAGGGACACCCTAAACTGGGAGCAAACCCAAATACAGAGTTCCAGCAACAGTGCTGAGGCTGTCATGGGAGGATTGAGTTAGAGCCCCTGAAAGTCCCACTGAAGGGGGATTGATCGAGGGTTGGAGAGACAGCAGAGTGGGGCTAGGATGCTGTCTCAGCCTGAGGGGGAGCACAGTGACTGGGGAATCAGGCAAGCCCTGACGACATCTGAGGGACATGGCACTCAGGAAACTTGAACATCCTCTTAGCATTCCCAGTTTTATTTCTGCTAATAAGATATAACATTTTTCTGTTGGCACTTTTCCCAATAAAACCCTCACTATTCCAAGGATACATGGGTTTTTCTCCTTCAGAGTAAGATTAGTTCAGTTCAGGTCAGTTCAGTCGCTCAGTCGTGTCCGACTCTTTGCGACCCCATGAACTGCAACACACCAGACCTCCCTGTCCAACAACAACTCCCAGAGTCCACCCTACCCATGTCTATTGAGTCAGTGATGCCATCCAACCATCTCATCCTTTGTCATCCCCTTCTCCTCCTACCCTCAATCTTTCCCAGCATCAAGGTCTTTTCAAATGACTCAGCTCTTCGCATCAGGTGCACAAACTATTGGAGTTTCAGCTTCAACATCATTCCTTCCAAAGAACACCCAGGACTGATCTCCTTTAGGACGGACTGATTGGATCTCCTTGCAGTCCAAGGGACTCTCAAGAGTCTTCTCCAACACCACAGTTCAAAAGCATCAATTCTTTGGCACTCAGCTTTGTTTATAGTTCAACGCTCACATCCATACATGACCACTGGAAAAACCATAGCCTTGACTAGACGGACCTTTGTTGGCAAAGTAATGTCCTTGCTTTTCAATATGCTGTTTAGGTTGGTCATAACTTTCCTTCCAAGGAGTAAGCGTCTTTTAATTTCATGGCTGCAATCACCATCTGCAGTGATTTTGGAGTCCAGAAAAATAAAGTCAGCCACTCTTTCCCCATCTATTTGCCATGAAGTGATGGGACCGGATGCCATGATCTTAGTTTTCTGAATGTTGAGCTTTAAACCAACTTTTTCACTCTCTTCTTTCTCTTTCATCAAGAGGCTCTTTAGTTCTTCTTCACTTTCTGCCATAAGGGTGGTGTCATCTGCATACCTGAAGTTATTGATATTTCTCCTGGCAATCTTGATTCCAGCTTGTGCTTCCTCCAGCCCAGTGTTTCTCATGATGTACTCTGCATATAAGTTAAATAAGCAGGGTGACAATATATAGCCTTGACGTACTCCTTTTCCTATTTGGAACCAGTCTGTTATTCCATGTCCAGTTCTAACTGTTGCTTCCTGACCTCCATACAGATTTCTCAAGAGGCAGGTCAGATGGTCTGGTATTCCCATCTCTTTCAGAAATTTACACAGTTTATTGTAATCCACACAGTCAAAGGCTTTGGCATAGTCAATAAAGCAGAAATAGATGTTTTTCTGGAACTCTCTTGCTTTTTCGATGATCCAGCTAATGTTGGCAATTTGACCTCTGGTTCCTCTGTCTTTTCTAAAACCAGCTTGAACATCTGGAAGTTCACAGTTCACATATTGCTGAAGCCTGGCTTGGAGAATTTTGAGCATTACTTTACTAGCGTGTGAGATGAGTGCAATTGTGTGGTAGTTTGAGCATTCTTTAGCATTGGCTTTCTTAGGGACTGGAATGAAATCTGACCTTTTCCAGTCCTGTGGCCACTGCTGAGTTTTCCAAATTTGCTGGCATATTGAGTGTAGCACTTTCACAGCATCATCTTTTGGGATTTGAAATAGCTCAACTGGAGTTCCATCACTTCCACTAGCTTTGTTTGTAGTGATGCTTCCTAAGGCCCACTTGACTTCGCATTCCAGGATGTCTGGCTCTAGGTGAGTGATCACACCATCAAGATTATCAGAGTAAGATACATAAAGATAAGTCAAATTAGGCTAAAAAACATTTGCTTTTTCTTACATCTTAGTTTCAAAACTGAGGAATAAGTCTGACAAAACAGAATCACTGGATTCCTTCAAAAAGTATAAAATCAAAAGCTGTTAGAGCAGAACCAAGCACTCTTTAGTCAGTCATTTTACACCCCAGGGTTTGGCAGTCATGATTCAGGCCACCATTTTTTAAAATATATATATATATATATATATATTTATTTATTTATTTATTTATTTATTTTAATTGGAGGTTAATTACTTTACATTATTGTATTGGTTTTCCCATACATCAACATGAATCCGCCACAGGTATACAGGTGTTCCCCATCCTGAACCCCCTTCCTCTTCCCTCCCTGTACCATCCCTCTGGGTCATCTCAGTGCACCAGCCCCAAGCATCCAGTATCCTGCGTCGAACCTGGACTGGTGAATTGTTTCATATATGATATTATACATGTTTCAATGCCATTCTCCCAAATCATCCCACCTTCGCCCTCTCCCACAGAGTCCAAAAGACTGTTCTATACCTCTGTGTCTCTTTTGCTCTCTCACATACAGGGTTATCGTTACCATCTTTCTAAATTCCATATATATGCGTTAGTATACTGTATTGATGTTTTTCTTTCTGGCTTTCTTCACTCTGTATAATAGGTTCCAGTTTCATCCACCTCATTAGAACTGATTCAAATGTATTCTTTTCAATGGCTGAGTAATACTCCATTGAGTATATGTACCACAGCTTTCTTATCCATTCATCTGTTGATGGACATCTAGGTTGCTTCCTTGTCCTGGCTATTATAAACAGTGCTGCGATGAACATTGGGGTACACGTGTCTCTTTCAATTCTGGTTTCCTTGGTGTGTATGCCCAGTAGTGGGATTGCTGGGTCATAGGCAGTTCTATTTCCAGTTTTTTAAGGAATCTCCACACTGTTCTCCATAGTGCCTGTACTAATTTGCATTCCCACCAACAGTGTAAGAGGGTTCCCTCTTCTCCACACCCTCTCCAGCATTTATTGCTTGTAGACTTTTGGATCACAGCCATTCTGACTGGTGTGAAATGGTACCTCATTGTGGTTTTGATTTGCATTTCTCTGATAATGAGTGATGTTGAGCATCTTTTCATGTGTTTGTTAGCCATCTGCATGTCTTCTTTGGAGAAATGTCTATTTAGTTCTTTGGCCCATTTTTTGATTGGGTCGTTTATTTTTCTGAAATTGAGCTGCAGGAGATGCTTGTATATTTTTGAGATTAGTTGTTTGTCAGTTGCTTCATTTGTTATTATTTTCTCCCATTCTGAAGGCTGTCTTTTCACCTTGCTTATAGTTTCCTTTGTTGTGTAGAAGCTTTTAAGTTTAATTAGGTCCCATTTGTTTATTTTTGCTTTTATTTCCAATATTCTGGGAGGTGGGTCATAGAGGATCCTGCTGTGATATATGTCAGAGAGTGTTTTGCCTATGTTCTCCTCTAGGAATATTATAGTTTCTGGTCTTAGGTTTAGATCTTTAATCCATTTTGAGTTTACTTTTGTGTATGGTGTTAAAAAGTGTTCTAGTTTTATTCTTTTACAAGTGGTTGACCAGTTTTTCCAGCACCACTTGTTAAAGAGATTGTCTTTAATCTATTGTATATTCTTGCCTCCTTTGTCAAAGATAAGGTGTCCATAGGTGTGTGGATTTATCTCTGGGCTTTCCATTTTGTTCCATTGATCTATATTTCTGTCTTTGTGTCAGTACCATACTGTCTTGATGACTGTGGCCTTGTAGTAGAGCCTGAAGTCAGGCAGGTTGATTCCTCCAGTTCCATTCTTCTTTCTCAAGATTGCTTTGGCTATTCGAGGTTTTTTGTATTTCCATACAATTGTGAAATTATTTGTTCTAGCTCTCTGAAAAATACCATTGGTAGCTTGATAGGGATTGCATTGAATCTATAAATTGCTTTGGGTAGTATGCTCATTTTCACTATATTGATTCTTCTGATCCATGAACATGGTATATTTCTCCATCTATTAGTGTCCTCTTTGATTTCTTTCACCAGTGTTTTATAGTTTTCTATATATAGGTCTTTTGTTTCTTTAGGTAGATATATTCCTAAGTATTTTATTCTTTTTGTTGCAATGGTGAATGGAATTGTTTCCTTAATTTCTCTTTCTCTTTTCTCATTATTAGTGTATAGGAATGCAAGGGATTTCTGTGTGTTGATTTTATATCCTGCAGTTCAATTCAGTTGCTCAGTCGTGTCCGACTCTTTGCGACCCCATGAATCGCAGCACGCCAGGCCTCCCTGTGTATCACCATCTCCCTGAGTTCACTCAGACTCACGTCCATCGAGTCCGTGATGCCATCCAGCCATCTCATCATCGGTCATCCCCTTCTCCTCCTGCCTCCAATCCCTCCCAGCACCAGAGTCTTTTCCAATGAGTCAGCTCTTCACATGAGGTGGCCAAAGTACTGGAGTTTCAGCTTTAGCATCATTCCTTCCAAAGAAATCCCAGGGTTGATCTCCTTCAGAATGGACTGGTTGGATCTCCTTGCAGTCCAAGGGACTCTCAAGAGTCTTCTCCAACACCACAGTTCAAAAGCATCAATTCTTCAGTGCTCAGCCTTCTTCACAGTCCAACTCTCACATCCATAAATGACCACAAGAAAAACCATAGCCTTGACTAGACAGACCTTAATCGGCAAAGTAATGTCTCTGCTTTTGAATATACTATCTAGGTTGGTCATAATTTTCTTCCAAGGAGTAAGTGTCTTTTAATTTCATGGCTGCAGTCACCATCTGCAGTGATTTTGGAGCCCAAAAAAATAAAGTCTGCCATGAAGTGATGGGACCAGATGCCATGATCTTTGTTTTCTGAATATTGAGCTTTAAGCCAACTTTTTCTCTCTCCTCTTTCACTTTCATCAAGAGGCTTTTTAGCTCCTCTTCACTTTCTGCCATAAGGTTGCTGTCATCTGCATATCTGAGGTTACTGATATTTCTCCTGGCAATCTTGATTCCAGTTTGTGTTTCTTCCATCCAGCGTTTCTCATGATGTACTCTGCATATAAGTTAAATAAGCAGGCTGACAATATACAGCCTTGACGTACTCCTTTTCCTATTTGAAACCAGTCTGTTGTTCCATGTCCAGTTCTTACTGTTGCTTTCTGACCTGCATACAGGTTTCTCAAGAGGTAGGTTAGGTGGTCTGGTATTCCCATCTCTTTTGGAATTTTCCATAGTTTATTGTGATCCACACAGTCAAAGGCTTTGGCATAGTCAATAAAGCAGAAATAGATGTTTTTCTGGAACTCTCTTGCTTTTCCCATGATCCAGCGGATGTTGGCAATTTGATCCCTGGTTCCTCTGCCTTTTCTGAAACCAGCTTGAACATCAGGAAGTTCACGGTTCATGTATTGCTGAAGCCTGGCTTGGAGAATTTTGAGCATTACTTTACTAGCATGTGAGATGAGTGCAATTGTGCGGTAGTTTGAGCATTCTTTTGCATTGCCTTTCTTTGGAATTGGAATGAAAACTGACCTTTTCCAGTCCTGTGGCCACTGCTGAGTTTTCCAAAGTTGCTGGCATATTGAGTACAGCACTTTCACAGCATCATCTTTCAGGATTTGAAATAGCTCAACTGGAATTCCATCACTTCCACTAGCTTTGTTCATAGTGATGCTTTCTAAGACCCACTTGACTTCACATTCCAAGATGTCTGGCTCTAGATTAGTGATCACATCATCGTGATTATCTGGGTCATGAAGATCTTTTTTGTACAGTTCTTCCGTGTATTCTTGCCACCTCTTCTTAATATCTTCTGCTTCTGTTAGGTCCAGACCATTTCTGTCCTTTATCGAGCCCATCTTTGCCTGAAATGTTCCCTTGGGATCTCTAATTTTCTTGAAGCGATCTCTAGTCTTTCCCATTCTGTTGTTTTCCTCTATTTCTTTGCACTGATCGCTGAAGAAGGCTTTCTTATCTCTTCTTGCTCTTCTCTGGAACTCTGCATTCAGATGCTTATATCTTTCCTTCTCTCCTTTGCTTTTCGCCTCTCTTCTTTTCACAGCTATTTGTAAGGCCTCCCCAGACAGCCATTTTGCTTTTTTGCACTTCTTTTCCATGGGGATGGTCTTGATCCCTGTCTCCTGTACAATGTCATGAGCCTCATTCCATAGTTCATCAGGCACTCTGTCAGATCTAGGCCCTTAAATCTGTTTCTCACTTCCACTGTATAACCATAAGGGATTTGATTTAGGTCATACCTGAATGGTCTATTAGCTCTAGTAATTTTCTGGTGAAGTCTTTAGGGTTTTCTATGTAGAGGATCATGTCATCTGCAAACAGTGAGAGTTTTACTTCTTCTTTTCCAATTTGGATTCCTTTTATTTCTTTTTCTGCTCTGATTGCTGTGGCCAAAACTTCCAAAATTATGTTGAATAGTAATGGTGAAAGTGGGCACCCTTGTCTTGTTCCTGACTTTAGGGGAAATGCTTTCAATTTTTCACCATTTAGGATAATGTTTGCTGTGGGTTTGTCATATAAAGCTTTTATTATGTTGAGGTATGTTCCTTCTATTCCTGCTTTCTGGAGAGTTTTTATCATAAATGGATGTTGAATTTTGTTAAAGGCTTTCTCTGCATCTATTGAGATAATCATATGGCTTTTATTTTTCAATTTATTAATGTGGTATATTACATTGATTTGAGGATATTGAAGAATCCTTGCATCCCTGGATATAGCCCTTTGGTCATGGTGTATGATCTTTTTAATGTGTTGTTGGATTCTGATTGCTAGAATTTTGTTAAGGGTTTTTGCATCTATGTTCATTAGTGATATTACAGACCATCATTTTTGCCTGGAGAATTCCATGGACAGAGGAATCTGGCAGGCTACATCCATGGGTCACAAAGAGTCAGACACCACTGAGTGACTAACATAGACAACAAAGGGAGGTCATCTGGAGGTCAAGGAGGTGAGCTTAGGGTGTCCCACTTTCTATGTTGAGATTCAGCGCATACTTGAAAAACCAAAGAATTCTGAGGATAAATTAAAGTTTGTAAATGACCCATCAAACATAACTTTCTTCTCTTATAGATGAAGAAATTGAGGCTGAGAGAAGTTCAGCAAAATTCTAAAATCATGCTCTGGCTGTGGCCGAAATCTGACAACACAGTGGAGACTAAGTAAAAAGCTCTTCACACATTTTCTGAAAGCTTCCAGTCTACAGCAGAGAGTTGGTGTCCCATTGCACATGTTCAGGAAGCCCACAGAGTGGTATAAATTTTAAACAAAGGTATGACTGGAAAGGTGTATACATTTATACTGGTCAAAGTCTATACTTTCAGCTTTATACAATTAAAAAAAAAACCTTGAGGACAAAATGACAAGTGGTCCTATCTTTACAAAAGTTAAAGAATGGTTTGGGCTGAGCAGACCAGTGAGATTGCAGTGAAGAAGACATAAGTCATTCTATATCTTTCAAACAAAAGGAAATTGGTACAGAGATGAGTTACATAGATGATAGAAAAGCTGAAAATCCAAACCCAGATTGGTGAAACTTCACTATGACAAGCTAACCAGGAAGATGCCACCAATCCTTGGGCTGCAAAATCAGCAGTGGGAGGGGGTGTTCTCCAAGTCCATCCAATGGGAGCTGAGCCCTGAAGGGGGTTTCCAGGAGGGGATGGGCCCACAGAGGGAGAAGCTTCCCAGAGGGGGCCCAAAATCCTGGAGAAGATATGGTTGCTACTCTTTCCAAAAAATCACAAAAGACTTGTTTTCAGGATAAGGGAAAGTCAAGTTCAGTGAGGAAGTGACTCTTCCCAACTCCCCCTGACCCCCATCTCTTACTCTCTGGTTTTTGCTTGCCGTTTGATTCATCTTCCTCACCCCAGAGACACCTCCAAGAGAAGAGTTTCCAGTAAGGAAGGAAGCAATCCAACAATGCTGATCCAGGCCAATGGCCCATATCCTTTGGGGTTAGGAATAATGGCATGAGGAGTGAGCCATCACAAGACAAAGTGACCTAGAGAAGTAGGCTTCCTGAGTATAATGAAAACACAGAGGTTAAAGTTGACGACTAACTGCGTTTGAATCACCTTCCAAGTTCTACTTTGCTTAATTAATCCTTTTCTTCATTCTCTGACATAGAGTGGACCCTTAAAGGAACATTTTAAAACTACACAGTCAATTGCCTTCGTCAAGTCAGCAAAAGCATAATCCAGAAAGACAGGAAACAGAGATATCAACTCAGCTTTACCAGTGAGGTGTCTCTGGAACCCACCATTTTTCATATCTCTTCCTTGAGAGCTGAGGGAAACACCAGGGAAGGTCTCTGGCCTGAGTTAATTATTTGGGGGAATATGCAACAAAGAATCATAGATTCCCATTGTCAAGGTCATGTTGACCTATGGAGGTTTTCCAGCATTCCAGAACCTGATTCTTTCCAGTGCATTGCTTTGTTATGATGTCAGCTGTCAGTGGGCCAGGTGACAGGAGTCAAGCCACCTCTGAGCCAGCCAAGCCTGAAGTCACAGAAACAAATGTTGGATTCTAAATTTTCCCCTTGTCCCTTCATGTTTGCACCCCCACCTGGTTGCCCAGCACACCTCTAACCCATCCCACTTCCCTTATCCATTTATCAACTCATTTACTAAACATTCATTGATCATCTATGGTGTGCCAGACACTGGGAGCAGAACAAAGAACAAAACAGGCAAAAATCCCCATCATCATGGAGTTATAATCTAATCTGGGGTGATAAGCAAATAAGTAAAATATATAGGTCATGCAATGATGACATAGTATTTTGAAAACATAATAATAGAGTAGGGAAAGGTCATGTGTCTTCCAGGATAGGAGCATCAACATAATAAGAGGTCCAAGAAAAATCTTCTCGTCAGAATGACCTTCAAACAAAAATCAGAAAG
This sequence comes from Oryx dammah, assembly GCF_014754425.2. Taxonomy (NCBI): domain Eukaryota; kingdom Metazoa; phylum Chordata; class Mammalia; order Artiodactyla; family Bovidae; genus Oryx; species Oryx dammah. The sequence continues at coordinate 36,862,066 of NW_024070210.1, forward strand.
TGTAAGAGTATATTCCTACAAATATCATAGGAAAGAGTGTTTCAGTCAGAGGAAATAGCAGGCGTGAAAATCCTAAAGGTAGACGGTGACTGATGGCGTGCGGGAAGCCCACTGGAGTTAGTGTAGGATGGATATAGAGAAGAAATAGGAGTAGGAGACAAGCTTAGTGATGAGAGAGCAAGGACATTTTACAGTACTTCGTGGCTTTTTGAAGAACTCTGACATTTACTCTAATTTAGATGGAGAGCCAGCAGAGCAGCAGAGTGATATGCTCCAACTTGCTTTTTCATAAGGATCGCCCTATCTGGAAAACAGAGGATAGAGTATAGGGGACACAAGGGCAAAAGCAAGGAAATCAAACTGCATTTAACCCAGGGACAAAGGTGGAGGCAATAATTATTGGATTCTGAATATAGTTAGACATATTTTTAAGTTCCTTTAAAGAATGAATTTGTGGTCATTCATCCTCCTGAGTCTTTGAGTTAAATCTAAGATTTCCATTAATCTAGGATGCTAGAACTGCAAAGCTTGGGTTAGTGCCTCAAACTGAAATTAAAGAACAAATGTATGAGCACCAAGGTGGGAAGGGGATGGGATGAACTGGGAGACTGGGACTGACATACATACACTATTGATGCTATATGTAAAATAGATAACTAATGAGAACTTACTATATAGCCCAGGGAACTCTCCTCAATGCTCTGTGGTGACCTAAATGGGAAGAAAATGCAAAAAGAAGGGGTGTATATGTATATGTATTGCTGATTCATTTTGCTGTACAGGAAAAACTAATACAGGGCTTCCCAGGTGGCTCAGTGGTAAAGAATCCACCTACCAATGCTGCAGGAGACACTGGAGATGGGGGAAATCCCCCGGAAGAGGAAATGGCAACCCATTCCAGTATTCTTGCCTGGAGAATCCCATGGAGAGGAGCCTGGCGGGCTCTCGTCCATAGGGTTGCCAAGAGTCGTATGCGACTGAGCACAAACGCAGACACTAATGCAACATTGTAAAGCAACTACAGTCCAATAAGAATTAATTTTTAAAAAAAGAACACACACAAAGAATTTGCCAAATGGGAAATGCAATGAGGAGGAGAGGCAATAAAAGGTTAATATTGGTTAGGATGACAACAGCAATAATACAATGAGATCCTAATATTGTTAAGTTTCTAAATTAAGAGGTTTATGTATGTTATTTCATTTAATCCTTAAAGCAACCATATGAAAATATCCTCTTAAAGCAACCATATGAAAATATCCTCCTAAGAGGAAGCGATAGCCCAGGAAGTCTTAATAACATTGCCTAAATCACACAACTAATACAAAACCAACCTAGAAATAGAGACCAGCTGACTTCTCTAAAGTCTATGGTATTCCCTCTACCCTCTACACTGTAATCATTCAGTCAGTCAACAAATATGTCCAGGGTACCTACATAAGACACAGAGATGAGCAAGATAATGTACCTAGCCTCAAGAGACTTCTAGTTGGATATACAAAACTATGCTTAGAAGATTATTGCTGGGGAATACATTCATTCTTTCTAGTAAATATTTATTGAAGACCTCCTCAGTTCTGGCATAAGAAAGGCCATTCTCTTTTGTTGTTGTTATGTTGTTTTTCTCTCTTTGTTAAAAATTTTATTGGAGTATATTTGACTTCAATCTTATGTTAGTTTCAGGTGTACAGCAAAGGGAATTTTTTATACATATCCATATATAGACTCTTTTTAAAATTCTTTTCCCATATAGGCCATTACAGAGTATTGAGTAGAGATTCCTGTGCTGTACAGTAGGTCCTTATCAGTTATCTATTTTATATATAGTAGTGGGTATATGTCAATCCCAATCTTCCAATTTATACCCCCCACATGCCTTACACCTGATAACTGTAAGTTTTCTACATCTGTAACTCTGTTTCTGTTTTTTAAGTAAGTTCATTTGTACCGTAAAAAAGTCATTCTCTTTTGAAGCTTACCTGTTGATGGGAGGATCCAGGCAACAAACAAATGAAAATGTAAATCCCCTTAGGTGGGGATGCATACTATGGAGAGAAAGTCAGGCTGCACAGTGGTCACTATCCTATCCTATGTGCGTTGCTCAGGGATTTCTCTCTGCTTAGATCACTTTTAAGCGAAGAGCTGGCTGGGTTTGTCTGTGCCATCGCACAGGTTAATTAAAATATCTTAGCTTGCTTCTGTGGGACTATTAAACAATGGAGCAGATGACCAAAAAAAAGAAAAACAAACAAAGATTCAGAGCTACTTTTATGCAGGTGAGAGTTATCCAGGAAAGTGCCAATAACAGACACCCCCAAAGGGGACTCTGATAGGTGGTGCATATCACTGGGATTGACAATGCCATGAATCTGATGGGGAGACCAACAAAAGGGAACTCAGAATCTAAAGGCCAGTGAAAGCAAAGTGGCCCCAAGAGAGTCACAGCAGTCGGCTATACATTTCTATATGTGTATATACTGCTTGTCACAGCAACAGCTACATATATTAGGACTGAAATTCTAAGTGGATGATAAATATCAACATAAGATAAACAAATCAAGGGAAATAGAGCTAAGTTAAGGCTTCATAAATCTACAGTGTTTAGGACTGCTGAAAGATAAAATGATCAGAAATGTCCACCTGGGGATTCAAAGAGAAAAAAATAGCTAGATTTGCTGAAAGGCCCAGTAAATGTTTGGAGAACTGAATCCCTACAGAACTTCGTGTATAATTTCTTGATTCACATACCAGCAGCAAGGAAACTGCCTGAAAGCTTGTGAGAAATGCAGAAGAACAGGCCAACTCCAGACCCCCTGAATCGAAATCAGCAGTTTAATAAAGAGCCCCCAGTGGTATGTCTGCACCTTAAAGTTTGAGAAGCTCCAATGTGGGCTTCTGCTGCCTTTAAAGGCATCACTGATGAAGCAGGTTAAAGAAAGAAATGGTGGCTGGCTCATCTTCAGATGAGAATGCAGAGACACCTAAACTCTCTTCTTTGATTTCAACCAAAAAACCCAGGAAACCCCTCTGTTTGTTAGGCAAATGAGGATTGGTGAGGAAGGAATTTAGAAGAAAGGTATGAGCCCTTAATTAAGAGCAGTCCCAGACTAGCTACCAACTAAAGCAATGGAAATTATAGCCAAGGAGCGACAATTCAATTTCAGTAACTGGAATTTCCAGATGCACGGAAAATATGAACTTTTAGAGGACTTCACAAATATTAACCTTTCTGCAAAGTCTTCAGTGGCCACGAATCACATTTGCTTGCAGAGCACTGAATTCTAACCATTTCCTATAGTGAACCTCAGCCCAACAGGCCTGACCAAGTCCACCAGGAGCCGAATCCAGGAACTCTGTGTTCTAAGACAAACCCACACATGTGCTGCTCTTGCTGTTCAGAAAGTGCTTTCTGGGGAGGCCTCTTCCTTCTCCACCACAGTGTTGAGCAAGGGATGGGGAAAAGTCATATCATTATCCCATATATTCTTTTCATCCAACCACAATTACAGGGGGGCTTGCGGCATGTTACACAAACCTGTTATTGAGGTTGAAGCTGAAAAATTCAAGCCACACAATAGTAAGAATGGGCCTGTACAGTTACTTAAGCAAGGGAGCTCAACCTCAAACTAACTTGTTTAAGACTCTTCATCAGCCATGCTAACTGCAGTGACACAGCATAAAGTGGACTCATGTCCATGCTGATGACCTGCAAAGAGACAGAAAAAAAATTCTGAAAGCATTGAGTAGTATTAACTTCATGCCAGGTGCTGTGTTAAGGATAATTCATGCATTTTTCATTTGATCTTCAAATGTAGTACTCTCGAAGCCTATGATTATCTGTCTTATTTTTATATTATTCTATTAGTGTCTATATTATTACTGTATGCTATTATAATTATCTCTTTTATTATTATATTATTAATATTTCTAGTAAGTATAGAAATAGGATTCATACTCTGACCACTTGGCTCTAAAGCCTTATATTTCTCTGCTAAAGGGCTGAACTTCCTATAATTTTCTGCCCAGATGCCCTACATAAAGTATGGTGGTTGTTTAGTTGCTAAGTTGTGTCCAACTCTTGCAATCCCATGGACTGTAGCCTGCTAGGCTCTTCTGTCCAGGCAACAATACTGGAGTAGTTTGCCGTTTCCTTTTCCAGGGGATATTCCCAACACAGGGATCGAACCCGGGTCTCCTGCACTGCAGGCAGATTCGTTACTGACTGAGCGACCAGGAAAGGCCTACATAAAGTATAGTGGTGGTAAAAGTTATGAGACAGTTTTATTTACCATCTACTTAAAGGGGACCTTCTTGCCTAAGCGCCTATTTGCAAAAGAACTTGATAAGAATACCTCTTCTGGGAACTTGCCTGGTTGTCAGGTGAAGAAGACTCCACATTCCCAATACATGGGGAGCAATTTCAATCCCTGGTCAGGGAACTAGATCTTCATGCCACAACTAAGACCTGGCATAGTGGAAAAAAAAAAAAAATCTCTCCTAAGTGCATACTGAGCATGGGAAGTTGTTGTCATTGAAGTGGAAAATTCAGACTGTTCAGACTGTTCATGCTGATTTGGACTTCACAGGGGCTGGAATAGATCATTTTAGCACATGCTAAGTCACTTCAATCGTGTCCAACTCTTTGCGACCCTACAGACCATAGCCTGCCAGGCTCCTCTGTCCATGGGATCCTCAAGGCAGGAATACTGGAGTGGGTTGCCATTCCCTCCTCCTGGAGATCTTCCCAACCCACAGATCTAATCTATGCTAAAACTGAAGTAAAACCACCTCCCTCCCACCTGCAGCCACCTGGCTGGTGGACTCGAGCCCCAACTGTTCCCATCTCCAGGCAGAGACAGGGGAGCCTTGGCTCTGATTTAGAGGACATTTCTACTTGAGAGGATGGGAAAACACCAAGAGGAGAATCAAGGTGATCCCCTGTCTATGAAGGGGCAGACATTCAACCTCAGAAAGTCTCTCCAAACCTAAAAAACTCCTACCACACAGAACTACAGCCCAGGAAGGGGTGGGGGTGGTCCACTCACTTCTCCAGAGGTTAGCAGCCAGTCCTGGTCTAGGCTTCCAGGAACACTCCAAAGGGCTGTGGCAGATTTATATGTCAGCAGGAAGTCAGCTCGCCACACAGACCCTGTTGTTGGAACAGGAGTGAACTTGGCGTCTGGCTGGTTGAGTCACTAAGCACACCTTGCCAGTGACTGCAGGTGCTGGCTGCAGTGGGAGGTAGAAGAGTACAATAAAATACTACATGGATATATTTTCAGCTTAGGACAGCAAGTATACCACTGTACCCATGTGTGTTGTCACTGCGTTACTATATGGAAGAGCAAGGATATAATATCATGAGCTCACTTTTTTCTTTAATTTGGCTATACTCGGTCTTAGTTGCAGCATGCGGGATCTAGTTCCCTGACCAGGGATTGAACCTATGCCCCCTGCATTGGGAGCATGGAATCTTGGCCACTGGACCACCAGGGAAGTCCCTCATGAGCCCATTTTAAGTACTGATGCATCATCAGGGTTGAGGGAGGCCTTTCCCATGATGGTTCTCAGTCAAGAGAACTTCATCACTGAGCACACACCTGAACACCCTCTCTCAAAGAAATATATTTTACAATCAGCAGAAACTTATTCTATGACTTGAAGGAGGTAATACATACAGAGTGAGGAGGGGAGGAGAAAGCATTAGGCCATTATGAAAAAAAAAAAAAGATGGTATTTTTGATCACCCAGCTGAAACAGCACTTCCCTCCAGGCCTAGAATTTGCAGTTTTACACTGAGCAACAGCTTGTGATGGGGGAGGACCTAGCAGGGAGATACAGGAGTCTAAATAGAGATAGTGTGGGTTTTTGGATTCCCCAGGTTCAAGAAACCTTACTAGAAAACTATCATTAAAAAGAACAGGGAGTTCATAAGCAGAGGTTCATTCCCAAAGAAAGCCAGTGAAAGGAAAGAAGACGAGGGAAAAAAATCTTTCAATTCAGTTAACTGAAAAAGAAGATTAAGGCTGAGTTTCATATAAGAAAATGTCTGCTCATTCAAAAACTGGCTGTTTGTAATTGCTTCCACAAGGTCATCTATTTGTCCAGAAAGTTTTCTGGCCTCCGCTCTGCCACCAATGTGCCATGGAACCTCTGGTGTAGGCAACCTCACAGCCTCTTGAACCAGAGATTCTCTGCCGACTCCAAGCAGCTAATCCTGCTTCCAGCATCATCCATGCCTGAAGACAACATGACTGCCAGGAGAGGGTGCCTAAGCCTCCCCAGACCATGATTAGCTGCCCTTCCCCAGAACAACAAATACTCCAAAGACGTTAGGAGATAATATCATCACATTTAATTCACCAGTATTCACTGAGCTGTATACATGCCTGGTACTGCAGACTTACCAGCTACCAGCATCAGAAAGGTGAACAGGTTGATTCATTCACTCCACAGATAATTATTAAGCATTTAGACAGTGTGAAACCTCATATTACATACAAATTATTAGGTATAAAATAAGCTACAAGGATATCTTGTACAATGCAGGGAATGCAGCCAATATTTTACAAAAACTCTAAATGGAGTATAACCTTTTAAAATTGTGAATCACTAACTTGTAAACTTGTGAATCACTAACTTGTAAACTTGTGATTTAATATTGTATAGCAACTACACTTCAATTTTTTTTAATGTTCTAAATAAATAAAAAGTAAAGCATTATATTAGGTGCTGAGAAGGATATTTGTCCCATATCCTCAAGATGCTAACTTCCCAGTAGGGAATCTTTTTTCTCTCCTTTTTTAAAATTAATTTTTATTGAAGTATAGTTGCTTTACAATGTTGTGTTAGTTTCTACTGCACAGAAAAATTAATCAGCCATATGTATACATATTTCCCCTCCCTTTTGGACTTCCTGCCCATTCAAGTCACCACAGTGTAATAGAGTTCCTTGTACCATGCAGTATCCTCCCATTATTTATCTATTGTATGGATAGAGAGCTTCCCAGGTGCCTCAGTGGTAAAGAATTTGCCTGCCAATGCAGGAGATACAGGAAATGGGGGTTCAATCCCTAGGTCAGGAAGATGCCCTGGACTAGGAAATGGCAACCTACGCCAGTACTCTTGCCTGGAAAATTCCATGGACAGAGGAGCCTGCTGAGCTACAGTCCATGGGGTCACAAAGAGTTGGATGCCACTTGGATGCTACTGAGTCACTGAGCAGCCGCACATGTATACATGGTATCAATAGTTTATATGTGTCAATCCCAGTCTTCCAATTCCTCCCACCCTTTTTTCCCCTTGGCCCAGTAGGGAATCTTAAGAAATGTACACAAATCGCTATGACTCACAGTAGACAGTCAAACAGACTAAATGGCATTAGCTGGATTTTTGACCTCTTGCCTTACAAAGACATTATTCTTCTTAAGGTTGATTCAGAAAAAGAAGATCATGGCATCTGGTCCCATCACTTCATGGGAAATAGATGGGGAAACAGTGGAAACAGTGTCAGACTTTATTTTGGGGGGCTCCAAAATCACTGCAGATGGTGACTGCAGCCATGAAATTAAAAGACGCTTACTCCTTGGAAGAAAAGTTATGACCAACCTAGATAGTATATTCAAAAGCAGAGACATTACTTTGCCAACTAAGATCCGTCTAGTCAAGACTATGGTTTTTCCTGTGGTCATGTATGGATGTGAGAGTTGGACTGTGAAGAAGGCTGAGAGCCGAAGAATTGATGCTTTTGAACTGTGGTGTTGGAGAAGACTCTTGAGAGTCCCTTAGACTGCAAGGAGATCCAACCAGTCCATTCTGAAGATCAACCCTGGGATTTCTTTGGAAGGAATGATGCTAAAGCTGAAACTCCAGTACTTTGGCCACCTCACATGAAGAGTTAACTCATTGGAAAAGACTCTGATGCTGGGAGAGATTGGGGGCAGGAGGAGAAGGGGACGACCCAGGATGAGATGGCTGGATGGCATCACGGAGTCGATGGACGTGAGTCTGAGTGAACTCCAGGAGATGGTGATGAACAGGGGGCCTGGCGTGCTGTGACTCATGGGGTCGCAAAGAGTTGGACACAACTGAGCGACTGTACTGAACTGAACTGAACTGAAGGTTGATTTTGCCAGTTAAAAAGCTAAAGAGTTTTTAAGAGTGGTTGGCAGGGCAGGTTTGGTAGTTAGATCTGTGGGAATCCTACCGTTTAGAAACCAAGGACAAGGACTGGATGTAGGAAATGGGTAAAAGGAGCTCAAGCTCTAAAAAGAGCATTTGGACTCACTTAGCTGGAAATTATCTTCTCTACTCTTGAACTAGAAGAGTCACCATGAGTTCTGAAGAGTTTTCAAATCAATTGCACGACAATGCTCAGTTCCATAAACACTAGAACGCTTCATTATTTTTACTAGGTCTTCATCTTCTGTGTGTATACTGGCAAAACTGTATTTCAGTTGTATTCACATACACACACACACACACACACAAATTGAGGTAAGGTAGTATTACCAAAGATTTCCAGCTCCTTGTGCAAACGAGACCAAGTTTTTCCTACAGCAATATATCATTAACTTGCCAACATCTGGGCTGAGAGGTGTGTGATGTTTTGAATCAAACTTCAAAGGTCAAGGGTAAGCAGGGACCTAGAATTAGTATTGCATCTAAAATTATTTCACAGCCTTCAAAAGAACACGGAAAAAATGATTGCAATTCTCAAAATTACATGCTGCCTTTGGGAAAAACATACATCTGTGTCTTGGGGAGTGCATAGGTAATGTAAGAGGGTTAGACCATTTTCCACAACGTAGTCAGTGCCAGACAGGAGGCACTGAGGGTTGGGCACCGCCTTAGAGTCTCCACCTGTTGTCTGAAATTAGTGTGTGAGTGTTCATCATTTTCTCCCACAAATAGACACCCCTTCCCATTTTTTCCATTACCTTCTTGTTCCCTAAGTTTGCAATCCCGAGTCATTTTTCACTCTTACTGTTGTCACATCATTTATCCCCTTATTTGACAATTCCCTAATGACTATCTGTACCATATCAGACCCTATGCTGCATGTCCAGGACTGTAGTGGTCTCTGCTGTCATAGAGCCAGAGACCAGTCACCCTAATGACACACAGTCCAGGACTGCTAACACATAAACAAGCAATTATGCTGAAAAAACTGAAGGCAGAAGGAGAACAGGATGGCAGAGGATGAGATTGTTAGATAACATCATCAATTCAATGGGATTGAGTTTGAGCAAACTCCAGGAGTTGGTAAAGGACAGGGAAGCCTGGCATGCTGCAGTCCATGAGGTCACAAAGAGTCAGACATGACTTAGAGACTGGAAAACAACAACCGAAAAGCAATTACAATAGTGCAGTGTTTCTAAAAGTATGGGTTCATCCAGGCTCTACTAAATCAGAGCCTTTGGTCTGAGATCTAGAAGCCTGCACTTAATAAACACTGGAGGTGACTTCTGTGCCCACCAAAATTTGGAGAGTCATTCAGTCCGGCATAGTTTGTGCTCACATAGGAAGCCATTGTGCTAAGCACAGGGGTAAAGAGACACAGAGCAGGAGATGGAAGAGAGGGTTACCAGGAGAGATTTTCTGCAGAGAGCAGTATTTACACTGAGATCTCAAGTATGCAAAAGAATTACCCCCATTAGGGGGGAAGAGGTAGGGGGTAAGTACAAAAAAGAGGAATGCCCTAGGGAAAGACACTCCTTACAGACCCCAGAATTGGAAAGAGCTGCTCAGGATGACTGGAATAGTGAGTTCAAGGGCAGCAAGAGGGAGAGATTGATTCAAGAGGTAAGCAGGAAGCAGATTGTAAGGAGCCATATAACACGATTGTGGGATTTGCCCTTTATGTTGAAGGCATTGAGAAACAACAGAAGGATTTAGGGAGGAGGGCAGTTGAGAGAAGAGAATTAAATGAGCAGAGTGATTCTTTTTCCTTATTACCATGGGTTCATGCTACTCTGGGCTTCCCTGGTAGTTCAATTGGTCAAGAATCTGCCTGCAATGCAGGAGATCCCGGTTCAATTCCTGGGTTGGGAAAGTCCGCTGGAGAAGGGATAGGCTACCCACTCCAGTATTCTTGGGCTTCCCTTGTGGCTCAGCTGGTAAAGAATATGCCTGCAATCCGGGAGACCTGGGTTCAATCCCTGGGTTGGGAAGATCCCCTGGAGATGGGAAAGGCTACCCACTCCAGTATTCTGGCCTGGAGAATTCCATGGACTTTATAGTCCATGGGGTTGCAAAGAGTTGGACACGACTGAGTGACTTTCACTCTCATGCTACTCTTCCCTGGAGAAGGGAATGGCACCCCACTCCAGTATTCTTGCCTGGAGAATCCCATGGACAGAGGAGCCTGGCAGGCTACAGTCACAAAGAGTGAGACATGACTGAGAGACTAACACATGCTACTCTTAGAATCACCTTCAAGGCTCCTTTTACCCACTTCCTACATTCAGTCCTTGTCCTTGGTTTCTAAATGATAGGATTCCCGCAGAACTAATTACCAAACCTCCCCTGCCAACTGCTCTTTCTCCACCATCTCTCCTAAATGTGTCCCTCTCTTTTCACTTCCACAGATACAGCCCTATTCTTATATTTTGAACCCCCTCATGTCTGAATTAGGGCAGCATCTCCCAAAGTGTTTGCCTTGTCACTGCGCCCACTTTCACCTGTTGAATATGACCTCAAAATGATCTCAGGCATTGATTTCATCATATGACTATCCTGCTCAGGAATCTTCTTTTCTTATTGGTAACTAACCTAATCATCCTGACTCTCAAGGCCTGTCACCATCTATTCTTTTCAGCTTTTCTCCTTCAGCACCTGGGATCTTCCTGCTTCCCCAACACTTCAGGCACAGAGGGGAAGGAATAGCGGTACCACCTAGTGCCCATTATTGAAAACATTTACTCTTGAGAATTAACTCCCAATTGTATCATATATTCAAGTCTATTAGCTTTAATCATGGAATGAAAGACTATTTCTTATCAAAGGATTGTCAGGCATCAGCAAAGCAGGTAGGAAAGACTTTGTGAGAGCAAAGCCTCTGTCTGACTTTCTGGCCTAATACGTGGTATAAATAATTGCCTAGTGAAGCAAAATCTGAGCCGTAGTGGTAGGAGATGACACTTAGTATTTAATGCCAGTTCTGCACCATGCTCCCCATGTCATTTTGCATTCCATAATTCACAATGGGTTTGTTTTTTTTTTTTTCAGGAGCTATCAGGTTTTATGTTCTGGTGTATTTTCAGTAGTTACTAAAAGGCTTTTCCCCATTTCTGAAATACCAGGGCATCATTTGGAATGTTTCACTGAAGTACTGAATATTGGGGTGTCACAATAATAAATTCCTTTCCCCCAATAGAAAGGAATTCAGAATCTATTCTTGATAGGGATGCCACTGCTGGAGGGAGAAGAAGTGGGTGGGAGGTATGGAGAGAGTAACACGGAAACATGCATTATGATATGTAAAACAGATAGCCAATGGAAATTTGCTATATGACTCAGGGAACTCAAACCAGGGCTCGGTAACAACCTACAGGGGTGGGATAGGGAGAGAAGTGGGAGGGAGGTGGGAGGGATGTTCAAGTGGGAGGGGACATGGTAAACCTATGGCTGTTTCATGTTGATGTTTCGTAGAAATCAACACTATACTGTAAAGCAATTATCCTTCAATTAAAAATAAACACATTTTAAATAAATAAATTCCTTCTCCCCCACCCCTGGTAGAAAGGAATGTAGAATTTATTCTTGATAGGGATGCCAGTGTCTCTCTCCCAATCTCTGGACCAGTCAATGCACCAGTGAGCCTCTCATCCACTTAATGATGATGAATGAAGTTATCATCCTTCCTCCCCATCCTACCCACTGGAATAGGTGAATGGGTCATCCAGTCCAGCTCCAAATGAATTCAAGTATCAAGACTCATGCCACTTCACTTGGCATATTTATGGAAGTTGTTTAATAAATATTTTTCCTGACTTCTAGGTTGAGTTTTCCTTTTCTCAGTTTCATCAAGTTGGTCATCTAAAAGTCAGAGTCATTTGTGAGTCATAAATTATGTCTTTTGTTCAATTCAGTTCAGACACTCAATCATGCCTCACTCTTTGCGACCCCATGGACTGCATCACGCCAGGCCTCCCTGTCTGTCATCAACATCCACAGTTTACTGAAACTCAGGCCCATTGAGTCAGAGATGTCATCCAACCATCTCACCCTCGGTCGTCGCTTTCTCCTCCTGCCTTCAACATTTCCCAGCATCAGGGTCTTTTCAAATGAGTTAGTTATTTGCATCAGGTGGCCAAAGTATTAGAGTTTCACCTTCAGCATTGGTCCCTCCAATGAATATTCAGGACTGATTTCCTTTAGGAAGGACTAGTTGGATCTCCTTGCAGTCCAAGGGACTCTCAAGAGTCTTCTCCAATACCACAGTTCAAAAGCATCAATTCTTCAGTGTTCAGCTTTTTCTATAGTTCAACTCTCACGTCCATACATGACTACTGGAAAAAAACCATATCTTTGACTAGACGGACCTTTGTCGGCAAAGTGGTGTCTCTGCTTTTTAATATGCTGTCTAGGTTGGTTATAACTTTCCTTCCAAGGAGTAAGCGTCTTTTAATTTCATGGCTGCAATCACTGTCTGCAGTGATTTTGGAGCCCCCCAAAATAAACTCTGTCAATGTTTCCACTGTTTCCCCATCTAGTTGCCATGAAGTGATGGGACCAGATGCCATGAGTTTCGTTTTCTGAATGTTGAGTTTTAAGCCAACTTTTTCACTCTCTTCTTTCTCTTTCATCAAGAGGCTCTTTAGTTCTTCTTCACTTTCTGCCATAAGGGTGGTGTCATCTGCATATCTGAGGTTATTGATATTTCTCCCAGCAATCTTGATTCCAGCTTGTGCTTCCTCCAGCCCACTGGTTCTTATGATGTGCTCTACATATAAGTTAAATAAGCAGGGTGACAATATACAGCCTTGACGTACTCCTTTTCCTATTTGGAACCAGTCTGTTGTTCCATGTCCAGTTCTAACTGTTGCTTCCTGACCTGCATACAGATTTCTCAAGAGATAGGTCAGGTGGTCTGGTATTCCCATCTCTTTAAGAATTTTCCACGGTTTTTCATGATCCACATAGTCAAAGGCTTTGGCATAGTCAATAAAGCAGAAATAGATATTTTTCTGGAACTCTCTTGCTTTTTCAATGACCCAACAATGTTGGCAATTTGATCTCTGGTTCCTTTGCCTTTTCTAAATCCCACTTGAACATCTGGAAGTTCATAGTTCACATACTATTGAAGCCTGATTTGGAGAATTTTGAGCATTACTTTACTAGCATGTGAGATGAATGCAATTGTGCTGTAGTTTGAGCATTCTTTGGCATTGCCTTTCTTAGGGATTGGAATGAAAACTGACCTTTTCCAGTCCTGTGGCCACTGCTGAGCTTTCCAAACTTTATGGCATATTGAGTGGAGCACTTTCACAGCATCATCTTTGGGGATTTGAAATAGCTCAGCTGGAATTCCATCACCTCCACTAGCTTTGTTCGTAGTGATGCTTCCTAAGGCCCACTGGACTTTGCATTCCAGGATGTCTGGCTCTAGGTGAGTGATCACACCATCATGATTATCTGGGTCGTGAAGATCTTTTTTGTATAGTTCTGTGTATTCTTGCCACCTCTTCTTAATATCTTCTGCTTCTATTAGGTCCATACCATTTCTGTCCATTGTTGAGCCCATCTTTGCATGAAATGTTCCCTTGGTATCTCTAATTTTCTTGACAAGATCTCTAGTCTTTCCCGTTCTGTTGCTTTCCTCTATTTCTTTGCACTCATCACTGAGGAAGGCTTTCTTATTCTCTCCCCTTGCTATTCTTTGGAACTCTACATTCAAATGGATATATCTTTCCTTTTCTCTTTTGCTTTTGTCTTCTCTTCTTTTCACAGCTATTTGTAAGGCCTCCTCATACAACCATTTTGCTTTTTGGTGTCTCTTTTTCTTGGACATGGTCTTGATCACTGCATCCTATACAATGTCATGAACCTCTGTCCATTCTTCATCAGGCACTCTGTCTATCAGATCTAATCCCTTGAATCTATTTGTCACTTCCATTGTATAATTGTAAGGGATTTGATTTAGGTCATACCTAGTGATTTTCCCTACTTTCTTCAATTTCAGTCTGAATTTGGCAATAAGGAGTTCATGATCTGAGCCGCAGTCAGCTCCTGGTCTTGTTTTTCTGACTGTATAGAGCTTCTCCATCTTTGGCTGCAAAGAATATAATCAATCTGATTTTGGTGTCGACCATCTGGTGATGTCCATGTATAGAGTCTTCTCTTGTGTTGTTGGAAGAGGGTGTTTGCTATGACCAGTGTGTTCTCTTGGCAAAACTCTATTAGCCTTTTCCCTTCTTCATTCTGTACTCCAAGGCTAAATTTGCCTGTACTCCAGGTGTTTCTTGACTTGCTACTTTTGCATTCCACTCCCCTATAATGAAAAGGACATCTTTTTTGAGTGTTTGTTCTAGAAGGTCTTGTAGGTCTTCATAGCACTGTTCAACTTCACCTTCTTTAGCATTACTCGTTGGGGCATAGACTTGGATTACCGTGATATTGAATGGTTTGCCTTGGAAACGAACAGTGATCAATCTGTCATTTTTGAGATTGCATCCAAGTACTGCATTTCAGACTCTTTTGTTGACTATGATGGCTACTCCATTTCTTCAAAGGGATTCTTGCCCATAGTAGTAGATATAATGGTCATCTGAGTTAAATTCACCCATTCCAGTCCATTTTAGTTCGCTGATTCCTAGAATGTCGACGTTCACTCTTGCCATCTCCTGTTTGACCACTTCCAATTTGCCTTGATTCATGGACCTAACATTCCAGGTTCTATGCAATATTGCTCTTTACAGCATTGGACTTTGTTTCTATCACCAGTCCCATCCACAACTGGGTATTGTTTTGCTTTGGCTCCATCTTCATTCTTTCTGAAGTTATTTCTCCACTGATCTCCAGTAACGTATTGGGCACCTACCAACCTGGGGAGTTCATCTTTCAGTGTCCTATCATTTTGCCTTTACATACTGTTCATTGGGTTCTCAAGGCAAGGATACTGAAGTGGTTTGCCATTCCCTTCTCCAGTGGACCACATTTTGTCAGAACTCTCCATCATGACCTGTCCATCCTGGGTGGCCCTACACGGCATGGCTCATAGTTTCATTGAGTTAGACAAGGCTGTGGTCCTTGTGATTAGATTGGTTAGTTTTCAGTGATTGTGGTTTTCAGTCTGTCTGTCCTCTGATGGAGAAGGATAAGAGGCTTATGGAAGCTTCCTGATGGAAGGGACTGATGAGGGGGAAACTGGGTCTTGTTCTGATGGGTGGGGCCATGTTCAGTAAATCTTTAATCCAATTTTCTGTTGATATGTTGAGAAAGTTCTGTTCCCTCCCTGTTATTTACCTGGGGCCAAACTATGGTGGAGGTAATGAAGATAATGGCGACCTCCTTCAAAAGGTCCCATGCATGCACTGCTGCACTCAGTGCCCCCAGCCCTGCAGCAGGCCACTGCTGACCCACGCCTCTGCTGGAGACTCCTGGACACTCCCAGGCAAGCCTCAGTCAGTCTCTTGTGGGGCCATTGCTCCTTTCTCCTGGGTCCTGGTGCACACAAGGTTGTTTGTGCCCTCCAAGAGTCTATTTCGCAGTATGTTCTGGCAGCTCTCTGGTGGGGTTAATGGCAACCTCCTCCAAGAGGGCTTATGCCATACCCAAGTCTGCTGAACCCAGAGCCCCTGCCCCTGTAGCAGTCCACTGCTGACCCGTCCCTCCACAGGAGATGCTCAAACACAGTTCTGTCTCAGTCTCTGTGGTGTCTGTGGGTCCTGGTACACACAAGGTTTGTGTGAGCCCTCTGAGCATCTCTGGCGGGAATGGGGTTTGATTCTAAATGTGAATTCCCCCCTCCTATTGTCTTGCTGGGGCTTCTCCTTTGCCCTTGGATGTGGGATATCTCCTCGCAGCTGCTCCAGCCCAGCACAGCCACCGCTCCAGTGCCTACCATCTTCCTGGGACTTCTCTGACCTTGGACATCTTTTGTAGAATAAGTCAAAGGACAGAAAAAGAGAGAGAAAGTGATTGAGAGAGATAGAAGGAGAGAGGATGGGAGAAAAGGGGTGAAAAGTTCTTTCCTTTTAAGGTCAAGAGAACAACATTTTCATAATTGGCTTTAGTGATGCCCAGAGTCATGGAGTCTTTTATTCTTTTTTTTTTTTTTTAACAGCTTTAGTGAGATATAATCCATATTCCATGCAATTCACCATGTAAAGTGTACAACTCAGTAGTATATTCATAGGGTTGTGCAACCACAATCTAATTTTAGAACATTCTCATACCTCCAATCCCCCATCTACTGGCCACTACTAATCTACTTTTATCTCTATAGTTTCATTGATTATGTGTATTTTATATATATGGAATTATATAATAGATGATATTTCATGAGTGGTTTCTTTCACTTAGCATAATGTTTTCAAGTTTCATCCATATTGCAGTCTGCATCACTATCTCAATTATTTTTATTGCCAAATAAAATTTCACTATCTATGTATCACATTTTATTATGGTAATCAATCAGTGAACATTTGGTTTTTTTTTTCTCTTTGAGATATTATAAAATACGCTGCTACAAATATTTGTGTGCAAGTTTTTGTGTGGATGTATGTTTTTAATTCTCTAGAAATCCACCTAGAAGTGGAACTGCTGAGTCATATAGGGTCATATAAACAACTCTATATTTAACATTTAAGGAACTGCCAAACTGTTTCCACAGCAACGGCACCATTTTACCTTCCTGCTAACAATGGAAAATTCCAGTTTCTCCATAGCCTCACCAACGGGCATTATCTTTTTTATTATAGTCATCTGAGTAAGTCGAAAAGATATCTCATTATGATTTTGATTTTCATTTCTTTGATAACTAAAGATGTCGAGCATTCTTTCATGTGCCCGCTGGCAATTTGTTTATCTTCTTTGGAGAAATATCAGATCCTTTGCTCATTTTTAATAGTTATTTGCTTTTTATAATTGAATTTTAAGAATGCTTTGTATATCCTGAATGCCAGTCTATCATCAGACCTATAATTTGCAAATATTTTCTCCCATTCTGTGGATTGTCTTTTCATTTTCTTGATGGTATTGTTTGGAACACAAAATCTTTTCATCTTAATGTAGTTCAGTTTATCTGTTTTTTGTTGTTGCTCTTTGTGTCATATCTTAAAAACCATTGCCTAACCCAAGGTCATGAAGATTTACTTCTATGTTTTCTTCTACTAGTTTTATAGTTTTAGCACTTAAATGTCTGTCATTTCGAGCTAATTTTTGTATATGGTGTGAGGTAGGCACCCAGATTCATTCTTTTGCATGTGGATATCCAGATGTATCAGTGCTATTTGTTGAAATAACTATTCTTTATTCATCAAACTGTCTTGGCACCTTGTCAAAAATCATTTGACCATAAATGTAAGGATATATCTCTGGACTCCTAATTATATTCCATTGATCTGTATGTCTATCCAGTACCATACTGTCAAGGGTATTATACTTCATAGTAAGTTTTGAAGTTGGAAAGTGTGAGTTCTCCAGTTTTGCTCTCTTTTTTCCACCAAGATTGTTTTGGCTGTTCTGAGTCTCTCGTATTTCCATATGAATTTTAGGATCAACTTATGGATTTCTGCCTTAAAAAAAGTGAGCTGCCATGTTGATACAAATTGCATCCAATCTGTAGACCAATTGATAAATTGATCCCTTTTCTTCTGTTTTTTAGAAGTGTTTGTGATGAATTTGTGTAAATATTTGCATACTAAGTCTCTTCAGTCATGTTCAACTGTTTGCAAACCCATTGTCTGTAGCCTGCAAGGCTCCTTTGTTCATGGGGTTTCCCAGGCAAGAATACTGGAGTGGGTTGCTGTATCCTCCTCCAGGGGATCTTCCCAACCCAGGGATCGAACCTGCATCTCTTATGTCTCCTGCATTGGCAGGCAGTTTCTTTAGCACTAGTACCACCTGAGAAGCCCATAAATATTTATGCAATGTTAATTATTCTGCAAATACTTGATAGAATTCACCAGTGAAGCCATCTGGTTCTGAGTTTTTCTTTGTGGAAAGCTTTTTGGATTTTGTTGTTGCTATTGTTACTAATTTAACCTCCTTGTTTATTGTAGGTTTAATCAACTTTCTATTTCTTCTTGAGGCAGCTTCAGCAACTTGTGTCTTTCAGAAAATCTGTCCATTTCATCTAAACGATCTACTTTGTTTGCATTCAGTTATTCACAGCATTCTTTTTTATCCTCTTAATTTCTGTAAAGTCAGTGATTTCCCTCTTTTATTCATAATTTCACTAACTCGAGCATTCTTTCCTTGTTTCTTAGACAACCTATCTAAATGTATATTACTTTTGTGAATTTTTTTTTGAGCATCTAACTTTTGTTTTCATTGATTTTTCCATTATTTTTTTCTAGCTTATTTCCACGTAGTCTTTGTTATTTCCTTTTCTGCTTACTTTAGATTCAGTTTGCTTTTCTTTTTTAGGTTTCTTAAGGGAAAAGTTAAATTATTGACATGAGATTTTTCTTTTACTTAAATATAGAATGTATAGGTATAAATCTTCCCTGAGCACTATGTTAGCTACATACTAAATGTTTTGCTTCCATTCTGTTGTTTTCACTTTTATTCATATCAAGGTATTTTTCTCTTGAGATTTCTTTTTAGGCCTATTGATTACTTAGGAATAAGTTGTTTAATTTCCACATATTGGTGAATTTTCCAAGTTCCCTTCTGTTATTGACTCCTGATTTAATTCCATAAGAGTCCTTTCAGCTTTAAGTACTTCAAGGTATCCAGTCAAAATGACTCTTGTTGCAATGCAATTCAATTCTAAATGTAAAAATAAACAAAAACACGTACCCAAATGAGCTTCAATTACACAGTTTAAGAAATGAACTGGAAGGAGAAAAAATGTAATAAGCATTCTGGTGACTTTTTTCCAGTAAACCTCTAATTTTTTATTTTAAATTTAAAAAGAGATACAAAGTACCTTCAAGAATTCCACAGGGGACATCAAATTTAGAAAACCTGCAAATATCAATGAGAACAAAGAAATCATAGATTTTTAGATAGAGAAAAGGTGGGGTGAGGGAGGACTAAAAAATATGAGTGGTTTCTCCAATCTAGTTTTAAGTGATTTCAAATAACAAGACTTCTACCACTTCCTTTGGCAAATTTGTAGAACTTGTATAAGAAATATTTTCTTGACATTCAGGCTGAGTTTTCCTTTTCTCAATTTCATCATGTCAGGCATAGCTGTGCCTCTGTACACCACCCCAAACAATCCCTCTCCTTATTTAGTTCAAGTTTCAGCTCCTCAAGAACCTGCAGAAGGCTATTATATCCCCTTTTCATTCTTATTCCAACTCAAACATATTTAGGCCTCTTAATCTGTCTTCTTAAGCCAACTATTCTACTTTGGAATTTATGTTCTTTGAATTTAGTCCAATACATTCACTATTTCTAATTCATGGGGCCCCTGGACCATGTATGACTCATAAGAACTCACTGTTGATGTCACATAAGCAACTGTCCACCTCTGTGCCCCTGGCATTTTATTTGAGGGTATGAAGCCCAAAATAGTACTTAAAAATAAAAACGAAGACGTTTGCTTTCCATTACCAACCACAGGTGGTTTTCACTCTCACTGCTTTCCAAGTACTGAACCACCATCCAGTTGGACGTCTGTCATTTGGATTATTTTTTCCCTCTTTCAGGAGGCAGAAATAAGCAAGTTCTTTCCCTGGCTCTCTCAACATTCTCAACAGTTCATCTGGTCTGGTTCAACCATTCACAGCTAAGGCCTGCCAAGTTTACAAGTGCACAAATTCTTTCAGAATCCTGCTAGTATACTCTGGCTATTAAGAAACCCTGGAGCTGATCTATAACTTTATATGGTTCTCAATGCCTTGGTAGATTCCCAAGCACAAATCTAAGTCTGTTTATTTTGTTTGCTTCCTAAAATCCAGCTGAAAGTATAAGATCTCTATCTAATTTTTAGAGTTGCATTCTCTAAAAGGTTCAATGGCTCCTAGATTCCAGTGGTATGTTAAGTTTTAGTACAAGCAACTACTAGTACACAGTGTTTGCACAGGATACAAGATTCACACACAAACACTCTCAGAACTACTAATCACCGAGAATTTTATTCTGGTTTCCACCTACTGACTTTTACGAGCAAAATGCACCGACTACTCTTTCATGTGAGTTTCACTAATTGAGAATGTAATATTGCCAGGCTGAAATTTACCTTTGCCCTATAGATGATGATTCCTAAGCAAACACATACTATGTAGGCAGGGTTGGTACATTTGGCACATCTAAAGAAATAATAGTGGCTTAGATCTGTCTCAGGTGATGCTAGTGGTAAAGAACCCACCTGCCAATTCAGAAGACATAAGAGATGCAGGTTCACTCCCTGCATTGAGAAGATCCCTGGAGGAGGGCATGGCAACCCACTCCAGTATTCTTGCCTAGAGAATTCCATGGACAAAGAAGCCTGGCAGACTGTGGTTCACGGGGTCACAAAGAATCAGACATGACTGAGGAGACTTAACATGCAACACAAGAATTGCAACACACAAAGTATTTGGTATTTTCTCCATGAATATGTCTTAAGTTTCCATTAAAACAGGTTTGGTAGCATCCTTACTTGAAAGAATATATTAAAAAAAAATAATAATTCAAGCTACATATGGAAAGAGAAGGTTGAATTTCTTTTCAAAGGAGAATTCAGATCTTTTTTACTTCCCACCACACTGGAAAAATTAAATATGTATCATTCATTTAGATCCAGATGCCAAGCCAGAATTCCAGAGCAGAATCCATCTCCTAACGTACCGGTTTACTTTCATTGGACATTGTGCCTTCAGTGGTCACTCCTTAGTTCAAAAATAACTCTAGAAGTGTTATCCTTCTGTGACTCCTTTCAAATATTGTATTTGTCTGACTGTAAGCCCCTAAGAGTAGCTCTTGGGTCTTGGCTTCCTCAAAGCATTTTATATAATATACCTCCCAAAACATAAATTAATGGACAGGCAATATTTGAATGCCTCAAGCCAAAGAAGTAAATAATAGAAATGTCAGACAGTCTGAGCGACCTTTTGAAAGGAGTAAAACTTTTCATTTAAATTATACTACAAAGACTTTTTATTTGCCCTTCCAACAGGTACAGTTTCACAGAGCACTGTCTAAGACAATATGGAGCCAGACATTGGCCCAGGTAACTGGAACTAAAGAACAAACATTTCCTGACACAAAGAGAAAGTAGAACCAGCAGCAAGACTCTGCACTAAACCCAATGAGTTCCAGTGAGATAAATGCCAAACCAAGACATACAATCAATATTCTAGAACAAAAAGAGACCTCATAGACTACTTTGCTCATCCCTTTTTTCCCTAGATCCAGCTGTTGGGACCAGGAAAGACTGAGGGACTTGACCAAGAGCCCAAAAGTAATGCTAAAGCCAAAACTAAAACACTGTTTTCCTGTCCCCCAATCCTTTGCTTTTCCAGCTACATCTGAGGTTCATTATTTATATTGTCAGTTGAGTGGATGATCTTCCATAGAAACCAAAAAGCTCATCAGTGACTCAGATTTTTTGAAGTTTGAATAGGAAAACCATTTGTTCATATCTAACTCAAGTTAACTTATATCTTATGCTTTACATAACATTATTTGTTTCTTCCTCATGCCAGGTATCAGAGTTAATTGCTCTTCAAGATATCCTCAAGGATTTTTTGCTTTAAAATGGAAATCCCATGGACTTAGGACCCGGGCAGGCTACAATCCATGGGGTCACAAAGAGTAGGACACGACTGAGCACACATCCACTCATGGTCATTATACAACCACAGGGCAAAAAAATATGCAAAATAACTTAACTCTCCGGACTAGGATGGTGAGTAGGATAACAGACTGTCTATGAAGTAATACCACATGGCGAGCCAATTCAACTGTTTATATAAGTGAAGGAACACACAAGGCTTCCCGGGTACAGGGCTGTTCTGCTGTGTCTTGGGAAGCCCAGAGGACCTGCAAGAGAACAGCTACTATTGTTCCTGGCTACAGTCTCATTTGGATGCTATGTCTGTACAGCAGGCAAAACAAAAGACCAAAAGTAGGTCCCAGAAGAGAACAGCAGACCCTAACGATACAATTTCTCACATTGCTAATGAGCAATAGCCGTTTTTCCTCTCTTTTCTTAAACCCCGAGGTTTCTTACATTTCCTAGAACTTTGCCAAGGTGTGGGTATGCATGTTGGTGTCGAGTATCAGGAATGTACATTAGGAGCCAACATGGTAGTCCCTAGGAAAAATTGTAAGATGCTTTCCCACACCTTACCACTTCCTCAACACTTTTTTCTTTCTCTGGGGTTCTGTTCCCTCCAAAAGGATCTTGGGTCTTGAGGATCCTGATAAAGCTTTACAGCAGGAATGGTAACTACATGAGCCTGGCAGGCTACGGTCCATAGGTTCTCAAAGATTTGGATACGACTGAAGCAACTTAGCTAGCACACCAGTGTTTCTGAAGAGTCCTTAGATGCAGTGATTTGGGCCTTGGGGCCACATCACAGTGGCTGATGATAACAGTCCACACGTCACCTTCCAGAGCCCTAAGGCCTGGATGGCTGCAGGACTCGCTTCCCATGGCACCGCCTGGCCCTGGTCCACTGCTCCTCCTGGCACTCCCTGTGTGGGGGGTTGAGAAGGGATTCACTCATGTTACTCCGGCTGCCATGTGCTCTTCCCATGAACTCCAGGAGTCTGAGCCTTAGCTATCCTTGGCCCAACCATCCAGTTCTAGTTAGGATCATCTCATGAGCAATGAGACATACTGCGAGTCACAGAAGGCGAGCTTCTCCTTGAGAGTTTCCTCCTGCCAGACTAACCCTCTTGTCAACGTGATCTAGGTCTCCCCATAACCCCTACCCTCTTCCCAACTAGTTTCAGAATATTGGAAGAATTAGGTTGACCAAGGGGAAAATCTTGGTCCCAGATACCTGAACAGTTGTAGGGAAGATGGTTTTGGTTTCAGTTCAGAATCCTTACATTTATACACTAGGTTTGCATGACTTTCAGATTCTCCCAAAGACAACTTCAACTGCTCCTCAAAATAATGACCTCCTAAGGCAAGTTTAGCCCACACAGAAAACAAAGACATGCTCACTTGATAATCACCAGGAATGACATTCAAATTCAACACCTGGCAACAATTCATTGGTTTTGCTGGTCACCAACAACACCCTTAAAAGAGTAATACCTCCAGAACAGTTGCTAGAATACACTGTCCTTATATCTAGCAAATCTTTTTCCATGCTGTTGCCAATGAAAATAAGCCATCTGCTGACCCAACACTGTGAATAAGAAAGTTCTAGACGGAGAACACTAGTTGTCAATCTCCTCAACCTTCTACTGATATTTTTTACTTGCTATTGTCCAATTACTCTTTGATTTTATATAATATAACTAGGCAAACACTGCTTTGAGGGCTATTGCTTTAGAGAGGCTGCTTGATATGCTATGTTAATTAATAACATTAGAGGATTTGAGAATTTACTAAACACTTTTTCATTTAATCCTATATACCTAATCACCACATAGATCAGATCAGTAAAAGCTAGAAGTCTTTCTTCTCACCTCCTTCCACCCAGCAAGCTATTTTAGTTCCCTCTCAAAGTTGGCTCTTCACTAAAAAATGAAAATAAAACTCAGTGGCATGGGGAGTCCTGACAACTAGTTTATATATAATAACCAATTTATCCAACCACTTCACTTGTCCCAGTACAGGCCCCCAAGGTCTCTACTTCCATCCTGCCAACCGCTGAAAAAAACAAATTAATCTATTAAAATTTCCCCCAAATAATAATGCCTTGAATCATGACTCTCACTAAATTTGAGGACTAGCTTTAACATTACATTAAACTAAATAAATAAGGATTTCCCTGGTGGTCCAATGGTTAAGAATCTGTACTTCCACTGTAAGGAGCACAGGTTCGACCCTTGGTGAGGGAACTAAGATCCCACATGCCACGTAGTAAGATCAAAAAATACATTAAAAAATAAATAAAAATAAGTAGAGTAGAATTTTGTTACTATAATCTTGCAATTTGGACCATTAGTCATGAGCAACTCATACCAACAATTTGAAACAATCTCAAATTGATCTTTCCTGCTTCTATGACTTCCATGTAAGTTACGCATGACTTCTGGTCATCTTACATACTTCATCCTGACAAACATTTGCTAATGGAGATAAGATGACTTGGGTAATTTTTCATTTAAGCAGTAATATTTTTGGTAAGTGCTGACTGTTTAAGTTAGCAACCAAAGTTAAATCCACAAGGTGTAAAAAGTATTGTTTATTAAAAAAAGAAAGAAAAATCTTTGTCCACATCATTCTTCCAGTGCATCTGAATAATAGCTGGGCTATAAATAGAAGATGCAAGAATGACTAATTCTGTTTTGATTCCATCTCTTCGATGACAAAGGAAATCCCTCTGTACAAACATTAAGCTAAATCAGAACAGCTTGACTTGTGGAATTTTATCTAGAACATCTACATCAAACAAATAAGAGTGCCAACCTTGAAGATGGACAAATAATTCCCCAAGGAACCCAGTTTTATGACTATCAACTTGGGGGAGATGTGATTTAAAAGAAAGACAAATACAGCCCTGTTTTAAGAGAATATTCACTTAAAATCGTCACTGCTATTAAAAGGCAAGAGACATTTACCCCCAATTCCTTTATCCTGGAAAAACCTTTCTGTCGTTTGTGACTGAGAGAGAGAAAATGCATCATTTATAGTTAGAATCTTTCTTTAGAAACTTAGTTATATCTTCAGAAATTTGTCAGCTAAATTAGGCCCCTTGCCATATAGAGAGAAGTATTCTGGCGCTGCCCTGGGAAGGAAATGAATGAAAGACTGGATTGAATTTTCCATGGAAGCCGACAATTAAAACTGTTTTCTTTGGTATATCCCTTTCTGTCAGTTGTTTCTGAGCTCTCCAAGAGAAGAAAAAAGTTAAAAAGCCTGATTCAGTCATTTCCAAATCTCACTTCCAGTTTCCATCTTATTAAAGACATGACTTAACTTTAATGTGTGTAACATAAACAGAATCATAAAAGGGAAAGAATTAGAACAGTCTGGAAGGGTCAGTGTCCAAGGCAGGAAAACGCCACAGCTGATTTGCTCTTTTTATTGTTGTTGTCCTTTTGCTTTGTTTACTGCGAGGAGAAATTCTCCGTCCCCCGGCTGCTGATTCCTCACCCTCCATTACAATCGCTGGGAATTCCAATTTCACAAAGCTATTACAATACAGCCACAAATAATCCATCTTGTCAAGTCCATCTTCGGGACTGAAGATAAAGTTGGAGCTGAGTTGCTACACACATCTGGAGAAGGTTCGTTACTTGTAATCGTGAGCTGCTCTGTTAATGCACCCATGAGAAAGGGGTTGACAGGCTGCATATTTCTGCAAACTGTTCCCAGAAAGAACCAATTTCCTGACTTCCATGTGGTGTCAATAATGGAGGCATGAGATGGAGCAGTGCTTATGAAATACTGAATCTGCTTACAGGACCAGCTAGAAGCAAATTCAGACCACCTGGGAGAGGGAGCCTTGACGTGGGTACCCCTTCTTTGGCACACATATGGCCACCTGAATGATATGCTATAATCTATGTATTTGGGTTTACTTGACACAAAACTTCCTGACAGTAGTACCATGGGGTGCGGGAGAGAAAGAGAGAGATTGTGAGAGTGAAAGGGAAAGAAGAGAAAGGCAATAAAACACATTTCTGCACATTTAGAATTGAAACAGTTCAATTCACTGACATTATTAAATTTACTATCATAAGCAGCCAAAGTTCATCTTATTCATCAGGAAAAAAGTGACTGATGTTTCATGGCATTAGTATTAGATCATTTTGGTTCTTGCCAATAAAAACAAAGCATTAGTGTTTCAATGTTTTAATATCATGATTTAATTCTCTCAATGATATTAGGACCAAGAAGCTCAACCAACGTGAAGACCCCATCAAAATTCTTGAGTCAAAGCTATGGTTCCAAAATGAGTTCACCATTCTAACCTCGCATTTCACAGCATATATTTTATGCTTGTGACTTTCCAAATACGGATTCTTAACATTGCAAATGTAAAGTTTTATATCACTTAACTTGTGTTGCAAGGGTTTGCCTAAGTAAATAGAAAAACATCTGGGCTCCTTTTACTGGCAAAAGCAAGAGATATTTGACCTCAGATCAGATTCTGAGACTTGAACGTTAGCGTGGTCTTTCCACAGAACATCTCTAATTTTCCACAACTCTCTGCTGAGAGGGTTCAGCCCAGTACTTTGAAGGGAAGGACAGAACTAAGCACACGTCCCAGGAAGACTTATGTCCCACTTGGCTTCCCTTACCCCAAAACTTTATCAACAGGTCTAACCAGTTCTTGTCTAAACAAAGGGATAAAGAACAAACCTTTAAGGTCTCATCTGCCCTCAGAGGTCTAGCTCTTGATCTCCCCACACATGAGAAAATACAATATGCTGCTTCAGCCATGAGTCTGTCAGAGCTTTCAGTCTCTCCCTGCAGAAATTCCAGGGCACCGTCTATGAGTCTAGCCTGAGATTTCCTTGACTTCAAACAAACTCCCACCTAGGACTCCCTGGAGTCTGGAGCTACCATTGTCTGCAAAGTGGCATCTAGGCTTCAGCTCCATTTCTGACTTGATACTGCCCTCCACAAACAGAAGAGACCCTGTAAACAGGGTCTCTATCCACATGCAAGAGAACTAACAGTAAGGCCACCTGTTCTGGTACAGCTCTGGGTGGCACCATTCTCATTGTTCTCAGGTGAATGGCACACCTGAATCCACAATAATGAAAGTATACTCCCTGCAGTTGTGTACTGTGGCAGCCCTTGGGTTCTAGTCTAATTCTTCTTGCAATTTTAATTGAAATTCAGGAACAACAAACTTAATCCCTGATCAGCTTTTGACTAAATATTTTATTAAAAGTAACCCTTTTATTTTATCTTTTTTAACTGATAGTTTAAATTTTTGTGTTGAACACATGTAATTGTGCTTCTTAAAAATATAGCTATTGCCCAACTATAAGAACCAAGGCCTCTTTCAATAGTCACCCTCTTCACAAGTTCAATGTTTCTTAGAATTTTAGACCTTTAGACCTGGAAGATTATATATTCATATGTCCACTCAAAGTTGTATACATTAATGTTTATAGGTGCGTTATTCACGATAGCCAAGAAAGTGGAAACAATCCAAACGTCCACAGACTGATGAGTGGATAGATAAAATGTGGTATGCCCATTCAACGGACTACTATTCAACAATGAAAAGAAACAAAGTAACAGTCTACACTGTAACACTGGATGAACCTCAAAGCCATTGTGCTTAATGAAGGAAGCCAGACATGAAAGATTGTATACTATATGGCTCTGCCGCTGCTGCTGCTGCTGCTGCTGCTGCATTGCTTCGGTCATGTCCGACTCTGTGTAACCCCACAGAGGGCAGCCCACCAGGCTCCCTCATCCCTAGGATTCTCCAGGCAAGAACAATGAAGTGGGTTGCCATTTCCTTCTCCAATGCAGGAAAGCGAAAATATATAAAATGTTTAGAAAAGACAAGTCTATAGAAACAGAAAGTAGATAAATGGTTGTTGGGTTGAGTGGGAACAGAATCTAGCTGTAAATGGGCACATATTTTTGAGGTGAAGAAAATGTTCCAAGTTTGGGTTGTGATGATTCTTGTCTAATACTGTAAATTTACTTTTAAAATCACTCAACTGTATGTTTTAAAGAAAAGGTTGAATAGAAACAATAAAGTCTAACTTACCTGTATTCAAGAGTCTAAAAGTGCTTACATGTGTTCTCTTATTAAACCTTCACAACAAACCATGTTGAATAGGTACTAGTGTTATTCCCATTTTACAGATGAGAACACTGAGACTTAGAATCATTAAATCACTCTCTCAAAGTCACATAGCTAATAAATGGTGGAATGAAAACTCCAGTCCAGACTACCTTACTCAAGAGTTTAACTACTATGTCACAGCATCCCAAAAGTTGTTCTTTATGCCCTGAATTTGTCAGAAGTGTGGAAAAATAGGGACTCTCATCACTCTCTGGTATAATCAGGCAGGACCTAGAGCAGGCAGAAGCTCCACACCAGTTTCTTCAGGATATAAGTAGCCTCAGCAATTTTCCCTAAGTGCCACGTAAATGTGTTTATTTTGTATATGTGTCATGGGCTTCGTGGCCCAGATGGTAAAGAATCTTCCTAGAATGCAGGAGACCTGGGTTCGATCCCTGAGTTGGGAAGATTCCCTGGAGAAGGGAATGACTACCCACTCCAATATTCTTGCCTGGAGAATTCCATGGATAGAGGAGCCTGGCAGGCTACAGTCCATGGGGTCACAGAGAGTTGAACATGACTAAGTGACTAGCACACACAAACATGACTCAAAATCCCATTGCACTTTAGAACCACATTCTCTTATACTGTAGTTGTTTACACTCCTTGCAAGAAGTAGAATGATTAGCCAGGGTCACACTTGGGGGCTGTGACCAGGCCTGTGTACCAGGCCTCCAAGCAAGCAGCCTTTCCCCAGAGCATGGTGCCTTCCATGTCATGAAGGAAGTTTGACTAAATGACATGACAGCAATTGCTCTTAAGGGCAATTAATGTCAGGGTTAATTTTAGATAAAAAAAGCTTCATTTTCAAGAACATGGAAATATAGACTAGAAGAACCCTGGGCTCATCATCTCTCACCTAGATTACCCAGTGGTGATATTCTGGCCTCCATGCAACCAGTCTGGCCCCAAGCATTCTCTAGGCTGTACCCTAAGTGGTTTTCCTGATGTATGGAGCATATCATGTCACTCCTTTCCTTAACAAGGAACACAGAGAGAAGTCCTAACTCCTTCATATGGACCCCTTTCACCTGCATAATCTTCCTACAGCCAAAATGGCCTGTATTCAGCTCCCCAAAATGTAATGTGCAGGCAGTGGGCCTTTGCACATGCTGTTTCCACAGATTTAACTGAGGTTTATCGGTTTCCCTAAATAAACAGGAAAACATCTGGATTCTGTTTTCTGGCAAAATAAATTTTTTTTCTTCTACCAAAGGAATGGCCTTAACCTTGTCTCCTTTCTTCACCTGGATAACTCCTATTCAGCCTGCAGATCTCCAGCTCAGAACATCCTCCAGGACTCCTTCCTCTACCTCCAACAACCCCATCCCCAAGTATGAGTTAGAAGTTACACCTTGTGACCCTTTCACATCTCCTTATCATCTGTTTCACTTTCTAGTCCACAACTCTGGGAAAGCAGATCTGTGGTCTGCTTTGTGCTTGGACGTATTCCCAGTGTCTGGCACACAGCATGCTGAAGGAAGTCTATGTATTTTAAATGGATGAAAGAATGACAAAAATAAAAACCACCATAGTGTAAAACTGGATTATATTTTTCTCAAGTTTAATACATCCCATCTACAATTCATTCATGAGCTTTTGTCCTTCAACTGACCTTTTTGTAGGAAAACAATGGGATACAAAATATCTAGACGACTTGTCTGCCAAGTTGGCACATGGAAAGAACACACTGCCCCAGCAGCTCAGGCTCCTTGATAGGATGAGAGAAGATAAACTGCAATTTTTAACCAGCAAACAATTAACTTGATTGGTTTGATATCTTAGCATCACTGGAAAATAGCAAAATGCAAAAACTGATCCATCCTAAATGCAGCTCTTAGATAATATGTTTATATATGAATAAGTAAGGACAGACAGAGATAATTGAAAAATGAAAACAGTAAATTTGTCAGGGTTATAAGAGTGTAGATGATGTTTTTATTCTTTTGTTAGTTTTTGTTATCACACTATTGTTTATGCTATATATATACATACATATATAATTATAATTAACATTAAGCAGTCAATGTCTATATACCAGCTTAAACGTTGGGTCTCTTGGCAAATCACTAAATGGAATCAACAGAGTTGGTTGCTCTATTTCATTTCCAATAATAGAGCTCCCTGGAGACCCATGATGCAAATGTACCTGAGAATTTGCAAGAATCGTTAATAATATAGCTAACACGCATTGACCACTTAGTATGTCCAGACCTTTAATCTTATTATTAATTTTTTATCTTACTATCTTATTTAAGTTTTATCCTATTGTCTTCATTTTGCACAAAGAAAAAATTCAGTTTAAAAAAGTTGAGGAACTTGCTCATAAGTTAAAAGCTATAGTGACTGTTGATTTTACATGTGGATTTGGCTAGAGCATGGTGACCAGTTTGGTCAAACACTACTCTAGATGTTGCTTTGAGGTATTTTTTTAAATTAGAGTTTATAAACAGTTAACTTTAAGTAAAGTAGTATGTTGTTGTTGCTGTTGTTCAGTTGCTCAGTTGTGTCCGACTCTGAGCAACATCAGGGACTGCAGCACACCACACTTCCTTGTCCTTCACCATCTCCCAAAGCGTGCTCAAACTCAGGTCTATCGAGTCAGTGATGCCATCCAACCATCTCATCCTTTGCCATGCCCTTCTCCTCCTGCCTTCAATCTTTCCCAGCATCAGAGTCTTTTCCAATGAGTCAGCACTTTGCATCAGGTGGCCAAAGTATTGGAGCTTCAGCTTCAGCATCAGTCCTTCCAATGAATATTCAGGACTGATTTCCTTTAGGAATGACTGGTTTGATCTCCTTGCAGTCCAAGGGACTCTCAAGAGTCTTCTCCAACACCACAGTTCAAAAGCATCAATTCTTTGGCACTCAGCCTTCTTTACGGTCACATCCATACATGGCTACTGGAAAAACCATAGCCTTGACTAGATGGACCGTTGTCAGCAAAATAATATCTCTGCTTTTTAGTATGCTGTCTAGGTTGGTCATTGCTTTTCTTCCAAGGAGCAAGCGTCTTTTAATTTCATGGCTGCAGTCACCATCTGCACTGATTTTGTAAGCCCAAGAAAAGAAAATGTGTCACTGTTTCCATTGTTTACCCATCTATCTGCCATGAAGTGATGGGACCAGATGCCATGATCCTCGTTTTTTGAATGCTGAGTTTTAAGCCAGCTTTTTCACTCTCTTCTTTCATCTTCATCAAGAGGCTGTTTAGTCCCTCTTTGCTTTCTGCCATAAAGGTGGTGTCATCTGCATATCTGAGGTTATTGATATTTTTCGCAGAAATTTTGTTTCCAGCTTTTGCTTCATCCAGCATTTCACATGATGTACTCTGCATATAAGTTAAATAAGCAGGGTGACCATATACAGCCTTGATGTACTCTTTTCCCAACTTTGAACCAGTCTGTTGCTCCATGTCTGGTTCTAACTGTTGCTTCTTGACCTGCATACAGGTTTCTCGGGAGACAGGTAAGGTGGTCTTGTATTTCCATCTCTTTAAGAATTTTTCAGTTTGTTGTGATCCACACAGTCAAAGGCTTTGGCGGAGTCAATAAAGCAGAAATAGATGTTTTTCTGGAACTCTCTTGCTTTTCCCATGATCCAGCGGATGTTGGCAATTTGATATCTGGTTCCTCTGCCTTTTCTAAATCCAGCTTGAACATCTGGAAGTCCACGGTTCACATATTGCTGAAGCCTCGCTTGGAGAATTTTGAGCATTACTTTGCTAGGACATGAAATAAGTGCAATGGTATGGTAGTCTGAACATTCTTTCACATTGCCTTTCTTTGGGACTGGAATGAAAACTGACCTTTTCCAGTCCTGTGGCCACTACTGAGTTTTCCAAATTTGCTGGCATAATGAGTGCAGCAGTTTCACAGCATCATCTTTTAGGATTTGAAATAGCTCAACTGCAAATCCATCACCTCCACTAGCTTTGTTTGTAGTGATGCTTCCTAAGACCCACTTGACTTCAGACTCCAGGATGTCTGGCTCTAGGTGGATGATCACACCATCATGGTTATCTCAGACATTAAGATCTTTTATGTATAGTTCTGTGTATTCTTGTCACCTCTTCTTAATATCTTCTGCTTCTGTTAGATCCTTACCATTTCTGTCCTTTATTGAGCCCATCTTTGCATAAAATATTCCCATGGTATCTCTAATTTTCTTGACATGATCTCCAGTCTTTCCCATTCAATTGTTTTCCTCTATTTCTTTGCAACATTCACTTAGGAAAGCTTTCTTATCTCCCCTTGCTATTCTTTGGAACTCTGCATTCAGATGGGTATATCTTTCCTTTACTCCTTTGCCTTTTGCTTCTCTTCTTTTCTCAGCTATTTGTAAGGCCTCCTCAGACAACCATTTTGCCTTGTTGCATTTCTTTTTCTTGGAGATGGTTTTAGATCACCACCTCCTGTACAGTGTTACAAACTTCCACCCATAGTTCTTCAGGCACTCTGTCTATTAGATCTAATCCCTTGAATCTGTTTGTCACTTCCACTGTATAGTCATAAGGGATTTGATTTGGGTCATAACTGAATGGCCTCATGGTTTTCCCTACTTTCTTCAACTTAAGTCTGAATTTGACAATAAGGAGTTCATGATCTGAGCCACAGTCAGCTCCCAGTCTTGTTTTCACTGACTGTCTAGAGCTTCTCCATTTTTAGCTGCAAAGACTATAATCAATCTGATTTCAGTATTGACCTTCTGCTGATGTCCTTGTGTAGAATCGTCTCTTGTGTTGTTGGAAGAGGGTGTTTGCTATGACCAGTGCATTCTCTTGGCAAAACTCTGTTAGTCTTTTCCTGTTTCATTTTGCACTCCAAGGCCAAACTTGCCTGTTACTCCAGGTATCTCTTGACTTCCTACTTGTGCATTCCAGTCCCCTTTGATGAAAAGGACATCTGTTTTTGTTGTTAGTTCTAGAAGATCTTGTAGGTATTTGTTGAACCATTCAACTTCAGCTCCTTCGGCATTAGTGGTTGGGGCATAGACTTGGGTTACTGTGATACTGAATGGTTTGCCTTTGAAACAAACAGAGATCATTCTGTCATTTTTGAAATTGCACCCAAGTACTGCATTTTGGACTCTTTTTGTTGACTATGAGGGCTACTTCATTTCTTCCAAGGGATTCTTGCCCACAGAAGTATATTTAATGGTCATCTGAAGTAAATTCACCCATTCCAGTACATTTTAGGTCACTGATTCCTAAAATATCGATGTTCACTCTTGCCGTCTCCTGTTTGACCACTTCCAATTTACCTTGATTCATGGACCTAACATTCCAGATTCCTATGCAATATTGTTCTTTACAGTGTTGGACTTTACTTCTATCACCAGACACAACCACAGTTGAGTGTTGTATTTGCTTTGGCTTAGCCTCTTCATTCCTTCTGGAGCTATTTCTCCACTCTTTTCCAGTAGCATATTGGGCACCTACTGACCTGGGGAGCTCTTCATTCAGTGTCTTATCTTTTTGCCTTTTCATATTGTTCACAGGGTTCTCAAGGCAAGAATACTGAAGTGGTTTGCCATTCCCTTCTCCAGTGGACTGCATTCTGTCAGAACTCTCCACCATGATCCATTTGTCTTGGGTGGCCCTACATGGCATGTCCCATAGTTTCATTGAGTTACACAGGGCTGTGATCCACGTGATCACTGTACCACTTCATAACATGAATGGGCATCATCCAATCAGTTGAAGGCCTTAAAAGCAAAGACTGAGGTTTACTGAAGGGGAAAGAATTCTTCCTCTAGAGTAACACATAGAAATTCTGTCTGAGTTTCCAGCAACAACTCTTAACTGCATCTCCAGCCTGCCGGTTTGCCCTATAGCTTTCAAATTTGCTAGTTCCCACAATCACATGAATCAATTCCTTAAAGAAAAACTCTTGATCAATAGAGAGATATAGATATAGAGACTGGTATTCTGATGAGGTCTAGAGGTAGGTAGAAATAGAGACAGAGACAGAGCTACTGATACCCTACTGGTTCTCTTTCTCTGGAAAAACCTAATACAGCTAGTAATTAGTGTTTTTAGAATTTGAATCCTATAAAGTCATTGCCTGTAACCGTTACAAAAATAAGATGAATTACCAAGTGGCAGCTATGCTAACCTACAGAGTGGCCATCTGACAGGAGACAGACTGGGCAGCCATGCTGTGCACATGGTCGAACAGCAGAAAGCTCAGCTGGCCTTCCAGGACTCTCTCTTTGGCACAACAGTGCTGCCCTGTGGCTTTACCATGGGTTACTAACCCCCTTCCAGTACCTTGTATTTACAAGGAATACAGACTGCCGTGGAACTCTGCGTGTCATGGCCCAGAGACCCCCAGTACCCACGCTTTCCTTCTCTTATCTTCTCCGAAGATTCTTAAAAGGCTTGGGTCTCGATGTGGCTCTTAGAAAACATATACCATTGAGGAAAAAAGAGGAAAGGGAAGTAAATTGCCACAGGAAAGATTTAGATTCCTCTCATTGAAAAGAATTTTGAGAAGAAAAAGTATTGCTGAGTTAATTCATGGATGTTCTTACCCTGAAAAAAAGAAAAAAGAACTAAAGAACTTGGGGCTTTTTTTTTTAATGGCTTTCTGGGATATTTTAGGTGTGGCTCATCATAACAGCACCGAGATGTGGTTGATGTCTCTTTGCAAGGTTTGTTTCAGCCCTCACGCCCTGCTTGGGTGCGGGCAGAGCTCAGCACACCTCATCCCTGGATTTCTGAGCTGCACTCACAGTTTGAGAGTCCTGGCACTTAGCATGCTTCCCGCTGAGCTGTAAAATCATTCCAGACAAATCCCTCTGTTTACAGAGATTCCAGAGCAGCAGGGAACATCTCAGAATACCAGTCTGGACATAGAAATTCTCGGATCTGCGGATCTGCGCTAAGCTGCTCTCCACACCTGCCCTTGCCCTCAGCGACCCCCTTCCTTCCACCCTCCCTCCTCCACTTCCTTTTCTGCATCTGCTGCGGTTTCCTTCACACTGAGTCATTCTGGGATGTTAATAGTAAAGTCCTTTTAAAATCAAGTTAAGCCAGAGGGATTGAAGTGGAAAGAAAGCGATTATTTGAGGAATAAATGAAAGAGAAAGGGGAAAAAGAAAGAGCAAGTAGTAAAAAGAACCGAGGTTTGGATGGGAACCCTGGTTGAGATTCTTGGTCCGATGTCTTAGACTGAGTAAGACTAAGTAAGAAATGACCTATCTTAATAAACTGGTGTTTCCATGAACCACCATGGTTCATAGAGCTTGACTTCCCTGATATCTCAGTTAGTAAAGAATTCTCAGTGAAAGAGACGCCGGTTCGATTCCTGGGTCGGAAAAATCCCCTGGAGAAGGGCTAAGCTACCCGCTCCAGTATTCTTGGGCTTCTCTTGTGGCTCAGCCGGTAAAGAATCCGCCTGCCATGTGGGAGACCTGGGTTTGATTCCTGGGTTGGGAAGATCCCATAGAGAAGGGAAAGGCTACCCACTCCAATATTCTGGCCTGGAGAAGTCTGTGGATTGTATAGTCCATGGGATCACAAAGAGTCAGACATGACTGAGCCACTTTTACTTCATTTCCCTGGACCACATAGGCAGCCCAGACATGTTACTCAATCCACGTTAACTTGAACTAAGCGTTTTCTTAACCAGACCTAGGGGAATGAATTTAGAGTCAAGAGACAGGTTTGAGACCTGACTTCACTACTTTCCAGTCACTTAACTTCCCTGGGCTCTAATTTTCCAAATCCTTATAATGGGAATAATAACACCTGCTCTGTCTAAATCTAGTGCTGATAGGAGGATGAAGTGACATGATATATGTGGAAATCCCTTTTAGCTTATCCAAATATAAGGTGTTTTTACTAAATTCAATAAACAGCAAGTGTTTCTTATTTGTTGTTCTTTCTGCTTTTCAACCCCTAGAAAATCTTTCACAGAAAAACCGCCTGCCAGCCAACATAATTGAATTATTTTTAAAGCACATACAAGAGCTCTAAAATGGAAAAGAAAAGCTAAAAATTGCCATTCTGTAAGGTTTCCAAGGCAGCATTCAGCAATCCAAAGTCATTCTAGAAGCTCTGTTCAGATATATTAGGAATAGCGAAGCTCTTTTAGAATGAAGCAAAATAAATGTAATTCAAGAGTTGCAGTCTTTCTAATAGTTTTTGTTTAGAGACATTAATAGAAAATTTCACAACACTTAACTATTATCCATATCTCGGCCAGTTCTCCTTAATCAAAACTTTTCCTCCTTAGATCCTTATACAAGTGTATAAACTGTTCTCAATGAGATTTAAACAACACGTCAAGTGAATTTTTATATAACCAGTAATCCAGGATGACACTAGACTCCCAAGTTTCAGAACCATGATGAGAAGAAACTAAAAAGAAAGCTGCCAGGGCTGTTGATATCCCACATAAGCTGTTATTTAAGACAAATAACCTGAACTTTAGAGAATGTGCTTATGTCAAGCTTTCATATGTCAGACCACACCCCTGTGGGTGGAGGTGGGGTTTCCCCTGAAGGGAATGGATGTTCCCACTGTCAATCATCTTAGAGAAGGGTCAGTACTGGGTCAGAAAATGAGGGCTTTGACAAACAGTCCTGAAAACTAAGTCAGGAGAAAACATTCTTCTCTGTCTGAATCCAGGAATTGGTTTGGTCAGGATTCTGGGGCAGAGAGCTGCCTAGAGCTGCTCTAGTGATAGGCATTGAGCCATACCAGGCCACGGTGAATACAGACCAAAAGAGAAACAGTAAGACTCTAATGTTCTAATATCCCCAAATCAACAGGTTTTGCTGAAGGTTACTGTTTGGAGTCTACTGAGTTAATTTCCCACAATGAGATGACTTGGATTAGGAGGACATGTGGCCCTGTCCCCGATTCTTATCTGGCCAGTGATGCAGCATTCACCATCAAGAGTCGGCCATGCTGTATGGAATGGAGATCTCTAGAGGATCCTTAGAGGTTGCAGTGGCACCAGCATCCATCAGCTGGAGCCACCTTCCAGACCAATCAGCAGCCAAGCCCAGATATACAATTCACCTGGGTACTTGTTAAGTAACACAGTGTATGTGCGCATGTTCAGTCGCTTCAGCTATGTCAGACTCTGTGTGTCCTTATGGACTATAGCCTGTCAGATTCCTCTGTTCAAGGGATTCTTCAAGCAAGAATACTGGAGCCCTCCTCCAAGGGATCTTCCCAACCCAGAGATTGAACCCAAGTCTGCTGTACCTCCTGCATTGCACGTGGATTCTTTACCCACTGAACCACCTGGGAAGCCCAAATAATAGAGTAGGTATCCAGAATTCTGCATATCTCACAAGCTCCCAGCTGGTGCTAATGCTGGTAGTCAACACACTGTGTGTGTGAGTCACTCAGTTGTATCTGAATCTTTGCGACCCCATGGACTGTAGCCCACCAGGCTCCTCTGACCATAAAATTCTCCAGGCAAGAATACTGGAGTGGGTTGCCATTCTCTTCTCCAGGGGATCTTCCTGACTTGGGTATTGAACCCAGGTCTCCTGCATTGCAGGCAGACACTTTACCCTCTGAGCTACCAGAGAAGCCCACTACCATGCCTGAAAGTAACAAGGGTCTCCCCTTTGCACCTTAAGGTGTGAGTCTGAGTACCGGCTCCATCAGTAAGTAGAGAGGACAACCAGGCCTGAAGGTAAGACCCCAATCAGCCCACCCCAGGCTCTCATTCAAATTTAGGAAAAGGAGTCCCAGAGGAAGACTAGCTGGAGTTATTGTTGATTAGGCAATGGCACCCCACTCCAGTACTCTTGCCTGGATAATCCCATGGATGGAGGAGCCTGATGGGCTGCAGTCCATGGGGTCGCTAAGAGTCAGACATGACTGAGCAACTTCACTTTCACTTTTCACTTTCATGCATTGGAGAAGGAAATGGCAACCCACTCCAGTGTTCTTGCCTGGAGAATCCCAGGGACGGGGGAGCCTGGTGGGCTGCCGTCTATGGGGTCGCACAGAGTCGGACATGACTGAAGTGACTTAGCAGCCCCAGGAAAATAGTAACGCTAACTTGTTTTCCAGGGGCTTCGCCAGTGGCTCAGTGGTGAAAAATCCACCTGAGATGCAGAAGACTCAGGTTTGGCCCCACTCCAGTATTCTTGCCTGGGAAATCCCATAGACAGAGGAGCCTGCTGGACTACAGTTCAAGGGGTCCCCAAAGAGTCGGACACAACTTAGTGACTAAAATAACTCTTAAGTTGCAGAACAAATGTAAGGGCTTAGTTTTGCTTCCTCAAGCTGGTGAACAATGGGCATAACTCCATAACTACCTTTACAAATATCTCACTATCTCAAAAGCAGAGAGTGAAAAATGATCATCTTTTTTTCCCCATGAGACACGGCATGTGAGATCCTGTTTCCCAAGCCAGAGATCAAACCCATATCCCCTGCAGTGAAACCAGATAGTCTTAACTACTAGACTGCTTAAATACTTAATCACTAGAGTGTAGTAAGGCTTGTATAAGAAAAACTTGCTGTGTTTTCATTTACTCTCACACTCCTATGACACTCACAACACTTCTGTCACCAGATTGTGGATTTTCCACACCAAACAATTCTGACACTAACTAGCCCACAGGCTAAGGGCTCAGTCCCACAAGAATGAACCTTTCAAGGTCTTCCAGACAAAGGATTCAGCAAGTGAAAATTCTGGAAGGGAAGCCTCTGTTGAGTTTGAGAAAGAGAGCAAGGATGGATGAAGAAATAGAAGCCAGAGTGTTCATGGCCTAGAATCTTTTGTGTGTGCAGGGAAGAGATGACGGATAGAGCTGACAAACTTTTTCTGTAAAGAATCAAGAAGCAAAATCAAGGATATTCTATAGGTGTTTAGGGCTTCCCCAGTGGCTAAAGAATCTGCCTGCAATGCAGGAGACACAGAGACTGGGATTCAATCCCTAAGTCAGGAAGGTGCCCTGGAGGAGGGCATGGCAACCCACGCCAGTATTCTTGCCTGGGGAATCCCATGGCCAGAGAAGTCTGATGGACAGCAGTCTATGGGATTGCAAAAGAGTCAGAAATGACTGAGCAACTAAACAACAACAACAATGTATTTATATAGCAAGAGAGGGAAGAGTTCCGTAAATTTTTTCTTGATGAAATTCAAAGTATAATAACCAAGAATAATTTTCATAATATAGGCCTAATGAGAAGAATAGAATTATTTGGGGGAGGATAACATTTTGCTTAATTGGGGTTCAAAATGTGTTTCTTATCAGAATTGGTTGATAGGTTCATGGTAGTGCTGATCTGTAATAAAATTTTACATATTTCATTTTTGAAAATATCTTTCCCCAAAATAGACACTGACAAACACTGATATCAATTCACGAGCATATGATTTTCATTAAGCATAGTCACCACTTGGAAGGCATTTATGGAATTCTGTTAGACTCTTCTCTTGATATTTTGGCATGGCATTGCAGATTAATCACTCCCCATTGAAGGTTAGGTGGAAGCTCCTCAATTGCACTCTTAAATGGATTTCAGAATATGGAAATGTCTTCCACATTCACACAAAGGTCTGACAAATGCTGCAGGAACTGCAGTTAGTGTTCAGAAAATCCGTCTACTGCAAATTTGTATTGGGATGGAGATGTTATTCTTTTAACTTTTGATAGCATGTGAAGTGTATTTGAGCTTGAGGTTACTTGTGATTCAAACAACAGTAATTGTCATCACAATGATTTTTCCATGTATAAGTTTCACATATAAGCACTGTTTTGGATTATAACTTAAGGTTGAATTAATGAAACACTAACAAGTCTGCAACAAATTTTCCAAAGCCTGTCAATGATTGAAGATGATGTTTCTCATTCAGAAAAATTTCAGTTTCAATTTGAAAAGTTTCAATAAAACTGAGCCACTGCTAAGCCATTGACTGCTGTGTGGTAGAGCAAGTCAAGATATTCAGCTTTTATTTCTAACAAAAACTCAAAGAATCAGCATCCAGGGTGATACGCCAAAGCATTCCAACATTTAGTGATCAGGTCAAGGAGGAAACATTAGCACAATAAATTTGAAAGAGCAGCCAGTTGTAGGAGGAAAACCAGAAGAGAGTAGAGTAGAGTTTTAAAATAAATAAATTTATATTTAAAATAAAAAAATTTAAAAAGTTAAAATGTTACTGAACTGATAGGTGAACTGACAAAAATGAGCATGCAAGTGCAGTTTTTCACTGTGTGGTAGGAAAGAAGCCAGATTAAAGTGAGCAAAACAATGAGTGGAAAATAGGGAGGGCAGAAATCTCAGTTGAGATGTTTTTCTGTGAAAAGGGCACAAGAATGGAGCCATGGGTAAAGGAGGTAATGATGGCAGGGAAGAAGTTTCTGGTTTGCTTTCTTTTTTTGTTTTTGTTTTTAATCTTCACCCTTTAACAAGAAATCACAAAGCCCCATAACATACCAGACCACTTAAAATATGAAAGTGACCACAATTAAGCACGATGACAAGGTCTCCATGACCAAGAAACATATTTCTTTCTTGGAGAAATACCTCCAAGAAGCATAAGATATTCCATATACATGGCTTTGCCAGACATTATCCCATTTAAACATCAATTAGTTTTGAAATTTTTAATCCACTTTTGTGTGCTGCTGCTGCTGCTAAGTTGCTTCAGTCGCGTCTGACTCTGTGCAACCCCATAGACGGCAGCCCACCAGGCTCCCCCATCCCTGGGATTCTCCAGGCAAGAACACTGGAGTGGGTTGCCATTTCCTTCTCCAACGCATGAAAGTAAAAAGTGAAAGTGAAGATGCTCAGTCGTGTCCAACACTTAGCGACCCCATGGACTGCAGCCTACCAGGCTCCTCCGTCCATGGGATTTTCCAGGCAAGAGTGCTGGAGTGGGGTGCCATTGTAAATCTTACTAAATATACTAACCAATTCTCCATTCTCCACTTGCTGAGTCATATTACAGACAGCAATTACATTCTGGACTACATGGTATAATGATGTCTTCTCAAGTACTAGCAAAGTCCTTGAGAATATTTACTACTCCAGAAGATGACCCTCGATGACTAGAGATTTTTTGCTTCTCCTCCACTCTAAGATTATCATATGTTCCTCATAGTGGTAGATAGTGAAAGGTTGTTGCTGAACTGTGAAAGACGCTGGGATTCTTGGCCTCCAGAGGAGAGGAATTCACTCTGGGGCAAGTGACAAGGCTTGATCACTCAGAGCTTTTATGTAATAACATTTTATTAAAGTATAAAAGAGATAGAGAAAAATTCTGACATAGACATCAGAAGGGGGCAGAAAGAGTGCCCCCTGCTAGCCTTTAGCAATATGTTATATACCTATCAGCAGGCTGCTAAGAGAAAGGAAATGTCTCAAAACTCGGAGTGGCACCTCACCCATAACATGCATTTTGAGATAACATTGGCACAAGATAAATCATCCTAGGCCATGAAAGGATGGGCATGAATCTTGGAGAAAGGCAAGTTTCCAAGCAGATATATAGGTTCATTAACATAGATTAGGAGAACAATTGTATGAGTAAAACATACTGGTTTGTTGAGCCATTATCTGTTCTGAGTCTTAGGTGGAAACAACTTGAAGAAATACAGAGTCTAAGTAAATACAGAATTCATTAACATAGCTTAAGAAAAACATTTCCATAAGAAAAATGCATTGGTTAGCTCAAGGTTTGAGAAAAGTCAAATTCAGGTGGAACCAGGTGTCATCATGGCAACAAAGAATTTTAAAAGAAACCTCCTTTTAATTTTGTATAGAGAAAGGGAAAAAAACCTGACACTCATAGTCTGTTTCCTCCTGCCTCTTAAGAGAGAGAAAAAAACATCTGACACTTGCAGCCTCTTTCCTCGGTTTGGAGACCCCTAGCCTTCCTGCCTGTTACCCTCTCAATAGGAAAGATGCCAGGCCCAGTGAATCTCCACATGGCTGTATAACAGAATCACCTCGTGGGGTAGCAAGGGTGGGGAAAGGAAGCAAGGGGACTTTTTTAAAAATCCCCATCCGTGCCTCATTATTTACAATAGCCAAGACAGGGAAGCAACCTAAATGTCCATCAATAGATGAATAGATAGAGAATATGTCCCACATACCTACAATGGAATATTACTCAGCATTAAAAAGAATGAAATAATGCCGCTGGCAGCAGCATAGATGGACCTAGAGATTTTCATAGTGAATGAAGTAAGACAAAGGATAAATATCATATGACATCCTTTCTGTGCAGAATCTAAGAAGTTTGAAATGATACGAATGAGCTTACAAAACAGAAGCAGGCTCACAGACTTAGAATACTTTTATGGTTGCTGGGCCAGAGCTGGGGAGGGGATGGGGGAGGTGGAAGGGGAGGGATAGTTAGGGAATTTGATATGGACATGTACACACTGCTATATTTTAAATGGATAACCAACAAGGACCCACTGTGTAGCACAGAAAACTCTGCTCATTGTTATATGGTAGCCTGGATGGGAGAGGAGTTTAGGGGAGAATGGATACATGTGTATGTATGGCTGAGTCCCTTTGCTGTCCACCTGAAACTATCACAACATTGTTAATAGGCTATGCTACTGCTGCTGCTGCTAAGTCACTTCAGTCGTGTCCGACTCTGTGTGATCCCATAGACGGCAGCCCACCAGGCTCCCCCATCCCTGGGATTCTCCAGGCAAGAACACAGGAGTGGGTTGCCATTTCCTTCTCCAATGCATGAAAGTGAAAAGTGAAAGGGAAGTCGAGCAGTCGTGTCCGACTCTTCATGACCCCATGGACTGCAGCCTACCAGGCTCCTCCATCCATGGGATTTTCCAGGCAAGAGTACTGGAGTGGGGTGCCATCGCCTTCTCCAGTTAATAGGCTATACTTCAATATAAGATTAAAAGTTTAAAAATAAATAAATAAAAATCCGTGTGCCTAAATATCAGAGATTCTGATCCAGTCGTGTGGGGCAAGGGCCTGAGCATTCGAGATTGTTAAATTTTGCAGATGGTTAGAATCTAATCAACTAGAGTTGAAAACCATTGACATGGCCCAAGCTTCTCCTTTTAAAATGAGGAAAAGGTATCCACAGAGGTTGGGTGAACTTAAGATCACTTAATTTCTAGTTGTCACCGTACTGTACCTCTTTAGAAGACTCTCAAACCCAGCTTTTGTACAGGCTGGGATATTTCTTCATTCATTGAAACATCTGTTGAGCTCTTGGTGTGTGCTAGAACCTGGTGGCAGCCATAAGAGACGAAGGTGAATACATATAATGCTTTGTTGTGGGTGGTTCAGAGTCTATTGGGTTAACCTGCAAAAATAAAATTACAGTTAAATATGTGGAAATAATCATTTGTAC
Source organism: Oryx dammah (assembly GCF_014754425.2). Taxonomy (NCBI): domain Eukaryota; kingdom Metazoa; phylum Chordata; class Mammalia; order Artiodactyla; family Bovidae; genus Oryx; species Oryx dammah. Next base: position 36,905,435 of record NW_024070210.1, read on the forward strand.
AGTGGAGGACAGACTAGTGAGTGACTAAAACTGTCTAAAATAAAGAAAATTAGTTCTGGGTGAGAGCCTGAATAAAGAGGATGAGCCTTAGTGGGAACACATAATTCCTAGAGAAACCACAACATAATAGGCAGTAATCTGCCTGTTCCATTGCATACTAACCAGTCCTGAACCAGACTTGCCTAAATCAACTGATCCTTTTTTCTTATGAAATGTTGAGGGCTTAGCTTTTTATAAACCCTGGCTTTGCCTTTGTTCAAGGAGACAGTCTTCACAGAGGCTGTTCTGTCTTGCGCATACCAGGAAATCCTCAGTGCTTTAAACAATTGTCTCTGATTGTCTTTGACCCAACTGTTTTACATGCTCACGTGGTTCTCATTTCAAGGTCTTCATTTGTGTTCTATATGCTTATTGTCACTCTGTAAGTAACTTCTGGATAAGACAGCTACAGCTGTGGAAAGAGCACTTAACTTGAAATTTATGGTACATTCAGTTCATACCAGAAATGTTCCAAGTGCTTTTCATGTGATCATTTCCTTTTTCTTTTTTTTTAAATTAATTTATTTCTTTTAATTGGAGACTAATTACTTTACAATATTGTAGTGGTTTTTGCCATACATAGACATGAATCAGCCATGGGTGTACATGTGTCCCCCATCCTAAACCCCCTTCTACTTCCCTCCCCATGAAAAAATGCTCAGCATCACTCATTGTCAGAGAAATGCCAATCAAAACCACAATAAGGTACCATCTCACGCCGGTCAGAACAGCTGCTATCAAAAAGTCTACAAACAATAATTGCTGGAGAGGGTGCAAAGAAAAGGGAACCCTCTTACACTGTTGGTGGGAATGCACACTAGTACAGCCACTATGAATAACAGTGTGGAGATTCCTTAAAAAACTGGAAATAGAACTGCCTTATGACCCAGCAATCCCACTGCTGGGCATACACACCAAGGAAACCAGAATTAAAAGAGACACATGTACCCCAATGTTCATCACAGCACTGTTTATAACAGCCAGGACATGGAAGTAACCTAGATGTCCATCAGCAGATGAATGGATAAGAAAGCTGTGGTACATATACACAATGGAGTATTACTCAGCCATTAAAAAGAATACATTTGAATCAGTTCTAATGAGGTGGATGAAACTGGAGCCTATTATACAGAGTGAAGCAAACCAGAAAAACATCAATACAGTATACTAACGCATATATATGGAATTTAGAAAGATAGTAATGATAACCCTGTATGCGAGAGAGCAAAAGAGACACAGATGTATAGAACAGTCTTTTGGACTCTGTGGGAGAGGGTGAGGGTGGGATGATTTGGGAGAATGGCATTGAAACATGTATAATATCATATTAGAAACAAATCGCCAGTCCAGGTTCGATGCAGGATACAGGATGCTTGGGGCTGGTGCACTCGGATGACCCAGAGGGATGGTACAGGGAGGGAGGGTGGAGGGGGGTTCAGGATGGGGAACACGTGTACACCCATGGCAGATTCATGTTGATGTATGGCAAAACCAATACTATATTGTAAAGTAAAAAAAAAAAAAGATCCAAAGTCTGGATCTCAATCTCACAAGGACCCAGTACACACTCAGAATGAAAGAAATGAAATAAGATCCAAAAAAAAAAGACATCTGAGCTGGAAAGCATTCATGTGGAGAGTGAGTCACCAAAAAAAAAAAAAAAAGCCATACTGTGGTATTTAACAGAAAACCTGGTAGTTATCAATAGAAATTTTCTGAAGTAGCCAAAATTTTGGAAACTAAACCAAGTGGCAGATAGGCTGACTTAAAATTCAATTTTTAAAAAAAGCAACCTAATTATGCTTAATCACTTTGCATACTTTACAAGATTTGCTTCAACTAAATTGTCTTGCATGTTTTCACTTTTTAATATTTGTTATTTTTTTATAAGTTCAAAATATTTCAAAATAATTCCAAAATGTCAAAATCTATTCATTATAAAAAGTTCAGTTCAGTTCAGTCGCTCAGTCATGTCCGACTCTTTGTGACCCCATGAATCACAGCACGCCAGGCCTCCTTGTCCATCACCAACTCTCGGAGTTCACTCAAATTCACGTCCATCGAGTCAGTGATGCCATCCAGCCATCTCATCCTCTGTCGTCCCGTTCTCCTCCTGCCCCCAATCCCTCCCAGCATCAAAGTCTTTTCCAATGCCATACTCAAATATTTTAATACAAAATGGACATTGCCATAATACCCTCAGAGAAAAGCACCATGAAGTTGGTGTACTTTTCTGATTATTTTTCTAGGTACAAATTTTGTTGTTCAGTCACTAAGTCATGTCCAACTCTTTGTGACCTGCTAGACTACAGAAGGAAATGGCAACCCACTCCATTGTTCTTGCCTGGAGAATCCCAGGGACAGGAGAGCCTGGTGGGCTGCCGTCTATAGGGTTGCACAGAGTCGAACACGACTGGAGTGACTTAGCAGCAGCAGCAGCAGACTGCAGCACATCAGGCTCACCTTCACTATCTCCCAGAGTTTGCTCAAAGTCATGTCCGTTGAGTCAGTGATGCTGTCTTACCACAATGTATTTTATTATAGTTATCACAATTTCATAAAAATGGGAACATACTTATAAAACTATTATATAATTTGCTTTTTTAACTCAACAGTACTTCATGGACATCTTTTCATGTCAATACATAGAAGTTACATTTGAAGGGAACCAGACCTTGCTGGAGAAGGCAGTGGCACCCCACTTTAGTACTCTTGCCTGGAAAATCCTATGGACGGCGGAGCCTGGTGGGCTGCAGTCCATGGAGTCCCTAGGAGTCAGACACGACTGAGCGACTTCACTTTCACTTTTCACTTTCACGCATTGGAGAAGGAAATGGCGACCCACTCCAGTGTTCTTGCCTGGAGAATCCCGGGGACAGGGGAGCCTGGTGGGCTGCCGTCCATGGGGTCGCACAGAGTCAGACAAGACTGAAGCGACTTAGCAGCAGCAGCAGCAGACCTTGCCGCTTTGGAATAAGAATTATTTTGAATGGAAGGCAGCTGAGGAATGTCAAGCAAAGGAGGAGCTCTCTGCCTTCCCCCTATCTGCCTAAAGCAGGGCATAAATTCCTCTTTGTAAAGGTGACATGGGCTTCCCAGGTAGCTCAGCTGGTAAAGAATTCACCCGCAGGGCAGGAGACCCTGGTTTGATTCCTGGGTCAGGAAGATCCCCTGGCAGAGAGATAGGCTACCCACTTCAGTATTCTTGGGCTTCCCTGGTGGCTCAGAGGTAAAGAATCTGCCTTCTATGAGGGAGACCTGGGTTTGATCCCTAGGCTGGGAAGATTCCCTGCAGGAGTACATGGCAATCCACTCCAGCATTCTTGCCTGGAAAATCCCCATGGACAGAATAGTCTGGTGGGCTACAATCCATGGAGTTGCAAAGAGTTGGACACTACTGAGCAACTACAGCACAAAAGTGACATGAATTTCCCTTGTGAATGTGTCCCCCTACCTCACACCAAAAGGAGAACGTTTACCACAGAAGGTCGCACCAAGACGAGTTTGCATAAACAAACCTACTAAATAAAATTTATTCAACCTTGTGTGTGTGGAGGGGTGGGCGGGGGGGGCGGGCCTCAGTCATGCCTGACTTTTTGCAACACAATGGACTGAAGCCTGCCAGGCTCCTCTCTCCGTGTAATTTTCCAGGCAAGAATACTGGAGCAGGTTGCCATTTCCTTCTCCAGGGATCTTCCCCACCCAGGGATTGAAGCTGCCTCTCTTAGGTCTCCTGCATTGGCAGGCAGGTTCTTTACCACTAGCACCACCTTCATTCACCATTAGTTTCCCCCATATACTTACCTCCCCACAAGTTACTGCCCTAGGAACCTAAATCCCCTTTCCTTTGTCTAGTCACTTTTCCACAATGCATCGCCCTTTGTTAAAACAGTACATGAACTCCTAGATCTAACTGCCTCTTTGGGTTTTTACTTTTTCCTATGGAAACCCACTGTCTATAAAATTAAAAATGAGGGCTTCCTTCATGGTCCAGTGGTTAAAAATCTGCCTTGCAATACAGGGGACACAGGTTCGATCCCTGGTCTGGGACGGTCCCACATGCATCAGGGTAACTAAGCCCATGTGCCGCAACTACTGAGCATGTACCCTAGAGCCTGTGCTCTGCAGCAAGACGAGCCACCACAGTGAGAAGCCCACACACCATTAGAGGGCAGACCCCACTCCCCACAGCTAGAGAAAGCCCACATACAGCAATGAACTCCCGGCACAGACAAAAATTAAAACAAACAAAAATTTTTTTTTAATGATTGTATATACATTTTCTCTTGTTGACCCATCTTTTGTCACTTTAATTCACAAACCTCAATAATTAAACCTAAAAGGATAGAGGAAAAGATTCCTTTTCCTCAACTTCATTTCTTTAAATAGCCATATGAGATTATGCATTTTGTAATTTCAAAGTAGAATGTGAGGTTGACTGATGCCCATATTTTCTGCTAAAACAAAATGTGTTTCTCTCAGTTGTATTCAAGTTTGCACATACTATCTCTCTTTAAAATAATTTAATGAGGCATCACTAATCATACTTTACTGGAAGCACGCAGCAATAAAGGTAAAGTACCTAAGGGCAACTTAAAAGCTTTTAGAATGCTGAGGCTTCCTTTGGATATTGGATTTGGATATTGGATAATTATATCTCAATGATAAGAGGAATTGTCCTTTTCCATGGCAGAAATTGACCAAATAAAACAATGAAAGCAGAAAAACCAAACCACTCAAAGATAATTGTTTTCAAAATTTCAAGACTTTTGAGTCCACAAGGAATACTAACAACCAGCATGGATTGATTGTCTATTAACCGCCAGGTGCATTATCTGGGTTACTTCATTTAATCACTATGATAACCCCCATGAGATGACTCTTATTATCCCTGAAATGTGCAATTTCTTAACTCTGACACTGTTCCCATTCAACATTCCACATTCTTAAAATACTAAGAGGCTGACTGACCCTGCTTCCCCTTGTAGGATTCCTGCATACCTAACAGAGATCTGGAATTTGTATCAAAATCTCCTCTGAAGTCAATAAATACATGCAAAATCAAGAAAGATCATCTTCAACTAAATTAAGATCTCACAGAACTGCATAAAACTTTCAAGGCAGACTCTTTAATAAGCAGTTTCTTCCTGACACAATGGAGTTTGATTTCTGACAAATAGGAATGCTTTCTGTGGGAACTGTACATATCATTAGAAGTGCCCAGCTTCCTCTTCTAAGCCCTTCCTTTGGCCTGTGTTCAGGGAGATGACAAGATGGAGTCAGGGGCACAGGCACAAAATCCTTGGCCAGGTGATCATTGACCCAAAGGCAGTAAATCCATGAGGGAGTTAATAAGCATAACCTGACTTAGCCTGGCTCATAAAGATGAGCCAGTTTCCCTCTTAAAATTTTAAACTTATTCAAATACTAGAATATTTGAGGCTGTTAGCAAGAGAAAATGAAACTAAAGTTTCGTGAGTAACAGAGAGACTGGAGGATCCAGTAGGGTCATGAAAAAGCCTAAGAAAGTAGCAGGACGGTGTTAAGGAAGAAGGATAGGGCCGAAGGTCAAAGTCCACAAGGTAGCATAACAACTAGGATCCCACCCATCTCCTGCCCCCCTGGGCTATGAAGGAAATCAGAATGTGTGCCTGTGTGCATGCTAAGTCGCTTCAGTCGTGTCCCATTCTTTGAGACCCCATGGACTGTAGCCTACCAGGCTCCTCTGTCCGCGGGATTCTCCAGGCAAAAATACTGGAGTGGGTTACCATGCCTTCCTCCAGGACCTTCCCCATCCAGGGACTGAACCAACTTCTCTTAGGTCTCCTGTACTGGCAGTTGGGTTCTTTACCACTAGCGCCACCTGGGAAGCTGGAGGATCAGAATACGCTACCCTGAAAACTGCCACCTTGGCATAGGGAATATTTGAAGCTGAGGGCAGGTAAGAAACAACACACACACAGAGACAAAAGTCACACAAAAGCTTTCTGCCCTCCCCTGTTTGCCTGAAACGGAGTGGAAATTTCATTCTCTATTACTGGATAAACCTATTAGGATTCAATCTTAAAATCATGTGGTTGATTTTGAGAATGTAAATTCAAAGTGTGATTAAAAGGGACTTCCCTGGTGGTCTAGTGGTTAAGACTCCATGCTCCCAATGCAGGGGGCCTGGGTTCGATCCCTGATCAGGGAGCTAGATCCCACATGCCACAACTAAGACCCAAGACAGCCAAATAAATAAATATTATAAATAAATAATAAAATAAAATGTGATTAATGAAATATCGCTAAAACTAACTCACTTTTTACAGCCTTTATTATCATCATTTTATTGTGCTAATGATGTATATAACTTACATATAGGCAGACCTTGTTTAATTGCTCTGGTTTTTTTCATGCTTTGCAGATACTGCCTTTCCTAGAAATTGAAGGCTTGTGGCAACCCTATTGGTGCCATTATTTCCAACAGTATTCACTCACTTGGTGTCTCTGTGTCACAGTTTTGTCATTCTCATAAGATTTCAAATTTTTCACTTTTGTATTTGCTATGGTGATCTATGATCAGTGATCTGTGATGTTACTATTGTAATTGGGGGCATCAAGAAAATTGTTGTCTTATTTAAGAAACTGCCACAACCACCCCAACCTTTGGCAACCACCACTCTTATCAGTCAGCCACCATCAATATCGAGACAAGACACTCCACCAGCAAAAAGATTAGGACTTGCTGAAAACTCAGATGAAGTTTAGCGCTTTTTTAGTAATAAAATATAAGGTCTCTACACAGTTTTTTTTAGAATACTATTGCACACATAATAGACAACAGTGTATCATAAACATAATTTTTCTATTCACTGAGAGACCAAAAATTCAGGTGACTTGCTTTATTGAGATATTTACTTTATTGTTGTGGTTTGGAACTGAACCCACAATATCTCCAAGGTATGCCTGAGTTGGGTTTCCCCAGGGGCTCAGCAGTCAAGAGTCTGCCTGCAATGCGGGAGCTGCAGGTTTGATCCTTGGGTTGGGCAGATTCCCTGGAGGAGGGCATGGCAACTTGCTCCAGTATTCTTCCCTGGAGAATCCCATGGACAGAGGTGCCTGGTTGGTTGCAGCCCATGGGGTGGCACAGAGTCAGACACAGCTGAAGCAACTTAACATGGAATTTAATCACACAGCTTTCCTGGTGGCTCAGACAGTAAGGAATCTGCCTGCAATGCAGGAGACCTGGGTTCAATCTCTAGGTCAGGAAGATCCCCTGGAGAAGGGAATGGCTATTCACTCCAGTATTCTTGCCTGGAGAATTCCATAGACAGAGGAGCCTGATGGGCTACAGTCCCTAGGGTCTTAAAGAGTCAGACACGACTGAAGTGACTTAGCAGGCACGCAGGAATGCTTGGATTGGGTTAGCTGCTATAACAGAGAGTTCTCTCTTTCGTAACAGTCCTAAAAATTAGCCCAGAGGTTGTATGTTGTTGTTGTTCAGTCGCTAAGTTGCAACCCCATGAACTGTAACATGTTAGGCTACCGTGTCCTTCACTATTTCCCTGAGTTTGCTCAAACTCATGTCCACTGAGTCAATGATGTTATCCTCTGTCACCCCATTTTCCTCTTGCCCTCAATCTTTCCCAGCATCAGGGTCTTTTCCACTGAGTCAGCTATTTGCATCAGGAGGCCAAAGTATTGGAGCTTCAGCTTCAACCCTTTCAATGAATATTCAGGGTTAATTTCCTTTAGGAATGACTGGTTTGATCTCCTTGCTGTCCAAGGGACTCTCAAGAGTCTTCTCCAGCACAACAGTTCAAAAGTGTCAATTCTCCAGTGCTCAGCCTTCTTTATGGTCCAACTCTCACATCCATACATGACTACTAGAAAAACTATAACCTTGACTATATGGACCTTGGTCAGCAAAGTGATGTCTCTGTTTTTTAATACACTGTCTAAGTTTGTCATAGCTATTCTTCCAAGGAGCAAGCATCTTTTAATTTCATGGCTTCAGTCAAAGTCCACATTGATTTTGAAGCCCAAGAAAATAAAATCTGACACTTTTCCCCCATTTTCCCCACATATTTACCAGATACCATGATCTTAGAGGTAGCCGGATAATTATCAGGGACACAAGTCCTTCTATTAGTATTTAGCTGCTTTTGACATCCTCCACATGAGGCTTTTATGATCACTGCTCCAGCCTCCAACATTCCCAGCCTCTACCCACTAGACACTAGTCACATCCCATTCCTCTGTTTTGGCAACCAAAAATGTCTCCAGACATCACCAAATGCCCTGGGGGACCAAAGTGTCCCCATTAAGAACCCGTGCTTTGGACCAAAGGCAATGTTTACAGATGGATTCAGCTGTGAACCATCAGTAGCCAATACCTCCAGAGGTTGAGGGCCGGGTCCTCAGTCCTGAGTGAGGAGCTGGGGCTGCACCATGGTTTTCACTGCAGTGATGACAAGATCACAAGTAAGGACAATCCTGGAGCTCCAGCCTCCCAGTCCAGTGCTCTGTCCTCACAAAGGTGATTTATAATTTATACACTTGAAAACAAGAATAGTTGATGGGGTCCGATCTTGATGATGAGCCTAGGAAGAAGTCCAATGAAAGGGCTCAGAGACTCTGAACTGTTGTTGAAACTCATTGTTGTTGTTTAGTCGCTATGTCCAACTCTTTTTGACCCCATGGACTGTAGCCCACCAGGCCCCTCTGTCCATGGGATTTTCCAGGTAAGAATACTAGAATGTGTTGTCATTTCCTTCTCCAAGGGATTTTCCTGACCCAGGGATCAAACCCATGTCTCCTGCTTGGCAGACAGATTCTTCACCACTCAGCCATCTGGGAAATCCACGGAAACTCATTAGCCAAGCAGAAATACAAAGGCCCAAGGACTTGAATTTCTAGAAGTAGAAGCAAGAAGCGGAATGGGGAGTAAGAGAAGACCTGCTGGAAGTGGGCCGCATTCCAGGACAGAGAAGGTCACCACTTCCTCTTGCCCTTCCTTTCTTGGAAATAGCACTCTCCTAGCCCATTAGCAGCCTACTTGTCAACTACTCTCAGACAAAGCCATGTGGCCCCATCTCTCACTTTCCTCCTCCTTTCTTCACCCACCAGCCCATCAACCTTGTCTGATTTGCTTGTTTCTGCCTTCAGCTCCAGGGCCCACTGAGTACCCTGTTTCCTGGAGGCTCTCACACATTCCTCCCGGGCAGCCATGGGATAAGAGACCTCATAATTGAGAAGAGGAGGAGGTGGACACGGAGCTTGTTCTTCCTTTGCCTTGAGAAGCAGCTGGTTTCCTCCACTAACTGGATATTGAATGGACTAGCCTGACATTCCCTCTCCCCTCAAAATAAATCCCCATGGTGAAATCAAAATGACCACAGCAGGAAATTTTTTTTTTTTAATTCTGAGCAGGAAAACATGAGAATAAAACTGAAAAAAGGACTCACAAGTTAGTGTGAAACATTCCCCAAGAGCCACCTGTTGGCTCTTTTCCAGAATGAGGGAGGGGTATTCGGAACTGCATTTTAATGAGCAGTCCTGTCCAAGGATCCTGCTGCTTCCCGGGACCTCTGAAGCCAAGCTCTACATCTTAGACATGGGGCCTGTTTCTTCAAAACCCACTGGAGACTGGTTCCTTCAAACTTCTGTTGCCAGGCCAAATCCGGAGTTCGTAGGCATGGGTGAAAAAATGACTCGACAATTCCCAATAAACAAGAAGCTTCTGTTGTGCTTCTTTCCTTAGACACTTTGTCCTTGTTCAAACAGTTTATTTTATAACTAAATTTTACTGAGCACTTAGTGTGAATCAGTTCAAAGCCTATGCTTTTGATATGCATTATGTTGTCTGTCCACTTAAAGTAAAACCCTTCTTCCCATTGCAATGGACTGAATGTTTGCATTTCCCCAAAATTCACATGTTAAAATCCTAACCACCAACGTGACAGTACTAGAAGGTGGGGACTTGGAGAGATGATTAGGTCATAAGGGCGGAGGCCTCATGAATGAGACTTGTGTCATAAAAGAGAACCCAGAGACCTCTCTCTCCCTCTTTCTGTTTTGTGAGGATGCAATGAAAAACAGCAGTCTGCAACCTAGAGGAGAACCATCCCCAGTACCCAACCATGCTGGCTCCCTAATCTTGCACTTCCAGCCTCTAGAACTGTGAGAAACAAACCTCTGTTGCATATGAGCTACCTAGTTTATGGTACTTTGTCATAGCAGCCCAGATTGACTAACATACCCATTTTACAGATGAGGAAACTAAGGCATAGAGTTCAAGGTCACTTACCAGAGCATGATGGAGGGGGGCCTTGAACCCAGTAAGGGTGACTCTGGAGCCCTGCTAACCATTGTGTGGTCCAGCCCCCCTTGGTTCCTCTCCTCCTCACTGCAGTTCTGTGGTGTCAGAATGGAGACAGGTGGGAGATTGAAACTGGCCTTAAATTCCAGCAAGGGTCATACACAAAAGCTAACCACCAAGATGCTTTCTTGCCAGTCAAATTTTGCCAAATACCAAGCAATTTTGTGCATCAGACTCAGAAAGGCAGCAAGCCCAGTGAGATAATCTACAAAATTTGCTTCTAAAAGGACTGGAGAGGGAACAGAAGGGGTTGCTCTCCCTGAATCTCCCACAGACAGATCCAGCACCATGGGAATTTTCCCAATTTAAAAGATTCTTTTTGAAACAGGAATGTAAAACTACCTTCAGTCTGCTCTTTTGCCAGGCCAAAATTACTTCCTTTCTATAAACACTCTAAAAATATTGACTCTCTGCCCCATAAAGTTAGTGTTTGCTTTAATTTATGGTATTCCAAGTTGAAAGAGTACTCAAGGAGGCAGAGGCAGGAAATCTGACTCTGACAAACCCTGGCAGTTTGGACCAAGCTACTCACTTCAACTCGCTGGGTCATAACAGCCTCCTCCACAAGTGGCAACCACGCCAGGCACAAGGTGGAAGTTGGCATGACAAGGAGGTAAAGGGCACAGCCTTCACAGGCAGCCTCCGGTTAGGTTCCTGACTTCACCACTTACTAGGACGTGACATTTAACTTGGCCTTCACTTCATTTCACTTCAATATCCCTAGGTCTCAATTTTCCCATTTTTAAAACAGGGATAATTACAATGCCAATCTCTGGGGTGGTGTTGTCATAACTAAATAAGATGTATATGTAAGGCTCAAAGCAGAACATGGAACACTCAAAACCTTTACTGCTATTTTTCATAACCATCATTATTATTGCCACATGAACTTTCCTGAGTTACTGTAAACATTAAATAAATTAAGGGAAAAATATAATTATAAAACACTATGGAAATGAAAGTTATTTTTCTGTGTATTGGTTTGCAGTCTCAAATTCCACCTGCTTTTCTTTGAAATTATTAAATACTTACATGCTAGTTTTCCAAGAAAAAAAATCAAACTTACTTTTGGGTTTTTTTGCTATAAATTCTAAAAATTTGCCCTGAATTCATCTTAAATGGAACTCTTTCTATCTTGCCTCTTTCAATACCAAATTTTCTGTTGTTAAGAAAACTAACATAAACTTTTATAATTTAATAATTCACAACAGTCTTCCTTATTAGAGTAACCCTAACTGTTGCAAGAGGCAAACCCAGAAGTCTCAGTGCTAAAGCAGTTGTTATTTATGTGAGTTTATATCACGTATAAAATAAAACAGGTGCTCCTGTTTAGTGTGCAGAGGTAGATATGGACTGGAAGGGATGTGGGAAGAGCGTCTCTGCTCTACGAAAGAATTTATCAGGAACTTGGGCTTTGGAGCCTCTGCCGTCTTCACACAGGGTTCCCAAGTCACCTCAGGCGTCAAGATCCTGTTGGCCGAGAGAGAGGATAGAGAAAATAGACATGCTTTTTAACCACAGCAATTTGAAAGTGTCACGTCCGCTCATAACAATGGACAAATGGCCCCACCCAGATACAAAGCGGTCAAGGAAATGTAGCAGGACGATGGCTGAGCAGCCATTCCTAACAACTGCAGACACCTAACCGTCTCTGTCTTACCCTCCTCATAGTGGTCGTGGTCATATAAGATGTTTCATTTCGTGGCCCTCTGTCAAATGCTCTTACCACACCAAGAAACAGTAAACCCTAGAGTTCAAGTCTCTTGGGCAGCAAAGTTGATAAATGACCTCAGACCTGAACAATTCAAGACCTGAAGTAAGAGCTCATTGTGCACCCCATTTTCTCCATGCATTAATCAATGGAGAAAAGACCCTATATGAATTCACAGTCATCAATTACTTTTTAACATGTCTACATCTTAATAGACTGTCTCATTTGAGAAAAGTAAAACATTTAGAATGGTGTCAGGTGTGTGATACATGCTCACCAAGAAGTAGTCATTTTTTTTTTTCTTACTCACTGGTGAGAACATGAGGTGAAAGAAGATTAAGAGAGTGAAGAGTAAGAGCCAGTGGTAGCAATAGCCCTCTGAGATCACACAGTTTCACATGTAATCCTCCTGTAGAGTGGGTCTAACTCCTTCTAACCACTGTGGACAGAACACATTCTGTCCCTTCCTCAGACCTGGTTGCCCAGAACTTTCTCCTCTCTCTCCTCTGTTTTACCCTGCTGTGGATCTCATGGTATGCAGCAAAATTCAGAATATTTTCATACCTTCTGTATTTTTCCATTGAGCTATCTAATACATTCTGACCTTACTCCCTCTGCCTCTTAAGCTTTTCCAAGGGAAAATTGTATTAATTTCTTTTCTTTTATAGTTTAATACATGACTACATGGAATGGCCTTTAGAGTGCAAATCATTATTTGTTTTATTGCCATGGTGTTTATCATTTTTTCATAAACACTCGGAATAACAAAGTCTGCTCCAAGGAAACAGAGTTTTTTCCCTTCCTTCTTAAAGCCTTCATCTTTTTATCCAGTATTTCCTTTATCTTCTTCAAGATGATTTCAGCTCTTAAAATTAAAGCCTTTAAGGAAAATATCAAAAAGGACAAATGAGCTCATATTTAGTGAAACTGAATTTGGCAAGAAACAAACACGACAGGAAGTTAATAAAACTACTTACCACTTTTTTTATTCTCACAAGTGGAAATGAAGTTTCAGGTGATTTATCTACTAAGACGTCTTCCAGTAACAGTACTTACTTTATTAAAAGATTAAACCTACAATATTTTAGTAGTTAATTAAAAGACTAGTTCCTAAGAGGTAATTTTATTTTAGATCTGTGAGGGAAGGAATCCATTACAATTTTCCACTTCAATTTTTTACTTCTTCTATTTAGACTTAGGCGGTCAGTTTGATAGGGCAGCAGAATTGACTTTTCTTAAGCACAGGGCAATATTCACCTCTGTCATGGCTTTTACTTATTATTAGGCATTGCTAAGGTGCCAGGGACTTGCCCAATCACTTATTAATTCCTTTTTCTCTGTAGTTTTTGAAATAATAAGGAAACATCCACAGGATTGGTCTAGATGTTCATGGTAAGGATAGCATTCTTCACAAACCATCACAACATATGGAAGGAAGATTGCAGTATCACCCCTGAAGGGATGGCTTCACATTTTACACATGGAAATTGCCACTGTAGGAACAACCAGGAAGTAACCAAAATGTTCACCTATATTAGGAAAAGTTCCCTGGAATGTAAAGCAGATTCACCAGTAATCCCAAGATGTTAAGTTCACCTTGAAAATTGTAAAACAATTCAATACAAAACACCCACCATAGGCAGCATACTGTAAGAATTATATCAGTTCATTCAGATGTCAAGAACCACATATCATCATTCCAGAGAACTGCAAGAAATTTTCTTAAATTGGAAAAAGATACAGAATCCTTGTTACCACAGATACCGCAACAATCTGCAAATTGAGGGGTATGTCTGCCAGACGTGCATTCCCTGCAAGAATCATCTCTTTGACAATGGATCATCCTCTCCTAAGTAATTTGCTGAATCAGTGAAAGCCAGGCCAAACGAATTCCAACCGGTGCACTTAAGTGTGCGGTTCCAGTATGGAACAACACGGTGTCCATATGGCTCTCACTCCCTAAGGCAGGATTTGAGGTATGCGACTGTTTAATAATATGCTAAGGTCCATGTGTGTACACGAAAACTAAAATATACTGTCTTTTATTTTTCTGCTATCAATGTCCAATTACTCCTGCAATTTCATTCTCTGATTCCTTGAGGTTGGTGGTGGAGTAGTAGGGTGCTGGAAACAGGAGATGACAAATAGGATTTTTAATTTTAAAAATTCTGTGATCAACTCAATTTCTCTTGGCTCAATAGCTTTTCTAAGTGTGAACAGAATGGATTCTTCAGGCCTTAAGAGGATTTCCCTCACCCCGTCCCATCCACATCAAGATGATCTCCTGGGATAAACTGAAATTGCCTCACGGGGCTGGATAAAAGATCCTCTACTATACCCATCACGCTCTGCTCCGTGTCTTAATCCCAGCATCTCTGGACGTGGGCTCTGTCTGCCCTCTTGTTGCCCTGCAGGGAGCCTTGGCTGTTTTGGCTCTGGAGCTGTGCTCTCAGCATGGTGGGGAGTGGTGCTTCCTCATGGGGCCCTTCTCAGCTCTCCTTGGTGCCAAGGCTTCCCTGAGGTGTGGCTGCCACTCTTGCTCTGGCCCCACCCTGGGAAGGCTGCCTGCTTTCCTCACCTGTGAAGACCCTTACCCTTTGCTCCAGTCATCCAGCTGATAAGGTTGTCTGCAAGCACTTTCAGTTACTTTCCACATGTCTCACGGAGGGGGCCGGGGGGACAAGGGCGCAGTGAGAGGACGTCAGAACATCTGTGTCCCTTTGTGCCAGCTACAAGCCATAGAGAGCAGAGGGCTTGTTCTCAGGCCTCCTTCTCCCTAAGTATGCCCTACTGCCATCCCGTTCTACTGCACTTGCTGTGAGGACACAGGAGGAACACTAAAATGCAGTGTCCTCTTAAATTTATCGCTGGGCACAGGTAGTAACCTCTGCTCCAAGCTCTTCCCTCAACTATCTGATGTTTCTCCTTTTTTCCAAAAAGCCTCCCCAGGATGAGGCCTCAGGCAGCAACTTCACCCTATCCTCCATCCTTTCATAACTCCTTCTTCCCTATAGAAGACTTTCCACTTTCCCTCCCTGTTTGGCAGGAGCATCCCTTACATGCTATCAGCTCTCTCCTCTATACTTTAATGTAGTCAACCAATTTAGGGTCTTCATGTTTTAAGGGAGCATTTGGAATTTATAAAACACTGCTCTCTGGATAAAGCCAAAGTTTAAAGATTTTTTTGTGTTACTGTGGACTCAAATTTTCTCATATAGGGAGTCAAAGGTTGAATATGGACTTGTTTTCACCTCTTTGCATTCCTGATTTAAAAATCTGACTTTTCCCGAAGGCAGTGGATGCCTCTGGTTGAATAAATGGAGACTGAAAGCAAGAAAGTGTGTAGGGCGGGGGAGAACTTTAAAATAATTCAAATGGGACTTCCCTGGTGGTCCAGCGGTTAAGACTCTGTGCTTCTACTGCAAGGGGCATGGGTTAAATCCCTGTTGGAGGAACTAAGATCCACATGGCATGGCAACAACAACAAAAAAAAAGTAAAAATACTTCAAACTTCCTTCCTTCCCTGTCACAGTTCCCATCCTCCCTTCCAATCCCATATTTCATTTCTTCCTCTTCCCTTTTGTGTGCAAAGACCTCAGTCAATGAGGAGTGTAGTGCTTGCCTAGCCAGCAGCCTGGGAATCTAGACAGTGAGGTGGAGAGAGCAAGTACAGGTGAATGGAAGGTGTGGAGATTGGTTATTGCCAACAGATAACTCAATCGACTGAACAGATAAGCATACTGAGGGTAATATGAGCCATATTTCTTACTCTCTGGGAGGAATTTTTAAATATGCAAAGGAAGAAGGCTAAAATAAATCTTAAACACAAGATTGGAATTGGAAGTATAGGTATGCAGTAATGAGTTTTGATAGATAGAGTGATAGTTTATAGACAGAGAAACTGTCAAGGATGGCTGTATCAGATGATTTTTGATGTGTCAGCTGGCTAAGCCTGACTACAGTGTAACTGTTCCGTGGTCAGGATTTCACAGGGCTGAATTCGAGGTGTGACTAGCTCTGTGTCCACATCTGGAACGCAAGGTCCTCTTTCAGTTTCATCCAGGACGTTGGCAGGAAGTTCCCTACTCTCTTTCTGGCTGTTGGTCAGGGACCACTCTTAGCTCGTGGAGGCTGCTCCCTGGGAGGGTCCTGATCATGTGGACTCCATGGGTAGTTCCCACCCTGCTTCCTCCAGCCACCAGGGGAAGGTCTTTGTTGCTTTAATCTTTTTTTAAAGGTACATATTTTTAGTTCAGGCCCACACAGGACAATCTCCCTTTTGATTCTTTACCATCTGAGCCACTAGGGAAGTCCTTGACTAACTCAGAGCCAACTAATCACAAAGGTGATAGCCCATCCAGAACACTGGTGTCTCTCACACTCAAGGGGAGGTCGTCGTACAAGAGTATGGTCGTTAGGGGTCATCTTAGAATTCTGCCCTCCATGTAGAATCAGTCACCTGCCAGACCATAATTCTCACACTGGGTCAAGATGACTTATTAGAGAGAAAAATCCAAAGGAGTACCATTTTGCCATTGTTTTTCAACCATGATACACCACAGAATTCAAGTGCCTTGCACTTCTGATTAGTTCCTGAGTATCCCCTGATGCTTTTTACTTCTTCCTGGTCATGTAAATCAAAAGAACTGACAACAATTGTTTTCTAAAAGTGGTTTTCTTCCTCACCGTCTCACTCAGAGCCCATAAGTGAAGGCTGCATTAAAAATGACTTTGAGAAGAGATGATAAATGAGAGGAATGGGGTTAAAAAGAGGAGAGAACAGCTGCTACAAATAACAAGAGAGGGAAAACAATACATGTCTTTGAATGGCTTGGACTTCCCAGCCACTGGATTTTTCTTGAGATAATCTTGCCTGTCTAGATGCTAGATATGAAATCTGAACACC
Organism: Oryx dammah; assembly: GCF_014754425.2. Lineage (NCBI taxonomy): Eukaryota > Metazoa > Chordata > Mammalia > Artiodactyla > Bovidae > Oryx > Oryx dammah. The sequence goes on from NW_024070210.1 coordinate 36,922,454, forward strand.
TAACATTTTTAAAAGTTGTTCATTTTTTTAAAATAACTTGAACCCTCAATAGAGTAGTAGAAAGACTTGCTGTGTCTTGGAATTAAACCAGTCAAGAAGGAGTCCAAGAATCAAAGTTTCCTGGCATTAGTCACTAACAATGAATGCTCCAACACCCAAGGAAATCGGGTTTTCCCCTGCAAAGGCCATGGCCTCTTCCTCACTTCCCTCTGCTGAGGGTTGTCTGTAGTGAGAGATCCTCCACACAAATATCCAGGCAGCAGTTTAGAACACAATGTAAAGAAATCTTAGGACAAAACACCAAATGTGATCTGTATTTTTAAAGTATAAAGAGCAGCCATAATTTGTCTTCTGAGCTGAGTCACATCCCCTTTCTTTGCCATCTTGGTAAATGTCAATTTAAGATTCTTCCTGGATGGTTTCTCCAAGGATTATTCTTGATCTTGGACTTGACCAGGCTACTGCAAACCTGAGCCATAATGATGTCATCTGTGTTATTAAGGTAACACTAACTGCTGTAGAAGATAAACCCTGAGATCTTTGTTCCACACAGTCATTCAGGAACCAGACTAATAAAGGATCCACATTGTCAACACATGGTTTCCAAGGTCACACTGGCCTCTGACACACAGCTTGCAGAGGAGAAAAGAGTGAAGGCAGATTACCCAGAAAAGGTTCATAGGCCACCCCGAAGTGATGTACATTATTACACATGGCATTCCATTGGCCAGAACTTGGTCACATGGTCTCACTTGAATGCAAGAGTGGTTGGGAAATGTAGTCCCTGTTTGAGCAGCCACTTTCCAGAAAAAGTTCCCTATGGGAAAGGAGCATGACAAATTTGTGGGCAGCAACCCAGATCTGCCTCAATGAAGATTATAGTGTTGGCGATGGCAGCACCTACTGTTTACTATGTACCTATGCTATGCTATGCTTAGTCATTCAGTCATGTCAGACTCGTTGGGATGCCATGGACTGTAGCCCACCAGGCTCCCCTGTCCATGGGAATTCTTCAGGCAAGAGTACTGGAGTGGGTTGCCATTTCCTACTACAGGGGATATCCCCAACCGAGGGATCAAACCCCGGTCTCCCACATTGAAGGCGGATTCTGTACTGTCTGAGACACCAGGGAAGCCTTGCTATGTACCAGGCACCTGCTAGGTGCTTAACAAATAATTTCTCATTGAATTTTCAGAATAGCCCTATGATTTACATTTCATTATCCCACTTTTGAAGATAAGAAAGCTGAGGCTCGGGAAAAACAACTTGCCCAAAATCGCATGACCAGCCAGGGAGAAACAAAGACCAAAATCCCAGAATATCTAATGAGAAAGCCTATGTCCTCAAGTACTAACTCCATATTGCTTCCCTTATGCTTGGCTATAGTTATTTGATTATTTTTTTCCTCTTTGAGTTGCTTGCTGCCAGAGAATTTCTTATTCATCACAAAACTTGGAATTCCTCACAAGTTGGAGAATTATCTAGAATTTATAAGCTTCCTTTATACCTTTAAGTTAATCCTGCCTTTTCATTTAATGATCACTGAATCTCCCAGTCACCAAATTCCCCTTTAACTGGGCTTTCACATTTCTTGGTTGCACAGCTCCAGGGACCTGACCTCACACCCAAGTCTTTCCTAATCAACTTACCTCAAGTCATTGAATGTACTTTTGTTACCCTTGGCGTTCACCCAACAAGAAGATTTCTCCAAAAATGCCCTGTTACTTTTCATACTCCTTTCCCCAGCTCTCAGATGCCACAACTCTCCTACTCATTGTTTCCCTGAAATTCTGTTTCTAGACTTGATTTTGCAATCTATTGCTTTTGTTCCTCCCCCAAGAAATTACACCTTCAATATTTGATTTTAAAATTTAGAGCCAGATAGCTTTCATGCTGAAGAAGAGTTGAGGGTCAAATCAGGGGAAAAAATTAATAGCAATGAGGACTGCACCTGTCTTCGGTTTGGAGGATCTGTTTTTTTATTTTTAAGTAATTCAACCAGCCAACCTCAAGTATTTTCTGACAAAAATTCAATGGAAATTTCAGTTATGCCTTTTGGAATGTTAAAAAAAGGCCCAATTTTATACTTTTTTGTTGTTTGTTATAATAAAAACCATTTCTCAGTTCATTAGAGCCTCGCTGATCTTGGAATGCAAACCCATTCACTTTCAAAGCTAGATGTTTGAAGGGCTCATTTCTCAGGTGCAGATCTTAAAAACTGTGCTGCCTGACATGAGGCTCAAGCCCTTTGCCCCTTAGGGAGAAACTCCAGGTTTTGAGTTCCCTTCTGAATATAGGTTACAGCACAGCCCACATTTAATGGTTTAAAACAACCATTTTGTTTTGCTACAACTTTATGCATCAGGAATTAAAGAAAGACCCGACTGATTGTTCTATCTCTGAACCTTACAGTATCAGCTGAAGGAGCTAAATTGGGAGGAACCACTGTCAAGACGTCTCCATCACTCATGTTCTGGCACCTAAGTGATCCCTGGCCTCTCTCTCAGTCTTGCTCTCGTGTGTGTGTGTGTGTGTGTGTGTGTGTGTGTGTCTGTGTGTGTGTGTGTGTGTGTGTGTGTGTGATCTTTCTTCCTAAAGACTCTCATTCTCCATAGTCTGAGCTTGAGCTTCTCATGACTTGAGCTTCTCAAGGCAGAGTGGCCACTCGAGAGTTGAACTTCTTACATGGAGAATGGCTTCCAGACATAGGAAGCAGAGCTGCAAGGCTGAAGACCAAGCCCAGAACTGGCCCAGCATCATTTCCACTTATTCTACTGGTCCAAACAGGGTCAAGGTCTAACAGATTCAGTGGAGTGAAAACAGTGTCTCACCTCTTGAGAGGCAGCAAGGTCACATTGGAAAAAGATCAGTTCAGAGAGGAAACCCCTAAAGATATTATCATCTGGGGACTCTAATGAAGAAGCTCATTCCAGTTATTCAACAGTTCAGGCTACCTCTCTAAAAGCCTCTGTCCCGCACACACAGAGCTTACAATTAGCTTTTTTTTTTTTTTTGACAGTCAGTGTCACATACTTCAGTATGAAATAATAACCATGGCTATCATACATCTGAGGAACTCTACTAACATTAAAGAGTGAGATCAACAAGAAATTAGGACTTTGAGATCATATATATAACCCATGGAGACAAATTTTGAGTCCCTCAAAGGAAAAAAAAAAAAAGATGCTGTTTTTTTAAAAGTTCATTTTCTTAAAACTCAAGAAGCTAAAAGTTCAAAAATTAAAATAATGCCATAAGATTATAACAATAACTGTTCAGAAGCAAACATTTTCAGCTCTTTTAGATATTTTTTATGATAGTTACCTCAATATTTTTAACTAATGTGATTCTAATATTTCCTGATATTTCTATTTTAGATATCACTTATTGATCTCCTTATATTCAAAAGTTGACATGAACTGGGATAAACTCTAGGAGATGGTGAGGGACAGAGAGGCCTGGCATGCCACAGTCCATGGGGTCACACAGAGGCAGACACTACTTGGTGACTGAACACACATGTGAAAAGAGGAGCTGGATCTTTTATGTTAGACTGGACATGTGTGTTATAGGAAACTATATCATCAAATGTAGTAGTAGAGAATGGTTTGTTCACTTAATGCTGTAATATGTTGGCATAACAGAACTTTTGATCCAGCTTAGAGCATGGATGCTGCTGGGGGAAGTTTAAAAGGCCTGTGCCACCTAGGTTGAAGTTTGTACCCAAGAATTTATGAAGAAATAGAGGGGTTTTTTGAAAGAGAAAAAAAAAATACAGAGATTCCAGTCCCTTCACTCTGAGCTTTAACTTGGTTAAAATCTCTGGGGAACTAGGATGGCTCTTTATTGAAGCTAGAGGGCAGTACAGGACACCAAGCTCCCTGAAAAAACATTCTATGAGAGCAGGAAATTCAACTGCAAATCAGAGAGCTAAATGGGCTGCCAGAGCTCAACCCTGCTCAGCCAGACATCTAGCCTGGTGGCAGCACCCTTCTTCCATCCGGAATCCTGACCCTCCTCCCCTGAAACAGCTGAGGCTCTTAATAAACTTCCTGAATTTTTCAGGACCTACTCAAGAATTGAGCAACAGTAAATCATACTCTGGACAGCTGAGAAAGACTAGGGCAAATTGACACTAGTCCTAGATTTGAGGTAAGAGGGAAATACATAGTTGTAAAAGATGGTCAGGGAGAGGGAGCAAGGAGGAAAGGGTTTCAGAGAAAACATCCTGCTATTTTCCAAGCGTTCAGTACACATAGCTAAACTTTCCCAGAAATTGTTCTTTTGATCCCAAAACTCTGGTTCGGTTCAGTTCAGTCCAGTCACTCAGTCGTGTCCGACTCTTTGTAACCCCATGGACTTCAGAATGCCAGTCTTCCCTATCCATCACCAACTCTCAGAGTTTACTCAAACTCATGTCCATTGAGTCGGTGATGCCATCCCAAAACTCTAGGGGCAGGATAAATGGTCTCTCTAAGTATTCTGAGGACAGAAAGCAGAGGAATCATTGATACCTTTGACCATGAAACTGCTTTGGTGAAAGTTTTGCTTCCATTTTAGTTTCAAAGGATTTGTTAACAAAAGAAACCATGCCTTACACACATAAACTATTTCAATTTTTATAGGTTGTTGAAGTAACAGTGTGTACCCCGCCAAATTGGCCAACCTACATCTAGACTTGAACAGCACAGGGAAGTCCCGAATGACAGCAATCTGGAATCCCAGTTGGGAAAGGGTCTCAAGCAATGTGTCCACCCCGTGGGTGAGACTTCAGCTTGGACTTTGAGGGGTTCCTGCTTATAATCCCCAGCCACAAACTAATATCACCATCAGTTTGCACACAAAAATGTAGCTCTGGTTTTACTGAAAATTTTCACAATGCTGTCTGTTTCACCTTGTGAGTCATGGGATTTCATAAGACCCCAAGAGACTGGCCAGACCTCTGGAGCTCAAGAATTCCAAGACCCACTCTCTTTCTTTATCTTTCTTACCCAAGTGCTGCCTGACTTGCTATACTTAGAGGCAGACGTGAAATCTGGCCAGTGTCTAGGATGGTCAGAAGCAGGTCAGAAGTCTATTCTCCTGCTTCTGAAGCCTGAACAAGACTTCCTCCATTATAATTTTCCTAACAGAAACTCGAGGAGAGAATAATGGAAGGAAAAACACAAGATTAGGATGTGGATTAAAGTTCTTTGTCTGCTACTGCTAAGTCGCTTCAGTCGTGTCTGACTCTGTACGATCCCATAGACGGCAGCCCAACAGCAGTAAAAGAGGCTTCTAAGGTGGCTCTAATGATAAGGAAACCACCCACCAATGCAGGCGATGTCAGAGACACGAGTTCGATCCCTGGGTAGGGAAGATCCCCTGGAGAAGGGAATGGCAACCCACTCTGGTATTCTTCCCTGGAGAATCCTATGGAGAGAGGATCCTGGCGAGCTACAGTCCATAGGGTCACAAAGAGTCAGACACAACTGAATCAACTTAGCAGAGACACTAGTAAGAAAAATTTACCAGTCCTGAATTGAGTGGAGTTGGGGATGGGTAATTAACTAGGAATATGTGCTTGCCTGCTCAGTCACTTCAGTCATGTCCAACTTGGAGATCTCATGGACTGTAGCCCACCAGGTTCCTCTGTCCACGGGATTCTCCAGGAAAGAATACTGGAGTTTCCATTCCCTCCTCCAGAGGGTCTTCCTAACCCAAGGATTGAACTCACATCTGTGTCTCTTGAATTGCAGATGGATTCTTTACCACTGAGCCACTGGGGAATACACCTAACACTAATTAGTTCTAATACCCCCCCACTAAATTAATTATTAAGTGTAAAGTACATAATTCTCTGGTAATTTGACATCTTTTCAACAAATCAGAAGTTTTCACAATCCCTCCTAAAAGAATGTTTTGAATATTGCTAAACTGCAAACTCATGAGATAGGCAGACAGAACTGACTATCTGTGACATCTTCTTGGGGCTTACTGGTGCATGGACATAACCACATACCCTATCAGTCCATCAATTACTGAAATTTAATATATAGGTGGCCTTGGGAGTGGAGCCTTGAATATTGCCAGAAGTATAGCCTGGGACATTTCCTTACCACCAGCAGGAACCAAGTCTGGTTAACTTAAAGCCAAAAGAGATTTGTGGGGAGGATATGACAAGAGCTCAGAGAATTGTGAGAACAGAGGGACAATCAGGCCTCAGGAAAAACAGACACCTGGGAGTTCCTGCAGCTGCTTCTGGCCTTCTCTCTGTGGTACTTCCCATAGATGACCACACCACCCACTCTGCCTGCAGGAGACACAGGTTCCAGAGGAGATTGGGGGCAAGAATCTGAACTGGCAGCTGAGCTACGTGGTGAGGGTAGGTGTTGCAGGAGAGTGCGGGAGGGCTGTTAGCAGGAAAGAAGAGAGGGATTGGGCATGCAGAAACAGTAGCCCTTATACCGAGCAAGCCAAGTCTCATTCTTTATGAAACACTTCACTTTTAATATTCTAGATTTAGTCCCCAAGTAGAGAGTAAACCAATGTTAAATGGCTGACATCTGAATTATGCAGAAGTTTTCTCAAAGAGGAAAAATAATGTAGCAGTTCAGTGCTTGGGCTTTGGGGTCAGACTACCTGGGTTTGAATCCTAGTGTCTAGCCACCTTCAACTTTTCTGAGCTTCAGTTTCTTCATCAGTAAAACGGGGAGAATGTTTACTTGTGTCAGGATGCCTTTGGTGATGAGTCATAAAACCCAACTAAATAAGAGAATTTAATGTTTTATATTATTGAAAAGTCCAGTGGTAGAGAGGGCTTCAATGCTCAAGAATTTCATGAGCTTCTTTGCATTGTCTGCTCTGTTCTTTGGAGCGTCCGCATCATTCCAAGGTTGGATGCACTCTGGTAACAAGATGGCTGCCAGAGGCTTCTGGAATTTCATGTTTTCTCATTTATATTCAATAAACAGAGGAATCTCTTCTCAAGTCGTCTAATAAAAAGCCTGGGCTTTCCTTCTTTATCATTTTTGTTCTGTTTTATTTTTTTAGTTGCACACCATGCAGCATGAGACCTTAGTTTCCTGACCAGGGATGGAACCTGTGCTCCCTGCCTTGGAAGTGCAGAGTCTCAACCATTAGACCACCAGGGAAGTGCTAGGCTTCCCATTAATATGACCAGCTTTATCCACATGCCACCTCTTTGGCAAAAGAGATGGCTCTAAGACAGCAAAACATAATGGAGATGAGCATAGAGAATGCGGAGGGGACAACCACAATCTCCAAATCCATTATATTATATCATAAAATTAATCTGAGTATTCATTGTATGTGAAATGCTCAGTGGGTGCCTGGCAGATGTGTCAAATGTGTGCGTGTATGTGTGGGAGAGTGCGTGCACGTGTATGTATGCAGAAAGGGAAATCTAGAGCTAGAGACAGAACTCAAGATATAGATAAAATCTTTAAGACCTAAAGAAGCTCTACCTTAAAAGTTATAAGACCAATATAGAGAGTATTAAGTAAAAGAAAATCTAATAATTATTTTTCTCATGATAATTTTGATCAGGCTTTTCATTTATCAAATATTGGATTCTTTTTCAGGGTTTTTGGTACCATGCTTAAGAGCAGCTTAATCTGCTTCCTTGATAACCTAACATAATGTATATGTGTAGGTAGCTAGAAGATGAAAGATAAATATGTAAATGGATAGAGGCTACATTTTAACTGCTCACATATTTTAAAGCCTCCTTAAGTATAGATACAAGGGTAATTTGTTATAGGGTGGATTCCTGGTTTAGGAAGATTCCATATGCTGCAGAGCAGCTAAGTCCGTGTGTCACAACTACTGAGCCCGTGCTCTCGAGCCTGTGAACCCCAATTACTGAGCCCGAGTGCTGTAGCTACTGAAGCCCACACATCCCAAAGCCTGTGCTACGCAATGAGAGAAGCCACTGCAATGAGAAGCACAACCAAGAGAAACCCATGCAGAGCAACGAAGACCCAGCATAGCCAAAACTAAATGAAAAGATTAATTTGTTAGAATGTTATCTATATTCTGAGGGTGCCTCAAAAATGACTCTTCTTCTGAAGACAGATCACAGAATTCTACAACTGGAAGAGGCAACAGAAATCATTATGCCAATCACTTTCCAGATGAGGGAATTTAGATTAAAGAGATCCTTTAGCCAGAACCACAGAGTTGGTAAGTAGCAGCATGAAACCAGGCCTCAAATGTCCTAACATCCAGTAGAGCTCTTCTCCACAAGATGATCCTGTCGCTCTTGGGAATATTAAATTTCTTAGCAAACAAGATCTTCGTGGGACAGGCAACTTGGAAGAAGTTTACTTAATACAAGTTCTGAGAAACATGGTGAGCTATATTATTATTGGTGTTGTTGCTTGTCAATAATGCTGAGAAATGGCATGCTAATTAGCAGGGGACAAATTATGGCTATAGTTTCTTTTTTTCCCTAAAAGGTAAATAGTTAGTATGTTTTGATAAATCATGTCCACAAGAACATTTTCTATTCTATTTTTCATTGTCCTACCTATAAGTTGGTGCTCTAAGTGAGGATCCAGGTTTTAAATTGCTCTGAAATAAAAGGCTACTTTAGATATGAAACATTCCATGGAGCAAACCCAATATCCCACTTTTTCTGAGTACTCTGTTATTCTCACTTATGGGCAGGCATAAAACACTTCGGGTAACTGGACCTGGTACAGAAACTAGTCAAAGTAAACAAGATTAGAGGATAAGATTTCAAAAACCTGTCACCAATTTTAGTTTCCAAGCACATCGCCAAAACTTGAATATTTAACAACTTAAGCAGACCCTCTCAACAACTGAGGTTGGCTTCCACAAATCCTTCTTCAGTTGACTAGCCACAGAACAAGAGAAGAATCTCACAGAGAAAAACCTCTTCTATCACCATACCCAATGAGCTTATATCTGATCCTAATACCAAAAACCTAGAAATCAACAGAAAAGAATCCGTGTGCTTTTGGAGCCAATTCTTTTTTTTGGGGGTAAGATGCCTTCCTTCTACCCAAGCAAAGTGGCAGAATCCACTGAATGCTGCCTTGCATGCTCCTTGTCGTCAACCTGCCCTTTAGCAGAACACTGAATGCCCTTTTTCTGCTGTAAGACAGATACTGAATCACCGCATTATACTCTGACCCTGCAGGGCCGGGGTACAATATTATAATGTCAAACTGGGGTCTGAAAAGACCTTTGTGTGGGATGAGACCAGACTCTAAAGATAGCAGAGCTGCTGAGTCACTTAGGGTGATGACCACAGATGGTGCTTCTGCACTCAGCTCCCTGGGGAAAGCTGGTGTCAAAAGCCCCTGGTGACTCTCCGGGCTAATTATGGCGGGTGGGAGGGTGACCTTGGAAGCAAGTTGTACTTAACCCAGAGATCAGAACGCCTGAGGGAAGAAACCCAAGTTGTAAACCCTAATAAATAAAATTTTTAATTTGCTGACTTAATAAAAGCATGCTATTACATGACAGGTAGTTCTCCTTAGAAACAGGTGCATTGTATTTTTTTTTTAAATATTAAATCTAAAGAGAGTTACAGGATAGATGGCAGCCTGGAAATACGCTGATGTGTGCTGGCAGAATTTCAGACATAATGGTTTTTTTTCTCTTTGTAAACCTTCCATCAGTGGGAAGGCAAACCCTGCCAAAAGTGAGGAACCCAAGCTGGAGGCGGTGAGACTCCACCACGCAGACGGTGGCGACCGGCCAAGACTCCAAGGCCAAATCGGAAACAACCACGTTGAGTTCATTAAAACAACGAAATGATCAAAGGCGTGCAAGCCTTCACAAAGGCAAAAATTAATCTGTTTAATACTTGGCTAAATTTTCATCTGTTGAAGTAAATTTGAAACGAAATTCATCAAACTCTCTCTCTTCCTGTGGAAAAATCCTTTGAGTTCCCCAGGATGTCCAGAAGATGGCAGAAGCGTTCTTTCTATTCTCCGGACCTGGTGACAGCTCTGTCTACAAAATTCATGTTGAATAAGCATATCTCGGTATAAATATACATTTGCAGGATATCAGGAATTATATCCAAACAAGAATAAGCTGAACCTCGAGGGACAATCTCATTTTGAAGGAGGCAATGTCCCAGGGAAACAGTAAGCATCAAAAAAAATAAAAATTTAAAAATCCTAGCTATCCGTGAAATGGCCAAAGGAAGAACCACAGCCCAGTAAGTCAGACACTATTCATGCACCTCTCATGGCCTCTGTGAAACTCACTCTTTCCAGACCTACCCCTCTCTTCCCTCCCCTTCATTAATCCTTAAACACTTGTGCATACTCCCCAGTCATCAGAAACCTGTAGCCTCTCCATCGAGATGATGAAGCTGGAAGATGTACAGGGAAATTCCCTGCTTCAAAAACTTCTAGCCTGCCCCTGCCTCCTCCACAAGGTCAACCTACATACCCCGAGATTTATCCATTACCCTGAACGTTATGAATATAGGATTCCTGTTGGACAAACTGAAGCTGGTGTAGGATCTCAGATGCCTCAATCTCCTGAGAGGACAGTGTGTAAAATATCAACACAGCCCATCGTGAGTAACACTTATTAAAAATTCATAGAAATTCATGAAAAGTCTTTTGCTATTAATTTCATGAACTGAAAACATTTATTCCAACCAGATCAAAGGAGCAGGGGGAAATGTTTTCTATGGCTCCAATTTCAGACTCCGGTATGAAATGAATCAATAGTAGCTAGGAGGAGTGAAATCAAAGATTTCCTTTTCAACAGTAATAAATCCAGTCAAACTCTATTTGGCATGGCACTTGACATGGCTTGTAAATTCTGAAGTTGCTCAATTATGTATTTCAATAGTAATCCCTTACAAAATTAATAGGAAATGCTAAATTAGGACAAATGGCCTCCAATGGGATCCAGATGCTTAAGCCTAGACTAGGTAGAAAGTGTGAAAAAATTAAGAACTCTCCTGATTCTCTCTCTGAGTTTCTTGGAGGAGCCAGAGTTCCTCAAGCATGGAATGTTAATACTTGGGAAGCATGTGTTATGGAGCAGCCCGAGTCCCAGCTGTGTTTATACTTCGATTCCAAAATATCTGGGCCTGGAAGGAGAACTGGTAGCGTGAGGAGGGACACGGGAGCCTGCTGGGACAGACTGATTTCAAGAGGAAAGAAAGAAACTGCTTCAACACAGAGAGAATAGTATCTGTCACTCACTCAGCCTGCCTTGCAGTCCCACTCCTGAACTTGCATCTGATCCCCAAGAGGGTGGAGAAAACGCTGAAACATGGCAACAGTGTAGGTCTCCTTTGCAGCGGTGGTTGGGTGAATGATGGTCACAACCCGAAGGGCAGCAGAGTATCGTTAAAAAGTCTGCAGATAACAAATACTTGAGAGGGTGTGAGAAAAGGAACTCTCCTACACTGTTGGTGGGAATGCAAATTGGTGCAGTCACTATGGAGAGCAGTATGGAAGCTGCTCAAAAAACTAAAAACAGATTTGCCATATGATCCAGCAATTGACTTCTGGGTTTATACCAGACATACTATAATTCAAAAAGATACATGCATCCCTATGTTCGTAGCAGCAGCACTATTCACAAGAGCCAAGACATAGACACAACCTAAATGTTCATCAACAGAAGACTATATAAAGAAGACATGGTACATATATACAGTGGAATATTATGCAGCCATAAAAAATGAAGTAATGCCAGTTGGTGCAACTTGGATGGACTGAGAGGCTATCATACTATGTGAAGTCAGGCACAGAAAGACAAATATCATATGATATCACTTATATGTGAAATCTAAAATATAACACAAATGAATTTATCTGTGAAACAGAAACAGACTCACAGACACGGAGAACAGTCTTGTGGTTGCCAGTAGGGAGGGGACTGAGGAGGGAGGGATTAAGAGTTTGGGATTAGCAGATGCAAACTAGTATATATAGGATGGACAAAAACAATGTCCAACTGTATAGTACAGGGAACTATACCCAGTATCCTGTGATAAACCATAATGGAAAAGAATATGAAAAAGAATGTGAATATATATATATAACTGAATCACTTTTCTATAGAACAGAAATTAGCACAACATTTTAAGTCAACTATACTTCAACAAAATAAATTTAAAAAAAAAAAGAACGACAAAGGAGGCAAGAATATACAATGGAGTAAAGACAATCTCTTTAACAAGTGGAGCTGGAGAAACTGGTCAACCACTTGTAAAAGAATGAAACTAGATCACTTTCTAACACCACACACAAAAATAAACTCAAAATGGATTAAAGATCTAAATGTAAGACCAGAAACTATAAACGTCCTAGAGGTGAACATAGGCACAACACTCTCTGACATAAATCACAGCAGGATCCTCTATGACCCACCTCCCAGAATACTGGAAATAAACAAAAATAAACAAATGGGATCTAATTAAAATTAAAAGCTTCTGCACAACAAAGGAAACTATAAACAAGGTGAAAAAACAGCCTTCTGAATGGGAGAAAATAATAGCAAATGAAGCAACTGACAAACAACTAATCTCAAAAATATACAAGCAACTTATGCAGCTCAATTCCAGAAAAATAAACGACCCAATCAAGAAATGGGCCAAAGAACTAAATAGACATTTCTCCAAAGAAGACATGCAGATGGCTAACAAACACATGAAAAGATGCTCAACATCACTCATTATCAGAGAAATGCAAATCAAAACCACAATGAGGTACCATTTCACACCAGTCAGAATGGCTGCGATCCAAAAGTCTGCAAGCAATAAATGCTGGAGAGGGTGTGAAGAAAAGGGAACCCTCTTACACTGTTGGTGGGAATGCAAACTAGTACAGCCACTATGGATAACAGTGCGGAGATTCCTTAAAAAATTGCAAATAGAACTGCCTTATGACCCAGCAATCCCACTGCTGGGCATACACACCAAGGAAACCAGAATTAAAAGAGAAACATGTACCCCAGTGTTCATCATAGCACTGTTTATAATAGCCAGGACATGGAAACAACCTAGATGTCCATCAGCAGATGAATGGATAAGAAAGTGGTGGTACATATACACAATGGAGTATTACTCAACCATTAAAAAGAATACATTTGAGTCAGTTCTAATGAGGTGGATGAAACTGGAACCTATTATACAGAGTGAAGTAAGCCAGAAAGAAAAACACCAATACAGTATACTAACGCATATATATGGAATTTAGAAAGATGGTAATGATAACCCTGTATGTGAGACAGCAAAAGAGACACAGATGTATAGAACGGACTTTTGGACTCTGAGGGAGAGGGTGGGATGATTTGGGAGAATGGCACTGAAACATGCATACTATCATGTAAGAAACGAATCGCCAGTCTATGTTTGATACAGGATACAGGATGCTTGGGGCTGGTGCACGGGGATGATCCAGAGAGATGCTATGGAGTGGGAGGTGGGAGGGGGGTTCAGGATTGGGAACTCATGTACACCCATGGCGGATTCATGTCAATGTATGGCAAAACCAATACTGTATTGTAAAGTAAAATGAAGTAAAAATAAAAATTTTTTTTAAAAAAAAAAGAAGAAGGGCAACAGTGGCCTTGGGCAGTGTCAAGGCCGACACCACCACCTTCAGTCTGAGGGCTGGCAGTCCCCACAGGAACACCTTGTCTCTGGTGGGAGAGGGATACCTGTGGCACCACTGCCTTTGCCATTGGTGGGAAGGCGGCATCAGCACTGAATGTAACTGCATGCCAGAAACCCAGTGTAGGAAGAAGAAAAGAGCAGACCTCATGCAGTGAACGAAGAATTAGTCCCCAGAGTACTCGATTATCTTAGGTTGAAGAACAAGCCCTCCAAAGACGCCCAAGTCGTAGTCTCCAGAGCCTGTGAATACATTACCTTACATAGTAAAAGGGAGTTTACAGATGTGATTAAGTAAAGGATCTTGAGATGGAAAGATTCTCCTGGAGTATTTTGGTGGGTCCAATGTAGTCACAAAAGTACTTACAAGAGAAAGGCAGGACAGTCAGAATCAGAGATGTGACGATAGAAACAGAGGGCAGAGAGAGAGATCTAAAGGTGTTACATTGATGGCTTTAAAGATGGAGAACACACCCCCCAACACACACACCACCCACCCTCAGCCCAAGCCAAGGAATGCAAGTAGCCTTTAGAAGTTTAAAAAAAAAAGGCAAGGAAACTGCTTCTTCCATAGAGCCTTTGGAGCGAGCATTGCCCTGTGGCCCATCTGGGCAACTGAACAACAGTAACTATTTGTCAGAGCAGCAACAGAGAAATTATATACCAGTGATACAAGGAGATCAAAAGAGTCAATCCTAAAGGAAATCAGTCCTGAATATTCATTGGAAGGACTGATGCTGAAGCTGAAGCTCCAACACTTTGGCCACCTGATGCGAAGAATTGACTCATTGGAAAAGACCCTGATGCTGGGAAAGATTGAAGGCAGGAGGAGCAGGGGACGACAGAGGATGAGATGGTTGGATGGCATCACTGACTCAATGGACACGAGTTTGAGCAAGCTCCGGGAGTTGACGACTGGGGAAGCCTGGTGTGCTACAGTCTATGGGGTCACAAAGAGTCGGACACAACTGAGCGACTGAATTGAACTGAATTGATACACTCCTTTAAGAGCTTTCGGAATCATCTGGGACAACACGGAAGCTCAGATTCCCCGAGGACAAGGGGAAAAGAGCCAGAAGTTTGGGGAGCCAGTCTCATTCGGTCTGTGGGGAGAGGGCGTGCAGGTTAGGATGGGGTAGACTAGGTCCATGGGTCTGCTTTACGCACCACAGTCCCCTAAGTGAACACTTCACCTTACACCTCACCTGGAATCTTTGTCCAAAGCATCAACACCTGCCTTCTGCAACACTGTTAATATTCCAGATGAAAACATGCATTACTTTGCTATCGTCCCTTCCCTTCAAAAACTTCTGAAAGGCAGGATGTGCCTTGAATACCTCAAAAGATACCACATATATCCATTAATTAGTTCCCAAGTCATTTGAAACTCTGGGGCCAAAGTCTATCCCTATCTGTTGCATACTAATAATGTAGCATTTCTCAGCCACTTGCTCTAGATTGTAGTCCAACCCTTAAAAGCATTCTGCTGACAAGACATTTTAGAAACATCTTCAGAGGTTTGTTCTATGACTATAGAAGAAATCCAGCCCATCCCGCTGAGGCTCAAGATTCTTTTTTAAGCCAGGTCATCATTAAAAATGGAGGCCTATTTTTCAGGACCCAGAAAAGTATTTGAGTTGGCTTGACTCATTCAGTACTTTCTGCCAAATGAACCAGTTGTTTCTTCCCAAAAATCAAATGTGTCCTTGATCTGAAAAATATGTACATCCTCCTATTAGTAGTTATTACAGTGCATTTTACTGATATCCAACTCTATTATCTCTGCTAACAATAGAGATCAGAGAGCACACAAGAGATTGCAAATAACAAATGATTCCCAAGCTTCATTTTATCATTCATAAAATATCTCTTAATCTTTATACAAGAGCTAGCAACAGGAAGGAAAAAATGATGAATTTGTTCAAATTCCTTTTGTTATTTTCCCTGACCACCTTTTGGCAAAATTATTAGATAATAAAAAAGAAATAATGGCAAGGCAAAAGCAAAAGCACCATTTGACCATGACTTTCAAGGGCTGGAAATAACCTTCTCTGTGGTCCATCTCAGCTGGATTTGCCTCTGAACAAGTGAGATTGGCACTGAAGAAAACACTCCCCATTTACACTGTGGGGTCAAGAATTCCACCAGGGAAATAAGAGCCTCAGTTTAAGAAGCATGGGCTGTTATACCTGTTACCATGTCTGCTATGAGACTTCCCGGGTAGCTCTGTTGTTAAAGAATCCCCTGCCAATGCAGGACACGAGGGAGATGCAGGTGGATTCCTGGGCTGTGAAGATCTCCAGAAAAGCAATTGGCAGCCCACTCCAGTGTTCTTGCCTGAAAAATCCCATGGAGAGAGGAGCCTGGAGGGCTACAGCCCATAGGGTTGCCAAGAGTTGGGCATGACTTAGCCACAGAGCTCACGCAGATGCCTGCTATTGCTAACACCACAGGTACCCATACACTGTATATTCCCATCTTCATTGCTTTGATTGACTTCATTTTTTCATCTTCTACTTTCTTCACCATTTGGAAGTGCCCTCTTCTTCCACCAATTTTCCCATCTTTGAAAGCCAACTTTCACCTCCTCCAGAAAGTCTTCCCTGATCACTGTTCTTCAAAGAAATTCCTCTTTCCTTCAGATTCATGACACTCATCCTATGTTGCCTTCAGTCGGAATATAATTCTATCTTCCTTGTGATGCCTTTTACTGTTACTTAACTCTTAAGTTACTTCTCTTGTTTTTTTTTTATGCCTCTGGTCTTCCAGAGATCAGAGACCATGGCAGCTATTGTTTTATATTCCCTATAATACCTAGGTCTGTGCCTTGCACATTGTAAAGCATTCATTCATTTATTATTTATCCATTCAACATTTATGTACTAAACTGTATGCCAATGAATAAGAAGCAAAATGCCTCATGTGATCTAAAAACTGAATAATTCAATTTTTAATCATTCAGAATTTATCCTTCTCATTTCCGATTTGTTAAAATTATAGGGTAATTTCTATATTGGCAAATTTAAACTGCAAATATTCTCAACAGGTTTCAACTCTAGGATGGTTGTGCATATTCTTGTACTGACAGTGATACAAAGTGCTACAAGTTAATTAAGTGGCTCGTTGAAAGAATTTTATAGACTTATCAACTTCAGAAATTGCCAAGACTAACAGGGGAAAAAACACTCCCTAGAAGTAATTGGTAAACTGCCAATTAAATGACGACGTACTTGCTTCTATTTGATCACATTTTTTCTTTATGAAACATAGGTGTGTGCTTGTTCAATTCCTTCAGGGCCAAGAAAATAGATGCCCTTGCTCTACTTTGTAACCAGAATTAAAGGCTACCTGCCATTTCTACCATAAATCTCGAGTTTCCAGTAATATAACTAAGTACATAAAAACCATATTAAACTGAAAGCTACCATCAAAATTATTAAATAAGATTCTATATATATATATATATCAAAGTGGATTACATTCATCAAATAAATTGTGTATAAGAACAGAAGTTCCAAAATAGTCCCAAGTCATTCCCATATTTAGTCTCATAGCCTACATAAAATCGCCCCCATTTTAAAAAGAAACGCATTTATTTCATTTTATGAACTGCTGCCTTTTGCGATTTCACCCACCTAGATAGAACCTGGCAAATTACTCAGAATGAAACTATGGGAGGATTCTGAGCGGTGAGTTTTATTGGAGAACCTTGGTCAGGCGCCACCTGGTGGTCAGATAAATATTTTTCTACCACAGTGAATCAGAGTTCTTGTGTGAACCAAAAGTAAATCATTACAATCATGAATACTTTATCAATCTTTAATTTGGTGGGATATTCAACTACTGGAGAAAATATCCAAATCAGATTGATACTGGTTCAAATTTCAGCTCTAGCAATTTTTGTTACCAGTTTTTTTACCTTGGGCCAGTAACTCAAATTCTCTGGGGCTTAGTTTTTTCATCTATGTCCTAAAGTTAATGTGAGGAAACACATAGAGGTAATAAAATAATGCTTTGGATATATAACTATCAATAAATGGTACCAACAATTGCTATCATTATCATTTTATCAACAATATATATGTATTAAATATCAAAAGCATACATTCTTTACGGGCATTATCTCAGTTAATCCTCACAAGAACTCTATCAGTAAAGTTGATATTTTTATCTATCAGTTTAAAAATTAGGACATTAGCTGGGCATACACACCGAGGAAACCAGAATTGAAAGAGACACATGTACCCCAATGTTCATCGTAGCACTGTTTATAATAGCCAGGACATGGAAACAACCTAGATGTCCATCAGCAGATGAATGGATAAGAAAGTGGTGGTACATATACACAATGGAGTATTACTCAACCATTAAAAAGAATACGTTTGAGTCAGTTCTAATGAGATGGATGAAACTGGAGCCGATTATACAGAGTGAAGTAAGCCAGAAAGAAAAACACCAATACAGTATACTAACGCATATATATGGAATTTAGAAAGATGGTAATGATAACCCTGTATGTGAGACAGCAAAAGAGACACAAATGTATAGAACGGACTTTTGGACTCTGAGGGAGAGGGTGGGATGATTTGGGAGAATGGCACTGAAACATGTATACTATCATGTAAGAAACGAATCGCCAGTCTATGTTTGATACAGGATACAGGATGCTTGGGGCTGGTGCACGGGGATGATCCAGAGAGATGCTATGGGGTGGGAGGTGGGAGGGGGGTTCAGGATTGGGAACTTATGTACACCCATGGCGGATTCATGTCAATGTATGGCAAAACCAATACTGTATTGTAAAGTAAAATAAAGTAAAAATTAAAAAATAAAAATAAAAAAAATTAGGACATTAACAATAAGTTAAATAATTGACTCAGGATCATACAGTAGATAATATCCAGGATCCAAACTTGAATCTGCCATGCCAATGCCGTGATCCTCATCACTATGCCTAAACTGCGATTATTATCATGAATAATGATCACAACGATCATGATAAAAAATATTTCATGGGATTTCTTTTCCTTACACAAAGGTCATCTGAAATTTCATGAGAACATTTTCTGTCTTTTTTACCCCAGTGTACAAAAAGCATGGTGAAAAAAAAAAAAGAGCATGGTGAAAAGCTACCCATTCTCTTATGTAGAGGATTTCCTTGATAAACATTATCATTGCCTGATATTTCCTCCCAGGAGGATCTCTGAGAGGCTTCATACACTTTTCTATTAGAATTTTTTAAGCAATAGAATTCATTTAGAAAAGCATTTATTTTCAAGTCACTTTGTTTCCAGGAACTACCTGGAGGAACTCAATTTGCTTGTACTCTATTTGCTTCCTTATAATTATCAATAAAATAAAAATTTTCAGATATTGTATCTAACATTTTATTACAAAAATAGTATGTGTCCATTGTTATCACGGACAGATTTTAGGAAACTATAGCTGAGCGCCGAAGAATTGATGCTTTTGAACTGTGGTGTTGGAGAAGACTCTTGAGAGTCCCTTGGACTGCAAGGAGATCCAACCAGTCCATTCTGAAGGAGATCAGCCCTGGCATTTCTTTGGAAGGAATGATGCTAAAGCTGAAACTCCAGTACTTTGGCCACCTCATGCAAATAGTTGACTCATTGGAAAAGACTCTGATGCTGGGAGGGGTTAGGGGCAGGAGGAGACGGGGACGACAGAGGATGAGATGGCTGGATGGCATCACTGACCTGATGGACGTGAGTCTGAGTGAACTCCGGGAGTTGGTAATGGACAGGAAGGCCTGGCGTGCTGCGATTCATGGGGTCGCAAAGAGTCGGACACGACTGAGCAACTGAAATGAACTGAACTGAACTGAACTGATAGCTCAAAAAAAGATAAACATAACTATAATCATAACATGCAGGGAACACTATTAATAATCGTGTCATAAGTCCTTCAGTTCTTCTTTTCTCTGCAAATACATTTTTTAAGTGGGATCATGCTGTACACCCCACTTTAAATCTAAATTTTCATTTAACATCAAACGATAAGTACTTGCTCTGCCACATGTGGCTGCCAGCCAGTTCCCATCTTTCTAGTTCAGAGAACATTGTTATTCAGGTGACTTAAAAGCCCCTCAAGCAATTTAAATTAGAAACTAAATAATTCTATCTGAAGGCACAGGTTGAAAATTTGTGAAATCCAACATCAACTTTGCTGTGTACAACTTTCTTCCTTGTCTTAAAACATTCCTTTATTCCATCAAGTATTATTCATTCAATTAAAACATTAATTAAACACCAGTTAGCACGAGGTCTGGTGCCAGTCACATAGGAGACACTAATATGAATCAGATACATTGTTGCGGCCTGTTTGGGGAGCCAACTCCATGTTATCATGAATATCAAATGCGTGCTGTCTGAGGCTGAGATATAAATGCATTTCAGGTCTAGGAGGTAAGTCTAGACAATTTTTGTTCCCCATATCTGTTGTATTCTCTGTTTTTTGTAGAGACTGAGAAGCTTCCTGAAGGGAAAGTTAAAAACCACAAGTTGGGCTTTGGAAATAGAAGAGCATGTGGGAGCCAAGAAGCAGGGCAGGAAGACCCAACAGAGTCAAACTGTAAAGATTTCCATTTCAGGGCTTCTGAAACAAAATCATCCTAAAGGAAGCCAGACTCCCCAATGGAATAAAACACACAGAAGGGAGAGCTGGCTTCAAGATGCAAGGGTGGCCTGTTTCTGTCTCTTGAACCTTCCCTCACAGGCCCTTGGCTGGGTCTGGGTGCATCTCGGGTGAGAGACTGCAGAGCTCGCACCAAACTATGCAGTGGTCAGGGCCGAGCAAGCTTTACTGCCAGACCCATTGAACAGAGCACAACACTCTGGGGAGAGACTGTGTCCCTGCCCTCAGAGACAGAACCATCAGAGCGCTGAGCAGACTGCCAGCCCTAGAGGCTGGAGTCATTGCTAGAAAGCACCAGTAACAGCCGTTGTGGTGGCAGCACCCAATTCAGAGCAGCAAAGCAAGGACAGCCCCTGTTTAGCAAATGTGAGATGCCATCCTGGGGACTCAGAAAAGGCAGATGGACAGGGAGCCTGCAGGCATGCAGCTGGAGGCAAAGAGGCTGTTCAAGCGCAGCAAACTTAAATGACTCTTAAGCGAGATCTGTGGACCGAGCGGTGCCTGCGGTGAACTGGCCAGTGCATGTCCTGTCCAGCAAGGGCCACTGCTCCTCAACCCCAGGTGATGGAAGCTGGGCCTGCCCAAGGGAAATACTGGCCATATCAGCAACAGCAAAAATATATCCCTGAGAAATCTGATACCAGATCCAAAATCCAAAGGCTTCAAGTCAATGATTAACATTTTTGTTTATTTATTTATTTTTAATCAAAGGATAATTGCTTTACAAAATTGTGTTGGCTTCTGCCATATATCAACATGAATCAGCAATAGGTATACATTTGTCCCCTCCCTCTTGAACCTCCCTTCCACCTCCCACCTCATCCCACCCCTCCAGGTTGTTACAGAGTCTCCGTTTGAATGCCCTGAGTCATACAGAAAATTCCCATTGGCTATCTATTTTACAGATTATAGTAACATCTTTTTTTTTTTTAATTGGAGTAGAGTTGATTTACAATGCTGTGTTAGTTTCAAGTGTATAGCAAAATGAATCAGTTATACATATACATATACCAGTTCTTTTTAAGAGTCTTTTCCCATATAGGCCATTATGGAGTACTGAGTAGAATTCCCTGGGCTATACAATAGTTTCTTATTAGTTATCTATTTTTTATACAGAAGTACGTATATGTCAATCCCAGTCTCCCAATTTATCCCTCCCTCCCCTTACCCTGTGGTAGCCTTACATTTGTTTTCTACATCTGTAACTCTGCTTCTATTTTGTAGATCAGTTCATGTGTACCCTTTCTTTATATTCCACATATATGCGGTATCGTATGCTGTTTGTCTTTCTTTGTCTAACTTACTTCACTCAGTATAATTCTCTCTAGGCCCATGCATGCTGATTAGCATCTTAAGTTTGGTATATCTAAATCTACAGATATGTTGTGAAATAATGGCTCCATTCCCCAACAAGAGCTTAGGGGTGCATTCTCTCCCTAAGGAACAAGGCGTTGCCCATCAAGGTTCTGGAGCATGGAGATACATGATGAGAGATGACAGGACCTGGGCGTAAGCCATGACCAAATCACCACACAACACTCCCTATGGGGCACTGCATCTGGGTTCAAGGACTGCCAGCGAAGCTGGAGAAAAGCAGGAGCAAAAGTAACAGGGTGGATAGGACTTTTCAATTAAACCCAGGGGAGGTTTGGATAACTCAGCACATTTATAGCTAATGGCAGTGTAAGTTATCCAGATTCCCTGGAAATAAGTAAGTTATGCATACCTCACTTAGTTGCCCAGCTGTACAGCCCTCATGGATTAGCACAGTGGACAGCAGCAGTTAGGGTGGGCCCAGAGCAACAAAGACCACAAGTAATCCATGCTCCTTCCTTCCCTTTGTCTGTGCCTCTATTTTTTTTTTTTTTTTTTGCATTTAATCCAGTTTTGACCTCTCAAATGTTTTGATTATTTTCCATAAGAGTAAATAGACCTATGATTATTTCATCAATTCAAATTTACAGTGAACATTTGAGCAACTCATGAGCAGAAGTCTCAGACAGATGTGGGGTCATGCACCGGAGCTAACCTCACTGACCCATAGAACAACCACAGGGAGGGTCAGAAAGTTAAGACACTAGGCAAATAAACCTCTAATTAACATCAATTGTAAGCAATAAATTGATATTTCAGGAAGATATCTCCATAGAGATCATGCTGTGGTGACCTCATACAGTTCCAGATTTAGTCAGCATCCCTTTCTAAGCAGGCATCCGATCTGAAACAGTATCAGGAACCATAGAAATTATCAGCCCATTGGCCCAGTAATTTATCCCCAGGGAATTTAACTCGAGCAGCCAACAGAATCACCCAGATTCTTGTTAAAACCAGATTCTGAGGCTCCAATATCATCATTCCAATTCAGTGGGCATGAGAATTTGCCTTTCAGATAAGCTCTTTGATGCTGATGTGCTTTTCTACCGATCACATTTTGAGAACTGTTTTGAAGGATTTTCCAGTCTCTTTTCCTTTTGCCCTACATGTTGCCCTCAGAATCTAACACTGGTAAAATCCTAGGTTCTAAAGATGAGGTATCAAGTAAATGACCAGAAGATGCTAGGCCACAACAGGGCCTTTATCATATATTGGGCAATAAAATTAAGTCATGAAATATATAACAAACATGTTGTTATTGTTCAGTCACTCACTCATGTCCGACTCTTTGTGACCCCATGGACTGCAGCAAGCCAGGCTTCCCTGTCCTTCACCACCTCCCAGAGCCTGCTCAGACTCATGTCCATTGAGTCAGTGATGCCATCCAACCATCTCATCCTCTGTCATCTCCTTCTCCTCCTGTCTTCAATCTTCAATCCTTCAGATTCATGGTCTTTTCTAATGAGTCAGCTCTGTGCATCAGGTGGCCAAAGTATTGGAGTTTCAGCTTCAGTGTCAGTCCTTCCAATGAATATTCAGAATTTATTTCCTTTGGGATTGACTGGTTTGATCTCTTTGCAGTCCAAGGGACCCTCAAGTGTCTTCTCCCACACCACAGTTCAAAAGCTTCAATTCTTTGGTGCTCAGCCTTCTTTATGGTCCTAAAATACATTTTCTTCTCCAATGCATGAAAGTGAAAAGTGAAAGTGAAGTCGCTCAGTCGTGTCCGACTGCTAGTGACCCCATGGACTGCAGCCCACCAGGCCCCTCCGTCCATGGGATTTTCCAGACAAGAGTACTGGAGTGGGTTGCCATTGCCTTCTCCACTACCCTAAATAGTTAGACAGAAATCCCTGTCTTTCAGAAAACTCTGAGTGCTTCTTGTGTCTTCTTCTTACTGCATATGTAAGAATTATAAAAATGTATTTGATATAGAAGGAATTTACAGAAATAATTGATTTCCAATTTAATAGCTTGTGACTGCTCAAACCATAAGACTAACCACTGGACTAACCACCGTGCTTTTTATTATCTAGTGCAATTAAACGACTTAAGAGAAAATTTTAATGGTATCATTACATTTGATGGGATGCAAACAAAGTTTACATTTGATAGGATATATGCAAAAGGCACTGTATTATCAATGTATCAAAATAATTGGATCATGTCGTTGAAATCAAAGAGGAAATTTAATTCAGGAAAGCAGGGACATTTTGATCTTGCAACACAAAGATAGTGTTTGTCTATTATCTGATGAAAGACAGCTATTGCTGTAGAATTTTATTGCCAAATCAGCGGCTTTACTCTAAAAACAAGCACCAGAATTACAGCATTAGAAATACACATTGCATATTCCATTAATTCTGATGCTCAAGCTGTGTGTGAGAAAGAAAATGCTACTTGGCAGCAAGAGGCCACTCTGAAATTTTAGTTTAAAATGTAAGAATTCAGGAAACTGATGTAGATAAAGTTAATAGAGAACAACTGAGGAAACAACAATTGCCTTAAAGGGAGGTTTTCATAACTGTGATATTTAACTTTTGGCCTATTCTCAATGCCCCATACCCTCCTTAAATGCAAGGAGAGCATTTCCCAAAATACTTTCTGCAAATTCCATTTGAAGATCTTGAATCTTTAAATCCTAAGGGTTTTCTATATATACCTCTTACAATTGAAATATATAAACAAAGAGTTGGACATGACTGAGCACACACACACACACATTAAAAAAAATATATACAGATATAAAATATATCCTAAAGGAAAAAAACAAACTGCTTTAAAGGGAAGCTTTCACAGTAAACAAACAGCTTTAAAGGGAAGCTTTTAAAGGGAATTTAGCATGAATTATTTTTAATGTAGAATAACCTTCCTTTATGTAAGAGAGGATCGAGCACAGTGTTTCCCAAAGTATTCTGAAAAGTCCACTACCCAGTAAGTTCTAGAAACACAGATTCTCATTCATAGAATCTCAGTAACTCTTGCATATGATAGAAAGTGCCAAGGATGATAAAAACTAAAAAACATGACTTTCACAGAGCTGACACCTTGATTTTGCTTCACTTTCCACCAACCGATCCATCACTAAGTCATGCTGTTTCTACTTAAAGCTGTATCTCCAATCAGTTTGTGAAAAGACACTATGCAATAATAACTAAAGGATTTATATCATATAGCATATGTTCTCTGACTTCATTAAATTAAAACTCAGTAAGAGAAAGATGACTGGAAAATCTCCAAATGTTCAGAAATTAAGTAACACATGTCTGTATAACCAGTGAGTTAAACAAGAAATCTTGGGTAAAATAGGAAAATGTTTTTATCAGAATAACAATGAAAACATGACGCTTGCAAAGTTGTGAAATGCAGTTAGTGCAGGGCTCAGGGGGAAACTTTATAGTTCTGAATGTATTTATGCTTTCACCTCTTGGTTTCTTGGACACCACTCTCTCTTGGTTCTCTTCTAACTCACTGATGGCTCTGTATCCGTTTTCATTGCTAGAATTCCTCTCTTTGAACTCTGGTTGTTAGAATCCCCTTACTCAGCCTTGGATCTCTTTGTGTCTCTATTTATACTTGCCCCTCAATGATCTCACACAATTCCATAACTTTGTTTCATATATCTATTGACAATTCTCACATTTTCCCTCATCCCTGACTTTTACCACGAATTCCTAACTTGCACAGGATCATGTTAGTTCCTAGAGGACACTCTCAACCCACAGGCAATGAGTTGAAACCAGAGGCACAAAAAACAGGGGCACCAGAGTTCTAATAAGTGGAAGATGTCACATTTTCCTTTAAAGGAATACATTATAACATAAATTGTTTAAAATTTAGCAAT
The DNA here is from genome assembly GCF_014754425.2 of Oryx dammah. Taxonomy (NCBI): domain Eukaryota; kingdom Metazoa; phylum Chordata; class Mammalia; order Artiodactyla; family Bovidae; genus Oryx; species Oryx dammah. The sequence goes on from NW_024070210.1 coordinate 36,947,950, forward strand.
TGTTAGATCAACAACTGGAAATATGAAATTATTTCTATGATGTGTAGAAAAAAGTCAGGCCAGATACAGATTAAAAAGTCTGATGCAAAAGATTCTTAAAATGTCAGGCCTAATTGCATAGTTTTATTGCTCTCAGTTCAGTTAAGTTCAGTTGCTCAGTCGTGTCCAACTCTTTGTGACCTCATGGACTGAAGCACACTAGGCCTCCCTGTCCATCACCAACTCCCAGAGTTTACTCAAACTCATGTCCATTGAGTCGGTGATGCCATCCAACCATCTCACCCTCTGTCATCCCCTTCTCCTCCTGTCTTCAATCTTTCCCAGCATCAGGAAAGAGTCAGCTCTTTTCAAATGAGTCAGCTCTTCGCATCAGGTGGCCAAAGTATTGGAGCTTCAGCATCAGTCCTTCCAATGAATATTCAAGACTGATTTCCTTTAGAATGGTTTGGTTGGATCTCCTGTCCAAGGGACTCTCAAGAGTCTTCTCCAACACCACAGTTCAGAAGCATCAATTCTTCGGCACTCAGCTTTCTTTATAGTCCAACTCTCACATCCATATATGACTACTAGGAAAAAAATAGCTTTGACTAGATGGACTTTTGTTAGCAAAGTAATGTCTCTGCTTTTTAATATGCTGTCTAGGTTGGTCATAACTTTTCTTTCAAGGAGCAAGTGTCTTTTAATTTCACGGCTGCAGTCACCATCTGCAGTGATTTTGGAGCCCCCCAGAAATAAAGTCTGTCACTGTTTCCATTGTTTCCACATCTATTTGCCATGAAGTGATGGAACCAGATGCCATGATCTTAGTTTTCTGAATGTTAAGTTATAGCCAACTTTTTTACTCTCCTCTTTCACTTTCATTAAGAGGCTCTTTAGTTCTTCTTTGCTTTCTGCCATAAAAGTGTAGTCATCTGGATACCTGAGGTTATTGATATTTCTCCCAGCAATCTTGATTCCAGCTTGTGCTTCATCCATCCCAGCGTTTCTCATGATGTACTCTGCATATAAGTTAAATAAGCAGGGTGACAATATACAGCCTTGATGTACTCCTTTCCCTATTTGGAACCAGTCTGTTGTTCCATATCTAGTTTTAACTGTTGTTTCTTGACTTGCATACAGATTTCTCAGGAGGCAGGTCACGTGGTCTAGTATTCCCATTTCTTTAAGAATTTTCCACAGTCTGTTGTGATCCCCACAGTCAAAGGCTTTGGCATAGTCAATAAAGCAAACATAGATGTTCTAGAACTCTCTTGCTTTTTCAACAATCCAACGGATGTTGGCAATTTGATTTCTGGTTCCTCTGCCTTTTTAAAATCCAGCTTGAACATTTGGAAGCTCACAGTAAACATACTGTTGAAGCCTGGCTTGGAGAATTTTGAGCATTACTCTGCTAGCATATAAGATGAGTGCAATTGTGCAGTAGTTTGAGCATTCTATGGCATTGCCTTTCTTTGGGATTGGAATGAAAACTGACCTTTTCCAGTCCTGTGGCCACTGCTGAGTTTCCCAAATTTGCTGGCATATTGAGTGCAACACTTTCACAGCATCATCTTTTAGGATTTGAAATAGCTCAACTGGAATTTCATCACCTCCACTAGCTTTGTTCATAGTGATGCTTCCTAAGGCCCACTTAACATCAAATTCCAGGATGTCTGGCTCTAGGTGAGTGATCACACCATTGTGATTATCTTGGTCTTGAAGATCTTTTTTGTACAGTTCTTCTGTGTATTCTTGCCACCTCTTCTTAATATCTTCTACTTCTGTTAGGTCCCTACCATTTCTGCCCTTTATTGTGTCCATCTTTGCATGAAATGTTCCCTGGTATCTCTAATTTTCTTGAAGAAATCCCTAGTCTTTCCAATCTATTGTTTTCCTCTATATCTTTGCATTGATCACTGAGGAAGGCTTTCTTATCTCTCCTTGCTATTCTTTGGAACTCTGCATTCACATGGGTATATCTTTCCTTTTCTCCTTTGCCTTTTGCTTCTCTTCTTTTCATAGCTATTTATAAGGCTTCCTCAGACAACCATTTTGTTTTTTTGCATTTCTTTTTCTTGGGGATGGTCTTGATCACTGCCTCCTGTACAATGTCATGAACTTCCATCCATAGTTCTTCATGAACTCTGTCTACCAGATCTAATCCCTTGAATCTATTTGTCACTTCCACTGTATTATCGTGTGGAATTTGATTTAGGTCATACTTGAATGGTCTAGTGGTTTTCCCTAATTTCTTCAATTTAAGTCTGAATTTGGCAATAAGTAGTTCATGATCTGAGCCACAGTCAGTTCCTGGTCTTGTTTTTGCTGACTGTACAGAGCTTCTCCATCTTTGGCTGCAAAGAATATAGTCAATCTGATTTCGGTATTGACCATTTGGTGAAGTCCATGTGTTTCTTGTGTGTCCTTGTGATTCTCTTGTGTTGTGGGAAGAGGGTGTTTGCTATGACCGGTGTGTTCCCTTGGCAAAACTCTATTAGCCTTTGCCCTGCTTCGTTCTGTACTCCAAGGCCAAGTTTGTCTGTTATTCCATGTATTTCTTGACTTCCTACTTTTGCATTCCAGTCCCCTATAATGAAAAGGACATCTTTTTTGGTGTTAGTTCTAGAAGGTCTTGTAGGTCTTCATAGAAATGTTCAACTTCAGCTTCTTCAGCATTACTGGTTGGGGCATAGACTTGCATCACTGTGATATTGAATGATTTGCATTGGAAATGAACAGAGATTATTCTGTTGTTTTTGAGATTGCATCCAGTTACTGCAATTTGAACTCTTCTGTTGACTATGATGGCTACTCCATTTCTTCTAAGGGATTTTGTTCTACCTAACTGCAAATAATTTAGTTGACAGTGTCAAAAAATAAGGAGTCTTCTGAGCAATTAAAGTGGAATTAGTCTGCCTGGACAAATGTCATTTTAAAAAGCAAAATAGTAGGGAGAAAAGTAGATTTCTCAAAGCAATTTTCTTTCAACCAATGTGAAAAAGTAGCAAACAGAACCAAGTAATAATAATATTTTCTGATGAAGAACAATAATAGCTTCCAAAATGATATATACAAATAGATCTGTGATGAGTGGTCCACACTTAAGAATGAAGATTTAAGGGGAACAGTTAAATGTAAAGAGTATACAAAGCTCAAATGTATTAAGTATTCAGAGCCTCATAGACATCAGAGATCCATGGAAGGATGAGAGGAAAACAGAGACCTAGGTAGAGTAAAGGTTTCTTGCAAGAGGATGGAGAAAAATGTATGATACTCTCCCACATTCTATGTCTGACTGCTTGTTCACACTGGCAGCAAGTATGACAAAGTAGCTTCACAAGTCCCATCCCTTATCTTGTTAATCGGAGGAAAATATTCTGATGAACTCGTGTGAGAAACCAAGTATATATTTACACTGCCTCCAGGTGATTAAGCCGGGAACTGACTCCAGTTAGAACTCAAAGAACATAATATTAGAGGTTGCAGACTTTGAGGGATTGCTAACAACTGCAAGTAAAAGAGGCACAGCAGTATATAGAGAACTATTGTGTACTTATCCTCATTTTTTTTTTTTTGAGTCTTTCAAATGATACCTAAAATGTCCTCCTTCTTGCAATGGCAGAGTACAAATAGAAAAGTTGGATGAAAATTTTTTTTATTCTATTGAAAGTCACTGGAAATCCCTCTAGATGGAGAAAATTATAAAATCAAAATAGAAAGAAAACCAAGAGAGAATAATATAGCATTTAAAGATGGTTTTCCCAATTTTCTAATTCCAGAAAGCATCTGAGAGTCTGAGTAGCTGAATGAAGGCTTTGCAGGTACTCACTGAGAACCCCAGAATCAGTGTAAGGATTAGTTTAAGCAGAAAACATTTGAAACTCAACAGATGAAGAAAGAAGCTTCCTTGGAGCTTCACTTATCTGACTAACTTCACAGAAATGAGTCTCCATAAACTCCCTTTGCAGGATAGGTGTATTACCAGGAGAGACCAAGAGTAAACCTACCATAAATCCCTCCAGGGAGTTTCATGGCTGTGACAGAAAGACCACTTGCACCTGCAAAAACAAACACTGCAAACCTTCTTAGCCTTTTGTTGTTGTTGTTCTCCTAAAAACCCATTTGCCTTCCCTAAAGAAACCTATTTGTTCTTTCCAGAGAAGCCTTTGCTCCCGACTCCCTCTGTCCTACTCTGTTAGGTGTGTAAGTCCCAAATCTAACCACCCATTTGAGTTAGTCACAACTGGGTACTCCTGCATGTATGCACATTACACACACAAGTAAACTTTTTCTCCTGCTAATCTACTTTTTGTCAGTTTAATTTGCAGACCCACAGGACATTAACATATGACTGTAGAAGAAAGGATCCCTCCAAATACCAGCTTCAATAAATTAGGGCCAGGAGGGCAAAAAATAGGCTTAGTAAGTACAACAGATTTTTAATTACTCTAGGGTAAGAATGAACACAGAAATAGACCAATCCTCACAGGACCTGAAAACCATGTTTGAATCATTCAATCCTGATTGGTGTCATGAAGTGGGATTGCTGTTGCCATGACTACCTGAATGCCAGAAGCAAAAGTTAATCCTCTCTAGAGTAAGATATCATCACAGAGCATCTGTAATTATGTTTACTGAGTTTTCATATATAATGTTTGATACTAATGTTTCTGTAATTATCTTTACTGAGTTTTCATATACAATGTTTGATACTAATGTTTCTGCTCATTCATTCAGTCATGTCCAACTCTTTGCAACTTCATGGACTGTAGCCTGCCAGGTTCCTCTGTCCATGGGATTTCCCACGGAAAGACACTGGAGTGAGCTGCCATATCAAATGTTTGTATGAGTTTATTTATAAAATGAATACAAAACTGCAACATGATTGAAACCCAAGAGTGGAAAAAAGCAGATAATAGAAACAGACTTGGGAGAGCAGAGAGAGGAGAAAACAGGGAGTGATTGTTAACTGATATGGGATTCCTTTGGGAACATGATGAAAATGTCTTAAAATTAGACTATGGTGATAGTTATTCAACACTGTAAGTATACTGAAAACTTTTCCATTGTACACTTTGAACAGGTTAATTTTATAGTATATAAATTCTACCTCAATAAAGCTCTTTCACAATTCATTCATTAACTAATCGGAGGGAGGAGATCATTGTGAGAATTTTGACTCAAGAGTCTGAAGTTTGGGAAACATCAAAAATTGAGATGGAGGAATCGTGGGTGGAGTGGGTCTAGGAAAATGACAAGCAGGAGTTCAGCTTTGAATCTACTGAGCTGCAGATGCCTGTTTTACATCCAGTGTAGATACCAAGTAGAGAATTGAATAGATGAGTATAGAATTTGGAAGAGAGATCTGGGCTGGAGAGACACACTTTCGAGTTATAATATAAGGAAGAAATTTAAATCCGTGAGACAGGTGGTGATCACCATGGGAATAAATACAGCTAAAGAAGAGACAAGGTAGAGAATTTAGCCCTGGGAAAAAAAGAAAGATGAAAAGAAAGGAAGGGGGAGGGTAGAGGAGAGAAAAGGGAAGAGAAGAACAGTGGAAAAACAGTAATGAAGAAAGAGAAGGAGGGACTTCCCTGGTGGCCCAGTGGCTAAGACTCCAAGTTCCCAATGAAGGGAACTGGGGTTCTATCCCTGGTCAAGGAACTAGATTCTACATGCTGCAATTAAGAGTTCATATGCCACAACTAAAGATCCCACATGCTACAATGAAGATCAAAGATCCCACATGCTGCAACTAAGACCTGCAGTCAAATAAATAAATCTTTTTTAATAGAGAGAACATTGCATCTTTAACAAATAATGAAAGAAAAGAGAAGAGAGAAGGAGCAACCAGTGAGTGTTCAGTGTCTTGGTAGCCAAGAAAGTTTATCATGCAGGAAGGAATAATCAACAGACCAACCAAAAAGATGAGGACTGACAATGCTGGACTTAACAATATGGTGGCCATTAGTGACCCAAAAACATGGTTTTTGTGAAGAGCTAAGAGAACTTTTGAACTGTGGTGTTGGAGAAGACTCTTGAGAGTCCCTTGGACTGCAAGGAGATTCAACCAGTCCGTTCTAAAGGAGATCAGTCCTGGGTGTTCATTGGAAGGACTGATGTTGAAGCTGAAACTCCAATACTTTGGCCACCTGATGTGAAAAGTTGACTCATTTGAAAAGACCCTGATGCTGGGAAAGATTGAGGGCAGGAGGAGAAGGGGATGACAGAGGATGAGATGGTTGGATGGCATCACTGACTCAATGGACATGGGTTTGGGTAGACTCCAGCAGTTGGTGATGAACACAGAGGCCTGGTGTGCTGCAGTTCATGGGGTCACAAAGAGTCAGACATGACTGAGTGACTGAACTGAACTTAAGAGAGAAGAATGATCAGACTGAGTTTAAGGAAAAAATTAATGAAGACAAGAAAGATTTGGATTAAATCATTTTTTAAAGATATTGTGGCAAAGAGAAGCAAAGAAACAGGTATACAACTAACAGGAAGGGTAAGATCAAGAAATGAACTTATCCTTTCTTCAATTTCTGATCTTAAAATTTCAGTTGATGGTAAAATTGTAATTTCACTACCAAAGAACCAGACCCACAGTAGATCCAGATATGAAAATATCAGATACAACTTTAAAATAATTACAGTATATTAAAAGAATTAACTTTTTTTGGACTCCAAAATCACTGCAGATGGTGAATGCAGCCATTAAATTAAAAGATGCTTACTCCTTGGAAGAAAAGTTATGACCAAACTAGACAGCATATTAAAAAGCAGAGACATTACTTTGCCAACAAAGGTCCGTCTAGTCAAGGCCATGGTTTTTCCAGTAGTCATCTATGGATGTGAGAGTTGGACTGTAAAGAAAGCTGAGTGCTGAAGAATTGGTGCTTTTGAACTTTGGTGTTGGGGAAGACTCTTGAGAGTCCCTTGGACAGCAAGGAGATCCAACCAATCCATCCTAAAGGAAATCAGTCCTGAATATTCATTGGAAGGACTGACACTGAAGCTGAAACTGCAATACTTTGGCCACCTGATGCGAAGAGCTGACTCATTTGAAAAGACCCTGATGCTGGGAAAGATTGAAGGTGGGAGGAGAAGGGGACAACAGTGGATGAGATGGTTGGAAAGCATCCCCTACTCAAAGGACATGAGTTTGAGTGAGCTCCAGGTGTTGGTGATGGACAGGGAGGCCTGGTGTGCTGCAGTCCATGAGGTTGCAAAGAGTCGGACATGACTGAGCAACTGAACTGAAATGAACTGAAGAGAATTAACAAGCAAGATTGATTACTTTAACAGTGAAATTTAACTATTTTTAAAGAACTAAGAAATTCTACGACTGAAAAAATACAATAAATGAAGTTAAGGACTCAGTGGATGAATTTTTAAGGTTAGTTCAAATATAAGGGTTCCATTTCTGTGAATAACCAAGAAAAATTCTCTGATACCAACCATTTCAGAAATTATAACTCTAAATTAATTATAAAACAACTAGCTAAAGGCCCTGGAAAGAGACCAAGAGCAAGGAGTTCCTAAAGGGGAGTCAGCCAGAAGGGCCTGGCACTGAGTGTTCTCTCATTTTACAATTTCTAGCAGAAGGAGAGCTATCAGTCAGATCCCCGCAGGATAGCTAAAACTCCAATTAAAAAAAAAAATTCACAATCTTTCCTGCATGAGGAGCCAGAGCAAAGAATTCACAGCAGCCACAGAACCCATGAAGTGAGGAGGGGATCACAGACAGGAGTGGAGAGGGGAGCCCCACGCCCTCTTAATGTTCTACATTCTCCCAGTTATCAGCTTGCGTTCTTAAAGTTAGAAATTCCAAAAGTGAATGTGCTAGCCTCAGTGGGCTAGAAACACCTGTAGATTGGATTGGGCTCAGACAAGGAACCCGAGCAGAAGCAGTAGGTGGTGCCGAAGAGAGAGAAACAGGGCGCCCTGTCTTTGTTGCCACTGGGAGGAAAAAAGAGGGCCACTAGGGAATCCTCAGGATCTGTGCAGCAGTGAACATCCCACAGGAGGTCCCCAGCACCTCTCCCTCCAGTCTTACAGCACTCAGTCTCCAACCGGTTCCCCATCCTCTCTTTTGCACCAGATTTAGAGACTTGCCTTCATGGAGTATAAGGACTCCCAGTCTCGTTTCAGGGAAGAATGAATGGTGCTGTGATCCATTAAAATGAAGCCTGAATTGTTTGATGTTATCAGTTGGGGTTTGAAAAATGTACTGCTTGCCATTGTCTTTTCTCCACCCATAAATATATTAATGTTCCCCCTTTTGTTAAATTATATATATATTAAATAGTTAAATAAATAATAGAAATATATTTATTTCTTTTATAAAGACAAATATTTATAAAAATTTTCCACACCAAACCATGGTCTGACTCTCATAAGAATTCATAGCAATAAATAATGACCACATGCTTCACACCAATTAACTCAGTTCATGTTCATAACAAAGCTGTGACAGAGGCATTATTCTTATCTTCAGGTTACATGTGACAGAACTGAGGCATAGAGAGATTAAGCAATTTATACAAGTTCAAATTATTACAAATCGTTAGCAAGTAGGTAGTCTGGATTTGTACCTGGGATCCAGAATCCATGTTCTTAATTGCTGTGCTCAGTTGCTCAGTTGTGTCTGACTCTGCCACCCCATGGACTGTAGCCCACCAGCTCCTCTGTCCATGGACTTCTCCAGGCAAAAATACTGGAGTGGATACCACTTCCTTCTCTAGGGGATCTTTCCCACTCAGAGATTGAACCTGGGTCTCCTGCATTGCAGGAGGATTCTTTACTGTCTAAGCCAACAGGGAAGCCCTCTTAATCAGTACACATGCAGCTTTTCATGAGCTCACAAGATTCTCCATCAGAAATGTAAAGTGCGAGGGTATATTTTCATTCCAATGGGCATTAAAAGATTAATAGATTTTTTTTTTCATTTTTTCACAATTTTTCCCACTGAACAAAACCTGTATTTTGTATAATCCTATGCTGGTTAGAAAGCTTAAAAAGAGGTGAGAGACACATAGAAAGGGCTAGAATCAAAAATGCAGATGGCCAAGTCTAGTTTTTAGTTTTGTATGAGTCTAGTTTTATCCAGATAAATAAAGAACTACGAAATATTAATACATAGTGGCTGTATAGCATCAAGAGACACTTTGAACTGGCCAAACCTAAAAATATCAAAGAACAGTATTTCCATGGGAAAATATACTAGGATTGGCCAACATAAATTATAAATTTTTATAATTAAATTTATTGGTACCTCAGGCATATCTGTAAGACAAAAGTAGGTATTAAAGCATAATTTTGCCTCATTTATTTGTATAAATGAGTAGAGTTAATTTTACATTCTCATGAATAATTTGTATCTTGTCAATTCATTTTGTGCATTCGGTACACTTTGGGGCCAAAAATCCTGATAAAAGAAATATTTGCAGATTCTCACAATACATACAGAGACTTGAAAACAATCTGTTGACCAAAAGACTTTGATTGGTCATGTGGCAATAGGTGGGTTTGATACACAAAAGACTTTTCAGTAGTGAATGACTCTTGGCTAAATCTGTGGGAAAATATAGCACATGGTTAAGAAAACCAAAAGAACAGAAAAACAGTATCAATCAGGGTATTTTTGTCCCTTTCTGCAATTTAGATCTGTGTGAAACTAGGTAGTTTGTTGGGATAAGCAACCCTGATGGAGATGGAAGAGAATCTTTCTAAAACACAGTTCTGATTGGGTCACTCTTCTGAGTAAAGCGTTTCCTGGTCTCCATCTCCTTCAGGTTTGAACCCAATTCCTGCACCCTAAGGCCATCTCCCAGCTAGCACAGCCTGCCCTCCCACTCCCTAGCTATGAGACCTGAGTTTGTCACTCTTCCAAGCCTCAGCTTCCTCAGCCCTGACACAGATTCTGAATAGAGCCTGCCTCCCACAGACGGTAGTATGTCAGTCCAGGTTCAATCAAGAAAACAGAAACCACACTAGTATTTCAAACAGAGGATATTTAATATAGCATATGGAGTATTATTCAGCAGATGATAAAAGGACTGAGAAGTCAAGCAGGGGACAGTCGGGCAAGCCAGAGGTTTGCAACAGTAGAGTGTTACTACACTCCTGGGACCATAGGAACATAATTCTGGAGCATAGGATCCAGCCTTCCCTGGCAGGACTCCGGGAGCCTTTCTGGTGGGAGCTGGGCCAGCAAGAAGAACATGGGAGCAAACTGTGAGCCAGAGCCAGGGCCAGAGAGGAGATGCAGCAGCTGTGAAAGACCAGAGACAGTGTAAGAGAGGGAGAAATACTCTGACTTCTTCCTTCTCCCTGCTTTCTGTTGCCCCATCAGAGTCTTCTTTGGACCCTGCCAGTGAGACTGGAAGTTAGCTATGAAACCTGAGGACTGCTAGCTCCTGTGATCCCCAGCAAAGCCAGATGATGGGAGGGAATGGATTTAAGAGCCAAAAGCAAATGACTGGCGGTGTGGTAAGGGGAACAAAATGCAGTCACCCTTATACCCCTTGGCCCAGTGCCTAGATATTGTAAATACTCAGTAAACTAGTTATTATGAATATTATTAGTGTGGATTTTCCAGCTTTATTACCTACTCCTCATCCTAAATCCCCTTCTCCAGTCATATAAAACTGCAAGTCTTTCCCCAGTCATTCTAGGCCTCCATGCCTTTGCACATACTATTCACTCTGCCTGGAGGCCCTTCCTCTATCCCAGAGTATGTGAGGAAGGGCTACAGCTCTGATGGAACCCCAGCCTGCTCACAAAGGGTCACAGCCTGGGCTAACTGTCAGAGTGCACGCTTACTGTGGTTAAGGACCTTAGTCAAGCACCACCTGGCAATCGAATGCATCACCATCCCCAGGATTAACCAGGAAAACTTCTCCCCTGGGTTACCTGTGATTCTCCCTACCCCAGGGGATACTTGGCCTTTCAGAAAATAGTATGCTGGTATGTGATGCTCAGCTCAGTTCTAATTCCACTTAACACACACACATTTGGGCGGTGGGAAGAGGGGGATGCCATGCTGCACAGTGTGTGGGATTTTAGTTCCCCGACCAGGAATCAAATCACTCACCCTACAGTAGAAGTGCGGACTCTTCACTGGATTGCCAGGGAATCCAACACATGCTTATTGGTATTCACAGTGCCCCTGATGCAGCTTAACACCAGGGATGCAAAGGTGGAGAAAATATAGCTCTTGCTCTCAGGGATTTTACAGTCAATAGGAAAGACAACTATCTAGAGATGACTTTAATTCAAAGTTGTAAGTGCCCAGATACAAAGATATCCACAATGTAGGAGCCTGTGGGGGTGGGGGTGAGGGACTTTAGCTAGCATGGGGTTTAAGAATGGCTTCTGGGAAAAACTGAATATGAAAGGATAAAGGAAAATAAAAGGAAGAACAGAAGCAAGGGCACCAGCAGGAGGAGCAGCATGGCGTCCTGAGAAACCAAGAATCCGAGGGATGAAAGAGGAAGCTGTTTAGGGAGAAAAGGGCAAGTCATAGTAGAAGGTTTGCTTTGCAACAGAGACATACGAAGCACAGGAAAGCAGGGCAGAGTCATGACCAGATACGTGTGTGGAGGCTGGATTTAGAAGTGGCAAGGGATCCAAGGTTGGCCTGAGGCTACTCTGTACTGGAGCTTAGTGAGCGAGGAAGAAGCTGCTCTAGAGAGGGCTGGAGGGGGCTTGTGGGCCATGGTAAGGAGTCTGGGTTTTATTTCAAGGGAAATAGAAATCCATGTAAGGATTATAGCAGAGGAATGACATGACTTCCTTATTCCTTCCTTTTAACACATATGTACGTATACACTAAATACCTACTACACAAACCCTTGTGGAGTTTCCTTTTCAGTAAGAAGATACACCATTAAACCAGCTTTTTTTTTTTTTTTTCTTTAACCTGTGCTAAGGGTTATGACAGGAGAAGAACCTAAAAGAAAATTTAATCTGATCTCTAGCAGGTCAAGAAAAGATTTATTACAGACAGGGCATTCAGCCTGAGCCTTAAAGAAAGACAGAAATTGAAAATGGTCCAAGCCACTATTATTATGTGTTCCTCTTTTCCTCTTCAGTCTTCCTTCAGAGATGTTAACACGCTGGTGGGATGCAGCCGCAGCAGGATACCCAAGTCGGGCCACCATCAAGAACAACTCAAGACTCAATTAATGGTCTCCTTGCTCCCTACATCTATTCATCTTCTTCTGGGTTGCGTTCAATTATAGCATAAATTGTCTTCAAAGATATTATAATATGATTTGTCATTGGATTAAAAAAATACATATATTGCATATACAGAAAGGCAGCGAAACAAGGCAATGGAATTTTCCTCAAATAAATTTAATATAGGGAGGTAAATACTCAGATAAATGATTACAATTTCTATTTTGGTGCAAAACAAAAATCAAGAGCTCTCCTTAACCTAGAAAGAAAGATACACACATGCCATTGTGAAACTCAATCAAGAGCTCTCCTTAACCTAGAAAGAAAGATACACACATGCCATTGTGAAACTCAGTCACACTATTTTACTGATTCACTTAGGAAGGTGTTGCCCATCACTTGCCAAGCATCGTGATTAAAGGCAAAAGGAAATACCAAGTCCCTTGGTGTAGATTAAAAAAGATTCTACTGCAAAAAGAGACTGCTATGATCAATTCATGCCTTCCACAGAACTATCATTAAGACAGTATATCATAGTCTTAATGGTATGTACAATAATAGTGCATTTTACAACAATGGCATCTTTAAATTGATAAAATATGGTAACCCTAAATCAAGGCTTTATTGTTGACAGAGAAAAGAGTTTTTAATTTTTTTAGCCACCTTTAGATTCAGCCTTAGTGACCTAGATCATGAGCTTATTACAGGCTTTACTAAAACAAACTCACCATATAGAGGAATTAGAAAGCTTGTCCATTATTGTCAAAGGACTGTGAAAAGAAGAAATATATGGCTGCAGGAAGAACTCATGGAAAAAATATTTATGATGACCACTCCAATTCTAGTGAAAATCCTAGAGAGAAAGAGAGAGAAATGTGTTAGCTTGAGGAGCAAGGTGAGGGCACAGTATGAAGGACTTTCCCCCACTTCCTAAAACAAGGCTCTGAAAGGAGGAAACCCCCTTAAGTGATTACAGTATTTAAATCAAAGGAAGTTCTGAGTTGGAGGTCTCCCTCTACTGCCATGTGGCACGGAAGCTATTCAAAAGCTTCCATTTTCCCTTGAAAGTATGGATAAATGGCACAGGTTGGGAAACGGGTGGCTTAACAGGGCCAGGCAATCCTGTGGTTTGAAGAAGACGATAGCTATCCCTGACTGGAGACACAGCCAGACTTCAAGGGACATTCAGCACCCAGTGCAGTTGGGAGGACCACAGGCTAAGCAGAAAGAAGAGATCAAGGGTTTACCAGCTGCCTAACTAAGACACAGTTGCTGGTAGAGTGAGCAGTGGCCAGAAATATTAGGGACATTCTCTCTGTACAGAATACTTAGGGCTAAAGAGAGACCACAGAGAAGGCAATGGCACCCCACTCCAGTACTCTTGCCTGGAAAATCCCATGGACAGAGGAGCCTGGTAGGCTGCAGTCCATGGGGTCGCTACTAGTCGGACACGACTGAGTGACTTCATTTTGACTTTTCACTTTCATGCATTGGAGAAGGAAATGGCAACCCACTCCGGTATTCTTGCCTGGAGACTCCCAGGGATGGGGGAGCCTGGTGGGCCGCCGTCTATGGGGTCGCACAGAGTCGGACACGACTGAAGCACAGCAGCAGCAGCAAAGAGAGACCATGGGCACAGAGACCACTGCTCCTCACCACCACAAGGACCTGGCAGGTACCTCGGTGTCTAGAGTCACCACTTTGGTGAGGAGGACAGAAAGGAAAGGAAATCCGAAAGACTTCTAACTTATTTTTTTTAAAAAGAGAGAGAGAAGGGAGAAGGGGAAGACTTTATTAAATCGAACTAAGTTGACTGAATTGTTTTTTCCTCATACACAATTTAAAAAATAATTATCTTACTGTATATATCATGCTTGAAATTTGTAGTCTAGAACTGTTCCTAAGTCATCTCACGGTTCCTTGCCTGGAGAATCCCAGGGATAGGGGAGCCTGATGGGCTGCCATCTCTGGGGTCGCACAGAGACGGACACAACTGAAGCGACTTAGCAGCAGTAGCAGCAAGTCAGTTGACATAGGTCTACCTCGCTCTTTTCCTGACCAAAAGCTATTCCATCCACTGTGACAATTTATTTAAGTCTAGGGAGAGAGAGTTAAGATGTATCAGATATTTTTGTTTTTGTTTTTCCAAAATGGAACTGCAGCTCACACCTTTGGGTAGTACTATTCCTGCATCAAACTCAAGTGCCTAGATCTCTTCCCTCCAGACCTCCCAGCTGTCTTCTCAGCTCCTCACTGAAGCTGGGACCAAGCCCACCAGACCAGCCGCAGCAGGGTTTGATTCCCTGCTCCCAGAAGTTGGAAGTTAAAGTCACTGAAAAAGTCCAGTGGCCTAGTTGTTATTTTCATCATCATCATCTGATGCTTACTACACCCTAGGCACAGAGTTGCACTTTGATCGGTGTTTCCTCACTGAACAGTTGGGAAATAGCTGGCTGACTCAGAGCTGTTGGGCATGATTAATTACATACCAAGAGACTCAGGCAACCCCTTCCCCCTCCCAAAATGAGCTTCCCAACCGCCTGACTTTCCCTAGCTATCCTTTTGAGGTTGTGCCTCCCAGAAGGAACAAAAATCAATGTATTAGCCTCTGCCACTATTTCTGCACTTAGTTCAGAGCTCCCTAGTGGACCCAGAATCCAGCCGGTCTCTCGGGAGCCCTCCAGATTATTGTCTTTGTTGTTCAGTCACTAAGTTATGTCCTACTCTTTGCAACCCCGTGGACTGCAGCACTCCAGGCTCCTCTGTCCTCCACTATCTCCCAGAGTTTGCTCAAATTCATGTCAATAGAGTTGGTGATGCTAACTAACCATCTCATGCTCTGCCACCCTCTTCTCCTTTTCCCTTCAGTCTTTCCCAGCATCAGGGTCTTTTCCCTGAAGTTGGCCATCATCAGGTGGCCAATGTATTGGAGCTTCAGCCAAGAGTCCTTCAAATGAATATTCAGGGTTGATTTCCTTTAGGATTGACTGGTTTGGTCTCTTTGCCATCCAAGGGACTCTCGAGAGTCTTCTCCAGATTACCCAGTGGTTTAAAGTAACACAATTTCCTCTGCTGGCATGAATCAGAACTACAGCTTCAGAGTATGACTCTGGGGATGCAGACCAAAGTAACTAAGAGTCCTCACATATCCTGAGTTGCCTGCCCATGTGGCTGTAACATGCTCCAGACACGGGGCACTACAAAAGTTTTAAATAACAAACACTCATCACAGTTTAAAAATTTATTACTTAATTGATAGCCTCAAACTCAAATAAATATGTGATCTGCTTAGAAATTACTGTGGTAAGTTGTTGTTGTTCAGTCTCTCAGTTGTGTCCAACTTTTTGCAATTCTATGGACTGCAGCATGCCAGGCTTCCCTGTCCTTCACCATCTCCCAGAGCTTGGTGTTGTAAGTAAATTTTATTGCGTTATAGTAACATTAATTATGCATCATTCCAAGCAACTTGCATAGGTGGGTTTATTTTCTTCCTATATGCACATTAATTTTTCAACTTGATTATTTTAATGCATTTCATTTAAATGATTCTTTTTATTGTTCTTCTTTTATTCTGAAAGATTATGCTCCAAATTTGAGAAAACTGGAATAAAAGTAGTTTTATGACATTCATTGCAGTGGTTACCATTTCAAGGGACCACTTTCTGCATTAGCTGTGGCAACAGCAGCCATAACCAATAACTCCAAAATCTATACTAGCTTAACATGTGGGCCTTTGTTTCCCACATTCTAAGCAGTAGCATGGAACTGGAGGGGAGGCTCTGCTCCACATGACCATTCAGAGTCCCAGGCTGTTATAGGTCTGTCATCTTCACCAAGGTCATTCAGGGCATAGACATCCAGGGGAAGAGAAAGAAGGAGATTTCAGAGGTGTTTTGCCCCAAAGTAGGGCACATCATATGTGCCCTCATTCCACTGGCAAGAATCCACTCACTTGCCACACCTAGCTGCAAGGGAGATTAAGAAATGTGGTTTACTTGTGGGTTCAGGAGGAAAACCACATGGTTTGGTAAATACCTAGCCAATCTCTGCCTCATCCTTTGACCTAATAATGTCATTCCTAGACTCTATCCTAAATAATCAATCCAAAATACACATGGTTTTACACAAAGAAGTCTTAAACTATTGAAAAACTAACTGGAAGCATACAATATATATGAAAATAAAGTCTATTGCAGTCATTTGACAGATTGTATTTCACACAATCATTTTTAAAGTGATATTAGTGAGACTACGTAGAAATACTAGGAAATGCTTAAATGACAAATATGATGAAGTCAAAGCAGAGTCCAAAATTTTATATACTAAGTACTGCTGCTGCTGCTGCTGCTGCTGCTGCTAAGTCGCTTCAGTCGTGTCCGACTCTGTGCAACCCCATAGGTGGCAGCGCATCAGGCTCCCCCGTCCCTGGGATTCTACAGGCAAGAACACTGGAGTGGCTTGCCATTTCCTTCTCCAATGCATGAAAGTGAAAAGTGAAAGTGAAGTCGCTCAGTCGTGTCCGACTAGTAGCGACCCCATGGACTGCATCCCACCAGGCTCCTCCACCCACGGGATTTTCCAGGCAAGAGTACAACTATATTTAAATGTTCACAGGGCAATAAAAGATTGTAGGAAAAATGCGAATAATGCTTAAAGTTATAATAATGATCATTTAAAGTGCATCTGAGATGGGCTAGGCAAAGTGCTACCAGATTTATATGCAGCATCTCCCAAGCTAACCCCCCTATCAGACAGATATTACTTGTAGCAGACTGAGTTAGTTGCTATCAGATCTTGGCCAAGAAGATGGAGCCAACTCCATTCCCACACTAAATCACTGGCTGATGGGGCCAAAGATGACCCAATTCTGGACATGAGACATAAAGAGAAGTCAGCCAGATAACTTTTGAGAAAGAGTATCTTCCCACATAAAGACCAGAGCCTTGTGAGGAGAGAGCTGTGTTTCTCCCAGACTTTGCCTTTTTGTTCTGAATATATTATGGGAGGCATTGTTTTTGAGCTAAGGTGGCCATCTTGGGATCATGACTTGACAAGCCTAATAATACTCTGGATGTCAAAGAAAAAAAAAAAACAGAGCTTGGACCCTTGATGACACTGTTAAGATGCTGCCTCAGTCCTGCAAAGCTGACCTTCAGACTTTTTTTTTAATGATTTTTTTGTTGTGAACCATTTTAAACTCCTTATTGAATTTCTTACAATATTTCTTCTGTTTTATGTTTTCTGGGGTATTTTTTGGCCACAAGGCATGTGAGATCTTAGCTCCCCAACCAGGGATTGAATCTATATCACCTGCATTGGAAGGCGAAGTTTTAATCACTGGATCACCAAGGAAGTCCTAAGACTTCTTTTTAAGGGATATAATTTTTTAAATAAATTAATCAGGTTTTTTTTTTATAGCTTGACATTAGCTTTTCTGTTTTTTCTTTTAATAATTTTATCTATTTCTTTCTGGCTGTGCTGGGGCTTTGCTGCTGCACAGGCTTTTCTCCAGCTGCAGCGAGCAGGGGACTGCTCTAGTTGTGTGCATGGGCTTCTCATTGTGATGGCTTCTCTTGTTGTGGCTCCCAGGCTCTGGAGCACAGGTCCAATAGTTGTGGCTAACGGGCTTAGTTGGTCTGTGGCATGTGGGATCTTCCTAGATCAGGGATGGAACGTGTGTCTCCTGCATTGGCAAGCAGAGTCTTTACCACTGAGCCACCAGAGAACCCCATAAAAGGATATGATTTAATGTTTTTACTACTTAAGCCATTGTTGGTTGGGTGTCCTATATGTTTAGCTGAAGATAGTCCTAAGTGATACTTCCTCCTTCCTTTACAGACCTCACAGTCAGCTAACAAGAAATAGAATTAGGATATAAAACAGGCTGCTCTAGCTCCAAGGTCCAAGAACTCTCTACTCCAGCACCATATAGTGAAATTAAGGCCTTCTCCCCTCCCACCTTTCCTTCAAGTTATTTCCTATACATGCACACACACTTTCAGCAACTATAGCCAACAACATCCATTTCCCTCTCTCTTCTTGTTACCCTCAGATCCTTATCAGCTTCCCTCATTAATCTGACAGATGGTGTTTTCTGCTGCAGGTGTTTCCAAAGTGTCTGTAGATATTACCCCTTTTGGGTGTCTCTTGATACAGTAATTTTGTAGCTAGATGTTTGGAAAAAAAAAAAATGGCATCTCCCAAAGCATATCTTTTTCTGGCCTTGTTTCTGACTGGGTTGAAAATCACTTGGTTTTGTCAGGTTCATTGGATTATACTTGAACTTTCACTTTATTCAATGTATTCAACACTATATACCTTTTGTTTTTAAACTACACTTTCTCCAATGCAGTCCTTTATTTCCTGGGTGCTATCTGCCAGCTGTTTGCTCAAAAAAAGAAAACAATCTGAAAGAAATCCAAAATGGTAACAAGAAGTACAAGGTTGAACTATCTTCCTACTGCCAAAATCGCCTTCAGAGAGATTCCTCCCCACTTTGTGTCTCCATTACATATTTTCCTTTTTTTTTTTTTTTGCTTTATGACTCCATTAAAATTAATTTCTTACCTCTGGTGACAGGTCTCCTGGCACAGGTCTCTTTTGTTCCCATTTAATTTCTACTCCCATTTAACTAGAACAAAAGAAACCAGAACACCACGTAGAGAGGATATTAACTTGCTCGTCTGGAAAAAGGGACATTCTGTCGTTTACATACAGTATCTTAACTCCAAGGAGAGTCTTTGGAAGGCCCATCTGTGGTGATCTTTCAGATGAAGAATGGTGTTGGATATTTTGGATGCATGCAATCAAATACTGTGTAACAAACTTCCATAGATTCTTAGCCATCACCTATTGTCACAGAGAATGCATGATAAAGGTGAATTCCTCAGGTACAAAAATGTCCCACTCCTGAGAAAGGCAAACAACTGGTCTGCAAAAAGGAAATGACACCGATGAATTCTCTTTCCTCTAAATTCAGAGAATTAATGTGCACCTCAAGTCCAAGTCTAAAATTGTAAAGTAGAAAGACACAATTAAAATTTTCACCTTATTTACCACTCAGTGAATCCATGTCATACAGAATGAAAAACTCAACTCCTTCAAGATGAAACAAAGCACTTGAGAGAGAGTCAATGGAATAAAATTCAGTTTAAGTATTGGACACTCAGCATTTACTTTCTCCTTTATTACTAACCAGCTGTGTGTCCTTAGGGAAAATACTTACTCTTTCTGAACAGCCGGTTTTCCCACATGTCAAATGACAACAGTGATAATAACATATGTATACTGAGATTCATGGTTACAAGGTCCTTCTACATGTTTTGATACAACAGCCCTGAGAATTGGGTTAGACAAATCTTTTCCCCATTTTAGAGACGAGGAACTAAGACTCAGAGAGTTTAAATGATTTAGCTGAAGTTTATGTGTGTGATTGGTAGTTCAGTCATATCCAACTCTTTGCCACCCTTCGGACAGTAGTCTGCCAGGCTCCTCTGTCCACAGAATTTTTCAGGCAAGAATACTGGAGTGGCTTGCCATTTCCTTCTCCAGGGGATCTTTCTGACTCAGAGATTGAACCCATGTCTCCTCTGTCTCCTACACTGCAGGTAGAATCTTTACCTGCTGAGCCATTGAGGAGGCCCAGTTGAATATAAGATAATACACAAAAATAGGTCTTCTAAGCCCGAAATCAATGGCCTTTAGGCTAAGCCCTGTTGAACAGGAAGATACCTATGATGCTATGACCAAAATTTCAAGCAAGTAGGTTTAAATTATTTGTGTACATCTGTAGAGATTAAGTCCGTGGTTTTCATTTTCTTTTTCTTACCTGTATGATTCTTGGACAAAGGCTACAGAAGTGAAATGAGAATAAGCCGACCTTCAGAAATAGGAGAAGGGGCTATGTAATAACATATGAAGAAGAGAAAGAGAGAAATGACAAGTTCTGGACATGACAGAGGAGTTGGTGAATGCTTCCAAATAAGAATTTTTATGAGCCAAGGAATTATTTTGATTCCAATAAATCAGTCTCCTTTTTCTCCCTTGTGAAAGGTATCTTAAGTACAACGTTTTGATTAAAGGATTTTTTTGTTTAATTTTTTCCATCCCCTATTCCATCACAGACATTTTTATGATCTCAAAAGAAAATCCTGCTATGAATTAAACTGTGCAGCCTAATCAGCTACTATTGTAAATATGTTTCCCTTTTCACTCATTATCCTCTTAGGATATACAAAAGTAATAAAATAAAATAACTTAGTTGCTTTTATTACTCCCCTGATCTAAACTGCTGCCCATTCTGAAAACAAGAAAGAATCAGTATATAAGATTTTTGAGAGTTGAAGAATGAGGGATTTGAATCTCAGAGTTTGGGGGTGGGGAACTTTTATTAATTTTTTCTTTGTGCATTTATTTCATCTTTTTATATGTAAATGTACATTTTCTAAAATTAATTTGAGGCAGCTTAGGGAAAAAGACACATATAATTTAGCCACTACAATCAAATATAAACAACCTTTATTTCTCTCTCCATCTAAATTTTCAAGGAAAACTTACAGTGAATGTGTCTCACTTCAGGGGTGGGAGGGGGGTTCATGTTTGGGAACACATGTACACCCGTGGTGGATTCATGTCAATGTATGGCAAAACCAATACAGAATTGTAAAGTAAAATAAAAAATAAATTAAAAAAATAAAAATTAAAAAATTTTTAAAAAAAGCAAATAATAGTAGGAACATATATAGCATCCTAAATAAAAATTTTATAAGTCTAGAAACTTATTACTAGTTTAACTAACAGTCTACTGGTATCACTGAATGAGGTGAGCAACATAAAGCAGTTAAAGATTTTGCTTCTCTGAAACTATCATTATTGCATCATCAATTTTACAAAATATAATAAGTGCCTAATTATAGAACTTAAAATATTTAAGGATTGTAGTTTTCAAAAAGTTGAATAGACTTGTTCCCTTTCATCTTGGAGACAGAATATGGGTCATAGATAGGAACATTAAACCAAGTCTTGATTGGACAGCAGAGTCAAATGAGATGAAGGCATCTCTTCCATGTCCATCACGGAATGTTTTGTGGATGAGATTTGTTTTCAGGGGCTTTTGAATAAGGGAGATGGGATGACTAATTAGTTGCAAAATAGAGTGTGTGCTTAGTTGCTTAGTCATGTCTGACTCTTTGTGACCCCATGGACTGTAGCCCACCAGGCTTCTCTGTCCTGGGATTCTCCAAGCAAGATTACTGGAATGGGTCGCCATGCCCTCCTCCAGGGAATCTTCCCAACCCAGGGACTGAACTCAGGTCTCCTGAATCGCAGGTGGATTCTTTACCGTCTGAGACACCAGGGAAGCCCTGCTGAATACAAAGTGTTTATTAAATGGCACTGTGTTGGAGGTGGCAGTAATTGAACTAGTGCTGTGGTCAGTCAGTCTAACATTGGTTGGCACCAACTTCTCGTGGCCGGTGGAGAGAGAAGATGAGGAGTAACCATGTGAAGTCTGCCTACCAAAATGCTTCAGAGGACTTGGCCCAGACTCTGAAGAAGAGGCTCTGCCCATTTACATGTGTTCATGCTAAGTCAATTCAGTCATGTCGGACTCTGTGCAACCCTGTAGCCCACCAGACTCCTCTGCTCACGGGATTCTCCAGGCAAGAACACTGCAGTGGGTTGCCATGCCCTCCTCTAGGGGATCTTCTTGACCCAGGGGCCAATCCCGCATCTCTTACGTCTCCTGCATTGGCAGGCAGGTTCCTTTTACCACTAGTGCCACCTTGTTGCTCAGTCACTCAGTGGTGTTCCACTCTTTGTGACACCCATGGACTGCAGCATGCCAGGCTTCCCTGTCCTTCACCATCTCCCAGAGCTTGCTCAAACTCAGGTGTGTTGAGTCGGTGATGCCAACCAACCATCTCATCCTCTGTTATCCCCTTCTCCTCCTGCCTTCAACCCTCCAGCATCAGTGTCTTTTCCAATGAGTCAGTTCTTCGCATCGGGTGGCCAAAGTATTGGAGCTTCAGCTTCAGCATCAGTCCTTCCAGTGAACACCCAGGACTGATCTCCTTTAGGATGGACTGGTTGGATCTCCTTGCTGTCCAAGGGACATTCTTCAACACCACAGTTCAAAAGCATCACTGCTTCAGCCCTCAGCCTTCTTTATGGTCCAGCTCTCACATCCACACATGACTACTAGAAAAACCATAGCTTTGACTATACGGACCTTTGTTGGCAAAGTAGTGTCTTTGCTTTTTAATATACTGTCTAAGTTTCTCATAGCTTTTCTTCCAAGGAGCAAGATTCTTTTAATTTCATGGCTGCAGTCACCATCTGCAGTGATTTTGGAGCCCAAGAAAATAAAGTCTATCACTGTTTCTATTGTTTCCCCATCTATTTGCAATGAAGTGAAGGGACGAAAGTGAAAGAGGAGAGTGAAAAAGTTGGCTTAAGGCTCAACATTCAAAAGACAAAGATCATGGCATCTGGTCCCATCAATTCATGGCAAATAGATGGGGAAACAATGGAAACAGTGACAAACTTTATTTTGGGGGGCTACAAAATCACTTCAGATAATGACTACAGCCATGAAATAAGACACTTGCTCCTTGGAAGAAAAACTAAAACTATGACAAACCCAAACAACACATTAAAAAGCAGAAACATTACTTTGCCGACAAAGGTCCATATAGTCAAAGCTACGGTTTTTCCAGTAGTCATCTATGGATGTGAGAGTTGGACCATGAAGAAGGCTGAGTGCCAAAGCTTTGATGCTTTTGAACTGTGGTGTTGGGACTCTTGAGAGTCCCTTGGACAGCAAGGAGACCAAATGGGTCAATCCTAAAAGAAATCAGTCCTGGGTGTTCATTGGGGAAGGACTGATGCTGAAGCTGAAGCTCCAGTACTTTGGCTATCTGATGCAAAGAGCTGATTCATTGGAAAAGACCCTGATGCTGGGAAAGATTGAAGGCAGGAGGAGAAGGGGATGATAGAGGATGAGATGGTTGGATGGCCTCACCAACTCGATGGACATGAATTTAAGCAAGCTCCGGGAGTTGGTGATGAACAGGGAAGCCTGGCGTGTTGCAGTCAATGGGGTTGCAGAGTCGGACATGACTGAGCGACTGAACTGAACTGATGGGACTGGATGCCATGATCTTCATTTTTAGAATGTTGAGGTTTAAGCCAGTTTTTCCACTCTCCTCTTTCACCTTCATCAAGAGGCTGTTTAGTTCATCTTTGCTTTTTGCCATAAGGGTAGTGTCATCTGTATATCTGAGTTTACTGATATTTCTCCTGGCAATCTTGATTCCAGCTTGAGCTTCATCCAGTCCAGCATCTCACACGATGCACTCTGCATATAAGTTAAATAATCAGGGTAACAATATACAGCCTTGATGTACTCCTTTCCCGATTCGGAACTAGTCCATTGTTTCATGTCCAGTTCTAGATGTTGCTTCTTGACCTGGATGCAGGTTTCACAGGATGCAGGTAAGGGGATCTGGTATTCCCATCTCTTTCAAAATTTTCCACAGTTTGTTGTGATCCACACAGTCAAAGATTTTAACGTAGTCGATGAAGGAGAAGTAGATGTTTTTCTGGACTTCTCTTGCTTTTTCTGTGATCCAACAGATGTTGGCAATTTGATCTCTGGTCCTCAGGGTGAAAGAAAGGACAGCACAATCATAGTGATTTAATGAAGAGAGACAACCAAATTCAGATAACTTAATGACAGTCAAATATTTGCCCGCATTTTCCTCTACATGTGCATTAGTCAATTTTAATTCTGTTTGTGAAAGTTGATGGTATAAGTCATTCTAAATATCAGAATGCTATAAGGATAAAAGGGATAAAGTATTAACAACAAAATGTCAAGTAGAATATTTGTCATAATCAGGGTCACAATGATATGTGAAGATCTACTTCATATTTCAATTCAGTAATGTAGGATTTAGTCTCTTCTAATTTTCATTATCAGAGTTAGAAAATAAATAGCTACTTAACTTTGTTTATTCAAAATACCGAAATCTCTGAAGAGAAACAAGTAAGCTAACATTTCTCTATAGAAGCAGAAATGACAAAAGATAGTAATTCTATAAATTCAAATAGAGTATTGATATTTATGATTATTACTTTGAATTTTTCATTATTTCATAATTCTTAGCCAGATCTGATAAAATCCCTTTAACTTTCTCTCTCTCTCTGACCACTATTCTTCCAGTTCTTTACTCCTCCAAACCAATGTCACTACTTCCTACCTCCCAGAGAGAGCTCCAACCCCATAGTACACACTCTCTGGATCAAATACATCAGGTTTCTATACCCATAAACAGCCTAGACAGACCCAATGGTTCCTACATTCTACTATGCTGTTGACAGACTTCTGAAACACACTTTTCTTCCCCCAGAGATAAATCCAATTCTGAATTGTGTATGCTCCTGCACATGGCAGCCGGGTGAATCCCTACCAGAAGGAATTCATTCTCCCACTCCAGGCATTGTTCTGTCTCAGATGTTACTGGGCTCAGGAAACATAGGAAGTGACTAAAGTGCCTGTCTCCAAGAAGTTCAAAGTCTAGGAAGACAGATCAATTAACTAAAAATTATATGAGAGACCAAAATAAGATACCTTTACACATCTAGCAGAATGGCTAGATTTCAAGGGTCTCACAACACCAAATGCTGGTGAAGATGTGAAGCAACACATTTTTTGCAGGATTATAAAATGGTAAAACCACTTTAGGCAAAAGTTGGCAATTTCTTTTAAAACTAAGTAAGGAAATCAGTCCTGAATATTCATTGGAGGGACTGATACTGAAGCTGAAGCTTTTTTTCTTCACCTGATGTGAAGAGCCGACTCATTAGAAAAGACCCTGATGCTGGGAAAGATTGAAGGCAAGAAGAGAAGCGGACAACAGAGGATGAGATGGTTGGATGGCATCACTGACTCAATAGACATGAGTTTGAGCAAGCTCCAGGAAATGGTGAAGGACAGGGAAGCCTGGCGTGCTGCAGTCCATGGGACTGCAAAGAGTGAGACATGACTGAGCGACTAAACAACAACAAAATATTCTATGACCATAAATTCCAACCCTAGCATTTACCCAAAAGAACTGAAGACATATCTCCAAAAACTTGTACAAGAATATTCATAGGTAGCTTTATTTATAATAGCCAGGAACTAGAAATAGCCAGAGTGTGCATCAGTTAGACGATGGATTTTTTTTTTAAAGCTGTGATATACCAAAACAATGGAATACTATTCAGTAATATTTTGTAAATGAACTTCTAATACATACAACAAAACTCTGAATGATATGTATTCTGAATTATTTGGAAGGCAGTATATTGATATCTGCAAATTACTTTGAAATACATTTTTTAAAAAGATGTATTGATGGTTGGATAGTGTTGCAACAAAGTAAGCAGAATAAATGTTATTTGCAAAATCATGCAAAATTCTTTTGGCTTTTCTGTCTGCTTGAAAATTTTCATGATAAAATGTTGGGGAAAATTACATGAGAGCATAGAAGATAGGTAAATTACAGAGACGCTGAGAAAAAGATATTTTACCCCAGCTATGGAGAAGAATAAAGTAATGTCAAAGATGACATGAATGAGAAGGTGATGTCTGAGATGTGCTGAATGAATAGGCTTTCACCATGCAGGAGAAGCAAGTTTGGTTGGCTTTCCTAACAACCTGATCATGCTGGAGAATGGGTAAGCACATCTTGAAGAGGGATCAGAGGTGGGGATAACGTGATAAGCAGAGGCCATATCATAGAAAGTTGAGTGTACTGTGCTAAGATTTATCCTATAATTGATGGGGAATTATTGTAGGTTTTAAGCATAATTTATGGGGTGATACAACTTACACTTTAAAAAGATCACTCTGAAAATAGTGTAAAAGAGAAATGTCCAACTATGAGGCTGGAGGCAGGAAAATGAAGACAAAGCATGTTAATGTTGCAATAGCTTTAATAAGGGGTAGGAGTAGCCTGATTTAAGACGATGGAAGTGCAGGTGGTAAGGAAGTATAGGATTTAGAAACTGTTTATGATGTAAGAGTGACAGGAGATTAAATGGAGAGAGTTTGTGACTGAGTTCATGTGTGGAATGAGAGAAAGAAGAGTTAAGAATGATCCTAAAGGTCCTGAGTAAATAATGATAAAATATAAAAGGTGGAAGGAGCAAGTTTTAGGAGAGAATATGCATATAATGGGGAAATGCTTATTCTCTAATGCCTATCTGAATGTCCAGATAGACTTGTTCAGGAGGTTACTGAACATAAAGCCTGGGCCTCAGTAAGGATATGAACATTACATTGATTGATTTTCTGATTTCCTTTTTATCATCTACTTACCTCTACTCATTCCAAAGAAAATTTTGGAGATAACAACCAATACACACTTTAAAACCTCAAATTGGATGCTGGGAAAGATTGAAGGCAGGAGAAGGGGAAGACAGAGTATGAAATGGTTGGATGGCATCACTGACTCAGTGGACATGAGTTTGGGTAAACTCCAGGAGGTGATGATACACAGGGAGGCCTGGCATGCTGTGGTTCATGGAGTCACAAAGAGTCGGTCACGACTGAGCGACTGAAGTGAACTGAACTGAATCTCTAACTCATTCCAAAGAGAATTTTGGAGATAACAACCAATACATACTTTAAAATCATAAAATTGGATGTGATCTGGTGTATGACTGTCATGGATGTCACTCAGTCATGTCCAATTCTTTGTGACCCCATGGGCTGTAGCCCACTGTCCATGGCTTCATTCCATGGCTCCATGTCCATTCCATGGCTCCTCTGTCCATGAAATTTTCCAGGCAAGTATACCTGAGTGGGTTGCTATTTCCTTCTCCAGGGGATCTTCCTAACCCAGGGATTGAACTTGTCTCTCTTACATCTCCTGCATTGGCAGTTGGATTCTTTACAAGCTGAGCCATCAGGGAAGTCCCCTGGTGTATGACTGCCGCTGCTGCTGCTAAGTCGCTTCAGTCATGTCCAACTTTGTGTGACCCCATAGATGGCAGCCCACTAGGTTCCTCCGTCCCTGGGATTCTCCAGGCAAGAATACTGGAGTGGGTTGCCATTTCCTTCTCCAATGCATGAAAGTGAAAAGTGAAAGTGAAGTCGCTCAGTCGTGCCTGACTCTTAGCGACCCCATGGACTGCGGTCTACCAGGCTCCTCCGTCCATGGGATTTTCCAGGCAAGAGTACTGGAGTGGGGTGCCATTGCCTTCTCCAGGTGTATGACTAGCCCTGTACAAACTGCAAAAGGAAAAATCAACGGCTGTTCTACAACCACTTATAGACAGTTTGTGTTTTCCTCCTGGGGATACAGTCTTCTGTGCATCCGTGATATAATAGAAAGAACACTAAACAAGAGTTTGGAAATGTTGTTTCTGGTTCCAGCTTCCCCTTTAGCAGTTGACTCTGAGCAACTTGTTTAAGCCCTCAGAGGCCTCCAGTGCAAGACAACTGAATTATTTGACCTCTGTGATCCCTTCCAGATCTCAAGTGGGAATTTTCTTTGAGCTATATTTCATGGGTTATTATCCAGGCCCTTTTCCTCTCCAGTGACCTTCACTTGGCCTCCAAGGTACTATTTAGCACTTTAACTTGAGAAGGGGAGAAAGAAAGGTTGGGGAGAAAAGTATGTTCTGTTGCTTGGATATTATGGTAAGAAAATATTAAAAATCGAAAAACTGACATCACTAAAATTGATGAGGTTTGGGTTTATACACACTCTCCCCATCCAATGAGGTCATAGGCAGTTCTGCAACAGGAAATACTATTTAAGGTTCATTTAAATATAAATGAGGATGGCCTTATATTGTGGCTTTCCTATGCATTTCTATAGAAATCACAATGTTTGGGTATAATAAAAAGAGTATTCAGCCAACTTCAGTTTGGCTTTCAAAAAAAGAAAGCAATGAATCATACATCCAAACACAGAGTTTTCTCTTTAAATGTGATAGATAATCACAGTCATAAAATTTAAATGACTTATGACCAAATGACCTAAAAAGGGAATTACAATAAAGCTACGTGAAACAAAACATTGAGCAAAACTGTTGCAAAATTCCAAGTACAGTCAACACACTATGCTCAAGCCATGAAAAAAATTCATGTTACACTGTGAATGAGCTTTATTTTGGTTTTGGGGTGCACGTTTCCAATGGCCTGCAATGCTCCTTCCCATCTCTTCTGTCTGGAAAATGCTTACAGTCACTGTTTTCAAACTTATGTGTATCAAATCCAATGGAAGGCTTATGAAAATGCAAATTGCTGGTCCTTCCCTAAGAGTTTGTCATTCATTACGTCTGGGAAAGTCTCAGGAACTGACATTTCTAACAAATTCCCAGGTGATACTTATGCTGCTAGTATAAGTATCCAGGAATCATACTTTAAAAACCCCTGGCCCTGGGCTTCCCAGATAATGAAGTGGTAAAGAACCTGCCTGCCAATTCAGAAGACAAGAAAAGTAGGTTCAGTCCCAGGGTTGGGAAGATCCCCTGGAGGAGGGCATGGCAACCCACTTCAGTATTCTTACCTGGAGAATCCGATACACAGAGGAGCCTTGTAGGCTACAGTCCATAGGGTCACACAGAGTTGGACAAGACTGAAGCAACCTAACACGCAGACATGCACGGTAGAAACCAACATGACACCATAAAGCAATCATCCTCCAATTTAAAAAAAACCAAGACCTATGAAAGAACCACTGGCCTTGGACTTCCGTGGTGGCCCAGTGGTTGAGAATCTTCCTGCCAACGCAGAGGATGCAGATTCAATCCCTGGTCCAGGAAAATTCCACATGCTTTGGGCTTCCCTGGTGGCTCAGAGGTTAAAGCGTCTGTCTGCAATGCGGGAGACCTGGGTTCAATCCCTGGGTCGGGAAGATCCTCTGGAGAAGGAAATGGAAACCCACTCCAGTATTCTTGCCTGGAGAATCCCATCGACAGAGGAGCTTTGTGGGCTACAGTCCACGGGGTCGCAAAGAGTTGGACACGACTGAGCGACTTCACTTTTCACTTTCATGGAGCAGCTAAGCCCTTATGCCACAAATACTGAAGTCTGCACTCTAGAGCCCATACTCCACAACAAAAGAGTAACCTAAGCCGTGCTCTCTGCAGCTAGCAAAAGCCATTCATGTAGCAATGAAGACCCAGCACAGCCAATAATAATATAAATAAATAAATAAAAATAAAATAAAAAACATTGGCCCTACACTTACTTGTATTTCAAAAACCCAGCTCAAATAAAACTCCTTGGATGAAAGTAGGGTAGAGTGGAAAAGGCTTTCACTTTCCAGTTTTCTTCCCAGAAGACTATAGACAATTCTGTACTAGAGCCAGATTACAACTCTTATCCTGAATCTGCTTCCCTGTCTCCACCCTACCCCCACCCTGCTCTTTTGAAAGTTTCTGGAAAGGAAGGCTCAAATCTTATTCATACTTTTATGTTTCCCAGTATGTAGAGCAGTGTTTGTCCCCACCAGATACTTAATCAATGGAACAAATAATAATAATAATAATCAATTAATAAATGTATGTATAAAAGAATGGCTATGAAAGCACTTTTACAGTTGAAGTGTTAGGAAAAACATAGTGCAAATGAATCTTCTCAAGATCCAATTAAAATACAGATTCTGATTCAGAAAGTTTGGGGTGGGACCTGAGAGCCTGAATTGTAAAAGTTCCAAGTCAAGAACTTTCACAAGCACACTTCAGGTTACAACTACTATAACAGTAGTTCCCAGCCTTGACTGTACATTAGGATACCTGTAGACCTTTGACAACATAGTTTCTAGTCTGTTCCCAGATTGATTAAGTCAGAATCCCTGGATATGGGTCTCAGGCATCAGGGTCTTTTCAAACCTCCTCAGTTATTTTAATATACAGCCAGAGCTGTGAGCAGCTGATATCTATAGTAATCACACATGATATAGTCACCTTACATTAAAATCTAAATTTATGTGATTCAAATCATGGCAATTTTTTGTATTATTCATGATTACATTGATATTAATAATATTAAGTATATAATTTATTCTCTTTAAATCACTTTTTAACATTATAAAATCATCTTATTATTATCTGGCTGCTGCTGCTAAGTCGCTTCAGTCATGTCTGACTCTGTGTGACCCCATAGACAGCAGCCCACCAGGCTCCCTCATCCTTTGGATTCTCCAGGCAAGAACACTGGAGTGGATTGCTATTTCCTTTTCCAATGCATGAACGTGAAAACTGAAAGTGAAGTCGCTCAGTCATGTCCGACTCTTAACAACCCCATGGTCTGCAGCCTATCCAGGCTCCTCTGTCCATGGGATTTTCCAGGCAAGAGTACTGGAGTGGGGTGCCATTGCCTTCTCCGATTATCTGGCAGATATCATTATTTAAACCCAGCCAGAAAAGAAATTTCTGACAGCTTTTAAAATAAAGCTTTATTTAATGTTTACTTAATGTTTCTCAAACCACGTATTTTAAAAGACCAGTTATTATTTTCAACAATTATAATTATGATCTATATTTTTCTTAGAAATAGAGCAATATAACCCAAAAGAAAGTGCCTTTGACATTGATTGATGTCAAATGTCAGATTTCAGGGCCTCTGGCCTCTGGCCCTGAAATGCTGGCTTCCAGAAAGGACCATTGTTTTCACAGTCTGTCTTAAAGAAGCAGAGTCAGGATTTTTTTTTTAATCTGTTTAAAGAAAAATTATCAAATAAAAATCCATA
Organism: Oryx dammah; assembly: GCF_014754425.2. Taxonomy (NCBI): domain Eukaryota; kingdom Metazoa; phylum Chordata; class Mammalia; order Artiodactyla; family Bovidae; genus Oryx; species Oryx dammah. The sequence goes on from NW_024070210.1 coordinate 36,978,870, forward strand.
TTTACACAGGATATACATAACAGAGTATTCTTTCGCACTAAAGAAGAAAGATCTTAATACATACTTTTAACTATTAAGCCACCAGAGTGCTTTTAAAATAGATTCCAATCTGCAAATCAGCTTATAACAACTTTTCATAAACTCAGCCTTGCCATGATGTAAAGGAGTGCCTCTATGGTTGGCTTTGATCTTGGTGTTTAAAAAAGCAGCCTCAATAATACTAAACTTGCCAGAAATGGAGTGATCTGTTTTGATATTCCTCTAGGAATAAGCTGCATAATCCATCCTGAGTCCCTACCACCCAGGCTACAAGCAGCAGGTTTTCATGCCACCCCTTCCAGAAGTGTGTGGAAATGCCATACACAGTACTCAGTAGAGATACTTGGCCGGTGCCGCAGACTCCAGTGTTCTGTACCTGATTCTGAGGAAAAGAAAGAGAAGCTCAGTTATCCATATGCACAAACCAAAGCTGAGTTCAGGGAATTAGGCTTCTATCAGGCCTCTTGTTTTTTAAGAATAAAAGTTTGGAATGAAAAGCTTTGAAAAACTAGTAGTTGAAACTCTTCATTAAGTACAATTCTGAAGAGTTGTACTTATTTGTTTTCTGATAATCTTAAATATCCAGGCAATTGTAATCATCAAAGACATATTTGAAACAGCATGACTTGCATGTAAAAATGAGTAAGAACAGTGCCAAATCCAATAAATTGTGCTGTCAGAAAACAACCACCTGACAGAAAGGAGACGTTCCAAAAATAAGTCCAAGAGCTGTCTGCACACAGATTTCTTAATGAACTAAAGTTCTTTTGCTTATGGCTAAACTCAAAACACAAAGGTGCTTAGAATGCATTAAGGAAAAGCAGTGTGAAATCTAAGATCTGACTTTTATTCTCTCTGCCTTAATCCAATGCCTTAAAATTCAGTGTCCAGATTTATCTTTTTTCTGAAACTTTCCTTAGATCATCAATGGCATCCTACAAAAAAGAGTTGCCAGAAGTCTGAAGGATATCTTTTTTAAAAATAATTTCTGATTTTTAGTAAAGTACAGAATGTGAATTTTATAAAACCAAAGTGAGTGGTAGGTAAGCCCACCATTGATTGTAGGAAAAAATCTACAATCAATTATTTTCAAAATATCAAGCACTTGAAGTTGTGATCATTAGGAACTACCCTGATTTTAAGAACACTCATGACAGGATTTTTTCCCCTAAGATTACTGGTGTGGTAGGAATCACAGACCTGCTGTAGATATTATAAATCTGCATTTCAGCAATCATGATATCCTTGTGGACAAGATGGATAAACATAATCACTTTAAAGCTTGGGTAGAGCCAAACCCAAAGAATGTTGAGTTATGAATCAAAATCTCTGCAAAGAGATTTTCCAAAAGCATTCCTCAAAGTTTTATCCTTGTTCTTAAACTAGTTCATGCTTTTACTGGCAACTTGAATGGGGGTATTTGTGGCCCAATGATCAAATTTTCAGACAACTTGAAGATGGAAAAGAGCAATAATGGTAAAGGACTGAATGCTAAATCATTTCAGTCATGTCCAAGTCTTTGTGACCCCATGGACTGTAGCTGGCCAGGATCCTCTGTCCATGGGATTTTCCAGGCAAGAACATCCGAGTGGGTTGTCCTTCCCTTCTCCAGGGAATCTACCCAGCCCAGGGACTGAACTCTGATCTCATATCTCCTGCATTGTCCGATGGGTTCTTTGTCACTAGCGCCACCTGGGAAGTCCTGGTCAAGGACTGAATAGATTACAAAAAGATTACAACTGCCTGCACCAACTGCCCAGACCTAATTCGACTGAATTTAACAGAATGAACATCAAGTTCCCTGATCCAGCTCATCTACTTCTCGGAGCTGATGAATAGGAGGAATACCAGGAGGTTGCTCAGGACAGAGTCTGGCACATAGATATATGCCCCCAATTTTATTATTATTATCATCTTATTATTCATTTTTATTTTCTTTAGTACATGAGGCTCTGCCAGAAAAATAAATCTTTTAAAACAAGTTTCAGACAGTTGAAGGCTAGAGTCATGCCCTTCATCTTGTGCCATGTTTCTACTCTGGTGAATGTATGAGTGGATGCCATCTTGCCTCTCTTGCTGAATTAGGGGAGAAGAGAGATGCCAATCATGTGCTTGACTAATAATCTGACCTCGCACATGCTCTTTATTTGAACTTTCCTGAGCTGTCTGCTGTATAGTTATTTCCAAGCAAATCCGAAAAACATTTTTAAACAGAATGTGCTCTGCTGTGCCTAGTCGCTCAGTCATATCTGACTCTTTGCAACCCTATGGACAGTAGCCTGCCAAGCTCCTCTTCCATGGGGATTCTCCAAGCAAGAATACTAGAATGGGTTGCCATGCCATCCTCCAGGAGATCTTCCCAACCCAGGGATCGAACCCAGGTCTCTCATATTGCAGGCTGTTTCTTTACCATCTGAGCCACCAGGGAAGCCCTTTAAACAGAATAGCTTTTTATTCAGTGTTTCCTGTGTAGCTAGCACTCAGAAAGGTATCCATAGGTAGAGTATCTCTATACTTCACCAAAATCCAATGAGGTAGGTATTATTCCTTCCATTTTATGCATGAGAAAACTGCAACTCAGAAGATCACAGAGACTTGTATGTTCAAAGGTCAAGTCCCTTGGTTACCTTCTCTCTCCTCTTGAAGTCAGATAACCGTCCTCAAATACTTTAGCCATCCTGGTATGTGCTGTATTCTCAGTCACTCAGTCATGTCTGACTCTTTGCAACCCCATGGACTATAACCCCCCCAGGCTCCTCTGTCCATGGGATTCTCCAGGCAGGAATACTGGAGTGGGTTGCCATTTCCTACTCCAAGGGATCTTCCTGACCCAGGGACTGAACCCATGTCTGTTGTGTTTTTTGCATTGGTAGGCAGATTATTTACCACTGCACCAGCTGAGAAGTCTCCATCCTGGAATGGTAGCCCCCAAGCCAAGCCCCAAACCACAAAATTCCAAGGCCATCCCTTACTTTAGTAGAAAACCTCCACATGTGCCTTTCACACTCAGGACAGAACAGTCATAGATCCTGGTCACTGAGAATCAACCAATCACAGTTGTGGGAAGGCATCCTTAATTGCGAAAGAATTCTTCACTGAAGTCACAATTCTCATCTGTCTGGACTCACAAAGTGAGTCCTTATTGACAGTGACCATCTTCACCATGGTCACGCTAGGACTTGAGAACTAAGGTCGTCCCCTCCTGTGTCTTTCCTCTTCCAAAACTTAAATGATCCCATAAGGGAGAATACACTTCTGGTTAAAAACTGCCTTTGAGTTCCCAAGTTACCCCATTGTATGAGGTGAGGGGCTGATTTAATTGAGTTATATAGTAAGTGTCATGACAATATGCAGTGGAAGATTCATTTTCAGGGTGATTCCGTTTAGCAAGTAATTAAAGAAGACGTTAAAGACGTCTCCATCACCACAGTATCACAAATTGCTTATCCACTGAGAGTAAATTCAAACATATTCAAGGACATCTCACATGAGAGATCAGAACTAAAGCAGGCAGGATTCCAGGCTGACAAATCAAAGCCAGGATCCCAAATCTCTGGCATTCTAGATTCACCTTTTCTTTAACAATTAAATGCACAGCCTGAAACCCCCATTCTAAATACTATAGTCAAACCAGATCTCTGGTGGGATTTTCATTCATTCATTCCAACAATCTCTTCCTGAGTGACTACTGTGTGTCAAGCTCTATTCTAGGCAGTAGAAATAAAGCAAGAAATATCCAGGTTTAAAAGAAGTTCCTGGGACTTACCTGGTGGTACAGTGGTTAAGACTCTACCCTCCCAATGCAGGGGCCCTGAGTCTGACCCCTGGTCAGGGAACTAGGTCTTATGTGCAGCAACTAAGACCCGCAGCCAAATTTAAAAAGAGAGGGCTGCATGTTCAACAACAATGACAACAACAAAAAATCCAATCTATATGTTAAAAAAGAAAGAAAGAAAACTCCTGCCCTCATGGAGCTTATGTTGTTTGTGTGCGCTGAGACCAGAGAAGTTGGAGTGGGGAGGGGCTGTTTTCTTCAGAATGAGTCCATTCTGAAGCCTGTAGTCCCCTGTATCCTGGTAGCTGCTGCCATCTCTCTCTGCCCTAGTGAAAAATACCACCCTTACTTTATTCACTTCCCACAGAGAGCCACTAATACAAGTTGGTGTATAATAGGTTTTTATAGGTGAAGGGTAGCAGAAGGAGCATATCATAGTATAATGAAATACAAGCAACAACTTAAAATGTAAAATTAAATATTGCTGATCTAAAAAGCTACTACCTATTCTCCCTGGTGGGCTGTTTCTTGCTGGCTGTATTCTCCCTCAGGCTCTGGCTTGTTGCCATCTTCTCCCATCTCTCTCTCTCCAGATCTTTTTTGCCAGCCCCTGATTCTCCTAGCTGCCAGCCTCTGACCTTCACTTTCCTTTTACTTTTCTCATGCAAAGCAGTTCACCCAAGGCTTCAGGACTATGCCCTGGCTGAGGATGATGGAGAGAGGGGGCTTCACATTTCCCATCCAAAAAGTCAGCCAAGATAATTTTTTTTTATAACAAAGAGCCATCTTTCTGTTGTGAATTTTACCACTGCCGTACCATGTGAAATGCAGTCTGTTCTAGTTTCAACAGAATTTTTTTACTCACTGCCATCAGCCAGCAGTTGTGGGAAAACAGTACGCAGAGTGAATTGCTAAAGACTACCCCAAATGTGGAATTTTAAGCACTCACATTAACAAAGCTTTGGGAAACTGTCATTAAAGATTCCAAACAAATGAGCAATCAATCCTTGTATATTCAATATTGAACAAGTAGAAACTGAGAGCCTTTCAAAAAATCAAGTTGGATCACTACCTCAAGTAGAATATCAAAATGACTTTCAAATATATCAGAGATTCAAACATGAAAGGGGGAACGCAGGGATCTCCCCGATGGTCCAGTAGTTAAGATGCCTATGCTTCCGCTGCAAAGGGCATGGGGTTTGATCTGTGGACAGAAAAAAAAAAGTTGAAATCAATAGATGACTTTAAAAAAAAGGACCACAAAAATAATAGAACACGATTGAGGTTTTAAAAAGTAACATTCTTGAAGTAGAAAAAACCTTCTAAGTATGATATTGAAAAGTAAAGAGAAAAAGTTAGCAATCTGACTAAATATAAATGTTAAACTTCCACATAGCAAAACTACCAAAAATCACAGCTCCCCCCAAAAAAGTGAGAAAATGTTGTAACACATAAATTTAAGAATATTCTTCAGAAGACAAACAATATCATCAAAATGAACAGAAATTTTTTTTTTCCTTTTTTTTACATTTATTTATTTTCAGTTCAGTTCTGGAGAAAGCAGTGGCACCCCACTCCAGTATTCTTGCCTGGAAAATCCCGCGGTGGGAGGAGCATGGTGGGCTGCAGTCCATGGGGTCGCTAAGAGTCTGACATGACTGAGTGACTTCACTTTCACTTTTCACTTTCATGCATTGGAGAGGGAAATGGCAAGCCACTCCAGTGTTCTTGCCTGGAGAATCTCAGGGACAGGGGAGCCTGGTGGGCTGCCATCTATAGGGTCACATAGAGTCGGACACAACTGAAGCGACTTAGCAGCAGCAGCAGTTCAGTTTAGTCACTCAGTCGTGTCCGACTTTTGCAATCCCATTAACCACAGCACACCAGGCCTCCCTGTCCCTCAGCAACTCCCAGAGTCCACCCCAACCCATGTCCATTGAGTCAGTGATGCCATCCAACATCTCATCCTTTGTCATCCACTTCTCCTCCTGCCCTCAATCTTTCCCAGCATCAGGGTCTTTTCAAATAACTCAGCTCTTCGAATCACGTGGCCAATGTACTGCAGCTTCAGATTCAACATCAGTCCTTCCAATGAACACCCAGGAACGATCTCCTTCAGGATGGACTGGTTGAATCTCCTTGCAGTCCAAGGGACTCTTAAGAGTCTTCTCCAACACCACAGTTCAAAAGTATCAATTCTTTGGCGCTCAGCTTTCTTTATAGTCCAACTCTCACATCCATACATGACCACTGGAAAAACCATAGCCTTGACTAGACAGACCTTTGTTGGCAAAGTAGTGTCTCTGCTTTTGAATATGCTGTCTAGGTTGGTCATAACTTTCCTTCCAAGGAGTAAGCGTCTTTTAATTTCATGGCTGCAATCACCATCTGCAGTGAGTTTGGAGCCCAGAAAAATAAAGTCTGACACTGTTTCCACTGTTTCCCCATCTATTTCCCATGAAGTGATGGGACCGGATGCCATGATCTTAGTTTTCTGAATGTTGAGCTTTAAGCCAACTTTTTCACTCTCCTCTTCCACTTTCGTCAAGAGGCTCTCTAGTTCCTCTTCACTTTCTGCCATAAAGGTGATGTCATCTGCATATCTGAAGTTATTGATATTTCTCCCAGCAATCTTGATTCCAGCTTGTGCTTCCTCCAGCCCAGCTTTTCTCATGATATACTCTGCATAGAAGTTAAATAAGCAGGGTGACAATATACAGCCTTGACGTACTCCTTTTCCTATTTGGAACCAGTCTGTTGTTCCATGTCCAGTTCTAACTGTTGCTTCCTGACCTGCATACAGGTTTCTCAAGAGGCAGGTCAGGTGGTCTGGTATTCCCATCTCTTTCAGAATTTTCCACAGTTTATTGTTATCCGCACAGTCAAAGGCTTTGGCATAGTCAATAAAGCAGAAGTAGATGTTTTTCTGGAACTCTCTTGCTTTTTCAATGATCCAGCAGATGTTGGCAATTTGGCAATTTGATCTCTCATTCCTCTGCCTTTTCTAAAACCAGCTTGAACATCAGGAAGTTCATGGTTCACGTATTGCTGAAGCCTGGCTTGGAGAATTTTTTTTACTAGCGTGTGAGATCATTGGAGGCTAATTATTTTACAATATTGTAGTGGTTTTGCCATGAAAATTAAAGTGAAGTCACTCAGTAATGTCCGACTCTTTGAGACCCCATGGACTGTAGCCCACTAGGCTCCTCCATCCACAGGATTTTCTAGGCAAGAATACTGGAGTGGGTTGCCATTTCCTTCTCCAGGGGATCTTCCCAACCTGGGGATCGAACCCGGGTCTCCCTCATTGCGGGCAGACCCTTTACCATCTGAGCCACCAGGGAATCCATTGACTTGAATCAGCCATGGGTGTACATGTGTTCCCCATCCTGAACCCCTTCCCATCTCCCTCCCCATTCCAAACCTCAGGGTCATCCCACTGCACCAGCCCTGAGCACCCTGTCTCATGCATCCAACCTGGACTGGCAATCTATTTCACAGATGGTAATATACATGTTTCAATGCTATTCTCTCAAGTCATCCTACCCTCGCCTTCTCCCACAGAGTCCAAAAGCCTGTTCTTTATATTTGTGTCTCCTTTGCTGTCTCGCATATAGGGTCATCATTACCATCTTCCTAAATTCCATATATATGCATTATTATACTGTATTGGTGTTTTTCTTTCTGACTTACTTCACTCTGTATAATAGGCCCCAGTTTCATCCACCTCATTAGAACTGATTCAAATGCTTTCTCTTTTAATAGCTGAGTTATATTCCATATCCATTCATCTGCTGATGGACATCTAGGTTGCTTCCATGTCCTAGCTACTGTAAACAGTGCTGCAATGAACATTGGGGTACACATCTCTTTCAATTCTGGTTTCTTTGATGTGTATGCGCAACAGTGGGTTTACTAGGTCATATGGCGGTTCTATTTCCAGTTTTTTAAGAAATCTTCACACTGTTCTCCACAGTGGCTGTACTAGTTTGCATTCCCACCAACAGTGTAAGAGAGTTCCCTTTTCTCTGCACCCTCTCCAGCATTTATTATCTGTAGACTTTTTGATAGCAGCCATTCTGACCAGCGTGAGATGGTACCTCATTGTGGTTTTGATTTGCATTTCTCTGATAATGAGTGATGTTGAGCAACTTTTCATGTGTTTGTTAGCCATCTGTATATCTTCTTTGGAGAAATGTCTGTTTAGCTCTTTGGCCCATTTTTGGTTTGGTATTTATTTTTCTGGAATTGAGCTACATGAGCTGCTTGTATGTTTTTGAGATTAATTCTTTGTCAGTTGCTTCATTTGCTATTATTTTCTCCCATTCTGAAGGCTGTCTTTTCACCTTGCTTATAGTTTCCTTTGTTATGCAAAAGCTTTTAAGTTTACTTAGGTCCCATTTGTCTATTTTTTGAGGGATGGGTCATAGAGGATCCTGCTGTGATTTATGTCAGAGAGTGTTTTGCCTATGTTTTCCTCTAGAAGTTTTATAGTTTCTGGTCTTACATTTAGATCTTTAATCCATTTTATTTTTGTGTATGGTGTTAGAAAGTGTTCTAGTTTCATTCTTTTACAAGTGGTTGACCAGTTTTCCCAGCACCACTTGTTAAAGAGATTGTCTTTTCTTCACTGTATATTCTTGCCTCATTTGTCAAAGATAAGGTGTCCATAGGTGTGTGGATTTATCTCTGGGCTTTCTATTTTGTTCTATTGATCTATATTTCTGTCTTTGTGCCAGTACCATACTATCTTGTTGAATGAAGGTTTGTAGTACAGTCTAAAGTCAGGCAGATTGATTCCTCCAGTTTCAGTCTTCTTTCTCAAGATTGCTTTGGCTCTTCAAGGTTTTTTGTATTTCCATACAAATTGTGAAATTATTTTGAACAGAAATTTTAATGGTAGGCAAAGGATATGATCAAGCAGCATACACACACACACAAATGGTCACTAAAACCATGAAAACATATTCAATTCATTTTGAAAAGGATATTGTTGATATCGTTTTCCACCTAGCAGTTTGGAAAATATATCAAAATTTACAATACCAAGTGATGGTTGTAAGAGGAATTATTCTTTTTCATTTATGTTGGTATAGAATATAAATTGGTGCAAACTTTTTGATAGATTATTGTTGTTTAGTCTCTCAGTCATTTCTGACTCTTCTTAGGGAAAGGGCTTCAATCTTCCTGAGTTCCAAAAGGCAGATTCAAGCAGTTAATAATTAGGGGAGTGAGGAAATGCAGAAACAAAGGAAAGGCAGTGAAGAAACAATTTGTTGTTGGTGTTGTTCAGTCGCTAAGTTATGTCCTACTCTTTGCGACCCCATGGATTGCAGCACACCAGGCTTCCCTGTCCTTTACTATCTCTTGGAGTTTGCTCAAACTCATGTCCATTGAGTCAATGATGCCATCCAACCATCTCATCCTCTGCCACCCCTTCTCCTCTTGCCCCCAATCTTTCCCAGGATCAGGGTCTTTTCCAGTGATTCAGCTTTTTGCATCAGGTAGCCAAAGTATTGGAGCTTCAGCTTCAGCATCAGTCCTTCCAATGAATATTCAGGGTTGTTTTCCTTTAGGATGAACTGGTTTTATCTCCTTGCAGTCCAAAGGACTCTCAAGAGTCTTCTCCAGTACCACAGTTCAAAAACATCAGCCAGGGATTGAACCTGTGTCTCTCACATCTCTTGCATTGCAAGAGGATTCTTTACCCACTGAGCCACCTGCGAAGCCCACCTATATAGGAGTGTGCCGGAAGCCAGCACGGGAGATCCCACCCATGACAATATCATGCGGAGAGACCTGACGGGCAAGGTGAGTCAGGTCTCAAGGGGTCCTCTGCCTGAGCATCTACCCCAAAACCAAAATCTGTCTGTTTACTGTCTGCTATACTATACTCTTCTGACATTATAGGGGGCTTTCCCTGACCACCTTTCTCTGGAAAAAGTTAACTTAGAGCTCCAACTGATCTCCTGCATATGAAAGGAATGTCTTGGCTTAAATCCCTCTGATGGCTCTCTAACTTGCCTGACAGCTGGAGACTTTTACAACTTGTAATTGTTTACAGCCCCTCAACGATGAGAGACATGAAGCTTAAAACATCTTAAAGATATAGAGCCTTTTTAGAGCTAAGAATTAGTTTGGTGAAGGGATTCATTGGTTGAGTTAATGTTTGCCACCAGGCCTCCATGTCCTTTATCTTTTAGGCACCTGGGAGGATATTAATCAACATAATCAGGATGCAGAAATAGGAATATAGTAGTTTTGATGTTAGCAACACTAGACTTTTGAGTTAATGAATTTTCTCTCTGTTATAAATCAATGTACTCCTTTTCTTTGTTATAAATTGTTGTGTCCTTGCTATGTAAGAATGTAACTTTATTTAGTGCTTTCTGAGAGTGGCACCAGACTTTGGGAAGAACAACACAAATAAGTTGACAGATAAGCTGGTTGACAGACCCTTATCAGAAAAGAGCTGTAAAATGTTAATTGGCCTTCTGGCCAGAAGATGATGTAAATCACCTAAGACTTGTATATACAACTAGGTATGCAGAGAGAAAGCCTGGTCTCGATAAGAGTCAGGGCTGCTGATGCTGCATAATTTTATATTATCCGTTGATCCCTATGTACAATCAAAAGTATAAAAGGCCTTTCTGGACAATAGAGGATGGGCCAGTCACTGGAAAGACTGGTTTCCCCCGTGTCAAATCTTTCTCTCTCTCCCTATACCTCCCTCTCCTTTTCAGGCTGAATTCCCATCTGGGGCATGGAAGCTCTCTGAGTCTACTTACTTGCCCTGGCTTCTAAGACCCATGTGAGAGGGAGCCTAAGGTGGGGCACCCTCAGCTATTCAAGTGGGCACCGGTGGCCTAACATAGACAGTGCAAGTTCCTTGTCTTGGAATTTTATTACTTCTCCACATAAAATAAGTTATTCAGCCTCTTTTCTCCACTAATTTTCCTACTATACTATTTCTTCTTAATCTCTTTTTTTATATTTCTAAATAAATAAGTTTTTCCTCGCCACGCTGTCCCCGCTTCGAATTACCGTGGATCCACCCGGGCTGGACCCCGGCAGGAGTGGTTATATCATTTTCCCGGGCTCCAAAATCACTTTATTTTCTTGGGCTCTAAAATCACTGCAGATGGTGACTGCAGCCATGAAATTAAAAGAATCTTGCTCCTTGGAAGAAAAGCTATGACCAACCTAGACAGCATATTAAAAAGCAGAGACATTACTTTGCCAACAAAGGTCCATCTAGTCAAAGCTTTGGTTTTTCCAGTAGTCATGTATGGATGTGAGAGTTGGATCATAAAGAAAGCTGAGCAGTGAAGAATTGATATTTTTGAACTGTGATGTTGGAGAAAACTCTTGAGAGTCCCTTGGACTGCAGGGAGATCAAACTAGTCAATCCTAAAGGAAATCAGTCTTGAATATTCATTGGAAGGACTGATATTGAAGCTGAAGTTCCAATACTTTGGCCACCTGATGTGAAGAACTGACTCCTTAGAAAATACACTGATGCTAGGAAAGATTGAAGGCAGGAGGAGAAGGGGACAACAGAGGATGAGATGGTTGGATGGCAATCCTGACTCAATGGACAATAGTTTGGGTAAGCTCCCGTAGTTAGTGATGAACAGGGAAGCCTGGTGTGCTACAGTCCGTGGGGTCACAAAGAGTCAGACACAACTGAACAATTAAACTGAACTGATAGCTTAGCAAGACCTTCAACAGATAAAGACATCTATTCCTTCAAATGGTCATGTATCCACATTGGCTTCCATGAGTTATTTTTTTTTCTGTCTGATCTACCATGATCAGTTCACCAAGGACTGATATTTAACTGGAGCTGGTGGTTTAGTCACTAAGACTGACTCTTTTGACCCCATGGACTGTAGCCCGCCAGGCTCCTTTGTTCATGGTATTCTCCAGGCAAGAATACTAGAGTGGGTTGCCACTCCCTTCTCCAGGTGATCTTCCTGACCCAGGTATCGAACCCAGGTCTCCTGCATTACAGTCAGAGTTTTTGACTGACTGAACTACATGGAAGATGTGCCAATTTAAGCAGTACCCACCAATAAAGGCAGTGCAATGTTTTAGCCAATGTTTAAAACATTGGAAAACTTCAACTTGGTAAACAGACACTGCTTTAAGCACATTCCTCCACTGAAAGACCTGACTTTCCTGACTTTCCTCTATTCTAGGAACCTTCTTTACCTCCTCCACAGTCCAACAACTAAAGGGTTATTGCCAGGTACCGCCAGAGCTTCTAGAAGCCTGCTTTAGTGACACAGTCAGTATGTCTTCAGATTGGCAAGTATGCTATTTCTGCTGCTAAATACTGTCAAATGGTGACTCCCTCTAAACACTGCCAAAAGCATCTGTTCATAAGGCAAAGTTGAGTTTATTGCTTACTGTACTTTTGTGGGCTTTTTTTTACTGTAGTAAAAGAAAAGAACTACATTGATAGAGTCTTAGTTATATTTTGAAGTAGAAAGGCAAAGTTGGAATATTTATGAGGTTTTAATTTAAGGCTATTCTTCAAATAAAGGGATGATGGCTTAACTACTATTGGGGAAGGATCGTGATGTAAAAGTTTAGGATTAGTATATACAGCAAGGTAAGTCTTCTGAGGCAAGAGTTTTAACGTGTCTTGGAGAATAAATCATCATTTGATGTTATGAATTAAACACTTTGATGTTTATTTAAATGGGTGTTTAGGGAAGTTCTTGAAATAGAAATACAGGTATTTGCAATTTTTATCCTCCTGTTTCAGAGTTTCCTGAAATAATAAATATTGATGAAGATAATAAAATAGTTAAATGATATTAACGTAGAAGACATACTATTTGTTCATAGATGGTTTCATTTCTCATTGTGGTCATTCTTAAGCAAGAGCTGAAGGTTAGGCCCTTAACATCTGGGAGTATGATCAACCCAGATCATACTACTCTTGGAGTTGTCATTACTGAGTATCAAGTTTCTAAGGTGGTTTTTTCCAACCTCCTTAAGTGTAAAGTTTTTCTTTTCGTTCTTTGGATGGTCATTTCTTGGAGCGTTTGATGGTTCAGTGACTATACAGCAGGATTTAGAATACCTCTCATTTGAACACCACAGTGCAAACAAATACTAAGAGGATTTCTGATCAGAGTTTGTAGTCCACTTTTCAGCCAGGATCCAATAATACCTAAATTAAACTAAGAATGTTAGGTCCATGAATCAAGGCAAATTGGAAGTGGTCAAACAGGAGATGGCAAGACTGAATGTCAACGTTCTAGGAATCAGCAAACTAAAATGGACTGGAATGGGTGAATTTAACTCAGATGACCATTATATCTACTACTGTGGGCAGGAATCCCTTAGAAGAAATGGAGTAGCCATCGTGGTCAACAAAAGAGTCCAAAATGCAGTACTTGGATGCAACCTCAAAAAGACAGAATGATCTCTGTTCATTTCCAATGCAAATCATTCAATATCACAGTAATCCAAGCCTATGCCCCACCAGTAATGCTGAAGAAGCTGAAGTTGAATGGTTCTATGAAGACCTACAAGACCTTTTAGAACTAACACCCAAAAAAAATGTCCTTTTCATTATAGAGGACTGAAATGCAAAAATAGGAAGTCCAGAAACACCTGGAGTAACAGGCAAATTTGGCCTTGGAATACGGAATGAAGCAGGACAAAGGTTAACAGAGTTTTGCCAAGAGAATGCACTGGTCATAAAAAAACACCCTCTTCCAACAATACAAGAGGAGACTCTACACATGGACATCACCAGATGGTCAACAATGAAATCAGATTGATTATATTCTTTGCAGCCAAAGATGGAGAAGCTCTATACAGTCAGCAAAAACAACCCCGGGAGGTTTGTTACTTTGTGCAGGAGACAGGGATCAAGACCATCCCCATGGAAAAGAAATGCAAAAAATGCAAAAAAGCAAAATGGCTGTCTGAGGAGGCCTTACAAATAGCTGTGAAAAGAAGAGGAGCAAAAAGCAAAGGAGAAAAGGAAAGATATAAGCATCTGAATGCAGAGTTCCAAAGAATAGCAAGGAGAGATAAGAAAGACTTCCTCAGTGATCAATGCAAAGAAATAGAGGAAAACAGCAGAATGGGAAAGACTAGAGATCTCTTCAAGAAAATTAGAGATACCAAGGGAACATTTCATGCAAAGATGGGCTCAATAAAGGGCAGAAATGGTAGGGACCTAACAGAAGCAGAAGATATTAAGAAGAGGTGGCAAGAATACACAGAAGAACTGTACCAAAAAGATCTTCACGACCCAGATAATCATGATGGTGTGATCACTCACCTAGAGCCAGACATCCTGGAATGTGAAGTCAAGTTGGCCTTAGGAAGCATCACCACAAACAAAGCTAGTGGAGGTGATGGAATTCCAGTTGAGCTATTTCAAATCCTGAAAGATGATGCTGTCAAAGTGCTGCACTCAGTATGCACCAGCAAATTTGGAAAACTCAGCAGTGGCCATAGGACTGGAAAAGGTCAGTTTTCATTCCAATCCCAAAGAAAGGCAATGCCAAAGAATGTTCAAACTACTGCACAATTGCACTCACCTCAGATGCTAATAAAGTCATGCTCAAAATTCTCCAAGCCAGGCTTCAGCAATACGTGAACCGTGAACTTCCAGATGTTCAAGCTGGTTTTAGAAAAGGCAGAGGAACCAGAGATCAAATTGCCAACATCTGCTAGATCATCAAAAATGCAAGAGAGTTCCAGAAAAACATCTATTTCTGCTTTATTGACTATGCCAAAGCCTTTGACTGTGTGGATCACAATAAACTGTGGAAGATTCTGAAAGAGATGGGAATACCAGACCACCTGACCTGCCTCTTGAGAAATTTGTATGCAGGTCAGGAAGCAACAGTTAGAACTGGACATGGAACAACAGACTGGTTCCAAATAGGAAAAGGAGTACGTCAAGGCTGTATAATGTCACCCTGCTTATTTAACTTCTATGCAGAGTACATCATGAGAAACGCTGGGCTGGAAGAAGCACAAGCTGGAATCAAGATTGCTGGGAGAAATATCAATAACTTCAGATATGCAGATGACACCACCTTTATGGCAGAAAGTGAAGAGGAGCTAAAAAGCCTCTTGATGAAAGTGAAAGAGGAGAGTGAAAATGTTGACTTAAAGCTCAACATTCAGAAAACGAAGATCATGGCATCTGGTCCCATCACTTCATGGGAAATAGATGGGGAAACAGTGGAAACAGTGTCAGACTTTATTTTTCTGAGCTCCAAAATCACTGCAGATGGTGACTGCAGCCATGAAATTAAAAGACGCTTACTCCTTGGAAGGAAAGTTATAACCAACCTAGATAGAATGTTGAAAAGCAGAGACATTACTTTGCCAACAAAGGTCCGTCTAGTCAAGGCTATGGTTTTTCCTGTGGTCATGTATAGATGTGAGAGTTGTACTGTGAAGTAAGCTGAGCGCTGAAGAATTGATGCTTTTGAACTGTGGTGTTGGAGAAGACTCTTGAGAGTCCCTTGGACTGCAAGGAGATCCAACCAGTCCATTCTGAAGGAGATCAACCCTGGTATTTCTTTGGAGGGAATGATGCTGAAGCTGAAACTCCAGTACTTTGACCACCTCATGCAAAGAGTTGACTCACTGGAAAAGACACTGATGCTGGGGAAGATCGAGGGCCGGAGAAGAAGGGGGCGACAGAGGATGAGATGGTTGGATGCCATCACTGACTCAATGATCATGAGCTTGAGCAAACTCTGGAAGATGGTGAAGGACAGGTAAGCCTGGCATGCTGCAGTCCTTGGGTTGTAATGAGTCGGACACAACTGAACAACAACAAACAACAGTAACCATCCCCACTCCTCACTGGCTGCTCCAAATGTTCAGCATATAAATAGAATGATAGCCAAAGGCCAAGCAGTAACCTACAGTATAATAAAGAATTTCTTTGGCCTTTGCCACTAGATCCTTGAAAAGAGATGGTAAATCCTTGCAATTTTCTGAATGATAGGGGGTTTTTGTTATTTATAAACCCTGTGGATCACACCTGTGTTTATGCTAAGAGAGAAGATGTTTCAGGATGGGGGTTGGTCACCAGAAAGACCAGCCATGTGATTCAGTGCTTGGCAACTTGAGCCAGCCTGACCTCAGGGGAGGAGAGGAGGTTGGAGATTGAGTTCAGTCATGTGCCCAAAGATTCAGTCAATCATACCTCTGCAGTGAAACCCCAATAAAAACTCTAGATTCCTGGTTGGTGACCTCATCATGCCTCATCCATGCCTGGAAGGATAAGGCACCCTGACTCCATAGGGAGAGGGCTCGGAAGCTCTGCAGAACCTCCCAGACCTCACCCAGGAAGTCTCGTTACTTCGCTGGTCCTGACATGTATCTTTTATAGTAAAACTGTAAGTATGGGGCGTGATGTGCAGGTTCAGTCACATCCCGCTCTTTGCGACCCCATGGACTGTAGCCCCCTAGGTTCCTCTGTCCATGGAATTTTCCAGGCAAGAATAATGGAGTGAGTTGCCATTTCCTACTCCAGAAATCTTCCCAACCCAGGGATAGAACCTGTATCTCCTCTTGCATTGGCAGGCAGGTCTTTACCACTGCCCCACCTGGGAAGCCCCATTTGTAAGTATAACATTTGAGAAATGGAATATTTCTGGCCATATCAGTCATCAGCAATTGCAGCCCTCCAACGTGAGCCCATGAGCCGGCGGGAACTCAGAAAGGAGAAGAATACCTTCTATCTAGCAGCTATCAGACTACACCACTCCCGATAGTGAACCAGCCCCAGATTTGCATCTTCCCATACACAGAAAAGCGCTAAATTCCTTAACTTGGGATATCTGGTTTTCTTTAATTCATAAAAATACTTTTGACATTCAGACTACCTGCCCCCTGTTGCAAGCTTCTATATAACCTGGCTCCTCCCACCCCATCCCCCCAGTTCTCTCAGTGTTACTTAAGATGCTGCCTTCCAGGCTTAAGTCCTAAAAATTTCTGCCAAATAAAACATAACTTAACTTTTAGGTTGCATGTATTTTTTCAGTCGACATACTTTTCTGAGATCTGTGAGTCATGCCAGCGAATTATCAAACCTGAAAGGGGTCTTGGGAACACCTTGGATTTGTAGCTGGTTGATCAAAACTGCAGGTGGCCTGGGGCCCTCATTTGCAGTTGGAGTCGGAAATGAACAATTGTTATGGATTCTTCCCTTTAACCTGAGAGCTGCTGCTTATTCTGAGTAGTTAGAATTGAATAGTTTTGCGGCACCTCACTTGATGTCTGGAGAAGGAAATGGCAACCCACTCCAGTATTCTTGCCTAGAGTATCCCATGGACGGAGAGGCTTGGTGGGCTACAGTCCACAGGTCGCAAACAGTTGGACACAACTGAGCGACTTCACTTTCACTTGATGTCAGAATAACAGGGAAGTGTGGAATGACTATCTTGTTTGTGGTCCCCATGACCACCGGAATGAATTTACAACCCTGCCCACTGGGCTTTCTCTCCTTTCTTTATTTAGGCTGCATCAGGATCTTAATTGCTGCATGCAGGATCTTTAATTGCAGCACTCAGGATCTAGTTCCCTGACCAGTGATCCAACCTAGGCCCCCTGCACTGAGAGCACAGAGTCTTAGCCATTGAACCACCAAGAAAGTCCCCAAACTGGGTTTTTAACTTCTGAGAAGATAGGAGTGGTACGAAGACAAGAACAAAGCATAATGAATCCTTTCTTTAGGTTGAGACCCCTGAGAACTCTAGGTTCAGAGGTTCAGGGTTGGCCACTCCAGAATGTACCACTTTGGCATGTGGATTATTTCAAGCTAAAGACAATTAAGACCCAACCGACTCAGAAAGGAGGGCTCCCCAGGTGATGCCAGTAGCAAAGAATCCACCTACCAATCAGGAGATGCAAGAGGTGTGAGTTCGATCCCTGGGTCAGGAACTCCTGCAGTTGGAAATGGTAACCCATTCCAGTATTCTTGCCTGGAAAGTTCCATGGGCAGAGGAGACTGGTGGACTACTGTCTGGGGTCACAAAAAGTCGGACGCAACTGAGCGATTGAGCATGCATGCAGACTTGACAAGAGCTTTTTCCTCCTCCTTAACTGCCTAAAAAATTTAGATAGAGGAGCTAGTCCAAGAACTATCATCAAAGATAACTACAAAGGATATGGGCAAGATGTAGTGAGCTGCATAGGAAGCTCGGCAGGGTCTAGAGATCAAATTCCTCTCTGTGTCCTTTGTCTCTGTGTGGCATGGCAAACGTTTATTTACCGAACATTTACTCTTCCCATCTTCCTATAAATCATCTTCCCTTTTGAAGTCCCCCACTCCTACCGCCTTCTCCTTAGCTCCAAATGGCATATAATCTTCAATTTCCTGACTGCCTGGGGGTCTCTTATTCTTATGGGGCCCCCATACATATGTAATTAAATTTGTTTTCCTCCTGTAAATCTGTGTGGTGTCAATTTAATTAAACCAGCCAATGAACTGAGAAGCAAAAAAAGGAAAAGATTTCTTCCCTTACAAGGATATTGTGCAAGTTTGGATAGAGGTTTAGATAAACCTGAACTTTGATAGGTTTAATCCCAATAATCCTGCTTATAGCAATATAATTTTTTGCTGGTACTCTTTAATACATTCAATTTCAGCTTGATTTAGGCTCAAAGATACCTGTAAGTCAACGCTCAAATTAGTTACAACTGCCTTATCATTAGAGAAGTCTCTTGAGATTCCAAGGACGAGCCCACTGGGAAAGCATTTAAGCTGGCAATTTCATTTGTATAATGAATCCCTCTCTTTTAAGTTGGCGGGTAAAGTGTCACAAAGAAGGAGGGATTGTTCCTCAGTAAAAGGCCTCAGAGTGACGATTAAGGTCTGGGTCATGGAGAATATCTGAAAATTATTAGGGATACCCACCAAAACGTACATGTTTCTTGATTTCCTATCTCATTCTTTAATGGTTCATGTTTCTAAATATGTATATATTCTGTTTCCTGGATATAAAATTTTACCAAGGATCAAAAGAAGAAACCCTAGAATTTAAATGGGGAGATCTGGATATATATATATATCAGTTCATTTCAGTTCAGTCACTCAGCCGTGTCCGACTCTTTGCGACCCCATGAATTGCAGCACGCCAGGCCTCCCTGTCCATCACCACCTCCTGGAGTTCACCCAAACCATGCCATCCAGCCATCTCATCCTCTGTCGTCCCCTTCTCCTCCTGCCCCCAATCCCTCCCAGCATCAGAGTCTTTTTCAATGAGTCAACTCTTCGCATGAGGTGGCCAAAGTACTGGAGTTTCAGCTTTAGCATCATTCCTTCCAATGAACACCCAGGACTGATTTCCTTTAGAATGGACTGGTTGGATCTCCTTACAGTCCAAGGGACTCAAGAGTCTTCTCCAACACCACAGTTCAAAAGCATCAATTCTTCGGCACTCAGCCTTCTTCACAGTCCAACTATCACATCCATACATGACCACTGGAAACATCATAGCCTTGACTAGACGGACCTTTGTTGGCAAAGTAATGTCTCTGCTTTTCAACATTCTATCTAGGTTGGTCATAACTTTCCTTCCAAGGAGTAAGCGTCTTTTAATTCATGGCTGCAATTACCATCTGCAGTGATTTTGGAGCCCCAAAAAATAAAGTCTGACACTGTTTCCACTGTTTCCCCATCCATTTTCCATGAAGTGATGGAACCAGATGCCATGATCTTCATTTTCTGAATGTTGAGCTTTAAGCCAACCTTTCACTCTCCACTTTTATCAAGAGGCTTTTTAGTTCCTCTTCACTTTCTGCCATAAAGGTGGTGTCATCTGCATATCTGAAGTTATTGATATTTCTCCCAGCAATCTTGATTCCAGCTTGTGCTTCTTCCAGCCCTGCATTTCTCATGATGTACTCTGCATAGAAGTTAAATAAACAGGGTGACAATATACAGCCTTGACGTACTCCTTTTCCTATTTGGAACCAGTCTGTTGTTCCATGTCCAGTTCTAACTGTTGCTTCCTGACCTGCATACAAATTTCTCAAGAGGCAGGTCAGGTGGTCTGGTATTCCCATCTCTTTCAGAATCTTCCACAGTTTATTGTGATCCACACAGTCAAAGGCTTTGGCATAGTCAATAAAGCAGAAATAGATGTTTTTCTGGAACTCTCTTGCTTTTTCCATGATCCAGCAGATGTTGGCAATTTGATCTCTGGTTCCTCTGCCTTTTCTAAAACCAGCTTGAACATCTGGAAGTTCACGGTTCACGTATTGCTGAAGCCTGGCTTGGAGAATTTTAAGTATTACTTTACTAGCATGTGAGATGAGTCCAATTGTGCAGTAGTTTGAGCATTCCTTGGCATTGCCTTTCTTTGGGATTGGAATGAAAACTGACCTTTTCCAGTTCTGTGGTCACTGCTGAGTTTTCCAAACTTGCTGGCATATTGAGTGCAGCACTTTGACAGCATCATCTTTCAGGATTTGAAACAGCTCAACTGGAATTCCATCACCTCCACTAGCTTTGTTCGTAGTGATGCTTTCTATGCATCACAGTGGATTTCTTCTCAAACTTATGTTTGTGTTTTAAGCAAATAAAATGCCAGTTAATGTGAAACTCAATCACAAAGACTTGAGATTTTTGCTTTATGAAAACAGAGAACTGAAATTCTTTTATGCCATCAATGTGCCTTTAGAGTCCATGAACCATGCTCTGCTTTTATTTAGGGGTAGAATGTTTTCCTGTCAGACCCCTTTCTTCCTGTTTCTTGGTAGAAACATGGTATAGAGTGCATCTCTTGGCTTCCTGCTAATGTACAGGACACTGCTGCACAGCCCACTTGCAGTGCCTACCAGCCCTGCTCTAGGACATGATTTCTCCTGGTCTGTTCTTCACTTACTTTATATCCTGTGCTTGATGGGAGTATGTGACATGCTGCTCCAACACTATTCAAGTAGCGTTTGTCTTTACACTGGTGTCCTTGCTTACTGTATATGTTGCGTACAGCAACAGTTGCAGGGGTTCTGCAGGGCTGGAGAAAGCATTCATTCAGGAGGCCTGTGTGCAATGGATAACAGACCAGTTACATGCCTTATGAGGGTAGTCAGGAGACAGATCTGTAGGTTTGTTTCTCCACATTCTGATACCACAAGCTAAGGGGAACAAGGTTTAGGGGGTCTTAGTGTGCTAATGGGCTTCCCAGGTGGCTCAGGATAAAGAACCTGCCTGCAATGCAGGAGATACCAGAGACATGGGTTCAATTCCTAGGTTGGGAAGATCCCCCTGGAGGAGGGTATGGCAACCCACTCCAGTATTCTTGCCTGGAAAATCCCACGGACAGAGGAGCCTGGCGGGCTACAGTCCAAAGGTCACAAAGAGTCTGACATGACTGAAGTGACTGAGCGCAGCACAGTACTAACTACATAGTTTGTTGACCCTGGGGAAGCAGTTGTGCAACAATGGTAGGGTTTATGGTTGATACTGTACTGCCCATATCAGAGAAATTTCTCCCTGTGGGCTTAAGTGTAAAATAAAAAATTGGACAATTGATTCTGCCTTGGAGCACCTTCACTGATTATTCACTTCATTATTTTCCTCTCTACTTCCTTAGTTAACACAGACAATTATTTTTCCTTTATAGAAACTACAAGTGTCTTTAACAAGATTCTCCCTCTTCCAGTGGTTAATGATGGGTGAGTGCACCTAGCTTTTTTTTTTTTTTAATCTTTAAGCCTATCAATTTGTTCTGATTCTTACTCTGTTTTTATTCTGACTCTTTTCAATATGCTCAGCAAAGTGTTTTAAATTAAAGCCCATGTCATATTAAATTAAATCCCATGTCACTGGCTTAAGGCCATGCCCAAAAAGGTAGGAGAGAACTGGATGATATCCACTTAAAAATCTACTAAGATGGGCTTCCTTTGTGGCTCAGATGGTAAAGAATCCACCAGCAATGCTGGAGACCTGGATTCAATCCCTAGGTAAAAAAGATCCCCTGGAAAAGGGAATGGCTATCCACTCCAGTATTCTTTTCTGGAGAATTCCATGGACAGAGGAGCCTAGCAGGCTACAGTCTATGGGGTCACAAAGAATCAGAGACAACTGAGCGACTAACACACAAGATATTAAAAAGCTGAACCTTGACATCTCAAATTGTACTCATTCTTTCTCTGCTTACAGGACTGAAACAGTCCAGCCTATTTTCACAGGGAACACTTCGGAATAGTCTCCAAAAGAACAGGCACATCTATATAGCTTTTAGAAATTTCTCTAATTTCTTGCACAATCATCTTTTAAGCCACCTCAGTGTCATCTTAGTCTGCCTTTTCCATCCAGTTATTTTGTATCTGAGGTTTCCTCCAAAATTGCCCTATGATGCATTTTAACAATAATGTAAATTTCTTTGCAGATATCTGTCAGTTTCACCTAGACTTTCAAAAGTCTTAAAATAGATCTGAGGTCAAAATGAGATTAGGGAATAAAATCAACCACAAATGATTTTTCCTATTTTCAGTTAAGAGATAAATGGTGTTTGTGGGGTTTCCCAAGAGGGAAGGGGAGCCAACAAGAGACACAGGACAGAGGGAAATGGAGGAGCAGTAAGAGTAGGATGAAGGCCATTAGGTTATATTGTGATTTGTGGAAATTATGTATGGTTAGTCGTTAAGTCGTATCTGGCTCTTTGCAACACCATGGACTGTAGCCTGCTAGGCTCCTCTGTCCATTTCTGCTTTTCACAAATTTTTTTTATGCTGTGGCCAAGCAAACCCTTCAGGAAGAAATTTTGGGATCTGAATTTCTTTGGGTACTTCTTCATACCAAGCCAAAAACAGAACATTGGATAAATAGAACATTGGATGTTTTAGACTTTGTTCTCTTTTATTCTAAGTGAAAGTGAAAGTGAAGTCACTCAGTCATGTCTGACTCTTTGTGACCCCATGGACTGTAGCCTACAACACTCTTTCGTCCATGGGATTTTCCAGGCAAGAGTACTGGAGTGGGTTGCCATTTCCTTCTCCAGAGGATCTTCCCAACCCAGGGATCAAACCCGGGTCTCCCGCATTGTAGGCAGATGCTTTACCATCTGAGCCACCAGGCAAGTCTTTTATTCTAAAGTATCTCTCAAATGAACAATTTTGTCCACATCAAAGGGTCCCCAAAGTAGCTACTATAATGCTAAATTATCACTGATGAAATTGTGCATTTAGAAAAATAAGTATACAAGATTATGTTACAACACAAACACATGTAAAAAGTAGGAATCTGGCTCAAAGAATGTATGAACTCTAATTTAGACCAGAGTGGGCAGCTCATTGGTTATTTATAGAAATAAAGTTTTATTGGAACTTGTCCATTTATGGCTATATAAATAAGGACAATGGCAGAGTTGAGTAATTAGACGAGAGGGTGCATGGCCCACAAGTCTGTAATATCTGAAACTTGAACTTTTACAGAAAAAGTTAGCAGGTCCTCAGTTTAGACTGAGACAAACCGAGGAGAGCCTGGAAATGGTCAGCTGTTGTTGCAATTAGATCAGCTGACTCTGGCCACACCATTGTGACCCTTAGAACAAGTAACTATATAATGTTTTTGGCTTTGGGGGCCACGGTGTGCCTTTTACCACCAAAGCCACTCGACAAAGGTGTTTGCTGGACTTGCCACACTTTGTTCCATGCACAAGAATCTGGTATTGTTGAGCTTGGAACAACCTTCCTAAAAGTCAGCTCAGAGAGAGTGTATCTTCCTCACCTCCTCCTACTCTCTGAATTCAGCTGTCTCCAGAAAGGGATCTGCATCTCTCAGCTGCTTCCAGGGTAATGGCCAGGATGAAATGGGTGTGAGTTTATACAAACCCATTTTGATAATCAAGGATTCAACACTGATCCCTGGGCATGCTTCTTTCTTTCTATCATGACAACCTCAGGTTGGTCTGATGTATACATCTTCCAGTAAAAATGCCCAGCCAGAAAAAAGCCTGGGGCATTCAAGCTACTTCTGGTTCAGTCCCCTGGATTCTCTTTTTGGATCGATATCGTCATACATCATTAGGATAATAATCATTTTGTTGAATATGCTGCTCACCAAATTCTTCCATAGCAGCACAGACGGGTCGAAGTAGGGGATATAAAAGTACCTGTGATTTTTTTTTTTTTTAAGTTTTAGCTCTGTTTGATCTTCGTTGCTATGTTCAGGCTTTCTCTAGTTGCGGAGAATGGAGGCTCCTCTTTGCAGTGACTTCTCTTGTGGAGCATGGGCTGTAGAGTCCTGGGTTAGTAGTTGTGGCGCTGGGGATTAGCTGCTCCGCAGCATGAGGGATCTTCCTGGACCAGGGAGCTAACCTTTGTCACCTGCTTTGTCAGGCAGATTATTAACCACTGGACTACCAGGGAAGCCCTTCTGTGATTTTTATAAAAAATCCTTGTCTGTCTTGTGACTGAGGCTTTTAGACAAAATGTTTGTGTGCAGTGGAGGCCAACTGGGGAAGATGGGAGTGATGTTATAGATACTGGAATAGGTCACACTGGTTTTGTGCTGGTGGAGTGAGAATAGCACCTTGGCCCTTAGGAGGGACCACCTCAGACTCCAGAGTTATGGAGAAGGAGGAGGAGCATTAATGATCTTTGTGTTTTATTAATAGAATCACCCTAGGGGGTCTTCTTCAAAAAGAAAAATGCTCCATTTATAAGCAGGAAAAAATACCATGTTAGAAACGGTTACAAGCACCTTCAATTTAACTTGCTGGAGGCTTTGTCCTCCCCCTAACTAATGGCTCTGACCATGATTTGATTGCCATTCCCCTTAACCTTATCAAAAACTTTGTGAGAAAAAGCAGAGGATGACCCCAGATCCTGCATCTCTCATTCAAATCACAAAGTACTTCCTCTGATGTCTTCCCCATTTCCATTCTGTCATTTTGTGTGGTAGACAGATGTCCCCTAGCTGATGGCTGGACAAGCAGAACAGGTTGCACTGATTACCTTCAGATAGTTCCTCAAAAAATAAGGATTAGATTCTATCACTGAAACTAAACTGGGAAATTAGGGCTTGTCAGGTGGTCTGGTATTCCCATCTCTTTCTGAATTTTCCACAATTTATTGTGATCCATACAGTCAAAGGCTTGGGCATAGTTAATAAAGCAGAAATAGATGTTTTTCTAAACTCTCTTCCTTTTTCCATGATCCAGCAGATGTTGGCAATTTGATCTCTGGTTCCTCTCCCTTTTTTAAAACCAGCTTGAACCTCTGGAAGTTCACGGTTCATGTATTGCTGAAGCCTGGCTTGGAGAATTTTAAGCATCAATTTACTAGCATGTGAGATGAGTGCAATTGTGCAGTAGTTTGAGCATTCCTTGCATTGCCTTTCTTTGGGATTGGAATGAAAACTGACCTTTTCCAGTCCTGTGGCTACTGCTGAGTTTTCCAAACTTGCTGGCATATTGAGTGCAGCACTTTGACAGCATCATCTTTCAGGATTTGAAACAGCTCAACTGGAATTCCATCACCTCCACTAGCTTTGTTTGTAGTGATGCTTCCTAAGGCCCACTTGACTTCACATTCCAGGATGTCTGGCTCTAGGTGAGTGATCATACCATTGTGATTATCTGGGTCATGAAGATCTTTTTGGTACAGTTCTTCTGTGTATTCTTGCCACCTCTTCTTAATATCTTCTACTTCTGTTAGGTCCCTACCATTTCTGCCCTTTATTGAGCCCATCTTTGCATGAAATGTTCCCTTGGTATCTCTAATTTTCTTGAAGAGATCTCTAGTCTTTCCCATTCTGCTGTTTTCCTCTATTTCTTTGCATTGATCGCTGAGGAAGGCTTTCTTATCTCTCCTTGCTATTCTGTGGAACTCTACATTCAAATGGGTATATCTTTCCTTTTCTCCTTTGCTTTTTACTTCCCTTCTTTTCACAGCTATTTGTAAGGCCTCCTCAGAAACCTGTACTCAGGTTAGGAAGCAACAGTTAGAACTGGACATGGATCGACAGTTCAGTTCAGTTCAGTCACTCAGTCGTGTCCGACTCTTTGTGACCCCATGAATCGCAGCACGCCAGGCCTCCCTGTTCATCACCATCTCCCGGAGTTCACCCAGACTCACATCCATTGACTCCGTGATGCCATCCAGCCATCTCATCCTCGGTCATCCCCTTCTCCTCCTGATTTTGAAGCCCCAAAAAATAAAATCTGACACTGTTTCCACTGTTTCCCCATCTATTTCCCATGAAGTGATGGGACTGGATGCCATGATCTTCGTTTTCTGAATGTATATCGTCACCCTGCTTATTTAACTTATATGAAGAGTACATCATGAGAAATGCTGGGCTGGAGGAAGCACAAGCTAGAATCAAGATTGCTGGGAGAAATATCAATAACTTCAGATATGCAGATGACACCACCCTTATGGCAGAAAGTGAAGAGAAACTAAAAAGCATCTTGATGAAAGTGAAAGAGGAGAGTGAAAACGTTGGCTTAAAGCTCAACATTCAGAAAATGAAGATCATGGCATCTGGTCCTATCACTTCATGGCAAATGGATGGGGAGACAGTAGAAACAGTGGGCTCCAAAATCACTGCAGATGATGACTGCAGCCATGAAATTAAAAGACGCTTACTCTTTGGAAGGAAAGTTATGACCAACCTAGACAGCATATTAAAAAGCAGAGACATTACTTTGCCAACAAAGGTCTGTCTAGTCAAGGCTATGGGTTTTCCAGTGGTCATGTATGGATGTGAGAGTTGGACTATAAAAACAGCTGAGTGCAGAAGATTTGATACTTTTAAACTGCGGTGTTGGAGAAGACTCTTGAGAGTCCCTTGAACCGCAGGGAGATCCAACCAGTTCATCCTAAAGGAGATCAGTCCTGGGTGTTCATTGGAGGGACTGATGTTGAATCTGAAACTCCAGTACTTTGGCCACCTGATGTGAAGAGCTGACTCATTTGAAAAGACCCTGATGCTGGGAAAAATTGAGTGCAGGAGAAGAAGGGGACGACAGAGGATGAGATGGCTGGATGGCATCACCGACTCAATGGACATGGGTATGGGTGGACTCCGGGAGTTGGTGATGGACAGGGAGGCCTGGTGTGCTGTGATTCATGGGGTTGCAAAGAGTCGGACATGACTGAGGGACTGAACTGAACTGAAGGCTTGTCAGGTGACAGGGACTCTACATGGAGGTGCTGTCACCCTGTGCCCTGGATTGATGTAAGTCTCACTTGAAGAAACCTAACAACGATAAACAACATTTCCTTCCTGGCTCACCATGTGAGCCTCCAGGACTGAATTCTTGTGCAGGAGCCAGGCATTAACTTGCCTCTCAAAATCAGGATGACTTTGCTCCTGAGGGGTGGTCATAAGACACCTTCAGGTTTTTAAGGAAACATCACCACTTAATCATGTAGCCTTCAGATGATTATGAAGATCAGTCCAAAAAGAGGCTGCCCTGGATTACTGGGAGGAGTCTCCCAGGGAGTCAACAGACTCATTATTTATGTGCATCCTTGCAGGTGTTATCCCTATAAGGGATATCATTGAATTAGAAAAGGCTGTGTAAAATTTGTCCTAGAATTTAGCCACATGATCAACGACACGCTGGGGTTGAAACTGAGCTGTAGTTTCAGGCGGACCTCTATGGCCTGTGCTCTTTCTATGTAGGATGCTGCTGCTGACCTTGCTGGCACAAGGTTGTACGCTAGGCAGTCTGACCTTATTATGGCAGGTCTGGGATAACATCACAACAGGTTAATGTAGGAAGTCCAGGTGTGCATAGAGAGAGCTGGAGGTACAAGTTCACAAAGTTGGCCAACTAGTAATGGTCCAGGGCACTTCCTTGAGGATCCGGTGGTTAAGAATCCACCTTGCTATGCAGGGGATGCGGGTCCAATCCCTGGTCAGGGATGCAAGATCCCATATGCCTCTGAGTAATTAAGCAAGCCCATATGCTGCAAATAAGACCTGATTCAACCAAATAAACAAATAATTTTTTTAAAAAAGAAACAACTAGTAATGAGCCCAGGACTCTTTCTTTTGCCTTGTAGCAAGGCCAAGCACAATGAATATGTTGAAACCTTGCCCCCTGACCTGGCTCTCCTCCTGCAGACTGTGTTTATATGCTAAGGTGAATAGCTCTCTGAGTCTGCCTTTAGGTATTTGTAGATATGCAACTCATCACAGTACTGGTTGATGACTGGATACTTGAGAAAAGAGACTAGAAGCATAGGAATGAAATCTATAGTTTTAGTAAAGGGATTTGTTCTAAGGTATAGAGAAAATCACAGTTAGATAGTGGGTGAATTCAATTGGCCAGGAAGTAAGGTGGAGTACACAGGCATTCCTCTAGTATGTGGTTAAATCCATTTTCTACAGCAACTGGACTGGAGGAGTTATGGTAAAACAGTAGACATGTATTTGGGTAAACTTGAAACTGATCTCCAAAACATGGCTACAAATTAGAGATCCTGGTCTGAGATGATGGACTTGGGGAAACCAGTGAGTTGGAAGATCTTTAATAAGATCCATCTGTGTTATCGAGAAGTTATAGGGATCTTAAGCAATAGAGAGTACCTTGGACTGCAAGGAGATCCAACCAGTCCATTCTAAAGGAGATCAGCCCTAGGATTTCTTTGGAAGGAATGATGCTACAGCTGAAACTCCAACACTTTGGCCACCTGACGTGAAGAGTTGATTCATTGGAAAAGACTCTGATGCTGGGAGGGATCGGGGGCAGGAGGAAAAGGGGACAACAGAGGATGAGATGGCTGGATGGCATCACGGACTCGATGGACGTGAGTTTGAGTGAACTCCGGGATTTGGTGATGAACAGGGAGGCCTGGCGTGCTGTGATTCATGGGGTTGCAAAGAGTTGGACACGACTGGGCGACTGAACTGAACTGAACTGAAGCAATAGATGTGGGCATTTGGATGCTACTAACCAAGACCAGGTTGGCACTGTGGCCCTGGCCTGGGCAAAGTAAACAGATTATACTTGTTTTCTTCTTCTCTCTGGAAATCTGTTGGAAGGTCACCTCAGAAAGTTCTCATCACCAAGGAAGTCATCACAGTAGAAATTAGTGGGCAGAAAGTAAAATCTGACAGAATACTTCCTGGAAGCCCCCATCCTACACCCAAGAGTGCTATGAAAAAACTTCTGAACATTATTATTTCCAAGCAGGGAGCTGGAAGTGAGAGCAGGTGAGCCTGCCATGGGTCATGTGTTGCATGGTGAGGAGACCCTATAGCTAAGGCTGCAAAGGGCAGGCCCACACCCAGGACCAGGCTGAAGTACGAGAAGGGCCGGGGCTGCTGAGTTGGCTGAGGAAAACTGACAGCCTCCCCTTAAATAGTCTTGCTGCATTGTCAAGGTTGAAGACACAGAGAAGTATACAAGCAATCACTTCAGTTGTGTCTGACTCTTTGCAATCCTATGGAATATAGCCCACCAACCTCCTCAGTCCATGGGCTTTCCAGGCAATAATACTGGAGTGGGTTGCCATACCCTCCTCCAGGGGATCTTCCCAACCCAGGGATTGAACCCACGTCACTTTTGTCTCCTGCCCTGCAGGCAATTCTTTTCTTCTTAGCCAATGGGGAAGCCTTTCTTGGCCACCCTGATCATCCTGTTTAAAACCAAGGTCCTCCCATCCCCTGAGCCCCTGACGTGCTTTAGCCCACTCTAGCTTTTCTGTGGCAGTTTTCACCTTCTAACATACTATGTCATCTACTTCTTTATGGGGAATATGATTAACAGTCCATCTGCTCACTCCCCTAGAGTAGGAAACTATTTTTTTCCTGATGTATCCAAAACACCTGGTACATCATCAGTTCAGTTCAGTTCAGTTCAGTCACTCAGTCGTGTCCGACTCTTTGCAACCCCATGAACTGCAGCACGCTAGGCCTCCCTGTCCATCACCATCTTCTGGAGTTCACTCAAACTCACGTCCATCGAGTCAGTGATGCCATCCAGCCATCTCATCCTCTGTCATCCCCTTCTCCTCCTGCCCCCAATCCCTCCCAGCATCAGGGTCTTTTCCAGTGAGTCAACTCTTCACATGAGGTGGCCAAAGTACTGGAGTTTCAGCCTTAGCATCAGTCCTTCCAATGAACACCCAGGACTGATCTCCTTTAGGATGGACTGGTTGGATCTCCTTGCAGTCCAAGGGACTCTCAAGAGTCTTCTCCAACACCACAGTTCAAAAGCATCAATTCTTCGGTGCTCAGCTTTCTTCACAGTTCATCTCTCACATCCATACATGACCACTGGAAAAACCATAACCTTGACTAGATGGACCTTTTTTGGCAAAGTAACATCTCTGCTTTTGAATATGCTATCTAGGTTGGTCATAACTTTCCTTCCAAGGAGTAAGCATCTTTTAATTTCATGGCTGTAATCACCATCTGCAGTGATTTTGGAGCCCGCCAAAATAAAGTCAGCTACTGTTTCCACTGTTTCCCCATCTATTTCCCATGAAGTGATGGGACCAGATGCCATGATCTTCATAGGTGCTTTAAAAATATCTGTTGAACAAGTAAAGAACTTAAAAAAAAATAATACTTGACTTGTCCAAGTCCATCCAGGGTGCTATAACAAAATATCACGGACTAAGTTGGTTATAAACAACAGAAATTTATTGTTCACAGTTCCGGGGGCTAGAAGCACGAGACCAGAGTGCCAGTATGTTTCAGTAAGGGCCTTCTTCTGATGACAGAATTGTAGTTGTGTCCTACACGACCTTAGGGACAAGGGCGCTCTCTCAGGCCTTTTTTATACAGATATTAATTTCATTCACAACAGCTCTGCCTTCGGGACGTACTCACCTCCCAAATGCCCCAACTCCTAATACTATCACTTTGGGGGTTTGGCATTTCAACATATGAAGTGAGGGGGCCGCAGGGAACACAAATGTTCATGCTGTTTGTAGTTCAATGCTAGTCGTATCCGACTCTTTGTGACCCAGTGGACTGCAGCATGCCAGGCTCCTCTGTCCGCCACTGTCTCCCTTTGCTCATGTTCATGTTCACTGAGTTGGTAAAGCTATCTAACCGTCTCATCCTCTGCCACCCCTTTCTCCTTTTGCCTTCCATCTTTCCTGGCATCAAGGTTGTCAGTGCTATATAAGTGTTAGTTCTCAAGGGAAAGAAAGTTCTAGATGAAAAGAAAGAAGAAAGTTCTAGAGGAAAAGAAAGAAGAAAAAAAGAAATTTTGAACATAAATATAAAATTCTTGTTGTTAAACTAGCAAACCTAACCCTTCCTTAATTCACTTTAATTTAGGAGAAGCCAGTTGGTAAAGTTACATTTTTACACAATCGAAAAGAGTTTTGTTTCTTACAACCGTAAACAGCAATTCATTTAACAGAATGTCTAGACAGCAGTTCCTCTGGATCTGCCTTAATAACATATTTTAATTAGTAGATACTGGCATATAAACAAGAACAGAGTCAAAGCCCTTCATCACATTCCTTTTCAGATATAGAGGGAAAGCTGATACCTTAAAAACATCATCTCTATAGCAACACAAATTGTGTTAGTTTGCTAGGGCTGCCATAACAATGCACCACAGACTGAGTGGCTTAAACAGGAATGACTTTTCTTACAATTCTGGAAGCCAAAAGTCTGAGATCAAGGTGTCATCCAGGTTAGTTTCTTTTGAGGCTTTTCTTCTTGGCTTGTAGGTGGCTGTCTTCACATGATCTTTCTTCATGTATGTCTGGTTTCAGATTTCCTCTTATAAGGATACCAGTCATACTGGATTAAGGCCCACTCTCATTTTAACTTAATTACCCACTTAAAAGACTATCTCCAGGTACATTCTATTCTGAGGCAAGTTAGGGATTCAACATATAAATTTGGGAAAGGCATAGCTCCTAACAGTAGTA
Source organism: Oryx dammah (assembly GCF_014754425.2). Taxonomy (NCBI): domain Eukaryota; kingdom Metazoa; phylum Chordata; class Mammalia; order Artiodactyla; family Bovidae; genus Oryx; species Oryx dammah. The sequence goes on from NW_024070210.1 coordinate 37,010,548, forward strand.
AAATTTAAAAAGAAAAATATTTGTATTGACAAAGGATAAAATTAAGCAAGATCTTTCCTTAGCTAAGCTTAATTGGACAAAGAATATAAGGTATCATGCAGGTCTCTTTTGAAATCTGTTCAAGGTAGTCAACTTCAAAGCACATATTTGGAACAAACTGAAAATTTCTTCAGTGTTTTTTGCCTATAACTGTACACTGTACCTAGGCAATGCTAATTTTTAGGAGCATTATTTGAGCAGCTTCTGAAATTTTAAAGACTGTTATTTGAGGAAGAGAATGCTTTTTGTAAATGCCATAAAGTTTTTTCTCTATTAAAAAATAAAGAAAATAGATAATTTTAAAATATCTTTGTTTCCAGAATTTATACACTTTCATAGAAATCAGAAATTTTTTTGATTCAAGAAGTGTGGTTGTCTTTTTAAAGTCATTATTAGTAAGTAGCATATATTTAGCTCTCTAACCATTAGAGGTCTGTAATCTCTAGAATAATTGTGTATACCTCCCAATGATAAAAGGAAATAACATAATAACTATACAATGGTAGTAAATCTCTGTTTGATCTGTCTGCCCTATCCAGTCCCCTCTCTGGGAATTGTCCTTTTCCCCACTTCGTATGGTTACATAGGGAGCAACTGCCAATGTTGCTCCACCATCTGAAAAATTGACACCTGTGTAAACTGACCCAGTGACCCAGTGATCTGGCATCCAGATCAAAGTTTATTCAGGTATCAAGAAACAAAAAGACAATCCCAGAATGGGAGAAAATATTTGCAAATCATATATCTGACATAAGGGGCTTGAATCCAAAATATATAAGGAGCTCTTATACTCAACAAATGTCCCATGGGAAATAGATCTGAATAGAAATTTCTTCAAAGAAGTTATTCAAATAGCCAATAAGCACATGAAAAACTATCAGACATCATCAGCCATCAGGGAAGTGCAAGTCAAAACCACAAAGAAATGCTGTTTCACATCCATTAGTATGACTGTAATAAAAAAGACAACAAATAATAAGAGTTGGCAAGGATGTGGAGAAACTGGAACCCTCGTAAATTGCTGGTGGGATTGAAAAATGGTGCAGCCACTCAGGAAAACATGGATGAACCTCGAAAACATGATACTAACTGGAAGAACCAAGACATTAAAGGTCATATATGATTCTGTTTATATGAAACATCCAGAATAGGCAGATTTTAAAGACAGAAACATATTAGTGGTTGCAAGGAGCTGGGCATAGAGAGGAATGACTACTAATGGGTATAGGGTTTCTTTATGGAATTATGAGAACATTCTGCAATTAGATATTGGTGATTGAGGTATAATTTTGTGAATACACAATAGATTCTCCTTTTTTGTAGTAGTTCTACTCTGTAAAGTTGCCACAAACGCTGAATTAGTGACTACTACGATTGAGTTCCCAAAGTTTCTGATCATAACATTTTCATCTATCAGTCTTACAAAAGCTTGTTTTGTGTGTGTTCCTGTTTAAAGACACCTTACTTAATATAGATTTCTTATAATTAATTTTCTTTAATATTACTTTATACTAAAACACTGGCAAGGAAGAGTTTAACGTTTTCTTCACCCTGGATAATGTGATAGACCATTTCTTTGGCTTTCCATGTCACAGCTATGCTACCTAATATAGTTTGTGCTTTTTTTTAAAGTTGGTTATCATCTCATGATACCAATTTAGCCACTTTTCCATCACCTCATGACACACTATAAGTGTTACATCAGTACTTGGCAGATTTCCTCTTTCTTTGTCTGGAGGTACAACATTGTTGTTTAATTAACATTGACCTCATAACCAAGAGCACTATAACTCATGCCTGAAAAACAATTATCTAACATGTGTTTTCTCTGTCATGTCCCTCCCAGCCTTCCTGTGTTTAGAAACACCAGACGGCACTTCAGCACTTTGAGCACTCCATAGTTGAAGGCCATTCTAAACAGCAATATCACTAACAAAAAGCACAGAAGTGTTAAAAATGTGCCCTCAATAGACTACAGGAAGGGTACTTGGCTTCTAGTATGAGAGTGTGTGTTCAGCAATTCAGATTTTTCACCATTCTGCTCAGGCCCATGAATGAGCAACTAGATCAAAAACCACTGTTTTACACTTTAAAAGTGAACTTGATAGTATTGTTGAACCCAAGTTTACATGCCTGAAGCATGGTAAACCCAAATAAACCAAAGCATCAGAGTTTGGAGCAGAGAAAGGTTTATTGCAGGGCCAAACAAGAAGACTGGCTAGGTCAGGCTCAAAAAGCCCAAACTCCCCAGTGGTTTTCAGGGGAGTTTTTATAGGGAAAACTTGTGGGGAGGTCTGCAGGATGTGTTATCTTTCTCTGATTGGTTGGCTAGTGAGGAGATAACAGGGCCATATTCCAGGAATCTCTATCATCAGCCTTCTGGTTCCTAGCAGTCTGGGGCCCAAAGCTTGCTTCTGTTCAGCCTGAGTTACAATCCTCAATCTGGGTGAGGGCCTTAGTTCCTGTAGAAGAACTCAAAGATACATATCAGATTATTATGTGCATTTCTTGAGGAAGAATCAGGATCCTGCCTCATCACTGTACTATTGTGTCATATATGGATGTGAGAGTTGGACCATGAAGAAGGCTGAGCCCCAAAGAACTCATGCTTTCAAACTTCAGTGCTGGAGAAGACTCTTGAGAGTCCCTTGGACTGCAAGGAGATCCAACCAGTGCGTCCTATATCAGTCCTGAGTGTTCATTGGAAGGACTGATGCTGAAGCTGAAATGCCAATACTTTGGCCACCTGATGCGAAGAGCTGACTCATTTGAAAAGACCCTGATGCTGGGAAAGATTGAAGGTGAGAGGAGAAGGGGACGACAGAAGATGAGATGGTTGGATGGCATCACTGGCTTAATGGACATGGGTTTGGGTGGACTCCAAGAGATAGGGAAGGACAGGGAAGCCTGGAATGCTGCAGTCCATGGAGTTGCAAAGAGTCAGACATGACTTAGTGACTGAACAACAACAAGAAATTGTTTCTTGACTACCTTTCCTTTGTTTTTGCATTTCCTCACTCCCCTAATTACTAACTTCTTGAATCTGCCTTTGGAACTCAGGAAGGTTGAAGCCTTTCCCTACAAACAAATAACAGGGAATATGAAAAGGCTTTTGTACAGTAAGTCCCCTACATACAAATAAGTTCCATTCCGAGAGTGAATTCATAGGTTCAATTTGTTTGTAAATCCTTCGAAGTTAGTCTAGGTACTCAACTAACACAATTGGCTATATAGTACTGTACTGTAATAGGTTTATAATATTTGCACACATATAATACACACAAAACACATATAAATACAAAAAATAAAGAAAACATTTTTAACCTCACAGTACAATACCTTGAAAAGTACAGTAGTACAGTACAACAGCTGATATACAGGAGCTAGCATCTAGTGAACAAGAAAGAAGAGTTACTGACTGACTGAGGGAGAGGAGTTGGGAGATGGTAGAGTTGAAGGATTGTCAGCAATAGAAGATGAGAGACAGACTGCAATTTCACTCATACCTGATGCTGATGGAATGCACGTTCACATCTTTGAAAGTTTGCAACTTGAAGTTTCATGTGTAGGGGACTTACTGTACCTGGGAGGGCCCAATAGGGTCCTACTCAGCTTCAATAATATGTGAATGTTAAAATTATGTCTCATTGAAGCTGTTTTGTCTTGACTTTTTTACTTAAAAAAATATCAAGTTTGTCAGTGGGCAGTTCTACACATAACACATAGCACTCATGATATGTAGCTTTTTTTTCTCCCATGTATCCTGTGAAACAGAAAAATACCATTCTATTCCATGAAAAAAAAGAATGAGATTGATTAGCAGAGAGAAATAGACAAAAAAGAAACCCAGAAAGAGGACTTTCTGGGATCTTTACAGTGCTCCAGACCCTGATTTCTATCCTTTGGAGGCCTTCTTGCCCAGTTCTTTCTTTGATCCCACTGTAACCAATGCTCCCTTCTTCCTTAAGCTGGCTCAGGTAGATTCTATTTCTTGCAACCAAAATAATTCAAATTAATATAATAACTTCTTTTAGAGTTTATATATATAGTTTATTGTTCTTGCTCAATAACGAAGTTGTGTCCAACTCTGTGACCCCATGAACGCAGCATGCCAGGCTTCCGTCCTTCACTATCTCCTGGAGTTTGCTCGAGCTCAAGTCCTTTGAGTTGGTGATGCCATCCAACCATCTCATCCTCTGTTTCCCCCTTCTCCTCCTGCCCTCAATCTTTCCCAGCAACAGGGTCTTTTCCAATGAGTCAACTCTTCACGTTAGGTGGCCAAATTACTGGAGCTTCAGCTTCAGCATCAGTCCTTCCAATGAATATTCAGGGTTGATTTCCTTTAGGACTGACTGGTTTGATCTCCTTTCTGTTCAAGGGACTCTCAAGAGTCTATATAGTATATATATAAAGTTTTTTAGAGTTTATATATAGTATTAGAGTTTATATATATATGATATAATATTATTTATAAATAATAATTTTTCTGGAATCTTTTGATCAAATGATGAGTGAGTTTAATTAGGTCAACTAGAACTTGAATGAATATTGAGATGGCTGTGAACCGTAAGACTGAATTTCTTAAGAGCAAGCTGGCATCTTGGTTTGGTCTATTCAGTCTAGTCCTACCATCCATTCCCTGTATGAGAAATGTTGAGTGCTGTAAGGTATTCCTGGCACCACAGTGTATTAGGATCCCTAGAACAAGCTCTCTTCAGGAGAAGTAACAACTTGATTTGTGGTCCTGACTCTGTCACAGTGAGACGTCTGTAAAAGGAGGAGATCAGAAAAACAATCAGTCCTTAAGGCCTCTTGCAGCTCTGATATTTTTTGTTATATAAATTAAACATACTTCTTAAAATAGTTCATACACTATAGATTATCTTACTAAACCCTCCTTTATGGCCATCATAGAAGATAAAGGTCAACTCAGGCTGACTCAGCCCAGTGGATCCAGATCAAGTTACAGTGTCCAAACAAGCTCTATTCCAGCTTTCAGCTGAGTTAGCGAATCCCTATAAAAGATTATAATTGATAATTTAAGTGATATTTTTGCAGAGAGACCTTAGGGCATTTTAATATTAATAATACAAGAAAGGGATTGTAAACTTCTTTTTCCCTCTCTCCTCACAAATATTCAAACTCTTCACTGTCCAAGAGCCCAAATGAGATTTCCCGGGTGATTTGAGCCATTGGTATACAGCAACCTGGGAGGGTCTGGGTGGAGCAGTGGTTCTCAGACTTTCAGTTCAGTTCAGTTACTCAGTCATGTCCAACTCTGTGTGACCCAATGGACTGCAGCACACCAGGCCTCCCTGTCCATCACCAACTCCCGGAGTCTACCCAAACTCATGTGCATTGAGTCAGTGATGCCATCCAACCATCTCATCCTCTGTTGTTCCCTTTTTCTCCCACCTTCAATCTTTCCCAGCATCAGGATCTTTTCAAATGAGTCAGCTCTTGGCATCAGGTGGCCAAAGTACTGGAGTTTCAGCTTCAACATCAATCCTTCCAATGAACGCCCAGGACTGATTTCCTTTAGGATGGACTGGTTGGATCTCCTTGAAGTCTAAAGGACTCTCAAGAGTCTTCTCCAAGACCACAGTTCAAAGCATCAACTCTTCGGCACTCAGCTTTCTTTATAGTCCAACTCTCACATCCATACATGACCACTGGAAAAACCATCAACTTGACTAGACGGACATTTGTTGACAAAGTAATGTCTCTGCTTTTTAATATGCTGTCTAGGTTAGTCATAGCTTTCCTGCCAAGGAGCAAGCATCTTTTAATTTCATGGCTGCAGTCACCATCTGCAGTAATTTTGGAACCCCCCCAAATTAAGTCTGCTGCTGTTTTCACTGTTTCTCCATCTATTTGCCATGAAGTGACGGGAGATGGTGATGGACAGGGAGGCCTGGCATGCTGCGATTCATGGGGTCACAAAGAGTAGGACAAGACTGAGCGACTGAACTGAACTGAACTGAACTGATGGGACTGGATGCCGTGATCTTAGTTTTCTGAATGATGAGCTTTAAGCCAACTTTTCCATTCTCCTTTTTCACTTTCATCAAGAGGCTCTTTAGTTCTTTACTTTCTGCCATAAGGGTGGTGTCATTTGCATATCTGCGGTTATTGATATTTCTCCCAGCAATCTTGATTCCAGCTTGTGCTTCCTCCAGCCCAGCATTTCTCATGATGTACTCTGCATATAAGTTAGATAAGCAGGGTGACAATATACAGCCTTGACGTACTCCTTTTCCTATTTGGAACCAGTCTGTTGTTCCATGTTCAGTTCTAACTTACTTCCTGACCTGTATACAGGTTTCTCAAAAGGCAGGTCAGGTGGTCTGGTATTCCCATCTCTTTCAGAATCTTCCACAGTTTATTGTGATCCACACAGTCAAAGGCTTTGACATAGTCAATAAAGCAGAAATAGATGTTTTTCTGGAACTCTCTTGCTTTTTTGATGATCTAGCAGATGTTGACAATTTGATCTCTGGTTCCTCTGCCTTTTCTAAAACCAGCTTGAATATCTGGAAGTTCATGGTTCACGTATTGCTGAAGCCTGGCTTGGAGAATTTTGAGCATTACTTTGCTAGTGTGTGAGATGAGTGCAATTGTGCAGTAGTTTCAGCATTCTTTGGCATTGCCTTTCTCGCAGCTCTGAGTTTAGCCTGTAGCAGAATACCCTGGAGAGCTTGTTAAAAAACAGATTGCTAGGCTCCACCCCAGAGTCTCTAATTCAGCAGGTCCCAGAAGGGTCAGAAATTTTACATTTCTAGCTGGTTCCCAAGCAACATGGACTCTAGGTTATTAGTTCAGAAACAAACTTTAAAAACCATGGAGGAAGAAATTCTCAGAGTCGATATTTGGAGTCAGGTGTTTTTGCCCCTGAAAGGTTGTCAATTTGGGGAATTGTTGTAACAGACATCTCAGAGCCTCCATGTTGGTTTTCACTTGACCTTCATCTTTCCTGTTTTTAGCTTTCCTTGTGGCTCAGCTGCTAAAGAATCTGCCCCCAGTGTGGGAGACCTGGGTTCGATCCCTGGGTTGGGAAGATCTCCTGGAGAAGGGAAAGGCTAGCCACTCTAGTATTCTGGCCTAGAGAATTCCATGGTCTGTATAGTCCATGGAGTTGCAAAGAGTCAGACACAACTGAGCAACTTTCACTTCACTTCATCTTTCCTATTTTTAGCTTTACTAGAGAGACAGGGAGCTTCTCTTAAGAGCTTTCTAAAGCATTAGGTATATCTCCTTTCAAAGTCCCATGAAATGACATTCCTGAAGCATCTGCCTGATTGATATGTAATGTGAGAATAGTTCCTTAATGAAACTGGTACATTCAAGCCTTACATGAATATTTTATGCTGTATCCTTTATCAAGGGTGACTCCCATCCCTTTAGGTTAATCTTAGAGATGCAATTTTCTGATACTCCTTGATGAGTGCCTAATTGCACAAGGTACCAGATTAAGGGCTATGAATGCATGCCTACATGTACTGGCCACAATGTACTTATCATGGTGCTGCAGAACTCAGGGTATAAAGTGGAAGATGGCCTGTGGCATTAGGAGGGCCTGGGCAAAATTCTGTCAAGGTCTAGAAGTGATTTCAACTGGTTTTGGCTTAAGGTTGTGAGCTTCTGGAAATTTGGCACTCTGTCACTTTAGCGCTTTTATATCTAGTGCTTTTATGCTACTATGAGGGCTTCCCAGGTGCCTCAGTGGGTGATGAATCCACCTGCAATGTAGGAGACATGAATTCAATCACTGGGTTGGGAAGATCCCCTGGAGGAGGGCATGGCAATGCAGTATTCTTGCCTGGAGAATCCCATGGACAGAGGAGCCTGGTGGTCTACAGTCATAAGGTCGCAAAGAGTTGGACCCAACTGAAGCAACTGAGCACACACATACATGGTACCATGAATGATTACTCTAACATTAGTGGTATAACATTGTCTCTCTAAAAAATATAAAGAGAGATAGCAGCATAGGACCAAAGAAAACAAAGGGCCACTTATGGAATAAGAACCAGGAAGTGATAGTAAGGTGACTGGCCACGCTTGGTTCAGTGGAACTCCCTTCCCTAACCTTGTCTCTTCTTCTTCCATCTCTCTCTCACACACCTCCAACCACACTGTCCCTTTTCAGCTTATCCATGGACTAACCAAGCTGGACAATTTGCAGTTTTAGAAAGGACAGAGAAAAAGAGCATGAAAATAGCTCGCTCACCTTATCATTTGCAGCTGTTGGAACAAACATCCTTGCAATTCCACTGGAATCTGCATTTATTTTTAGTCTTAGAATCAGGTGGTCTGGTATTCTTAAGTCTTTCAGAATTTTCCACAGTTTATTATGATCCACACAGTCAAAGGCTTTGGCATAGTCAATAAAGCAGAAATAGATGTTTTTCTGGAACTCTCTTGCTTTTTTGATGATCTAGCAGATGTTGGCAATTTGATCTCTGATTCCTCTGCCTTTTCTAAGTCCAGCTTGAATATCTGGAAGTTCATGGTTCACGTATTGCTGAAGCCTGGCTTGGAGAATTTTGAGCATTGCTTTGTTAGTGTGTGCTGCTGCTGCTGCTGCTAAGTAGCTTCAGTTGGGTCCGACTCTGTGCGACCCCGTAGACGGCAGCCCACCAGGCCCTCTGTCCGTGGGATTTTCCAGGCAAGAGTACTGGAGTGGGGTGCCATTGCCTTCTCCAGCTAGTGTGTGAGATGAGTGCAGTTGTGCAGTAGTTTGAGCATTCTTTGCCATTGCCTTTCTTTGGGATTGGAATGAAAACTGACCTTTTCCAGTCCTGTGGCCACTGCTGAGTTTTCCAAATTTGCTGACATATGTGGATCACAATAAACTATGGAAAATTCTGAAAGAGATAGGAATACCAGACCACCTGACCTGCCTCTTGAGAAATCTGTATGCAGGTTAGGAAGCAACAGTTAGAACTGGACATGGAACAACAGACTGGTTCCAAATAGGAAAAGGAGTACATCAAGGCTGTATATTGTCACCCTGCTTATTTAACTTCTATGCAAAGTACATCATGAGAAATGCTGGACTGGATAAAGCACAAGCTGGAATCAAGATTGCCGGGAGAAATATCAATAACTTCAGATATGCAGATGACACCACCCTTATGGCAGAAAGTGAAGAGGAACTAAAGAGCCTCTTGATGAGAGTGAAAAAAGAGAGTGAAAAGTTGGCTTAAAGCTCAACATTCAGAAAACTAAGATCATGGCATCTGGTCCCACCACTTCATGGGAGATAGATCGGGAAACAGTGGAAACAGTGGCTGACTTTATTTTTCTGGGCTCCAAAATCACTGCAGATGGTGACGACTGCAGCCATGAAATTAAAAGATGCTTACTCCTTGAAAGGAAAGTTATGACCAACCTAGACAGCATATTGAATAGCAGAGACATCACTTCATTAACAAAGGTCCATCTAGTCAAGGCTATGGTTTTTCCAGTGGTCATGTGTGGATGTGAGAGTTGGACTATAAAGAAAGCTGAATACCAAAGAATTGATGCTTTTGAACTGTGGTGTTGGAGAAGACTCTTGAGAGTCCCTTGGACTACAAGGAGATCCAACCAGTCTATCCTAAAGGAAATCAGTCCTGGGTGTTCATTGGAAGGACTGATGTTGAAGCTGAAACTCCAATACTTTGGCCACCTGATGCAAAGAGCTGACTCATTTGAAAAGACCCTGATGCTGGGAAAGATTGAGGACAGGAGGAGAAGGGGATGACAGAGGATGAGATGATTGGATGGCATCACCAACTCAATGGACATGGGTTTGGGTGGACTCTGGGAGTTGGTGATGGACAGGGAGGCCTGGCGTGCTGTGGTTCATGGGGTTGCAAAGAGTCGGACACAACTGCGCGACTGAACTTAACTGAACTGAGATAACTTTATGCATACCAATCTCTAGAGTATTTTAAAACAGATATAAACGAGAATGTGTGTGAAATCCAAACTGTGACATAACTTTCTACTCAATATATATTTAGTTAGGTTAGATACAAGTTTCTGCTCATACTTAAAATTGAGTTGGAAGATATCTTAATCTTTTAAAATTAAGATATAACTGACATAAAATTATCTTAGTTTCAGGTATACAAATAATGATTCAATGTAGGTATATATTGCAAAATGATCATGGCAGTAAGTCTAGTTAATACACATCATCGCACATCTTTTTTCTTGTGTTGAGAACTTTAAAGACTTTCTTAGCTACTTTCAAATATACAATACAGCATTATTAACTATAGTCACCATGCTATACATTACATCCCCAGCATTTACTTATTTTGTAACTGGAATTTTATACCTTTGACCCTCTTCACCTCTTTTGCCCATCCCAGACTCCTACCTCCAGAAACCACCAATCTGTCCTCTATAATCTAAGAGATAGTTGGGGTTTTTTTGTTTTTTCAGATTCCACATAAAAGTAAGATCATATGGAATTTGCCTTTCTTTTTCTGACTTACTTCATGAAAAGTATTTTAAATTTTTAGCAGCAAGTGGGGGAAAAAATGTACTTATATCCAACTTATTATAATAATAAAGAAAAATGTAAATGTACTCTCAATACATGTGCATGCATGCTCAGTCATGTCCAATTCTTTGTGACCCCATGAACTGTAGCCCACTAGGTTCCTCTGTCCATGGGAGTTTCCAGGCAAGAATGCTGGAGTGGGTTGCCATTTCCTTCTCCACTCAGTACACAATGCTATGATTTTTTTTCTAAAAAAGATCTATTCTAAGTTTATTTCTTTTCAAAAGTCAGAGCAAAAGAGACTGTGATAAATACTGTTAGTTCTTTTTTTTTCCAGCCATGCCTGCAGCTGGTGGGATCTTTTTTCCTAGATTAGGGATTGAACCCAGGTCCCAGAAGTGGAAGTGCCAAGTCCTAATGCCTGGACTGTCAGAGAATTCTCTATTTCATTTTTTAAACCAAGTGCAATATCTTTCAGTTTCCTTTTAATTCTAAATCCTGAGAGACTGCACCAACATACCCCTAACCTTTTATCTAAATGATTTTTTGAGGCATTTATGATCTTACCTCCTAACTGCTGCTGTTGATTAGGCATACTGTTTCATTCAGAGCTAAGCTTCCCTCTTATACAAGATCTAAGAAAAAATATTTTGAAATTATTTATAGAGCTGTGTCAATGGATCTGAGGCTATAGTAACATTAGCTGAAATATGTGTGATATAATAGAAAGCACAATAGTAAGTTCTGGCATTAACTAGCTGTAAGACTTTGAATAGCAAGCTTACTTCACATCTCTGGGTTTTAGTCTCTTCATCTATGAAACAGAGTGACTGGACTTGATAAGGAGCTCTGAGCTAGAATCACCTGGGGGCTTCTCAGAAGCATCCATGCCCAACCCCCATACCTAAGCGCTTATACTCCAGACCACCCCAGCCAAAGCCCAGCAGGTATGTTCTGAAAACGCTTTCAAGGTCATTCGGGATGGTCTTCTGGATCCTCCCTCTTCTAAAGATTCTCCAAGGCTATGAAATATATCTTTATTTTTTAATCACTTTATCTCTAAGGGAAGCCAAGTAAGAGAAACACTTAAAGCCCCTCAATAAAAATTTGGATATTTATTAATATTTTTAAAAGATGACTGGACTGGACTTATTTTGATTGAAACCTTAGAATTTCAAGCTCCCAGAAACCATTATAAATGTAGCTTACCCCCAAAGCTTTAAAAATAAGACTGGATTCTATATTGTTCTAAAACTGCCCAAACTTTATTGACCTCAACATTTGACTTATTTTCATACTGGAAAGTCCTCTCTCCCTCTTTTTTTCCTTAACTTTGTTAGGAAAAAGGGAAAAAAGAAGTATCCTTTCTAGCTTAGAGTCATTTAATTATAATCAAATCATTTGTTAAGTACCTTTTGTGTCTGATACAATGCTAGAAGATACATAAAGCAAGTTAAAAAGAAATCATTGCTGCTCTCTGAAAATACATTCCAAAATCAGTAGCATTAAAAACAAACTGTTAAGGTTTATGGTTTCATGACTCGAGGTATAGAATATTCTCTTGATCCATCATGTACTTCTTATTTTCTAAAATACTTGCGTCTTTTTTCCCACATACTCAGAATGCATTTTCATTCTGATTCAATAAACAAACTAAAAAACAGACTGGATCCCTTGTCTTCTGAAGCACCTTGAGTCCAGGAAATGTGGATAATCATTGTAGCTTCAATGCCTAGCACCCTGCCAAGCACAAAGTAGGCGGCCAATAAATGCTGGACACATGAATAAATGGATGTGTTACCTTCTTCCTCGGGCCAATTCTCCAAGGCAAAGGTAGAAAAAGCAACTGAGGTGGCAGGTTGCCTCAACTACTCTGAATCTTCACACAGGGCACTGGGAGAGTGAGCGGCCATCTTTCCTGGATCTAAGTTTCTCATTTCTGAAGTTTCCTTCCTAGGAGTGATGGAGTGAGAAAAGCCTGTGAGACGCTGTGGCTGCACAACCACATGACATGATTGATTATTTTCACTGACTTTGTCTTTTAATTCTTTAATTAATTGCGTCCTGATTTCTGAGGCTGCCCCAAACCTTGCTTATTTTGTTTTTTTAAATACTGATGTTTATTTATTATTATGAGAATTTAAAAAAAATAATTCTAGGGGTTACTTTACAATGTTGTATTAGTTTCTGCTATACTCAGCCATAAAAATGAATGAAAATTGAGTCATTTGTAGAGACATGGATGGACCTAGAATCCATCATATGGAGTGAAGTAAGTCAGAAAAACAATCATATATTAATGCATATGTGCTATATATATGAAATCTAGAAAAATGGTGTTGATGAACCTATTTGCAAGGCAGGAATAGAAACATGGATGTAGAGGCCAGAGTGGGGAAAGGGAAATGAATGGGGAGATTGGGATTGACATATACACACTGCTGCTGCTGCTGCTAAGTCCTTCAGTCGTGTCCGACTCTGTGCAACCCCATAGACGGCAGCCCACCAGGCTCCCCCATCCCTGGGATTCTCTAAGCAAGAATACTGCCATGTGTAACATAGATAGCTAGTGGGAACTTGCTATATAGCACAGGGAGCTCAGCCTGGTGCTCTGTGGTAAACGTGCTTAGTTCTATAGCAACTGCAGTGGTGACAGCCTCCAAACAGTTCACCGCTGCTAACTGCTGTTCACACTTACTCAGCTTTGTATACCTGGCATCTCACAGAGCACCTGGATTGAGGATCAGTAGAGTTCATTCCAGAGGCTGCTGTATCTAAAAAATACACATGCTTGGGCCCCAACTAAATCAGGTTCTAATTTAACTGGTCTTGAGAGCCACCTCACATCAGAATGTCTAAAATTTTGACAGTTGATCAGAAGGTGCAGGCAAGCACCTATGGGACAGACTTCACACACTTATTAAGAGGGAGATGAGTTGTTCATCAGAAGCCATGAGGTGGCTAGGATTTTTCCTAGCTTCCTTTTAGGATCTTTCCCTTTGATGGAGTCAGAATTCAAAGTGTAGAAATAGGAGTTGCTACAGAGAGAAATGGGCTTTTCTTGTGGCCCAGATGGTAAAGAATCTGCTGGGATTGCGGGAGACCTGGGTTTGATCCTTGGGTCAGGAAGATCCCTGGAGAAGGGAATGGCAACCCAATCCAGTATTCTTGCCTGGAGAATTCCATGGACAGAGGAGCCTGGCAGGCTATAGTCCATGAGGTCGCAAAGTGTCAGACACAACTGAGTGACTAACACAAAGAGAAATGGGCACGATAGTCACCCCTTTATGCACACCTCTCAATGGCTCACGTTGATCCTGAAGTAAGATTCAAAATTCTTATACTGTCTTGCAAATCCCTACCAGGACCCCACCCCGGCTTTCTCACCTCAACTGGTGCTCCCTCACCTTTTCTAGAGCAGCCTTCTTTCAGCTCTCAACTGCCATGCCTCTCCTCACTTCAGACCATCCCAGCTGTTGTACCCTCTTCCTTGAATACTGCCCACTCCTCATCCTGACTCCCAGCCAACCCATTTGCTCATCCATTTGCCTCAATAACTCATATGCAGTGTTGAGGCTCATGATTAAATGTTCCTTGGTCAGGGGAGAATGTTTTCTATGACCTTCAAACTAGGGGCTATGTTCTCAGCACACAGGATGACACTCTTAAGCCTATCATCAATTATTTATTTGGTTAACTGTTCAATTTCTGTCTTCTCTCTGCAGGGGTGGGATGGAATCTGGCTGGCTCACCCTTCAGGGGCTCTGTGGTCAAATCATTCTGTAACCCTTGGCATATTATTTAACCTCGCCAAGCTTCAAGTTTCTAATTAGTGAAGTGTTCATGTCAATAGCACCCATGTCATAGGACTGTGTAGGAATTAAATGAGATCGTTCATGCAGAGGCTAGTGATTTGAAGCCAATCACATAATAAATGATAAGAAAATTGTTAAGTATGTTTATTTTGTGGGGAAGATGTGGGGCTTCCCTCATTGCTCAGATGGTAAAGAATCTGCGTGCAATGAGGGAGACCCAGGTTTGATCCCTGGGTTGGGAAGATCCCCTGGAAAGGGAATGGCTACCCACTTCAGTATTCTTGCCTGGAGAATTCCATGGAGAGAGGAGCCTGACGGGCAGGAGTCTGGCAGACTATAGTCCACGGGGTCACAAAGAGTCAGACACAACTGAGTGACTTTCACACTTTTTAGCTTAGATATGGTTCCACATGACCTCTTAGGGTTCCTTCCAAATCTCCTCTTACAATTGTGTGATATCACACAGTTTTGGAGTTTGTGCTGTGCTGTGCTAAGTTGATTCAGTCATGTCCATCTCTGTTGGACTCTGGACTGTAGCCCACCAGGCTCCTCTATGGGATTCTCCAGGTAAGAATACTGGAGTCGGTTGCCATTCCCTACTTCAGGGGATCTTCCTGACCCAGGGATAGAACCCACGTCTCTTATGTCTCCCGCATTGGCAGGCGGGTTCTTTACCACTAGCGCCACCTGGGAAGCCCCGTTGGCATTTAGGGACTAAATAAACAAGAGCTCTTTTCCTCCTTTCCAAAATCTGCAACCAAATAAGAAAGAAAACATGAGACAGATAAATAAATGCCTGTTAACTTTATAACAGGCAAAGCAAATGGGACAAGGTGATTTTAGCTGTGAAGCCAAAGGAGTTTATAAGACCCTTCCCAAAATCCATTCATGCCAACTCTGAAATAGCAGACCTCATCTTAGGTGCAGAGCTGCCTCAGTGAGCAGACCACAGAGAAAAGCAGAAGATATGGGTGTCCCAGAGACAGACTGGCCCAGAAAGATAAAACCCCAAAGGGCCACAGCCAAGCCCAGTCACCAATCAGGTTAAGCTATCCAATCTCCCTGGGAGAGGGGAGGATGGGGGACAAAGATAAAAGGAGTCCTGAAGTGCCTATTCCTCCTGACAAGGAAATGCCTATTCCATCCCTGAGTGGAAACATGAGGAATGGGAAATAAATACTGTCACTTTCACAACATAGAATTTTTTAAAGCTCGTTTTTTAAAATAAATATTTATTTTTATTTACTTATTTATTTGGCTGTTCTAGGTCTTAGTTGTGGTGTGCAGAATCTTTTTTTTTCCTTTGGTAACTTTAAATGTTTTATTTTGTATTGGGTTATAGCCAATTAACAATGTCATGGTAGTTTTAGGTGAACAGTGAAGGGACTCAGCCATACATACACATGTATCCATTCCCCCAAACCCCCTCCCAGGGATTTATTTTTTTCACTTGCGGTGAGAAAACTTAGTTGCAGCATGGAGGCTACAATTCCTTGACTAGGGATCGAACCTATGCCTCCTGTATTAGCAGCACAAAGTCTTAAACCACTGAACCACCAGGGAGGTCCTCAGTGCTAGTTGAATGACATTTTCCACAAAATAATTGGAAACTTTACTTTGAAAAAGGTCAGCTCCCGCGCGGGGATGACCCAGAGAGATGTTGTGGGGAGGGGGGTGGAAGGGGGGTTCATGTTTGGGAACGCATGTACACCTGTGGTGGATTCATGTCAATCTATGCCAAAACCAATACAGAATTGTAAAGTAAAAATTAAAAATTAATAAATAAAATAAAAAAAAAAAAAAAAAAGAAAAAGGTCAGCTCCTAGTGCACTACATCAGGCATGTAAAAAGAAGTTTGGTGAATAACTGGTTATATCTATAGATATAACAGTATTTGAAGACAGCATCAAAAGTCTGAAGTTGAGGCCTTTCATGAAGTTCAGGCCCAAGCAGATGCTGAGTCCTTACTCTTGCCCCTTCTTTGAGAGAGAACCTGATTTTCAGATGAATGCAGGTCTCTGACAAGGTTTTCACCTGTTAATATCAAAATAAGAAAAATAAGTTATATAACTGGTTTTTCACTAAAATTAAATGCTTGTGAGACCTTATCAAGACTTATCACATAGTTTTGAAAATCATGGACTCTGAATAAATGAATTCAAACTGTACCCTTACTGTGTTACTTTGGATACATTACCTCTTTGTACCTCAATATCCTCATCCATAAAATGGGGATAATAATAGTATCTATCTCACAAGGTTGTACGAACAAAATAGTACAGTCAAATGGCTTAAAACAGTACCTTGCATATAATATGTTCAATAGTTTCATTGACTGTTATTCACTTTGAAAGATCAGTCTTTATTCTGAAATTATATCCACTCTTTTATTTTGGTATTCAAATGTCTTTATTCATGAAATGATAGCAATAGTTTGTAGTCAATCTCTTTCAATTTCCTTACTTGACAAATTTGCAAAAAAGTTGGCAATCTTATATTAGTCCTTCCAATCTTGTTTTTAAATTTAACTGACTCATGAAAAAAAATCTAGAAATCACTAAACTATAGTACCCTGACTCCACTTTCCTTTTTTGAAGACCTTTAAGATAAAAGGACAGAGAAATATGTTTTTAAATTAAATAACAGAATATTACCAACTTTCCTGCCCCTTTATCTACATAACTTATCTTTGTTGCAAATTACCAAAGACCCATTTGGGTATTACCCAAAGGTCTGTGAAATTGTCTGTGTGTTTAACAGGCTTAAGTCATAGACAATTATTTTGCCTATCTGCCTTGCTTGGCAACACACAGAGGTGAATTTATGATAAACACTACTCAGTGTTGATGATGTCTGTGGAAACAGTGATTCTCAAGTTTTCTGTCACCCAATTTGAGGCAGTGGAGGCACTGAATGAACAAACTACTCATACACAAATTGATTGAAAGACAGCAGAAGATACCAAGTGAAAACAAACCTCATTTCTCTCCAGGCCTGACTTTACGAAATTGCCATCACCATGCTCACTAGTGGGAGGTAAACTCTTCTCTTGTTTGTTTGTTTTTCCTCCAGTATTAGTGAGATATAATTGACATACAACACTGTATAAGTTTAAGAGGTACAGCCTAATGATTTGATTTACATACATCAAGAAGTGTTTATCCCAGTAAGGTTCAATTCAGTTCAGCAGCAGCAGCAGCAGCAGCAGCAGCAGTTCAGTTCAGTTCAGTCACTCAGTCATGTCCGACTCTTTGCGACCCCATGAATCGCAGCACGCCAGGCCTTCCTGTCCATCACCAACTCCCGGAGTTCACTCAAACTTACGTCCATCGAGTCAGTGATGCCATCCAGCCATCTCATCCTCTGTCATCCCCTTCTTCTCCTGCCCCCAATCCCTCCCAGCATCAGAGTCTTTGCCAATGAGTCAACTCTTCGCATGAGGTGGCTAAAGTACTGGAGTTTCAGCTTTAGCATCATTCCTTCCAAAGAACACCCAGGACTGATCTCCTTCAGAATGGACTGGTTGGATCTCCTTGCAGTCCAAGGGACTCTCAGGAGTCTTCTCCAACACCACAGTTCAAAAGCATCAATTCTTCAGCGCTCAGCTTTCTTCACAGTCCAACTCACATCCATATATGACCACAGGAAAAACCATAGCCTTGACTAGACGGCACTTTGTTGGCAAAATATTGTCTCTGCTTTTCAATATGCTATCTAGGTTGGTCATAGCTTTCCTGCCAAGGAGCAAACGCCTTTTAATTTCATGGCTGCAGTCACCATCTGCAGTGATTTTGGAGCCTAGAAAAATAAAGTCAGCCACTGTTTCTACTGTTTCCCCATCTATTTCCCATGAAGTGATGGGACCGGATGCCACGATCTTCGTTTTCTGAATGCTGAGCTTTAAGCCAACTTTTTCACTCTCCTCTTTCACTTTCATCAGGAGGATCTTTAGTTCCTCTTCACTTTCTGCCATAGGGTGGTGTCATCTGCATATCTGAAGTTATTGATATTTCTCCCGGCAATCTTGATTCCAGCTTGTTTTTCTTCCAGTCCAGCGTTTCTCATGATGTACTCTGCATAGAAGTTAAATAAGCAGGGTGACAATATACAGCCTTGACGTACTCCTTTTCTTATTTGGAACCAGTCTGTTGTTCCATGTCCATTTCTAACTGTTGCTTCCTGACCTGCATACAGGTTTCTCAAGAGGCAGGTCAGGTGGTCTGATATTCTCATCTCTTTCAGAATTTTCCACAGTTTATTGTGATCCACACAGTCAAAGGCTTTGGCATAGTCAATAAAGCAGAAATAGATGTTTTTCTGGAACTCTCTTGCTTTTTCCATGATCCAGCAGATGTTGGCAGTTTGATCTCTGTAAGGTTAATGAACATCTATCATCTCATATAGATATAAAATTAAAGAAATAGAAAAAAGTTTTTTTCTCTTGGGATGAGAACTCTTAGGGTTCACATTCTTAACAATGGTCATATGTAACACACAGTTGTGTTTATATTTATCATGGATATTGTAAGGCTTGGAGAACCTCACTCTGAAAAGGACACTCAGGGACAGCCTCTAGTGGACTGACAAAGTTTATTATCCAATTGTGTAGTTTTATAATTTTTAGGGAATAGAGCATAAGGCTGACTTGCACGTAGCCATTAATGGGGCTATAGGAGAGCCCCTGTTTCAGTTTTTCGAAGGAGGTGTCTGAATGGGTAAAGCATTACTTTGTTTATCAAATTTAGAGCGGCATTTAGTCAGCCAATGATTTTCCTTTTTACAGCTTGGGCAGAGCCCGGGGGGGGGGGGGGGGGCTTAGTTTTAATAGTCCCTCTTTTGTCAGGAGAAAGACCTGTTTGTCGAGGCAAGTGACACTGTTTTTGCATGTGTCTTGGCTTGCCACAGTTAAAACATTTAACTTTAGACTTTTGGGAAACATTTAAGGTTTTTAAAGCAGCTGTTTTAGCTTCATGTTGAATTCTCTCTACATTTTTGTAGGCTTTTAAGTATTTTATAACTTTTTTTTGCCCCCTAAGGGGTCTGATAATAGCCTGACAATTTTTATTAGCATTATCAAAGTTTTAAAATGATTTTTTGCAAAGATGTATCTTTAAGACTGTGATCAATGGCTTCCTTCAATTTATCAATAAATTGAGTATATTTTTTAGTTGGTCTCTGCAATATTTTTACAAAAGATCTATCAGAGGTGGAACTGTCGATTTTAGCCCATGTTCTGATAGCTATTTTTTTAATCTAGGATAACATGGGCGGCTGCACAAATTGTAATTGCACAGCAGTTCTAGCCATAGCTTTGGTGCCGGTGAGAATTTTAAAATTTAGTCCAGTAGGGTTTTCCCTGCTTTGCTGTTTTTGCAAGATTAATTTGGCTTTATCTGTGACCCACATTTGTCATTGTAGTAGTTGTTGTGGAGTCATAACCATTTTAGCAACTGTAAAAAAATCTGCATGAAGCCACTGATCTGCCTAGCCCCTAAGAAATTTTATACAGTAGGGTGAGGTAGGTCTATATAACATACATGTCTTTTTGAATTGCGTGAGCAAACCAAAATCAGGTGACTGCCATTGATTATGTCCAGGTTGAAGATTATTAAATTGGACTGGAAGAGCCCACGCACAAAGAGGCATGTCCCGAGGAGGAATGTTAGGAAATAGGGGAGCAGTAGCAGCAGCGGACAGCGTTGTAGCAGGTGGAAAGGCCAGTGTTAGAGGCTTGTTAATATGAGCTCGCAAAAAGCAAGGTAAAGGCGGATCAGGGGCCTCTGGCAAAGTTGATTGTTTAATTGTTTTTAGCATCTGTAACTCTTGTTTGTCTGTAATCTGCTCTAGCGTGACATTTTTTTGATTTAAAACCTCTGATAGATTTTTTTTTTAATTTACATTCATGTAGGGATCGAACAGTTTTAACCTTTAAATTTTTTTTCGAGCCATTTAATTGTTTTATAACGGCCCGTAAAAGAGACCATTGTGGGGGAATTTTTACCCCCTGTCTATAAGCTTTTAGAACATTGTTTTTTACTCTGGTCTAAGTTTGTAAATCTAAGGTTCCTTCCTCCGGGAACCATGGATTATATTTAACCACTGTCTAGTAACAGCTAGTTAACTGTTCTTCAGGCAGATTAACCCCATATTGTTTCAAGAAATGATGCATGAGAAGAACAAAAGGAATTTTACTTGTCTGATGTCCCATCCTGCTTACTTCGTTTTTGTAGGAGTACGGCCCTTTTTTAAAATCAGTCTACTGCTTTGAGCCCCACGTTGGGCGCCATCTGTGAGGCTCGGAGAACCGCACTCTGAAAAGGACACTCAGGGACAGCCTCTAGTGGACTGACAAAGTTTATTATCCAATTGTGTAGTTTTATAATTTTCAGGGAATAGAGCATAAGGCTGACTTGCACGTAGCCATTTTAGATAAACATTAAAATATTTAAGCATAAAATACAGTTCCTACCGCCCAAGCCATAACATAGCTTTGGCGAAACTCTGAAGGGAGTCTTATCATGAAACAACAGTCTTTGCTCTCAGAAACAGGTGGTCAGAAGGAAGCCTTTGAATGCCTCCAGGCCGGGCGTATTGACCCTTCGTCATCTGTTCCCAGCCTTGGGCACTCAGTGAACGCTCATAACCCTTTGTTATGCTCATCCCAGCTTCCAACCTTCGTCATGAGTGGAGCAAATACATTTTCAGTATTTGCTTAAAGCCTTCCAGCTCCTCCACAGATATTACAGAATTTCTTATCTTATTGGGAGTCAGTGAAATTATTGAATCTATAAATTAGTATCTCTCAATAATTCTGAAATATCTTAGCCATTATCTCTTAAATTTTGCCTCTGATGCATTCTTTTTCTCTTCTAAGGGATTGTTGTTGTTCAGTCACTAAGTTGTGTCTGATTACTTGCAACCCCATAGACTACAGCATGCCAGGCTTCTCTCTCCTTCATTATCTCTTGCAGTTTGCTCAAACTCATGTCCATTGACTTGGTGATGCCATCCAACCATCTCAACCTCTGTTCCCCCTTCTCCTCCTGTCCTCAGTCCTTCCCAGCATCAGGGTCTTTTCCAGTGAGTTGGCTCTTCACATCAGGTGGCCAAAGTATTAGAGCTTCAGCATCAGTACATTCAATGAGTATTCAGCGTTGATTTCCTTTAGGCTTGGCTTGCTTGATCTCCTTGCTGTCCAAGTGACTCTTAAAGTCTTCTCCAGCACCACAATTCAAAAGCATCAATTCTTTGGGACTCAGCCTTCTTTATGGTCCAACTCTCACATCATACATGACTACTGGAAAAACCATAGCTTTAGGGAAAACCCCATCAAAAATTTAGATCACACAAAAATACAAATATTGTATGATTCCACAATGTGCCTGCGTGCATGCTAAGCTGCTTCAGTTGTGCTCAACTCTTTGCGACCCTATGGACTGTAGCCTGCCAAGCTCATCTGTCCATGGGATTCTCTGGGCAAGAATGCTGGAGTGGGTTGCCATGTCCTCCTCCAGGGGATCTTCCCAACCCAAGGATCGAACCCGTCTTCTGCATTGGCAGGTATGTTCTTTACCACTGCTGCCACCTGGAAGCCCATGATTCCACAATAGAGGTAGTCAAGTTCATAGAGAATAAACTCTTATTTTAAAATAAGTTGGTAATTAAATAAAGGAATGAGAACCTATTTAGTATGGAAGTGAGAATCCATGTCAGCAATAACACCCAGAAGTTCTATAAATTCTCTTGAGATAAATTTGCAAAGTTCAGGGCACTTTCCCAAGACCCCCTATTTGCTTACACTGCAGCAATGCAGATTAAAACTGTGATTGATCCTAGCCATAACCACACTTAAGCGGTAATGTTTACTACAAACATAGAAGCTTTTCCTCAAAACCAATGTGTGAAAGTTTCCATTTGTATGAAAATAAGCTGGTTTCCTCCAGCAAACTCTGGGCATCTGGCACATCTTCACCAGTGGGCAGAGGATGATGCCAAAGCAGCAGCCTCTTATCGGAACTCTTGATCTGCCTCCCCAGACAGCCTTCTTGGAGAGGAATGGAGAGATAAGGGAGATGCCTGACTTCTGAGAATGTGACAAGTGACAGTTTCTATCAGTATTTACTGCTACTTGGCAAAATAAGGGAAGTCTAAATGCAGGCTTCTGTGAAACATGCTGGCAATCATAGACCATTCTGAGCTGTGCCTTTGAATCCAGGAATGTAAGCATTTCATCTCTCATAGCCAGAACAAGCCTTATGAGCTACTGGAATTTGAACCTTCCTTCCCTGAAATAAGGGCTTCCCTGCTGGCTCAGTCAGTAAAGAATTTGCCTGCAATGTGGGAGACCTGGGTTCGATCCCTGGGTGGGGAAGATACCCTGAAGAAGGGAAAGGCTACTCACTCCAGTATTTTGAACTCGAGAATCCCATGGACAGCCTGGTAGGCTACAGTCCATGGGGTCGCAAAGAGCTGAACATGACTGAGTGACTAACACTTCACTGAAATAAAAGCTATCATTTATCGACCAAAAGATTTATATGCATTGTCTTTAACTGTTACAAGTTTCTCAGATGAGTATTGCTACCCCTGTTTTCTGTCTGAAGGAAACCAAAGCTGAGGAAGATTTGGTCATCTTGCATAAGAGCACACAGCTGGTAAACAGAGGGCTCAAAACTTCAACTCAGGGGTTTCTGGCTCCAAGGCTCAGGCTCTGGCCACTGAGCTAATGGACTGCTTGCTCTCTTAGCAAGTCTGGGTAAAGTAAGGTTGCTCTCTGCAAGACTGGACCTGGACCATGTTTGTGAACCTTTCTAATTAACCTCTTTTCTGAAATGTTTCTCAGAAAGGATGACACCATTCTTAAGCATTTGGCCAGCTTGTTTCTTCCTGTCATTTTCCCAAAATCTAAAGCTTGGAATGACGTCTTCTTATTTCCATTTCCTCTTTGGTTTGAAGTTGATTCATCTTAACTCTCACTAATGTGAGTGATAGAGTGACTTACTTGGGAGAGCCTTCCAAGCAAGTTTTGTCAGTTTTCAGTCAATAATCGTTTTTGCTAATAATTCTTAAGAAGCACCTGATTCTAAATGTGTGTTCTTCTGACAGTCACCTAGAAAAATGGAGGTGAAAAGAACTGTTTTACTTCAATGAACTAACCATCGGTGATGTGTGTGTGCTCGGTCACGTCCTAATCTTTGCGACCCCTCTGTCCATGAGACTTCCCAAGCAAGAATACTGGAGTGGGTTGCCATTTTCTACTCCAAGGGATCTTCCTGGCCCAGGGATTTAATGTGTATCTCCTGCATTCCCTGCACTGGCAGGCAGAGAGTCTTTACCACAGCACCACCTGGGAAGCCCAACCATCAGTGATGACAGGACTACAAATAAACTATTGAAAAGAGGTTTTTATAGAATTACAGTTAGCACCCCAAATATAGCATCTTTTTCAATAAATAAAGACAAGTAGAGGAAATTCAATTAGCTTAAATGTCTTTATTTAGTTTCTACTCTCAAAGCTGACCTCCATCACTGTAATAAACTCAATCAAGGTCCTTGTGTCTGGACAATAATATACCAAAGGGAGGTCCTAGGGCTCAGCACATGCATCCAGAATCTGACCAAAGGTAAAGACATGAGATCAGGATAGCTAGAGATTGGTGCCAAAGTTCAGAATAATAGCCAGTTGACTGAGGGTTGACTAAGCCAATGCAGAGGCATTGGGACAAGCTAAGTCTCATAAGGAGACACTGATCAGGTGTAGGCAGATCAGGCAAAACAGTGGGAGCCTGAGAACATTCTAGGTGTGTGCTGAGAACATTCCCTGGGTACTGACCCTGACCCAAGAAACTGGGCCAAAGGTTGACTGGAAGGATCTAACTATGATGGAAGATCTTAGAGGTAAGACTGTGTTCTGGACTGAATGTTTATGTCCCCCTAAAATTCATATGTTGAGATCCTGACCCCTAACATGATCATATTAGGAGATGGTGGTGAGTGATTAGGTCATGAAGGTAGAGCCCTGTGAGTGGGATTAGTGCCCTTATAAAAGAGGCCCAAGAGGGACTTCCCTGGTGGTCCAATGCAGTGCACAAGATGCAGGTTCAATCCTTGATCAGGGAACTAAGACTCCACAGGCCTCAGAGGAACCAAGCCCAAGAGCTACAACTAGAGAGTCTGCGAGCCCCAGTGAAAGATCCCACATGACACAACAGAGTTCCCTCACGTCTCAACTAAGGCCTGACACAGCCAAATTAATTAATTACTTACTTTTTTAAAGAAGAAACAAGAAAATAGGGCACAAGTTTCAGAAGGATAGAAGCAAAAATTGAGAGCCTCTGCCTTGTGACACATAAGTCACATGGGCTTGGATGCCATGCAGAAGAACCATCTTTTGGGACCCCAGTACCAGGAACTCCTGCTGGGGCAGCGCCCCCTACCCTTATCCTCCAGAGGCTTTGCCAATGTGAACTGATGCATGAAGTTGGCCAGGATTTTATTTCATTTAGCAAGAGCTACAATATGACATTTCTTTCAGACTCTTAAATTCTGAAAATTCCTTTTCAAGAACACTAAAGCCTGAACACTGCAAAGGAAAGAAAAGAGTCAGAGCAGCTGGAAGGGAAATATAAAACACAGTAAGATAAGAGAAGAATGAAAAAATGAGAGAAGCATAGAGATAACAATTAAGATCATGTAAGCAGTCACTACGCCATATCCAATGTCTCCCTAACCCACAGGACACTCTGTTTCAATAGCTTAAGTTCCCTCTGGGTTAACATAACAGATCAGGTTAATTGCTTACATCGTGGTTAGTGCTAACAATGGCATGCCAGATGCGCTCCATTTGGCAAGAGTCAAAAATCTTACATAGTCACAGATATCAGATTTGGGAGTAGGTAAATTAATCACAGAGGATCATAGCTAGACACAACCTTAGCTCATTTTCCTCCTATTGCAGATGAGAAAAGTCAGACCCTGTGAGGCTGAAAGGGTTGCCAGAGGTCACAAGTCTAGTTAGTGGCAGATCCGAGTCTAAAATCCCAGTTTTCTAATTTCTTGTCCCATACTTATTCCACTCTGTCAGTCCCACATGCTACCATTCACTCCACATCTTGGAATACACATGCTTTCGCTGATCTCTGTCAGTTGTACCTACTTTTATCCTTCCATTTCTGTGAAGGACCCTGCTAAGGACTGCTGGGATCCACAAGGCTGACTGCTGCTGCTGCTAAGTCACTTCAGTCGTATCTGACTCTGTGCAACCCCAAAGACGGCAGCCCACCAGGCTCCCCTGTCCCTGGGACTCTCCAGGCAAGAGTACCGGAGTAGGTTGCCATTTCCTTCTCCAAAGCATGAAAGTGAAAAGTGAAAGTGAAGTCGCTCAGTTGTGTCCAACCCTCAGTGACCCCATGGACTGCAGCCCACCAGGCTCCTCCGTCCATGGGATTTTCCAGGCAAGAGTACTGGAGTGGGTTGCCACCACCTTTTCCTAAGGCCAACTACACCCATGTACAAAAAGAAAGAGGAAGTTGCTATAGCCCAAGTACTACTTTTGCACACCTAGCGCTCTGCCTGGAAAAGTTCTGAAAAATACTTCCATATAATAGTAATAAACAATAATAATAAAACAGCCAGTTAGCTCTCTAGTCATTTGAGTACAGCTGATGGACCAGATGACAGCAGGGTAAAGGGTAAGCCATCATTGCATAACCATGTCCATGGTAAGCTGTAGAGAACATGGTTAAAGCATAGAAAGTAAACAGAAGAAATCTGAGCAGGAAAATGGGGCTTTGCTCAATATTATTGCCAATCAAATTGAATTGCTTTTCAGTTATTTCTGTGAAAGAAAGAACAATATTTATGTTCATTTGGGGAAAGTCATCTAAGAGGTTGCAATATCTTTTAAAATATGTATCTGAAAACTCTTTGTTCTTGGAGTAAAGCCAAACTTCAGGAACTCTCATTAAGGTAGGAGATCTTTGCAATGAAGCAGGACCATTAAAAATTGATAGCATTGACATTTTAAGGAGGCTGAGAAAAATTGTTCCTCATGGGTCATAAACATTGAGAAAAAATTAAAGCAAAGCACTTTCTGGAAATGGAAATGCCCTAATTCTTGATGCTGGTGCCTCCCAGCTTTTGTGGAAAGACAACATTTCTGTAGAGGGACACCTCTGCTCAATTTGAGAAATGTGTTCGGGGCTGGTCTTGTGTGATATCCACTTACACAGATCCTCATGATACATTAGCATCACTTATCAAGCAGCGTGTTCTACTGAGAGATGGTATAATGAATGGAAGCAGTCGGTACATAATTCAGTCCTTCCTCATGGGTTTTTCCAAAGTTAGATTTCCAACAACATGCCTGCATAGACCATCTTTGGAACTTTCCCTTGTCTTTACAATTGTTGTAGACAATCTCATCTTCTTTAATCCATCCTTTTCCCCATTGACTAACTAATCTCCCTTTTTAAAAGAGGGAGAGGGCTGAGATGATGTTACTCTTCTGCTAAAAGAAAATATTCTATCAATGTGTTCCTAGTATTATGGAATAAATTCTAGCTGCACGAGGACAGTACTTGAGAGCCTCTATGATCTAGCACAAACAAACTTTGCTTGGGACAAGTGGAAAGTAGTTATTGTTTTACCTTATATTTGGTTTTGTTAATGTGCCAAATGAAACTTTTATCCAATTCTTTTAATCATTTTTAAGCTTTCATTCCCCCTTCAGCTAATTTTCTGTTCATAGATTTTGCCCAGTGTTTTTGATAGGAGCTTATTAGCTTTTCCAATCTACAAACAGGAACTCTTTATCTATATGATTTATAATTCATGTCAGTCATCTTTATGACAACTTTTCCAGTTTGTTGATATTAACTTATGGGTGAATTTAGAGAGTCAAAGCATTTACTGCTTAATTGATAGGGCCAGAGTTTGTCTTCCACACAACTCATGTCTAGAATCTCTTTTGGGAAGCTTCCTCTCTCACCTTCTGTCCTTCCTGTTTTCTACTAGATTCATATGGAACTATTATGGAGCATTTTTTGTTCCAGACCTTTCATACATTGACATTGATTGGTCTTATGAGTTTCAACTCTTTGTGCCTTTACCAATTTGATAAACTATTGTAAATTTATAGAGTTAATGGAGGAAAAGTTATCTTTTTTTCCTTCTGGATGGTAGAGCTTCCTCTGTGCCCACAATGCCCTAGCTGAGCCTGGGTCCTACTATTTTTCAACCCTGGATTAGTGTGATATAGTAGAAAATATGGTCTCTGCCCACTCTCTCCCTTGCCCCCTACCTCAGTTCCTGGCACTGAGCTCCTGAAACCCTTGTAATCTCCTGGGTGATAGCAGTGCCTTTTGCTTTAATAAAGAGATTCTGATTCAGCTTCTGGGTGTCTTCTGGATGAGGGCTGGAAGCCCTAAAAACAGCCTTAATTAGAAGCTTAGTGTTTTCAGACCTGCCCCTACCCCTTCATTCTCTTGGGAAGGGAGAAGGAATGAAAATGGAGTTAGTGATTGATCTTGCCTCTGTGATGATGTCTCCATAAAATCCCAAATGTACAGTATTAAGAGAGCTTCCCAGTTGGTGAACACATGGAGATGCTGGGAGAGGACCTGGGAGCTCCAGGCCCCTTGCCACATCCCTTGCCCTTTGTATCTCTTCATCTGACTGTTCACTTGTATCCTCTGTCATATCCTTTAATAAACTGGTAAACATTTCCTTGAGATCTATGAGCCATTCAAGCAAATCAATCAAAATCTAGGGGGAACTTCCCTGGTGGTCCAGTAGTTAAGAACTCACCTTGCAGTGCAGAAGACTCAGGATCATTCCTTGGTCAGGGAACTAAGATCTTACATGCTGCAGAGCAACTAAGTCCATGCATCGTGACTACTGAGTCTGCAAGCTCCAGATCCCATGCCACAACTAGAGAGTCTGTGCACCACAAGGAAAAATCCTGCATAATGCAAGGAAGATCCCATGTGCTGCAACTAAGACCCAACAAGGCCAAAATAAAATAAATAAATAAATCTTTTAAAAAATTGTAAGAATCTCAGATTTGAAGCCAAATTAGACAGAAGTGGTGAATGCCCTGGAGACCTGCTTCTTGCAGTCTGCATCTGAAGTGTGGGGGTTGGGACAGCTTGCGGGATGGAGCTCTTAACTTGCAGGATCTGACACCATCTCCAGGTAGAAAGTGTCAGAACTGAGTTAAAGTGTCACCCAACTGATGTCATGGAGAATTTCTTGGTGTGGGGGAAACCTCCATACGTTCAGGGGCCAGAAGTGCCTGAAGTGAAGTTTCTGTGTGAAGGTAAAGGGGACACAGTGGGGAGAAAGGCAGTAGGGAAGAACTGGGTTTTTCCCTACATAAGAGGAAGGGGCAAGTTGAGGGCTTTCCTATGTGGTGAGAAAGCTGTCATTTAAGAGTTGCAGTTTCTCTTGTACCCAGAAGTGAGACTTCTTTCTTTGCCTTTATAGAAGACTATTCCTTTGTTCTTGGGAGAAACCATTAAGATACTTGACCTTTTTAGTATATTAACTTGACCACAGATGCTAGATGTTCTGATCATATACTGTTCTATGCTAGTGGATTCCAAGCTTTATCTTCCTCTTTTATGTTGGGAAGGGGAAAGACAGGGAGAAGAGGGGAGCTGACAGTTGTCCTTGGGGACTGGAAATTGAAGGGAGAGGATGAAGGGGAAGCTTTGTGACTCTAGGCAGAGTCTTTAAGTTGCAGGTGGACGATGTGGCTCAGAGCCCAGAAGAGGGCTGATATCTCCTCCCCCTAATTCAGCCTGGTGCTATTCTCAGACCTGAATGGTGGAGGCTCTGAAAGAGTCCAAAAACAATGACTTGGTAAAGCTACCACCAATAATCAGGAAGGGACAGAACATTAGCAAGGTGACAATAAGGTCCCTTCAAGATTCTTGAAGGTCAGTAAGGGCATGTGGGTAGACACAGTGTTACCAGAGTGGTAGAAATGGAACGTGGTGGGCGAGGATGATTATTGCAGTGGACAGAACAAATTGTAAGCAGATGTAAGCTATCCTTCTGTGGGTAACAGGAAACACTGGAGAAATGACTGACTAGCAGTTAAGTCAATAGGAGCTCAAGTTATAATTTGGGCATTAAAAACTTAATATGACCTCATTTATGCTTAGTCAAAAGCCTGACCATACCAGTTGTATACATTTTAAGGATACATATACAAGAATAATACTCCTACCTTTATTATATAACTCAAGAAAGTGCTTCAAATTATGGGCATATATCAGACAAGATAGGAAAGGAGAACCCACCACGGCAGGCTATTGAAGAAATATTTTGAATCAGTTTGAGCTTTGCAATGTCCTTCCCATCAAGATTGAACAAAGAGGATAAGCCCCTGGTGGGACATTATGAAAAAGATGATAATATCTGTAGAGTATTTTTAAATTATGCAGTAACATACAAATGTATGCTTATATAAAGTTCACTTAATACAGAACCTAAAGTCCAACTTCATTTTCTCTCCACCACACAGAAGTAACAATATGGGTAATTTACAGCATATCCTTTTAAACTTTTCCAATTATTTACACATATGTAGTTGAATATATGGTTTCCCAGGTGACCCAGTGGTAAAGAATCTGCCTGCCGATTCAGGAGACAAGAGTTTGATCCCTGGGTTGGGAAGATCCCCTGGAGGAGGAAATGGCACCCCACTCCAATATTCTTGCCTGGGAAATCCTATGGACTGAGAAGCCTGACGAGCTACAGTGCATGGGGTTGCAAAAGTGTTGGGCACAACTTAGCAATAAAACAACAACAAAGGTGAATATATACAAACATGTATCTATATACACATATAGAGAGTGTGGGTTTATTTGTGTGTTTAATGTAAAAATGCAATCAAACCATAGGTCATTCTTCTGTAACTCATTATTTTCACTTAGTAATATGACTTAGAGATCTTTCTGTGCCAGTACCTTCTTTTTAATTGCTCTTTGCTTAATATTCTATAGTTTCACAGGTGTACAATAGATTATTTAACCATTCTTCTACTTTTATTTCAATACCAAAATACTTCCTATTCTGGGTTGCTTTTTTGTTTGTTCTTACTGTGTTGTTTTCAAA
This sequence comes from Oryx dammah, assembly GCF_014754425.2. Classification (NCBI taxonomy): domain Eukaryota; kingdom Metazoa; phylum Chordata; class Mammalia; order Artiodactyla; family Bovidae; genus Oryx; species Oryx dammah. The sequence goes on from NW_024070210.1 coordinate 37,041,022, forward strand.
ACAGAGATAATATACTATGTCTCTGTTTGTAAGCGTTTAGAAAAGATAATCTCTCCCATCTCTCCCACTCCCCCCACCACAAAAGTTCTGTAGAAAACCTATGACTTCTCTGAGAAGTTTCAGAAAAGACTATCCAAGTAAAGTATTACAAAAATATATTTATCATCTAAAATTCTAAAGATGAAAATAAGTAATTCCCTTTGCTAAATAATGTTCTATTTCCTTGTTTACATATAAAGAAACATCAATAACTGTTTCATTTTACCAAGACCATGGACCATGTAACTAATCTACTGGAAAGTTCAGAGCCAAATTGTGGTTCATCTCTGTTTCACAAATATATCAGATTTAATCTAGTTTTAGTTCCTGACTTCTTATTTTTCTAAACTCACTTTTCCCCTTTATCTAATTTTTTCACTTATACTCATTGTTTTGAATGCACTTTTAGAAATCACTTTAAATTCTTTTTGAATAGGTGAGAGGATGAACAGATAATTGGAAGGGTGAAGAATGGAAACAGTTGAATGAGTCAAAAGCCACTTTTTTGAGCTGCTTCTGCAGATATCATTTTTGTTTTCTAACAAATCACTGCCCTTACTGTAGTAAACATTTTGCAAAGTCTCCTTGGTACCATATGCTTTTCAGTATTTGGAATGTTGAACTCCTGAATCTGTATGATTTTACATTTACCATTTTCATTTACATATACAAGAGTTGTCCAAGTAAAATTAATCTAGACATTGTTTATATATATATGTTCAACAAAGTTGTTTAAACACTTGATTGCATACTCACTGTCTGTAGTGGGTTGAATAGTGTCTCCCCTAAAATTCTTGTCCACCTGGAACATTAGAATGTGACCTTTCTTGGAAATAGAGTCTTTGCAGATACAATGATTTAAGATGAGATCATACTGGGTTAGAGTGGGACCTAAATCCAAAGACTAGTGTCCTTATAAAAAGAGGAGAGGGCACACAGCAACAGACACACAAGGGAGAGGCCCACATGAAGATGGAGTGATTGGATTGACGCAGCTATAAACCCAAAGACTGCCAGCAACCGGTGGGAGCTAGGAGAGGCATGGAACAGTTTCTTCCTTAGAGCTTCCAGAAGGAAGCTGCCCTGACGAGACCCTGACTTTGAACTTCTAGAATTCAAAATTAGGAGAGAATAAGTTCCTATTGTTTCAAGTCACACAGTTTGTGAAATTAATTACAGCAGCCCTAGGAAATGAATTGGAGAGGCAAATGGCACCCTACTCCAGAACTCTTGCCTGGAGAATTCCATGGACAGAGGAGCCTGGCAGGCTACAGTCCATGGGGTCTCAAAGAGTCAGACATGACTGAGCGACTAACACAACACTTTAGGAAATGAATACACAATCCTTCTATACCTTCATTAAAATTATCTCAAGAGCACCTGTGGATTATAGTTTCTAACCTGGAAATACAGTAATATGAGTACCAAGGTTTACAATTTCCAATTTGAGAAGTGTGGTGATATGAATAACCTGATGAAGAACTTTTTGTTCACCATCACTGCTAATTAAGTACTAGGTTGAATCCGAAGTGCCAAACATAAGTGAAGAAAGAAAGAATATAATGACAAGGCCATTGTCATGCATTTCTTTTTTTTTTTTTTTAATTATCTCATTGCACTAGCTCTTTGTTGCTGTGCATGGGCTTCCTCTAGCTGCCTCTAGCGGGGGCTCCTCTTCCTTGTGGCATGTGGGCTTCTCTTACTGCAGAGCACAGGCTCTATCTAGGGTGCAGGCTTCTGTAGTTGCAGCACACAGGCTCAGTAGTTGAAGTTCCTGGGCTCTAGAACCCACAGGCTTCGGTAACTGCAGCGGACAGGCTCTGTAGTTGTGGCTTGCAGGCTCTACAGCACAGGGCTCAGACGCTATGGCACAGGAGCTTAGTTGCTCCACAGCATATGGGATCTTCCTGGACCAGGGATCGAACCTGTGTCCCCTGCATTGGCAGACAGATTCTTATCCACTGCACCGTGAAAGAAGTCTTATACTCATTTCTTGTATTTAAAATAGAGGTTGTTAATCTTGAAGTTTATATTTCTGAAGAAATTTGCTTTCTTATCATCCTATTTTAATTTATTAATGACCTCACACTAGCAACTGTTTAGCATGTTTCAAAAAGCCAATAGGAAAGCTGTGAAAGGGCTTGTGAGTCTAGAATTATATAGTGTTCAAACTGAAACCTTATATGTTAAATGCTGATAAATATACTTTCTTAAGCAGCAGTTGCAAAAACAGTGAATTGATTCTGCCATTCAGTCCTTTAAAAACTCAGCAAATCACCCAGTTACTCTAATGGAAATCTCTATTGAAACATAGTTTCTTTCTTCTCTCCTTTTTCTCTTGTCCTATGAAAACCAGAATAAACTACACGCATACAAGATTCTGTCTTAAGATTGGGCTGATTCTTTCTCAGCCTAATAGTATGCCTATTAATTATTTTGCATTGAATACCCACATGAGTTATATACTATATACTTTGTGAATAAATAACTAAGTACTTTCAGTTTAGCCTCAGAGTGAGCTAGGAAAGAATCCTAAAGCACCAAAGTCATCAAATGCATCTATAATGGATACATAATGTGGACCTCACAGCAGCCTATGGTTATAGTCCAACTCACTTTTATATAATGAAAGATCAGGGAGATAGCCAATCTCCTCTTTCTGATATAAATAAGTTGATGATGATTTTTGTGGCTGCCACCATTAAGTATGCAATATGGTATTGATCTACCTTTTCTTTCATTTGGATACATAACTTCAATATAAAGTTTTTCATTTTAATATATACCTTCAATACCATTGACCTTTATGTCCAGAAGAAATACTTTTTAAATGTATGAGGTTTTGATAAGTATAGTTTTGCAGGAAGACCTCTTACAAATCTTTAAGTAAATGGATTTAGTAATTCTACATCTTAAGTGTGACTTCAATTAAACATAAAAACAACAAACCATCAGTAAAATAACTCTAGATAAATATTTGTTGAATGAATAAACAAAAGGATGAATGACTTTATTATGTATTTTTGTTATTTCTGCTTGCCTAGCTGCCTTTAGATTGTAACTCAGCTTCCTATATTGATTTGCCTTTAAGGAAATAGTGACTCTTGTGGTCATTCTGGAATTACAGTAATTTTCCTCACAGGAACTAAACAGTTGGCATTCTGGGTTTATCTAAAGATACCTCTATATGTTGCAATGTGGCTGCAGTCTGAATCTGCCTGCAATGTGGGAGACCCAGGTTCAATCCCTGGGTTGGGAAGATCCCCTGGAGAAGGGAATGGCAATCCACTCCAGTATCCTTGCCTGGAGAATCCCATGGACAGAGAAACATGGCGGGCTGAAGTCCATGGGGTTGTAGAGTTGGACATGACTGAGCGACTAACTTTCTAGATGTTGACTTCTTCACTGTAGGGTCTAGCACAGTGCCTGAAACTCTATAGACATCTTATACAGGCTCAATGAGTATTTCCTGCTTCAGGCTAGTTATCGTTGCATTTAGTCTGTGGCCAAAGACACTCTCTGCTATGGTCTTAATGTTTGTGTCTCTCCAAAATTTATGTGTTGAAATCCTAATCCCCAAGGTAATGATGTTAGGATGTGGGATCTTTGAAAGGTGACTAGGTCATGAAAACCTTTATAAAGAAGCCTCACAGAGCTCCTCAGCCTCTTCCAAAAGTGAAGACCTGGTGAAAAGATAACCATCTATGAACTGGGAAACTCTCACCAGACACAGTATCTGTCAGCATCATGATCTTGAATTTACCAGCCTCCTGATCTATAAGAAATAAATGTTATTTGTAAGCCACTGGTTTATTATATTTTGTCATAGCACCCTGAAGGGATGAAGACACTCACATTTTAAGGAATTAAATGAATTCTAATCCTAAAAATAAAAAATAAAATATAAATTTTAATGTAGCAGATGGCTTATCAAATAGGAAATACAGAAGTTGAAGGGTACGGTTATATCACTTTCTTCACTCTAAATATTCTGTCATATACTTTGGACAAAGTTATTTCAAGTGGAAGTGTGGGTTGTTGACTCAATAAATTATATGGCCTAAGTCTAACTCTAATAATTTTACACAGATGAAAATGAATTAAAATGGACAATAGGGACAACCTTTAAGAGAGAAAAGGGAACATGGCCACGAAATTGCACATGTAACTTTTGAGAAGTGGCGAGGGGCAGATGGCTGTTATTGCAAGGTAGCCCCTGCCCTGTGCCCAACAGTGAAGGGAGGGTGGCAGGATGTGCAGAGGAGATGCTTCAGTCTCTTATACTACAAACCAGCTGGCTCTTCCTCTTTTTCTTTCCCCTAACAAAAGAACTTTCCAGACTTGGCTCCACATCTGCCCGGTTACTGTGGCACCATGGGTCCACAAATGCCAAAAGTCTGAATCGATCATACTTATTTGGCTTATGTGAAGAAGCTGTGGTCTTGGGTAATTATTAAAATAAAATAGAATGCTTTACGTACAACAATGGAAGTTCAGATACTGTTGTGCAAATCACATACACTAATAAGGTAGAATAGTAAGGAGTCACCTGACACCTGTTTCAACAGGTGGGGACTGGAATAGAGGAACACTTCCCCCTCAAGATTATATGATCTGAAAAGATAGTCTAGAAAGCAAAGGTAGGATAGTGGTAGCACGTAGAATCAGATAGAAGATGACTTCTTAAAGCAGAAAATGTTGAATAGAGCATCTTTGTGGCTTTGGCCTCAATATGGCTAAGGAATAACAATGAAATAAACACATACAGTTATGTGAAATTAGATATTACACTTTCAAATATCTTTTACTCACTGTCAGCCTGAAGTTGACTACATGGTTCTTTCCTAGAACCAGCTCATTTCCAAAGGGCAGAGGCAATCTCAACTCCCACAAATACTGGTTGACAAGTGCCTTCACCAAAGTCTAAATCAAAATAGTGAGGTCAGGAAATAACCTGAGGTTCCCTGTTCCTGCCAACTGGATTGTGATTTTTTTAATCATCTCTAAGGATCAACATCTTTAAGAAATATCATGCAGCCTAAAGGAGTGTGGCCTTATGCAGTGATCCCCAACAGGATAGTCTTCTCAATATAACCTAAAAAGCACAACACTGAAACAATAGAAACATTCATTTAATACAGAGGAGGGAATAATTTTCTGCCGGGGTCCAGCCCCTGCATGATCCAGGGAAACCCGAAGGAGAAATGGCGTTGGTGATTGATTTAGACAGAGATAAGGAAAGAATGTTGAAGATAAGAAAATAGAGGAGAGAAAGAGGCTGATATTCCTTGGTTTACATAGAAAGCCAATAAAACTCCGAGACAAGGACTTTGCCCTGTTCACAGAGGCCACAGGTGCCCTCCCAGACTCCCGAGGGAGTGAAGACGCAGAACATCTTCCCGTTCAGGTCTTAGAAACCCGGGCAGATAAGTGAACGCAGGGAGCCTCTATGCTCCAAGGGATCAGCCTGAAAAAGAGAGGGAGAGGGAGAGAGAGAGAATGATTGACACAGGGAGACCAAGCTGCTTCAGTGAGCGAGGCCCCTTTAATTCAAAAGGGTCTTTTATACCTTTACTTGTACATAGAGGGAAATGAAAGATGCAAGGTCATACAGAGTCAGCCCAAACATTCCACGGTTTTGCCCTTATCAAAACCAGGATTTTTTCTGCATACCTTTGTGGGGCTCTAAATGGGAAACCTTAAAAAAGAAGGGCTAGCTTTGCGGTTTAGAGCTAAGATGGCGCCTGGCGGAAGAGATGAGGGTGCGGCCTAAGTTGTCTGTCAAAACTTTTGATTGGCTCTCTTGATTTCTATGCACGTAGACAGCACATGATCACCATAGACTCCTGTTATAATGATGGCACATGACGATTTGACCTTTAATGTGATTGGTGCAATTATGGAAAGTCCCTCGCAAACCCCTCCCTGCTTGCCTTTAAAAACCAAGAGCTTACACCAATAAAGCGGAACTGCTTAGATGGAACCCCTGTCACGTCTGATTGTCTCTCGCTCGCCGAGGGGCTGGGTTGGCGGACAGGAGGCTCACCTCTCCTCGGGACCCCTTGGCTTTGTTGAGGGAAGTTCCACTGCCTCTCTCTTTCTGTGGAGCGGCCCCCACAGAAACTGGCGCCCAACGTGGGGCATGAAGCGGACGGACGGACGGAGGTGGTGTCACTGTGTGCCTCTGAAAGAAGGAGCGATGAAGGACCCTAGGCTGGTCGCAGTGTGGAGCTCCCCTTTAGAGGAGTATCGCCTGAGGTAAGCTGGATTTCAAGGTGGGCCCCCTCTGCTTTGAGGGAAGTGGCAAAAAACTCTCCTGACTTATTTTCTTTCTTTTCTTCTTTTCTGATCTGTCCGTAATTCCTTTTTCCGGAGTTTCAGTAAACAGGCGAACAGTTGTGGAGGCAATTGACGAGTGCTGGCTAGGGCCACTCTGGCGGACTTTGAAGGCCCCACAACAGGTAAGCCTCAGTAACTAGAGCCCGACCAGGTGAAACTCCCCTTTAATCATTCTTACCTGAGGACGTGGCCTAGAATCTTCCCTGTGGGCACGGGTCAGGCCCTTAGAGGCCATTAGGGCGCCTGCCACTTGAAGACTCCCGTGACAGGATAAGGGGGTCACGGAACGGGCTAGAAACTTCTAGGGTGCCCGCCCCTAGCAAAAAAACTTCCGTGCGACGACGCAGGCACATAAACAGTTCCAAAAGCATACCATAAGCCCAACTTTCTGGCCACCACCACTCCCAGTAAGATTTTTGGTGGTCATCCTCAGTGACTTTTCTTTCTATTCTCTCTCGGTAGCATGGAAAATAACATTGGGAAATCTGATGAGCCTGTACTCAAGGCACTGAGATATATGCTCATAAGCAGGGGACTTGAGATTTCTGACGCTCAGGCCATTAAGGTCTGGGGGACCATTGTACGGTTGGCCCCGTGGGTTGCTTCAGCTAATCTGTTCTCTTGGGACACCTGGGATCGAGTACAAACCCTTGCTAGGCAGCGAGAGATTCAATACGGTGAAGAGCCCCCCTTAGGGTTCTGTCTGACCATTTTGGCCCTCAAGCTCTGCTTTTCATGGAGCGAGGAGCATGTCACTGATACGGGTACCCCCAATTCAAAATCAGAAAAACAATGGGAAATTCCCTGGCCGATAGTGCGGCCTCCCTTACAGTCCAAGCTTGTAACTTACAAGATGCCTATGATCTTCACGATCTTACTCATATAAATTGGAAAAGGCTACATAAAAGGTTTCCACAGATCCCTATTAAAAAATTTTAAAAAATTATACATACTTGTAAATCCTATCTTCCTTATTTACAAATACCGCCTTTACAGCCCCCAGGAGTAAACCCTCGAGGGCTAAAACCCAATGTGCTGTGGCAAACTGATGTGACCCATTATTCCCCTTTTGAAAAACTTAAGTATGTTTTTGTATCTATTGACACTAACTCTCATGCCTGTTGGGCTACTGCCCACACAGGAGAAAAAGCAAAACATGCTCAAAGCCATTTTTTACAATGGTTTGCTACGTTGGGCCTTCCCCATCAAATAAAAACAGACAATGGCCCTTGCTTCATCAGCCAGAGCTTACAGAAATTCTTCCAACAATGGCACATTTGTCATAACACTGGAATCCCACATAACCCCCAGGGACAAGCCATAACTGAGCACCACCATCAAAATTTAAAGGCTCAATTACAAAAACAGAAAGGGGAAATAAGCCCTCACCAGCAACTTGGAATGGCACTCTTTACTCTAAACATTTTAAATTTTTCAAAAACTGAACCGATACCATGTTTTCAAAAACATTGGTCTAACCAAGGAATAAAACCTGAAATACAAGTGAGATGGAAAGACCCCATCACTGGCCAGTGGAAGGGGCCCGATCCACTCCTTACAATGGGAAGAGGATTCGGATGCATATTTCCCATTGGGGACCCCAGCCCTATATGGGTGCCAGCAAGAAATCTTAAATTTACACCACAAGATAGAGGTCAAATCTCAAAATCTGACACAGATTAAAGAGACACTCACATATTGAGCCCAAGAATAAAAAGTTCTTGAGGCGATATTTTCTTTCCTTTTAGATCACTGATGCGGCGACCCTGGTGGACACTGCTCCTGGTGATCATCGGATTACCTATCCTCTCCTTGCTGACTTTCGTCATTGCCATGGCTGTGCAACAGTTTTTAGAATCTTTAAAATCTGGGTTTAATGACACACAAGGCCATCAACCATGAGGGTACAACAGTGTCAGCATCCATGCTGGGAGTTTAACAAGCTCAGACCATCAAGGTTATAAACAACATGTCCACTGCCTCTGCTCAGGGATTTCAAACCAGCTCAAACACCTGAGATTCGCCATAACGGGACTCCCAACAACAGCTTGATCTCCACGCCAGAGCGATCGAGACGTTGAGTGTTCTGGCAAGCATAAACTGCGATGTGAGATACCCCAGCTTTTGTCTGACAGCTTTTCCAGTGTTAAATGAGACTCTAACAGGTGAAAAAGGGAGCAATGGACCTATGGGACTGGATACAAAGTCCATTTACCTGGTTTAAAAATGCCTTCTATTTGCTTGTTTTTTGTTATTCTGCTTGTTGTAATGTTAAAGGTAAAAAAATCTCACAGCCCGCAATAGGTGCTTACAGCAAAAAATAGTTAAGCTTGCCCAGGTCATGGAAAAGGAGCCCCACGTTGGGCACCCACAAAACCCCTGGATTAATTTAGTCCTTCAAGAGATTAACTGAGACAGATAAATAAAAGAGTTCTAGATGCCCATCATCTAGAGAGATTCCGCCTAGCCCCCAAGAGGTGGCTGGATAGCCAATGACGGGTAAGACCCTCAGAGGAGGGCAACCTAAGACAGGCACAGCCGCGAGAGGGGCTGGTGAGGCTGGAGGTTGGCCACCCACAGCTTTACGCCTTGCTCTACAGAACATCAATACAAATGTCTCGAGGGCTTAAATAAAATAAAAAAGGGGGAGATGTGGGGCCCTAAATGGGAAACCTGAAAAAAGAAGGGCTAGCTTTGTGGTTTAGAGCTAAGATGGCACCTGGCGGAAGAGATGAGGGCATGGCCTAAGTTGTCTGTCAAAACTTTTGATTGGCTCTCTTGATTTCTGTGCACGTAAACAGCGCATGATCACCATAGGCTCCTGTTATAATGAGGGCACATGACGATTTGACCTTTAATGTGATTGGTGCAACTATGGAAAGTCCCTCGCAAACCCCTCCCTGCTTGCCTTTAAAAACCAAGAGCTTACACCAATAAAGCGGAACTGCTTAGATGGAACCCCTGTCACGTCTGATTGTCTCTCGCTCGCCGAGGGGCTGGGTTGGCGGACAGCAGGCTCACCTCTCCTCGGGACCCCTCAGCTTTGCTGAGGGAAGTTCCACTGCCTCTCTCTTTCTGTGGAGCGCCCCACACACACCTTTCCCACAAGTGATGTTGTGTACAGTATCTTCTGGCCTTGGAGGCCTGTGAACATTTTATGACCCTCTTTTGATAAAGGCTGCTCAACCAGAAAGCTTATTTTCCCTCAAAATGTTTTTTCTTTATATTTCTAATCTATGTCAGCCTCAGAAAATGCTAAACAGAGTTACATTTTTCACAGAGCAAAGGTGCAGTGAGTTACAAGAAAGAACCAATTAGCTCAAAAGTCTGATGTGGTTAATTTCAAGACTACACTTGTTTTTCTTACATTCCAACTATGTTAACTAATGCACTCCCAGGTGCACAGTGGATAAGAGATATGGGAACTTAGCAACAAGCACTGGCCCAGTAATGAAATCCTACACCAGCACTACTCTAATAACTTTTAACTCTTTGAAAGGCTCTATGTTTTAGGCTTTCCATGCCTCTCACAGTTGGGAGGCTGTAAATAATCATATGCATAGCTGCAAGAGTCTGGATAGACCTGCCAAGCAAGCTAGAATGCTAACAGAGGGGGGTTGATTTGAAATATTCCTCTCATGTCCAGGAGATTTATTAGCTATAGCCCTAAGTTGATTTTCTCCAGAGAAAGGTGGTCAGGGATAGCCCTCTGTTAATGTCAGAGGAGTTGGTGAAAGTCATGAAATAGTAAAACAGACAGATTCTGGTTTGGGGGTAGATGCTCGAGAAAGCCTAGGGAGCCCCTTGAGTCCTGAAGCCTTGCTTAACAGTTCTCTTCCACATGACCTTGTCATGGGTAAGATCTCCCGTGGTGGCTCCCGGCAATTTTCTTTCTTTTGTTTTCCCAGAGGATAATACTCACTAGTGGGAACTGTGCTGTCCTCAAGAGTTATACTTGGATACTCTGATCAGAGTGCTGTACAGGTAGTCCATCAAGAAACCTAAAGATGGGGGCTGGGCTTCTGGTGGTCCATTGGTTAAGAATCCACCTGCCAATGCAGGGAACATAGGTTTGATCCCTGCTGTGGGACAATCCCAATGCTGCATGTCAACTAAGCCTGTGTGCCACAGCTACTGAAGCCTAAATGCCTAGGGTCCATGCTCCACAAAAGAATCCAAGAGAAGCCTGTGCACAGTAGCTCTCACTCACTGCAACTAGAGAAAGCCCATGCACAGCAACAAAGAACCAGAGCAACCAACATTAAATAAATAAAAACATAAGTAAGTCCTTTTTTAAAAAAGAAAATAAATCTAAGAGGATAGGGATATTTTAAATGTTGTGATATGCCTTATAATAAATGACCTTTATAGTACTTTGCTCAAACAAACCTTGTCCACACCAAGACTCAGAGACCCCACAGAGACTGGGACAGAACTGTGTTTGAATGTCTCCTGCAGCGGTACAGGTCAGCAGTGGACTGCTGCAGGGGCAGGGGCTCTGGGTGCAATAGACCTGAGTATGGCATAAGCCCTCATGGAGGAGGTTGCCATTAACCCCACCATAGAACCACCAGAACTTACACAGGACTGGGGAAACAGACTCTTGGAGGGCACAAACAAAACTTTGTGTACACCAGGACCCAGGAGCAAGGAGCAGTGACCCCACAAGAAACTAACCCAGACTTGCTCGTGAGTGTACAAGAGTCTCTAGCAGAAGCATGGGTCAGTGGTGGCCTGCTGCAGGGTTGGGGGCACTGAGAATACAGCCCCGCCCAAGAACAGAAAACTGGACTAAAGATTTACTGAGCATGCCCCCGCCCATCAGAATAAGACCCAGTTTCCCCCTCAGTCTCTCTGATCAGGAAGCTTCCATAAGCCTCTTATCCTTTTCCATCAGAGGGCAGACAGAATGAAAACCACAATCACAGAAAACTAACCAATATCACATGGACCACAGCCTTGTCTAACTCAATACAACCATTAAAGCCATGAAGCCATACCATGTAGGGCCATCCAAGACAGACAGGTCATGGACAGGTCAAAGTTCTAACAGAATGTGGTCCACTGGAGAAGGGAATGACAAACCACTTCAGTATCCTTGCCTTGAGAACCCCATAACAGTATGAAAGGCAAAAAGATATGACACTGAAAGATAAACTCCTCAGGTCGGTAGGTGCCCAATATGCTATTGGAGATCAGTGGAGAAATAACGCCAGAAAGAATGAAGAGACAGAGCCAAAGCAGAAACAACATGCAGGTGTGGATGTGACTAGTGGTGGAAGGAAAGTCCAATGCTGTAAAGAGCAATATTGCATAGGAACCTGGAATGTTAGGTCCATGATCAAGGCAAATTGGAAGTGGTCAAACAGGAGATGGCAAGAATGAACGTCAACATTTTAGGAATCAGCAAACTAAAATGGACTGGAATGAGTGAATTTAACTCAGATGACCATTATAGCTACTACTGTGGGCAAGAATCCCTTTGAAGAAATGGAGTAGCCATCATAGTCAACAAGAGTCAAAAATGCAGTACTTGGATGCAATCTCAAAAGCCACAGAATGATCTCTGTTCATTTCCAAGGCAAACCATTCAATATCACAGTAATGCAAGTCTATGCCCCAACCAGTAATGCTGAAGAAGCTGAAGTTGAACAGTTCTATGACCTTCTAGAACTAACACACAAGAAAGATGTCCTTTTCATTATAGGGGACTGGAATACAAGAGTAGGAAGTCAAGAAATACCTGGAGTAACAGACAAATTTGGCTTTGGAGTACAGAATGAAGCAGGGCAAAGGCTAATAGAGTTTTGCCAAGAGAAGGCACTGGTCATAGCAAACACCCTCTTTCAATAACTCAAGAGAAGACGCTACACATGGACATCACCAGATGGTCAATACTGAAATTAGATTGATTATATTCTTTGCAGCCAAAGATGGAGAAGCTCTATACAGTCAGCAAAAACAAGACTGGGAGCTGACTGTGGCTCAGATCATGAACTCCTAATTGCCAAACTCAGACTTGAAGAAAGTAGGGAAAACCACTAGACCATTCAGGTATGACCTAAATCAAATCCCTTACAATAATACAATTAGTAGAAGAGACAAATAGATTCAAGGAATTAGATCTAATAGACAGAGTGCCTGAAGAACTATGGACGGAGGTTCATAACATTGTACAAGAGACAGGGATCAAGACCATCCCCAAGAAAAACAAATGCAAAACAGCAAAATGGTTGTCTGAGGAGGCCTTACAAATAGCTGAGAAAAGAAGAGAAGTGAAAGGCAAAGGAGAAAAGGAAAGATATACCCAGTTGAATGCAGAGTTCCAAAGAATAGCAAGGAGAGATAAGAAAGCCTTCCTCTGCAATCAATGCAAAGAAATAGAGAAAAGCAATAGAATGGTAAAGACTAGACATCTCTTCAAGAAAATTAGAGATATCAAAGGAATATTTCATTCAAAGATGGGCTCAATAAAGGACAGAAATGGTATGCACCGAACAGAAGCAGAAGATATTAAGGTGAGGTGGCAACAATACACAGAAGAATTATGCAAAAAAGATCTTCATGACCCAGATAAAGCACAATGATGTGATCACTCACCTAGAGCCAGATATCCTGGAATTCAAAGTTAAGTGGGCCTTAGGAAGCATCACTACGAGCAAAGCTAGTGGAGGTAATGGAATTCCAGCTGAGCTATTTCAAATCCTAAAAGACGACATTGTGAAAGTGCTTCACTCAATATGCCAGAAACTTTGGAAAACTCAGCAATGACCACAGGACTGGAAAAGGTCAGTTTTCATCCAATCTCCAAAAAAGCAATGCCAAAGAATGCTCAAACTACTGCACAATTGCACTCATCTCACACACTAGCAAAGTAATTCTCAAAATTCTCCAAGCCAGGCTTCAACAGTATGTGGAACCATGAACATCCAGATGTTCAAGCTGGTTTTAGAAAAGGCAGAGGAGCCACAGATCAAATTGCCAACACCCACTGGATCATCAAAAAAGCAAGAGAGTTCCAGAAAAACATCTATTTCTGCTTTATTGACTATGCCAAAGCCTTTGACTGTGTGGATCACAATAAACTGTGGAAAATTCTGAAAGAGATGGATATACCAGACCACCTGACCTGCCTTTTGAGAAATCTGTATGCAGGTCAGGAAGCAGCAGTTAGAACTAGACATGGAACAACAGACTGGTTCTAAATAGGAAAAGGAGTGCATATTGTCACCTTGCTTATTTAACTTCTATGCAGAGTACATCATGAGAAATGCTGGACTGGATAAAGTACAAGCTGGAATCAAGATTCCCAGGAGAAATATCAATAACCTCAGATATGCAGATGACACCACTCTTATGGCAGAAAGTGAAGAGGAACTAAAGAGCCTCTTGATGAAAGTTAAAGAGGAGAGTGAAAAAGTTGGCTTAAAACTCAACATCCAAATCAGTTCTAATGAGGTGGATGAAACTGGAGCCTATTATACAGAGTGAAGTAAGCCAGAAAGAAAAACACCAATACAATATACTAACACATATATATGGAATTTAGAAAGATGGTAACAATAACCCTGTATGCGAGACAGCAAAAGAGACACAGATGTATAGAGTAGTCTTTTGGACTCTGTGGGAAAGGGAGAGGGTGGGATGATTTGGGAGAATGGCATTGAAACATGTATAATATCATATATGAAATGAATCGCCAGTCCAGGTTCGATGCATGATACTGGATGCTTGGGGCTGGTGCACTGAGACAACCCAGAAGGATGGTATGGGGAGGGAGGAGGGAGAGGGATTCAGGATGGGGAACACATGTATACCTGTGGTGGATTCATGTTGATGTATGGCAAAACCAATACAATATTGTAAAGTAATTAACCTCCAATTAAAATAAATACATTTACATTTTTTAAAAAAAACTCAACATCCAGAAAACTAAGATCAAAGCATCTGGTCCCATCACTTCATGGCAAATACATGGGAAAACAATGGAAACAGTGAGAGACTTTATTTTTCTGGGCTCCAAAATCACTGCAGATGGTGACTGCAGCCATTAAATTAAAAGACACTTGCTCCTTGGAAGAAAAGTTATGACCAACCTAGGCAGCATATTAAAAAGCAGAGACATTACTTTGCCAACAAAGGTCCAACTAGTCAAAACTATGGTTTTTCCAGTAGTCCTGTATGGATGAGGGTTGGACTGTAAAGAAAGCTGAGCAAAGAATTGATCCTTTGAACTGTGGTATTGGAAGAGACTCTTTAGAGTCCCTTGGATTACAAGGAGATCAAACCAGTCCATCCTGAAGGAAATCAGTCCTGAATATTCATTGGAAGGACTGATGTTGAAGCTGAAACTCCAATACTTTGGCCACCTGATGGGAAGAAGTGACTCATTGGAAAAGATCCTAATGCTGGGAAAGACAGAAGGCGGGAGGAGAATGGGACAACAGAGGATGAGATGGTTGGATGCCATCACTGACTCAATCGACATGAGTTTGAGTAAGCTCTGGAAGTTGGTGATGGACAGGGAGGCCTGGCATGCTTCAGTCCAATGGGTCACAAAGAGTCGGACACAACTGAGTGACTGAACTGAACTTATAGTACTTTGCACAGGCTTCCCAGGTGGCACTAGCAGTAAAGAGCCCACCTGCCAGTGCAGGAGATGTAACAGACTTGGATTCAATCCCTGATCAGGAAGATCCCCTGGAGGAGGGCATGGCAACCCACTCCAGTACTCTTGCCTGGAGAATTCCTTGGACAGAGGAGCTTGGTGGGCTGCAGTCCATTGGGTGGCAAAAAGTCAGACACAACTGAAGCAACTTAGCACACACACACACACACATATAGTACTTTGCACCCTGTACTATACCATATATGTTTACTTGTATGTATCCCCCACTGGGCAGTAAGATCCTTGAAGGAACTGAGTCTCTCCCATTCTCTTTGAATTAGAATCTAGCACATTTAGATTCTGCTGCATAGGTGACGTCAAAACACTGTAGAATTAATGCTATAATGGATAACAAATAGATCAAAGGTCGGACCTTATTTCAGATTCTGAAAATTGTCCATAGAAGACTGGGGAAGAAACTGACACACAAGGGTACTCAGAAAGCAACATAAACAGAAACAAGTGCTCTGATCTTACATGCTCTGAGTCAGGGCTGCAATGTCCAGCTGGTTTTTCATTGTGCAAAATTATTCAGCCAAGGGCACAAATTGGAGCAGATACGATACCTAAGTTCTACCTACCAAGCCATGAACCCCAATAGTACTTTGTACCTGCCCATGGGAAACAATGCCATTTTAAAACAGAATTTAAATTATCTTTTAAATAATTAAAATGTCCTTTAAATAATGACAGGTTAGATCTCAAGAGCAAGAAAAAATTCTCTTATCAGTCTGATTCCACCACAGATCGGGGCGGGGTGGGGGGAAGAAACTGAATATTGGGACTTTCCTGGCAATCCAGTGGTTAGGACTTCACCTTCCAATGCAGGGGGTGCAGGTTCAATTCCTGGTCAGGGAACTAAGATCCCACATGCCTCAGGGCCGAAAAACCAAAATATAAAATAGGAGTAATGAGTAACAAATTCCATAAATGGTGCACATCAAAAAATCTTAAAACAAAAAGCTGAATATTGTCTGATCTTGAGAATACTGATGTTACAGATTGTTTTTCTCTGGATTCTCAACATAGGGTGATTGGATTTGTAAGTTTGTTTTTTTTTAAGTGTCATTTTTTTTCTTTAGTGTTAAAGAATCACATAGGGGAGCTTCAGCATTCAGCCTGTTCCAGAAAAGGAGCCACAGAACCAGAGATGCATAGAGAACAGGAAGAAAACTTGAAGGTTACAGAATCACATTGCTATGATACTTTTTTCAAGAGATCACCTAGTCCAATAATTACTTAATCTTACAGATGAGGAAACCAGAAAGATGGAGGTTAAGTAACTAGCCGTAGCTAGTTATCAAAACTAATTCTAGAAGCTGATTTTCTGGTTTTCAATTTAGTAATCTATCATAACTGGCTGGACTTGACCTTATTATAATCAACATTGACTGTGCATCCACTGTGGGAGAGATTGAGACATACAGACTCGGTCTCCAACAGGGGCCTCACGACGTTGAGAAAACAGGAAATAAGTATTGAAAGACAAACAATAATACCAGACGGCATATGAACGCAGATCTAGACCTGGGTTTGAGTGGGAGTGGAGACGCCACTTAGCAATCAGTGGGCAAGGAGTGGAGTGTCCTCGCGTGGGCCAATTCTGAAAGGACTGGAGCCAGGTGGCTGATAAGGTCCACCCAGGGCTGCAGGCAGGCCTAAGGTCACAGAAGCAGTGTCAGGAGAATCCAATTTCCCGGGGCCCTCTCGAAGGGTAGCTTAAGCCTTGGCTCGTGACCCAGATTGCAAGGATGAATCCGGTAAAGCTTCTCCACACCTGGGCTCTGACCCTCAGAAGGGCGGGGGCTGAGGCAGCAGCGCCGCAGGGAAATGGGAGCGGAGGCGAGGAGAATTGAAAAATCCTGAGCTGACCGGGATGTCGCGGCGGGAGAAGCAACGGGCGCCACGCCCGCGCTGCGCGGGTTGAGAAAGGGTTTCCGGGACGGCGCGCGCGGCCGGCGGGGCGGGGCCCAGGGGCAAGCACCGCCTACGTCGGGCTGCGTGACAATGGGGCGGGCGGCGGCACGCGGCTGCGGCGGCTGGGGGCCTTAAGGGGGGCGGAGCCGCCGCTGCCTCTACCGCCGCAGCCCCCTTCGGGATTTGAAAGATTAAAAACTCCAGGTGGAGAGGGCCGCGACGTTGAATGTGTGGCGGAAGCGCTGGGGACCACGGCTCAGCGCCGAGCCGGGCGGCCGGCGGCGTCTCCACAGCATGAATTACCCGGGCCACGGGTCTCCGCGGAGCTCCGAGCGTAACGGCGGCCGGGGCGGCGACGGCGCCGCCTGGGAGCTGGGCTCGGACACGGAACCGGCGTTCGGGGGCAGCGTCTGCCGCTTCGATCACCTGCCCGCCGGGGACCCTGGCGATGACGAGGTGCCCCTGGCCCTGCTGCGCGGCGAGCCCGGGCTGCACTTGGCGCCGGGCGCGGAGGACCACAACCATCACCTGGCGCTGGACCCCTGCCTCAGTGACGATAACTATGACTTCAGCTCGGCCGAGTCGGGCTCCTCGCTGCGCTACTACAGCGAGGGCGAGAGTGGAGGCGGCGGCAGCTCCTCGTCGCTGCACCCGCCTCAGCAGCCGCCGCTGGTCCCGTCGAACTCGGGGGGCGGCGGGGCGGCTGGAGGAGGCCCCGGGGAGAGGAAGCGCACCCGGCCCGGCGGCGCGGCCGCCCGGCACAGATACGAGGTGGTGACGGAGCTGGGCCCGGAGGAGGTGCGCTGGTTCTACAAGGAGGACAAGAAGACCTGGAAGCCCTTCATCGGCTACGACTCGCTCCGCATCGAGCTCGCCTTCCGAACGCTGCTGCAGGCCACGGGGGCCCGAGCCCGGGCCCAAGACCCGGACGGCGACCATGTGTGCGGCCCGGCCTCTCCCGCGGGTCCGGCCTCCAGCTCCGTGGAGGACGAAGACGAGGACCGCGTCTGCGGCTTCTGCCGGCGCATTGCGGGGCACGGGCGCGAGATGGAGGAGCTGGTGAACATCGAGCGGGTGTGTGTGCGGGGCGGCCTCTACGAGGTGGATGTGACCCAAGGAGAATGCTACCCGGTGTACTGGAACCGTGAGTAGCCGGCCGGGGGAGGGAGCGGGACGGGCTGCCTCTGCAGGGGCCGACACGCACCCGGGTGGGTTTGGAACTTAACTGCG
This sequence comes from Oryx dammah, assembly GCF_014754425.2. Taxonomy (NCBI): domain Eukaryota; kingdom Metazoa; phylum Chordata; class Mammalia; order Artiodactyla; family Bovidae; genus Oryx; species Oryx dammah. The sequence continues at coordinate 37,059,215 of NW_024070210.1, forward strand.
GGGAGAGCGAGGCGCGTGAGGCCTGGCGATTGGTCCGAACAGGATGGAGACCGTGCAGGCAAGCGCCGGCAGGTGAAGGGTAAAGCGAGCAGATGGCAAAAGCCCAGTCGCCTGGGGTCAGAAGGAGAGGATACTGCCGAGGTAGCGCCTCCTGGGTAAGCCGGGTGCTGCAGCCACCCCCTGGAGGTGGTCCAGGAATGGATGGCCAACCCGAAAGGTTTAATTTCGTGATTCCTACCTGAGCTTTGTCCATCCAGGGATCTGATTCGGTCTCGTTTACCCTGCACTGCTTATGATTTAAATACCGGTTTGGCTTCTGGACTGGAAATGTTTGAGAGAATCTGAATAACGGTTCCGTTATGGATTTGGGGAAAGAAAATTAATCCCTGGCGGGAAGGGAAGGGATAAAGGTTTTTCTCACCGGTGCGTTCAGGAGAGGTGGAAAAGCGCTGCTCGAAGCAGTTGTGACAAGTGGGTCCGCTCACACTCTATGTGGAATACTCATATTTCTCTCTCAGGTCCTCGCTTACATATTTTCATTTTGGCCTCTTAACGTTGAAAAGTTTCAAGGCTCGGGCCTTGGTTTTCTCATCTGTAAAACAGGGATAATTGTATCTATGTCGTAGGGTTGTTACGGAAATTAAATGAGGTAATATGCTTAAGGGCCTGGGAGCTGTGTTTGGCACACATGTGAATAGTAAGTCCTTATTCCTTAGATAACAATGCAGTTAGGTTTGTAATTAGATTAAGGAGGAAGGCTGTCAGAAATATCCGCCATTGCATGTAACAGATATTTTATATGTAAAATAAATATTTGATGGTACATAAGCTATTGGTGCCCAGTAATTTGTAATATATAGCTGTAATTTTTATGGGCCCAGTGCCCTAGCTCAGATGTCTTCCTTTACTGTCACTAGCCTTAGGTCTTCCATACACCTTATAACATTCTGCCTTGTATTAATTACATGTATTGATGACTTAGCTTCCTTTCTGTATGTTTAGCATCTAATGGGAAAATCCATCATCTTTATCTTCATGTTTTCATTGGGCCTAGTGCAGAAAATTTTTTAAAAACAGGTATTGAATTGTATATGTGATTCTAATAATGTTAAAACATTCACATGTTACGCATAGTCACGAAGACAGCAATTACAATACGTATCAAATCACCAAGTAAAACAAGCGTAGCAGGAAATTCAGTTTCTTACTTCCCTTTAAGATGACATTGAAGGCAATTGTTACCACTTTCATAAAGCCAGATTCATCTAGGACCCACCATGTCACTCACTTCTTTTGATTATAAGCTCACAAAGGACAAGATATGCTTGCATTCACGCATTCATTCATCTTTTTCCTTTTTGACAGTATTTGTGCATCACACAGTACTCTTGTGAAGGCAGTAGGAAAGGTGGAGGAAAGGACAGAGGAAAGACAGAGCTTCCCACTGTCTTTTTCTTCAGATGACCTAGACATCATGATAGATTTTTATCTTTTGAAGACAGAAGGACAAGGACTTATTGGAGTCAGAAAGTGGGATAAAATGCAGGGCATTCTTGGAGAGGGGGCTGGAAACCGAGAGATGAATCTTACCCTTTTAGGTCAACTAAAGTATAGTTACCAAGAATACTGCGTGCTCTTTTGATTTATGATAAGATTGTTAATGCTTGCATAGTGCTTGACTGTCTACAAAGCGACTTTTCGCATTCATTATTTCATAGTGATAGCAAATGAGTGCTAATGTTCTTTATATGAAGAAGCAGGGTTCAGCGAAGTTAATGAACTTGCCCAGGGTCACCCAGCTGGAAAATGGTAAAACAGAAAGGCATATGCAGTGATACAGAAGCATGAAACTGCATGGCATTTTGAAGAAACTAGGGCTGTACCTGCAGGGGTCAAAACACAGAGCCTAGCTTTGGAGTTTGACCACCACAGAGATAGAGGTGTTTGATCAGAGACAAGAGATTGTGAAGGAAGCCCCTGCCTTGTGAGTGCTACGTTTAGGAGAGTAGCTAGAAAAAGGAGGAGGGCGGGTATGCAGTGCTAGGGAATTTGGACTTTACCCTGTTGAACGGCAGGGAACCAAACGCTTGAAGGCTATTACTTAAGTGACTAGGGACAACACAAAGGCTGAATTGGACAGGTAGAGAAGATCATTAGAATGCTAGTGTCATAAATCAAGCAACAGTAAGGGCCTACAAAAATTAACCTGAAAGGAAAAGTGGTTTTAGTCCTCTCAAATCATCTTTCCTAAATCAGATCACCAGTAGACTAGTTATAGCTTATAAATTAATTTTTGTTTGGCATAACAGCAACACCTATTTTGACTCCATTTTTGCATTTTCTAGATAGCTTTCTGCAAGATACAATCCAGTATGTGGATCCAGTATGTGGATTGTATCCCAAGGCTTAATATTAGTTACGATGAAAATGCAATAATGCTTTTTGTCCATGATTTACTACTTCTCACAAAATCCCATGTAACTCCCTTCTAATTGGTTTTTCAGGTCTCAGTGTATTATTACATAAGTTTTCACACGGTCTAAGGAGAGTTCAATCCCAGTATGGTTTCTTCAGCCTTTTCAAATGGAAAAATTTATAAATTTTGCAGCTTCTGACCTTTCTCTTATTTTACTTTTTAAACCTTTCTGGAAATTTTCTGACTACTGATAAAAGTTTTGAAAAAGCCCAGTAAGTTCCTACATACCATGGTGATAGGATTCCAGTGACTTTTGTGACCTAATTGAGTCCACTTTTATCTGGGTATTGAAACCAATAAGTTAGCTATAAAGAAAGCTGTTAATTTATTTTTACTCTTTCTTTCTAATAGGTAAAATTTGAACCAATTTGGAGTACATGAATTGGAAAGGGGAACAGAAGTTTTGTCTACCATAGCTTAGAAGCCAATGTTATTACATATGAAAAGAAGTATTAATTATAGGAAGCTTATTTTTGTTTTATTGACTGTTTAGATGTTTTTCTGACTGCATGTGGACCTTTTAGATAAAAATTGATCATTGCTGAGTAATGGCTGAGTAAACTCCCTCACTCCCCATGTTTCAACTAAGCTCTTTGTAGCCTCTTTATAGGCTTGTTTTGAGAATTATTAGCATTATAACATGCTTAGAACAATGGTGGCTCAAGCACTAGGTGTTAACTATATCTGTGTGGATCTCAGAAAGCAATATACCTTACTTGTAGAAACTCACATGAAGGTTAGTAAGACTGGGTATTCAAATTGTTAGGTTTGTTTTCACTGGTCTTTACCTAATCACAGGTGAAAAATTTTTTTAATTTAAAAATCATTTATTGTTAATCAGCTACCACAATATAAAATAAAAAGTTTAAGGAAAAAAATCATGTGAATGCTAATCTTCAGATTATCTGGAAAAAGAAAGATGTAAGTTGCTATGAACCTGGCATCCCAATTAAATTCTGATTATTTTTTAATTTTTATTGGAGTATAACTGCTTGAGCATGTTGTGTTAGTTTCTACTGCACAGCAAAGTGAGTCAGCTGTACATATATGTATATGTATATCCTATAAATGTTTGTCAGGAGTAATAGCAAGAAAGTGGCCAAAGCATTTAGTAGTATTTATGGGAAGGCATTTAGAACATCATAGAGATTTTTGATGAGTTAAGAATAGTTTTAAAGCAATTCTGGTAGCAGTGATGTGTGCAGCATGCACTAGGGAATATATATTACTAATTTCCATTCACTAAATAAAGTTATTTTAATTGACCAAATGTTTATATGAATGTGTAGTTTCCAGAAGCAGTTATTAATTATAAGCCACAGCTTCCCTTAGCCCACCCTCCCCTCTTTTTCTGTGCTTATAAGACCTACATGCATTATTATCCTAAACCATTTGCAGTTTCAAATACTTCAGAAATTAATCAGTCTTTATGACACATTGAAGAGAAAATATTATCCCAATAAAAAGGTAGAAAAATTAGAGCTTTTTCTGCAGGTACCCAAATTATATGATGTTTATTAATTTGGCACAGCTGTAACGTCTCTTGGGTCTTTTTTATTTAATGGTTAATAACCTTGATAAGCGGAGAAGGCAATGGCACCCCACTCCAGTACTCTTGCCTGGAAAATCCCATGGACGGAGGAGCTTGGTAGGCTACAGGTCATGGGGTCGCTGAGTCGGACCCGACTGAGCGACTTCCCTTTCACTTTTCACTTTCATGCATTGGAGAAGGAAATGGCAACCCACTCCAGTGTTCTTGCCTGGAGAATCCCAGGGACAGGGGAGCCTGGTGGGCTGCCGTCTCTGGGGTTGCACAGTCGGACATGACTGAAGCGACTTAGCAGCAGCAGCAACCTTGATAAGTAATAATCCTTTATGAATCACAGGGTATCATGGGAAATTAATAGAGTCCAAGCTGTTAGAAGGTAATCTTTCTTGATCAGTTTCTGCCTCCAGTAAAGCAGAACTATACAGACTAGAGACACCTGATGCCGGGGTCCAGCCCCGGTGGATCTAGGGAATTCGAAGCAGGGACGGAGTCGGCGTCTAGAGGAAAATTGTTTAATTAAAGATATGGAAAGAGATTAGAAAAGAATAGTGTAGTAGGAAAATTAGTGGAGAAAAGAGGCTTAATAACTTTGTTTATGTGGAGAACCATTAAAACCCCGAGACAAGGGGTTTGCACCACCTACGTAGGCCACAGGCGTCTTCCCGGTCTCCCTAAGGAGTGGAGACACAAAGTGCCCCCTCCGTTCAGATCTTAGAAGCCCAGGCAAAATTAGTAGGCTTGGTGAGCCTCCGCGCTCCAGATGGATATTCAGCCGGAAAAGAAGAGAACGAGAAAAGACCACACGGGGGAAACCAGTCTTTCCAGGAACTGGTCCCATTTCTTTATTTTCCAGGGCCGCTTTTATACTTTTAGTTATACATAGAGATAAATGGAAAATACAAAGTCACGCGGGGTCAGCAGTCCTGACCCTTATTGAAACCATGCTTTCTTTCTGCATTCCTTCCGCTATACAAAGTTCTCAGGTGATTTACATCATCTTCTGGCCAAGAGGCCTGCTAACATTTTATGACCCTTTCTGATGCTTACTCCTTGGAAGAAAAGTTATGACCAAGCTAGATAGCATATTCAAAAGCAGAGACATTACTTTGCCGACTAAGGTCCGTCTAGTCAAGGCTATGGTTTTTCCAGTAGTCATGTATGGATGTGAGAGCTGGACTGTAAGAAGACTGAGCAACAAAGAATTGATGCTTTTGAACTGTCGTGTTGGAGAAGACTCTTGAGAGTCCCTTGGACTGCAAGGAGATCCAACCAGTCCATTCTAAAGGAGATCAGCCCTGGGATTTCTTTGGAAGGAATGATGCTAAAGCTGAAACTCCAGTACTTTGGCCACCTCATGCGAAGAGTTGACTCATTGGAAAAGACTGTAATGCTGGGAGGGATTGGAGGCAGGAGGAGAAGGGGACGACAGAGGATGAGATGGCTGGATGGCATCACGGACTCGATGGACATGAGTGTGAGTGAACTCCGGGAGTTGGTGATGGACAGGGAGGCCTGGTGTGCTGCAATTCATGGGGTCGCAGAGTTGGACACGACTGAGCGACTGAACTGAACTGAACTGAACTGATGATGATTAGTCAACCAGAAAACGTATTTTCTCCAAAGGTGATTTTTCTTAAGTCATGCACCACCCTCCTAAGGCACCAGATAAAGTTGCATTTCTACAGGGTAAAGGTGCAGTGGGCTATAATCAAGAAAAGAATTTACTTAGCCTAAGGTCTAACGTGATTAATATCAAGGTTAATACTTATTTCTCCTATATGCTAGTTATATTCATGTGTATAAGGGGCAAGGGATATGGAGACTTAGCAGCAAATATTGGCTCAACAATGAAAACCCTCCACCGGTATAATTTCTAACTAACTCGCTAATACTGTACTAATAATTTTCTAACTTCTCAGAATCTGTTTTAGAAAGTTTAGAGCATCTCGTGCCTCTCATGGTTGGGAGGCTGTGAACAATCACAGGTGGCCTGACAAACCTGTCAGGTAGGCTAGAGCGCCATCAGAGGAGCTTGTGGACTGAAACACTCTTGTCACACCCAGGAGATTTATTAACTGGAGCTGTAAGTTAGCTCCTTTTCAGAGAGAGGTGGTGGGGGACAGCCCCCCATAATGTCAGCAGTGTAGACGAAAGCGTAATGCAGTAAGGTAGGCAGACTCTGGTTTTGGGGGTAGATGCTCAAGAATGTCCAGGGGGACCCCTGAGGCTTGATCCCGCTTTGCGTAATGTCAGGCCTCCTTCCTCATGACCTTTGCCACAGGCAGGATTCCTCTCGCTGGCGCCCGGCAGCCTGACTCTGAAAAACTGTCGTAGAATTGCATTATCTCCCATTCGTTCAGCCTGGAAAGCAGCCTTGGGTATCACTGGAATTCTATTTGTTCAGGTATAGAACCCTGGCAAAAGTCTTCTGAGAGCTCCATTCCAGATTAAGCCTGCTTTAGACTATTTTTCAGTGACCTACTGAAACAGCACAAAGATAATGAATGAATAGTGGGTGACTTGTACGGAGGGCAGGAGTTGGCACTACCCAATGGAGGCATTCAGGACTTTTCTTTCCCTTTGCATTGTGCCATTAGTTTAAAAACTAAAAACTGATATCAGTTATTGATCCACCTTGTTTGTGTACAGCTCAAATGTGATATTGCATGTTGTGCAAATTACTTTATATAAATGTTCAGAGTGATTAGTATGTTTTTCTTTCTTCCATCTGTCATCACCATCTTCTCTTCTTTCTTCCTTTACTATTTTGCCTTTAAAAAGACTTTTTGTACTCTTCGTTCTCCCAAATTATATCTTCCCTAGTGGCTCAAACAGTAAAGACTGCCTGTGATGCAGGAGATGCAGGTTCAGTCCCTGGGTCAGGAAGATGCCCTGGAGAAGGACTTGGCAGCCCTCTCCAGTATTCTTGCCTGGAGAATCCCATGGACAGAAGAGCTTGGTGGGCTACAATCCGTGGGGTCACAAATCTTTTCCAAATTGTATTTCCTGGGTCTTTTATCCTCACATCACACCCTCTAATTTCTGCTTTGCTAAGATCTTTGATGTCTGAAACCCTAGGGCTGATTCTTTTCTGTAGAGAACAAGGAAAAGCTGGATATGCTGTGGTGATCATGAAATCCTCTGAGAATTACGGTCACTGGGTGAGAAGAGTAGGGGGATTAAAGGAGAGAGGGGAATGCAGCATATGTTCACAGGAAACCTAAGATGAAGATTACTGGCAGAAGAGATGTGGAGGGTAGGCAGTTCTTGAATCCCTGATTGTTGGGGAATCTGACCCAAGACCTTTATCTTTTCATGAGTCTGATGAAATTTAAACTGTGCACCTTATCAAGAAGAACTTCAACACTGACAAAGGGTATAGATACAATTTCTTCTCTTTTTTTGCCACAATATATTCCTAAAAGCTCAGTTAAAAAGTAAAACAGGGAAAAACATTTTTATAGCCACTGTATATAATCTACAAATCTACTTTTTTTTAGTTTGCCTTGGTAAAGGGAGATTGTGCTTAAAAAAAGATGTTGAATCACTGACAGAAGAGTGGATTAATAGGATGAAAAGCATAATGCAGATACTTTTTGATATCCCTGATTTAGGGGACAGGTGAAATTCAAAGTGGTGAAAAGTAGAAATTGCTTGTGCCAGAGAACTAAGGGAAATTGGTAGAAATATTGATATAGGCATGTAGCATTCTATATTGCTGTATTCTATATTCTGTATTGCTTTCTAATTTTGCCAGATTACCATACATCAGAATAAACTATACAATCATTAATATTTGTTCTAAGTGCTTGTTACATTTAGCTATATCTAGGTAATCTTTATATTCATTACACTTATATAGTCAAATAAACTCTCTTGACTGACTATTGGAGGCAAGGCCAGCCTTTGGAAATTATAATGTTAGTAGTATTTCTGTACCCTGGTGCTGCTGCTGCTGCTAAGTCGCTTCAGTCGTGTCCGACTCTGTGTGACCCAATAGACGGCAGCCCACCAGGCTCTGCCGTCCCTGGAATTCTCCAGGCAAGAACACTGGAGTGGGTTGCTGTTTCTTTCTCCAATGCATTAAATAGGACCTCAGATATCTGGACTCTTTAAGAACTATAAATTCCATCTGAATAGATGGCTTTTCCAAATAGCCATCTATTGAGAGTTAAGCTTTTATTTGCGAAAGTATGATTTTAACTGTGTGAATGGAAAACTCTAATATTACTCTTTCCTCTTTGGCTACTTCTTAGAGAACCATCATTCTGAACATCGATGCAGATAGTCCTTGGGAAACATGATACAGGACAAAGAACTGGATGAACTGTGCTAAAACATAAAATTCTAAATCATATGTCATAGAAGGAGCTGCAAAAATAACTTTAGGTGAAGTACAAGGAACAGAGTTGAAGTTACTTCTGAGCCTTGATATACATAGATAAATGCAATCTCGCATTGTATTTTATTACTTACTACAGATGATCAACTTTCAGTTAATATTTTAGACACGAGTACATTATTTTCTTATTCTGTAGAATTGCTAATAGGCAGGTCCCTCAGGTGTATCTCATTTCTACCTGATTCACCTAGGATAGATTGTCAGGAAAGTTTGCATTTTAACAACCAATGCATTTTAATGTTAAGTACCCCCTGGTGGCTCAGATGATAAAGAATCTGCCTACAATGCGGGAGATCCCTGGTTCAATCCCTATGTTGGGAAGATCCCCTGGAAAAGAGAATGGAAACCCACTCCAGTATTCTTGCCTGGAGAATCCCATGGACAGAGGAGCCTGGTGGGCTACAGTCCATAGTGTTGAAAAGAGTCGGACACGACTGAGCAACTCACACAAACCATTTATTCAACTGAACTCTGGGAGTTGGCGATGGACTGGGAAGCCTGGCGTGCTGCAGTCCGTGGGGTTGCAAAGAGTCAGACACAACTGAGCAACTGAACTGAACTATTCAACTTTATAGTTATACTAATTAAGACATAAGAAATGTCTTATATTTAAAGAAATATATTCTTTAAAACCCCTATGGTCTTGTTTCTTAAAAGAAGTGAATAGTATTTAAGGTATAATTATATTGTCCAGAGTTTCTTACCTCTATGAAATGGATTTAAACTCAGTGAGTCATAAATATTAACAGTAGCTTTTGCCTAAATTAAGTTATATTTTTAATGTAATTGTTACTTTCAGGTGGGATTCCCCAATGTGTTTTGAGGTATAGGTATTTCTTTCATACGGTAGAATTTTTTATGATTGCTCACAACTAATGAAATTTTGGAGTCGTAACATTTGTAGCCAAGCTAAATGATGATTAGGACAGTGACTGTTTAGTTACCTTTGTCCTACAGCATTCCTCTAGAACATAGTTCCTGTCTAGTAAATGAGCAAGTGTTCAGGTATTAGAATGGAAGGCAGCGTTTTGTTATCTAGTTCTTAATTTACTACCTTTCATTCTATTTACCAATTAAACATAATTAGTTTCATACATAATGTTTTTACTCTGTCACTCATGTTTTGAGAAAGTTTGTTAACTTTAATATTGATTTTAATGTGAATTATCTCATATATGCACAAAAGTCTAGATTACATAACCAACAATCAGTATTCTCCCTTGCTTAGCTTATTAAACATATAATCAAAATCTCCTCTGTGACATCTCCCATTCCCTTTTCTTCAGTCCAAAAATAACCCCTCTCCCAAATTTGTGGTTTATTCTCTATGAAACATCAGAAATAGCAGATGCAGGTAGCAGCCACCATCCCTAGGACTGAGTTAGAGCACCCAAGGAAAAGGCTGTTACCTCTCAGTGCTGAGATTCTGACCCAGAGAGTGTGGCAGCGGTCTCAGGTGCTGCCCTTTGGGACTGCTGGAAATCACCAGTGCTGGGGGAAGGCTTCCTTTGGAACTCACCACAGGCTGCCTGTAGGGGTGTAGGAGAAGTAGTTCAAGGGGAGGTGGCTGGCAGGTGATATTCCACTGTGAAACTATCTGGAGAGTTGTGGACCTGGCTGAAGCTGACCATGGGAAGGTGCCACTGCTGTTAGCACCTGGGTGCTGCTAAAAATTACAGTTCACACACTGCAAGAATGCAGAAGGTGAGCACACTGGAACCAGAGAGAAACCCCTTCTTTTTCTGTTACAAAGGACAGCTTGGTAGAAGTAGTTCATCAATATGTTAGCCTCAATGGTTTAAGTGGGCCTCTGTGGGGTTGATCTGGGACCCTAGCCATCATTTACAGCATTAATTCTATAAAAAGTATATTCAGAGTGTATAGTACTGGATAGTAGGTTTACAACAAGCTGTACTAAATGACAATGTATTTTTCTTAACCTTCCACCTCTTCGTTTTCTAGCCTCGTCTCTCATATCTCCTTCACTTTTCCTTGTGTCTTCTGCTTTTCTTATGTCTCTCATCCTTGCTTATCTCTTCTTCCACTGAATAGCAGCACTCTGCCATTCCTGTTTTCCATTACTCTGTGACCTCCTTCCTCTTTAAGTTCTGTGCGGTCAAATTTTCCCTGGAAGTTTCTAGAGTCGTGAATTATAGGCATACTTTGGACCCTAAGTGGGTAAACCTGTAAGGACATAGCTAAGCTGGAGGAAAAGTGCCAAGACTTTCTCTCTGTGCATATCATACGATACGGGTTGAAATCGTTCTTGAAAATAGTCCTTTAGGAATCTTATAATTGTTCCCTCTGCTTTCTGGTATAAGTGTAGCTTTTTAATACATAAAATGTTTATTGCCAGAATTCCTCTACCCACACATAAGTGCCACTCAGGCTTGCTTAATGAAGTGTTCATAGTGGAAAATGCACCTTGCAATAGTTTTCTTGTCAAGGAAGACCCAAATTTTTTCTTTTGGGTCCAGTAAAGACTTGCCTTTTATCATGATTTACCTAAGAGTTACAATTACCTGGTTGTTTTCTTCCAGGCAAGTAGTCATGATAAGTACTAGTCTTTATATTAAGTTTAAATTGACTCTTGATAAGTGTTGTTATAAATGAAACATAATACCTTTGTTAATAGCCTATTTATCCATTATTAGCCCTTTGAAAAATTTGTCTCTGCCCCCTGGCTATGTATCTAGGTCTATTCCTTTAACTACAAAATGAAGTGACATTTTAAGTATATATCTATGCAAGTCCCTATCAGCATGAGGTTCTATTGCTTATGATTTTTAAAAGCCAGAATAACAGTGACTTTAAACACAAAAGGGTCCATTTCTCTAAAACAGAGGCTTTAGCTAAAAGAAGTATAGATATCTAGAGTTCGGACCTTGTGGCAGCTCCACTGTAATCGGGAATGGAGGTCCCTTCTGCTATTCAGCTTTTCATTTGTGACTTGATCTAAGAGAGCTTTAAGAGCTCAAGACATAGGAAGCAGAAAAGGTAAGAGGGGAAGGTCAAAGAGCTATACCACCAGTAAACTGCTGTATCCTGTCACCCAGATTCAATCACATGACCAAACCCAGTTGCCCAAGAAGACTAGAACTGGTCTTTTTATTGAGCATACTACTGCCCTGGATAAATTGGTGTTCTGCTATAAGAAAGAGAGAGAGAATAGATATAGGATAGGCATCTAGCAGTTTCTTCCAAAATATGTGATCTTTTTTTTTTTTTTTTTTTGCTGAATATATAAGGATTCTCCTGAGAATAAAAGAGATTATAAGGAATCAGTTCATGTAATTAGGGAAGTTGGCAAGTCTAGAATCTGCAGAGATGTCCCAATTCAAATCCATAGGCCAACCGGCCACTGTTAAAACCAGGAAGAGCCAGTATCCCTGTTCAAAGATCACCAAAAAGAAGAACTTAATATTCCAGCTTGATGGTTGTCAGATAGAATTCCTTCTTATTTGAGGGAGCATGCGCCTTTTGTTCTAGTCAGGCCTTCAACTGACTGGATGAGGCTGCCTACCCACATTATGAAGGTCAGTCTCCTTTCCTCAAGTCTATGGATTTAAATGTTAATCTCACCCCAAAACATCCTCACATTGACATGTACACACTGCTGTATTTAAGATAGACAACCAGCAAGGACCTACTGTATATAGCACAGGGAAATCTGCTCAATATTCTGTAATAACCTAAATGGGAAAGGAATTTATAAAAGAATGGATAGATGTGTATGTATAACTGATTCACTTTGTTGTATACCTGAAACTATCACAACATTGCTAACAGACTGTACTCAAATATGAAATATAAATAAAAACTAAAACACCGTCAAGAAACACCCAGAACATTTGACCAAATATCTGGGTAGCTTTTGGCCCAGTCAAGTTGATACATAAGATTAACCACACCAGGACTTCCTTAGTGATCCAGTGGTTAAGAATCCTCCTGTCAATGCGGGGGACATAGGTTCAATCCCTGGTCTGGGAAGATTCCACATGATATGGGGCGAGTATGCCCATATGCCACAACTACTGAACTCAAACTGTAGAGCTTGCGTGTTGCAACTACTGAGCCTAAGTGCCCTAGAGCCCATGCTCTGCAATAAGAAAAGCCGCTGCAATGAGAAGCCTGAACACAACTAGGGTAGCTAGCCCCTGCTTGCTGCAACTAGAGAAAGCCCATACACAGCAACAAAGATCCAGCACAGCCAAAAATAAATATAAATAAATAAAATTTTTTAAAAATTTAAAAAGATTAATCACACTGAATATAAAACTGTGCGTGCTCAGTCGTGTCCAGCTCTGCAGCCCCATGGACTGTAGCCCGCCAGGCTCCTCTGTCCATGGAATTCCCAGGCAAGAATACTAAAGTGGGATTCCTACTCCAGGGGATCTTCCCAACCCAGGGATTGAACCCACATCTTTGCATCTGCTGCATTGGCAAGTGTATTCTTTACCACTAGCACCATCTGGGAAGCCCCGATATAAAACTAAAACCATGTATATATAGAAATGCCAAACATTATCAGTTCATTTCAGTCGCTCACTTGTGTCCGACTCTTTGCGACCCCATGAACTGCAGCACACCAGGCTTCCCTGTCCATCACCAACTTCCAGAGCTTGCTCAAACTCATATCTATCGAGTCGATGATGCCATCCAACCATCTCATCCTCTGTCGTCCCCTTCTCCTCCTGTCTTCAATCTTTCCCAGCATCAGGGTCTTTTCCATTGAGTCAGTTCCTTGCATCAGGTAGCCAAAGTGTTGGAGTTTCAGCTTCAGCATCAGTCCTTCCAATGAATATTCAAGACTGATTTCTTCAAGATTGACTGGTTTGATCTCCTTGCAGTCCAAGGGACTCTCAAGAGTCTTCTCCAACACCACAGTTCAAAAGCATCAATTCTTCGGCGTTCAGCTCTTTATAGTCCAACTCTCACATCCATACATGACTACTGGAAAAACCATAGCTTTGACTATACAGATATTGCCTCTGCTTTATAAATGCTGTCTAGATTGGTCATAGCTTTTCTTCCAAGGAGCAAACATCTTTTAATTTCATGGCTGCAGTCAACATCTGCAGTGATTTTGGAGCCCCCCCAAAATAAAGTCTGTCACTGTTTCCATTGTTTCTTCATTTGTTTGCCATGAAGGGATCGGACTGGATGCCATGATCTTTGTTTTTTGACTGTTGAGTTCTAAGCCAGCTGTTTCACTCTCCTCTTTCACTTTCATCAAGAGGCTCTTTAGTTCTTCTTCGAGTTCTGCCATAAGGGTGGTGTCATCTGCGTATCTGACGCCAAACATTATAGACATTTATAATGTAGAAGGAGAAAGTTCCTTATAGTCCCACCTCCCCAAGATACCTGTTAATAATAACTTAGGGTATTTTTCTCCACTTATTTTCAGTACATATACCAATGTATACTTTTATAAAACAGGATTATACTATTTATAACTGTATATGCACATGCACAAATATATATGCATGTAGTATTATGATTTAATTTTTCATTTTAATTTTAGACATTATTCCATGTCTTCTGAATATTATTTCACTATGGATTACTATCCATTCATATTTTGATGTATTTAATGAATATTTTTAATAGCTATTGGGCCAAGCATCATTTATATATTCAATCATCTGTTGGTAGAAATTATAGGTCATTTTGTTTGATTTTATTTGTTTTCTATTATAAAATGAGATAAATGCCTTTGTAGTATATCTTTAGGCATTTTTGTAAGAGTTTCTATAAAGTATTTCTAGAATTGATCTATAAAAGATACATGTGTTTTTAGGTTTTAAAAAGTACTGCTAGGCCAGAGTCTCTCAGTTTCAGCATTATTGAAATTTGGGGCCAAATAATTCATTGTTGTAGCTTGGATTGGGGGTAGCTGTTCTCTTTAGCAACATCCCCTGGCCTATATACCAGTAGTACCACACCCCAAAACCTGAGGAGTAAGGGGTAATTTGAGGGTGACTTAGAAGATAAATAGTACTCATTGTGTATCCAGTCATAGTTGTAAGGCACATATAAAGAGGAGACATCTTGGATGATCCCAGATTTCTGTCTTGGGTGACCTGCTAAATACTGTCAGTACACCACTTGTCGTGATACAGAATACAGATGGAATAACAGATTTGCATTCTGGTTTGTTTCTTCCAGAAACTTCGTGTGTCCCATGGCTTTTTGTGATTCTGGTAGCTATTAATTGTTCTGCTGCTGCTGCTGCTAAGTCGCTCTACTAGGAGTCATTTAATTGGCAGTTGAATGTTTGGGTTTAGAGTTTGAGACAGAGGCCTGAACCAAAAAGATGTAGTACTTGACCACATATTGGTGGAATTTAAAGCTTAGGTGTAAAGCTCCCAAAATATCCATCCAAAAGAATAAATGCTTAGATTTATTAGACTTAAGAGAGAAAAGTTTTGGGAGTATAGATGTATGCTAAAATTTGTTTTACTCTTTTTGACTCTGCTTTTTAACTTCCATGGTTTTTATGGAGAAGCATGCTTGGCTCTGGTTTGTAAGTCTCATTATAGCCTAGCAGTGTAAAATTTCCCAAATTATTTCTTTTAAAATTACAGCTGACTAGACTGTATTTCTTAGGGGGAGAGCTAAAATGGGACTTCTCCTGTTTAAGAATATAGGTTGCATTGTATGGTAGAGAGTTTGAATGAACTTTGGAGTCATACTTTGGTTGGAAACTTGGTTCTCATATTCTTAACAGTATGCCTCTAAGCAAATTATTTAGGTTCACTAAGACTCATTTTACGCATTTGTAAAACTGGGGACGTCATTGCGATCTTTAAGATTAAATGAGATGAGCTTTTGGATCTGGAGGATAATGGAAGCTATCCAAATGTTAATCTCCACACATTTTCCTCAAAAGCCATATACATTTAAACCATACATAGGTGACACATCCAACGTTACTACAGGGTGGACAATAACATAAACTTTAAGTTAGCTGTAAGTAAAGAAACAGCAAGTTACAACAGCTCTTGTTACTGCTATAAACCTCTGAATCTGGAGAGTGCAGCAAGGAGAGGCTTAGTTCAGTTCAGACTCTCTATCATGTCCATCTTTTGCGTTTGCTGCATTGGCAAGTAGACTCTTTGCCACTACTGCCATCTGGGAAGCCCCAATATAAAATTAAAACCATGTATATGTAGACATGCCAAACATTATCAGTTCAGTTCAGTCGCTCAGTTGTGTCTGACTCTTTGTGGCCCCATGGACTGTAGCACGCCAGGCTTCCCTGTCCATCACCAACTCTCGGAACTTGCTCAAACTCGTGTCCATCAAGCCAACCATTTCATCCTCTGTCATCCCCTTCTCCTGTCTTCAGTCTTTCCCAGCATCAGGGTCTTCTCAAATGAGTCAGCTCTTCACATCAGGTGGCCAAAGTATTGGAGTTTCAGCTTCAACATCAGTCCTTCCAGTGAACACCCAGGACTAATCCCCTTTAGAATGGTCTGGTTTGATCTCCTTGCAGTCCAAGGGACTCTCAAGAGTCTTCTCCAACACCACAGTTCAAAAGCATCAATTCTTCGGCGTTCAGCTTTCTTTACAATCCAACTCTCACTTCCAACTCTCATACATGACTACTGGAAAAACCATAGCTTTGACTATACAGACCTTTGTTGGCAAAGTGTCTGCTTTTTAAGAGACAGTGAAAGAAGAGAGATCAGAGGTTAAAATGAAGCAGAAAACCACTCACAGAAAGAAAATGTCCCCCACACAACAAGCAAAATATGGCCATAGACTTGAAGCTTGGTAATTAATAACACTAACTGTGAAGAAAGCTGAGCGCCGAAGAACTGATGCTTTTGAACTGTGGTGTTGGAGAAGACTCTTGAGAGTCCCTTGGACTGCAAGGAGATCCAACAAGTCCATTCTAAAGGAGATCAACCCTGGGATTTCTTTGGAAGGAATGATGCTAAAGCTGAAACTCCAGTACTTTGGCCACCTCATGCGAAGAATTGACTCATTAGAAAAGACTCTGACACTGGGAGGGATTGGGGGCAGGAGGAGAAGGGGACAACAGAGGATGAGATGGCTGGATGGCATCACCAACTCGATGGACATGAGTTTGAGCAAACTCCAGGAGTTGGTGATGGACAAGAAGGCTTGGCGTGCTGCGATTCATGGGGTCACAAAGAGTCGGACACGACTGAGTGACTGAACTGAACTGAACTGTGAACTGAACTATAGGGAGGGTGTGTAAAAGTGAGAGAGACAGAAATAGCAGCATCAGAGAAACATTGCCGGTGGGAGAGGAGAAAAGGATACTGCTCTTTGGAGCCATGACAGTAAGAGGAAAGAAGTAAGGAGAAAATGAAAGGTCCTGGAGAAATGAAAGAAAAACAAGGAACACCAGCCCAGTCTTCACTGAACCACTGCCACCCCTACCACCACTACAGGAGCTGCTCTTAATAATGTGCAGCAGCAGACACTCTGAAACTAAGAAGTCTGTCCCTAAAATACTCATGGACAGAAATAAATGCCATACAAAGCTACTGCAAGAGGAATGCAGAAAGTGTGAATCAGTACATTTCCACTGATTATAGTTCTTCCCTAAAAAGCAAACACAAAACAAGAGAAACTGTACATGTAACACAACCACCAAATATTCTGAAATTTATGGGCATACTAATAGGGACCTTGATGAAAGTAATGTTGATGTAAGGGGCACTGATAAAAGAAAGGAAAACAACCAAAAGAATGAAAATGAGATGAAAGAAGTGAAAAGCTTCAGAGAGAAAGTGCTTAAAATACGATATAGACAAAGGAAGCCCCAATGTATTTATAACTGGATTGACTGCAGGAGAAATCAGTGAAGCAGAACTAAATATTAAACCAGAGTCCAAGAAAACTTTTCAGAAATAAGAGGAAAACTGAAATCTACAAATTAAAAGGACCCACCTTGGCAGATAGATCCAAAAAAATGAACTCTGAGACATAGACTGTTAGAGTTTAGAGACTAGAAAAACTGTTTTAGATTTTGAAGGTAAATTTTTTTCTGGACCCTTGGTGGGGGAAAAAAACTCATTACTAATTAAAAAGTTAGATTTGCATCTGACTTCTCTAGAAATGATATACAAAGGAAAGCTGCAGTGAAACAGCATTTTTTAAAACTCAAGGAAGCACAGTTCAAGCTTGCCAACCTGTCCTTCAAGTATCAAGGCTATAGAAAAACAATGAGAATTTAATAGATTATAGATCCAAGACTAAAACAGTGCTGGGGATATGGGTACAATTGTTATATGTGAGTCAGGAGACAAAGGAAAAATAGAATAAGATCATTCCCTATTGTAAATAGTAAGTGGGAATTTTGGGTACCATTTAAAATGGACACACCACATAGTAAAAGTTTAAGTAAACAAAAAAGAGATTTAGGACGCTTTAAAATACATAAATACACACATGAATGTGTAAAAGTCACCACTAGAACCAAAAATGCAAATATTCCTGAATACCAAAGGAAGACTTTTTTGAAAAGGAAAATCATCAACTGGAGAAAGAATAGGAATAATAAAAACAGTGATTATAGAAGAATATTTCAAACATACCAGTTATATCAGTAAGCATAAGTGGGTTTAACTCACGTGTCAAAAGAAAAGCACATCTAAAACTGTGAAAAAGGTTAAAAATAAAGAGATGTGCAAAAACATCACAGGAATATGGAAACAATAAGAAAGCAGTTGTTGTAATCTTGATAGACAAAGTAGAATCCATTAAAAAATCAAACAGCAGTGTGCTTTATGTTAAAACCCCGTAATTCTCAATGAATTTATATTTTTGAATTTCCACCAAATACATCAAACACTGGACTATCGCAGAATTGCTACAGGAGAATAAAGGATAATGCAAGAAAAAATAGAAACACATAATAGATTTTAAATACATCAGTACAAGTCTAGTATAAGTGATTCATGATCATCTAATAAATTTTCTGTTTCAAAGTAGGAATTGGCCATTGGTTTCTTTTAATGGGAATGGGAAATGATATTTAGAGATCACAATCTTTATATCATGATTGCTCACTTACACAGGGTTGGTCTTTCTTTCTAGGTCTTTTCAGTACACAAAGCTTAGGATATATATATATATATTTTTAAGAGAAAATATACATCATTATTTCATGCTGACATTTTTAGTTGAAATTTAAAATACAGGTTTATTTCTTTGATTTTATATTTATATCTCTTTTCACTTGTGCTAAAAAGTAAAATCTTAGTTTCTAATGATATTAACAAAATTAATTATTCATCTTAATACTTGTACTTTGAAATTAACAATACCAATATTATCACAATCATTAGCGATTAGTATAGCTACTGCAAAAGGTTTAAGATGTATTTGCAGTTCCTTCTGTCCATAGGGTATATCCTAGTATATATATACAAATTACTATCTTTTGAATCCAAACTTGAAGTAATTTCTCTATGTGTAGCTAAACCACCAACTCTGTTTATTTTTAGGCTTTTGTTGATTTGCTTTGCTTTATGGGGTTTGTTTTTGTTTTTTTTAAAGAATTCAGGATAACTTAGATGATAGTCGTGGTTTATAAATAAGAACTAAAAGTATTAAGTTTTGGAGATAGTGTTTAATCAAAAAAGTGTTCAGTTTTTTCAAAAAAAATTTCCTCAATTTTTTCCTGAAATGGGTGAGGAATTTACTGTAATTAAAGGTTTCACTTGTTTCTGTATGCTCACTGGGAGCCCTAAAGCAGCCCTAAAGAATGTACCACACTACTACAATATACTATTTCTAAACTATTTGTGGGAATTTATCTCAGTATTTTCTAAGACATTTGAATTATCAATAGAGTCTTGCATGAAGTTTATCAACCGCTTAGCCTACTGATTTGGTTACTTGGGGCCTCAGTTATATAGATAACTGCTCCTCTCCCTTTCTAACCTCAGGTAACTTTTGTGTGTAATATTTAATACAAGTAAAATTATATGTTGTAAAAAAATTATATACTATGGCTTGAAATCTGAAATTTAAAACTTTAAATGATTCTATTGGGTCACAAAAGTCTGTTTTTGCCATAGCAGTAGCAAAATATAAACTTGCAGTTAGTATGTCACTTCTTGGGAGGTTGGATCATAAAACATAATTCTGTGGTTTCCCTTTTCAGAGTCTGATAAAATACCAGTAATGCGTGGACAGTGGTTTATTGATGGTACCTGGCAGCCACTAGAAGAAGAAGAAAGTAATTTAATTGAGCAAGAACATCTTAGCCGTTTTAGAGGTCAGCAGATGCAGGAAAGTTTTGATATTGAAGTGTCAAAACCCATAGATGGAAAAGATGGTAAGACCAATTAATACATTTAATATGTTTTATAAACAAGTAAGTTATTGATAAAACTTAGAGTGGCTCCTAAGTTTGAAATAGTAATTCAGAAGTGTTAAAAATTTATACGATTTCTGATTATTTCAAACATTTGATTATTGTTTTAGAACTTAAAAACTGCTATAAATTTCTGAACTATCTCCATTTTTATTTTACTTAACATGTACTTTGACTGATATAACACTAACATGATTTACCATAAATGTACAAATTGTTGTAATATGCTTTACGAATTAGTCCTTTTGAGTAGCTTTTTAGTTATCAAAGAAAATTGAACTTATT
This sequence comes from Oryx dammah, assembly GCF_014754425.2. Taxonomy (NCBI): domain Eukaryota; kingdom Metazoa; phylum Chordata; class Mammalia; order Artiodactyla; family Bovidae; genus Oryx; species Oryx dammah. The sequence continues at coordinate 37,079,289 of NW_024070210.1, forward strand.
AAAAAATTCCTTGTTATTCTATTGAAAGAGTAGTTTTGCTAATGTTTTAATGTTGGTTCTCCTGAAGTTTAAAAAAGCTTTAATTTCCTTTGTGTAAGTCCTGTCTAGCTGTCTTGATATTGATAACCATATCAATTTTTAATTTGAAACAATCTACTCCTTATATTTCCTTATTCAGCATTTGGATTTTCTTTTTTTTTTTTGGCAATAGTTTAAAATATTTACATACTAGCCAAGATGATCGTGTTTCATTATGTGTCTGATCTTGAGTAAAATTCAAAATGTGTGGTCAAGTTAAAAATACTTCTATTGTTCATTTACTGCAGGCAGTGGGATCAGCTATTCTGGTGAGTATAACAGTATAGGTAGATTAGAATTTGTAGATTTCTCTTTTTTTTTCCTAAAAGTATTTCTTCATCCATGTTTGCCTTTGTATGGAAAGTTTCTTGGCAAGACCTACTTAAGCGAGTGAATTAGAATATAAATTAGTGATTTTTCTCCCTCCCCTTGTAAAACATCTATAAAGCAGAAAAATTCAATTATTGATCAAGAAATTCAAAAGTCCAGCTTGGAAGAAATGAATTATGTAGTTGGAAGTAATTGTTTATATCACATCAGTTCAGTTCAGTCACTCAGTCATGTCCAACTCTTTGCAACCCCATGGACTGCAGCACACCAAGCTTCCCTGCCTTTCACCATCTCCCAGAGCTTGCTCAAACTCATGTCCATTAACAATAAGCTTAAAATTGGGTGTTTTTTATATCTTTAAAACTCTACATAACTGAGGAAAATGGAGGCTTCTAAGTAAATCGGTAATTAAATCTAAGAAATGTCTATTATATGGCAGATACCATACTCTAGGAATTTTAAATATTTCATTTTCCTAATCCCTAGAGTCAAATATGTTCTTATTTCACTGTAAAATTCAAGCTCGAGGTTCTTAAATATCAATATATAAGAACAGCTCAGTGTCTATAAGGCAGAGCTGTGTCTATGTTCCTAAAGACTGCCATAAAAACAATTCTTTGATTAAAGCACAAATAACAAATTTTGTATATGTCTTATCTTTTATTGGTGACGGACATGTTTTGGAACTTCTCATCACCATTCTAAATAATCACAAAAACCTACTTCATAGTATTTGAAAGGCTGAACTTTTTTCATAATTTCATCTCTATTGGAAAAGACTGAATTCTAGATTTTTTCCTTTCTGTTAATTCTCCTTAAGTCTTCTCTCAAAAATGGCAATTCACCTTAACAAACCCAGTTTATACTCCCAGATTCTTTACTGTTAATGCATGGGAAAAACCCAAGAGCTTCAAGGGGGAAAAGGATGAGTATGAAAAATAAAAATAAGTATATTGTCCCCCTTTCTCATACTATATTCAAAGCATTTCTTTTCCACTTGCTAATTCGCCCTGTAGAAGTTAGTCATTAGCTCTGTTTCACCTCTAGATCCCATCTACTTGGAATCTGAAATGGTAAATGGAGCAGCATACTCAAATTTTCTTCAAAGTGCTCTAATTTTTATGAGCCAGTCATTTAAATAAGTCTGATAAAAGAACATGGTTTATTTGTATGAGAAAATTTTTCAGCATGTCTTTGAGCTTGTCAATCTAGGATATTACTGTATTTTTTGATAGCTTTAAAGATACAGATTGGGTGGTAAAATTCTAATTAGTAATAATAGAAAATTGTTAAAGTATAGAACACTTTTGTATTGTAATCTTTCAAATTGATGATCTTTTGAGGTTCATTAGAAGAAAAATTGATTTTTTAAATATATTGTGACATAAAACATCAGGATGTTTTATTATCAACAAAGTTCAATTCATTGTATGTACTGTTGTCATGAATTTCCAGCCATTTTGTTATTCAATATTAGAACATACGTTTATGTATTAAAATGTGATTTTTGACTTTGAAGATTATGGGAAATTCTGGAGTACATTTGAAAATTATCACTGGTCTTGAAGAAAGAACATTTGCTGTCCAAAAAGCTAGGTTGTTGGAAAAATAACTCAAATTTGCAATACAAAAATAAAGAAGTATTATCTTGATTATTTAGCTTCTTACCTTTAAGCTTCTGAAATTCCTATTTTATTAATTTTAGGGGAAAAATAGTTTTTCCACTTAAATTTTCTTATTGTACCTAGGTAAAGCCTTGACTGTTCATATTGCTAGAAGATTTTGAGTATTCTTTGTGCAAATAGTACTATGCTCATTACTTTCGTGAAAGAAACACAGGTTTTTGTCCTTCAAGGAGTTTTAAACCATTGGGGATGACAAAGCCTGCAGATGAGAAGTTACAGAGAATAAATACAAGATAACAAAGTAGACAGTGCATATTATACATTCTTGAAGAAGAGATATAAAATAGAATTGGCAATCACAGTGCAGTGGAGTTACTCAAATGAGGCTTTCTGAGAAATTGTCATATTTAATAATTTAAAATTAAAAAAAAAACCTTATTCAGGAACTCTTTTTAAGTTCTCTGGGGAATTCCTAAGAAACTTAACAGAGTTCTTGCCTTGAAGTGAAAGTCGCTCAGTCATGTCCAGCTCTTTTCGACCCCATGGACTGTACAGTCGATGGAATTCTCCAGGCCAGAATACTGGAGTGAGTAGCCTTTCCCTTCTCCAGGGGATCTTTCCAACCCAGGGATCAAACCCAGGTCTCTCCTATAAAGCAGATTCTTTAACAGCTGAGCCACAAGGAAAGTCCCTCTTGCCTTGAAGGACATTCAAATAAAATCCTAATTCCTTTTCCTTCTGACCTTATCTGTATCTTGGTTAGTGTAGTTATTGACACAAATACACTGAATATATTTATTATTTTCTTATTAATTATCCTACTAATCTCAGAGTAAACACTGAATTAAATTGATTGAAGTTTAGCATAACTTACTTATCTTTCAAAGAAAGATAAACCCCCCAAAGTATAATCATATTTTGTGGTTTAAATTTCATTTTCTGAGTTAAAAAATGATTCTCTTCCAACCCCACCTTCCTAGGCTAGGATACATTTATATGGCAGCCTAACAAATGAAAGCTAGAAGTTCACTGGGGATTAAAGTTATTGTAGAGTTCGTGTTAGTTGCTCAGTTATGTCCAGCTCATTGCAACCCCATGAACTGTAGCCCACCAGGCTCCTCTGTCTGTGGAATTGCCAGGCAAGAATACTGGGATGGATTACCATTTCCTTCTGGGGATCTTCCCAACCCAGGGATTGAACCCTGGTCTCTTGCCTTGCAGGCAGATTCTTTACCAACTGAGCCACCAGGGAAGCACTTGAGTCATAAAATAAAGGCAGGGCTTCGAATAAGTTACTTTGTAAATACTTAAAAGTCCTAGAGCATTATCTCACTCATTTCATAATTTATCTATCCAAGCAGTAATCAGTAAAAAATGGTTGAACTAAATGAATTAGTCCTACAACTGCTCTGGTCAAAAACTGTATAACCTCAATCCAATTACAAGAAAACATCAGACAAACCCAAATTGAGGGACATTTTACAAAATAACTCACCAGTATTCTTTGGAAATGTCAAGGTTATAATTAACTAGATGGAGTCAGGATTCTTTTAATAGTGTTTATCAAATCACCATAATGTAAACTTTAAATTTCTTATAATTTTGTCATTGTACCTTAGTAAAGCTGAAAAAAAAATTTTTTTAAGTGTCAAAGCCATGGAAGACAAGGAAAGATTAAAGAATTCATCATAATTTAGAGGAAACTAAGGAAACATAGCATCAAAATGCAACATGGTACCTTGGATTGGATCCAAAGACAGAAAAGGACTTTAGTAGAAAAGCTGGAAAATTCTGAATAAAGTCAGTATTTTAGCTGATAGTATTATACCAACCTTAATTTCTTAGTTTTGATCATTGTACTATATAGTTATGCTAACATTAGGAGAAGCTGGATGAAGGATATATATGACAGTGATAACTCTCTGTACTATTTTTGCAGCTTTTCTGTAGGTTGAAAATTATTCCACAATAAAAAGATGTTATTTTTTTTTCTTCAGACCAGTAGAGAAATTAAAATAGTAATATATATATATATATATATATATAAACAAAAGAAACAAGGAGAAACAAGAAATACAGATAAAGAAAATGAATGGGAAATGATAGACCTAAATTCACCCATATCAAAAACTATAGTAAATGTAAGTGAAGTAACACTCCAATTGAAAGGCCGAGATTGACAGGTTTGTTTGGAATGCACAGTCCAACTCTATGTGTCTGTAAGAGTCATGAAGTGAAAGGAAGTGAAAGTCGCTCAGGTGTGTCCTACTCTTTGGGACCCCATGAACTATAGAGTCCATGGAATTCTCCAGGCCAGAATACTGGAGTGGGTAGCCGTTCCCTCCTCCAGGGAATCTTCCCAACCCAGGGATCAAACCCAGGTGTCCTCTTTGCAGGCAGATTCTTTACCAGCTGAGCCACAAGGGAAGCCCAAGAATACTGGAGTGAGTAGCCTATTCTTTTTCCAGCAGATCTTCCCAACCCAGGAATGGGAAATGGAACTGGGGTCTTCTGCATTGCAGGCAGATTCTTTACCAACTGAGCTAACAGGATTCCTATCTTCTAGCTTTTAATTACTAATCAATTTTTATAAATGTATGTATTTAGTTCTGTGAGATCCAAGAAGATTGACAGGAGTTTTCTCATTCTAGTTGGCAGATTTGAGATGTGCAAACCTCCTTCCCCTGAAGTTGAGATTATCCAGGTTGCCAGCTTTTGCAAAGGGAAAAGTTATATAAAGTTATTCTATTTTAGGGAGTAGTATATCTTCAGCAACCTCCTTTTTGATACTCTGCGTTCAGAATTATATAATGAAGGACATTTCTGTAAGACATGAATTATAGTAAGGAAATTTATTGAAAACATTGTATCTTAGTACTTAAAATCTTTTTCACTGCTGTGTAAGACTTTAATACATAAATGAAAAGTTTTATTAAATGTTAGCATTTAATTAGAATTTTCAGTTGTATTTTGAGTTTGTGCATACTTTTGCTAACAAACACAATGTAAGAATTCTTAACTAAAACTTTATTTTAGTGATCCTTGTTAGAAGGATCAAAGGACAAAAAGGATCACCTTTTTGTGTCTGCTTGTGGTGGTACTTAATTCTTTGCATTGGGTTGAAAAAAAAGAAACTCCATGCTACAGGATGTTGTAACAAAGCAAATGCTTTTCAAGTGAAAATAAGAATTAAATACAAGAAGAAGGTTAATAAGCATGTTTTTAACTTTGTGAAAATGTTTTGAATATGTTCCTCTGATTTTAGTATATTGGGATATTTGTCTTGAGGTTAACCCTTACATTAGTATTCCTTTAGGTAAAAGCTCTCATTTTTATATATTGACTAGCTTTTAGAAAGTGTTTACATAATTTTAAAGTGTGATCGGATGGTCCATATGTTTCCCTCTAGTTATCTCTTAGTGAGGGCATGGTTAGTTTTGCTAGTAGACTTGTAAGTCTAGGGTTTGTTTGAGCAGTAAAGTCTCAAGTGTATGTCAGATTTGATCTACTTGGATATGCTAGCTTTTTCCTAATGATTTTTCTTCCTGCAAGTAGTATATCTACCCCTTAGTAAGTGACCAGAAAGCACATGAAAGAAGAAATATGTTCAGTGAAGAAAATTGTTTTGGTTGTCATTTTCCACCCTTCTGTGACAGCAAAATATTTTTATAATCCTGATGTTTTAATTCAGCTTGTAATTATTGTCTATACTTTTTTTTATAATCACCTAATTACACACAAAGTTATGAAATGCCTTGTAAGCATTTCTCAATTACCTTTATCACGTGTATCTTTAAATTTACTTTATATATAAGATTTTTTTAAATTTCTAGTACTATACAGTTGGAATTAAGTATTTTTGTATTTGAGCAGTATTTAATCTTTGAATGTCACATTAATGTAGAAGAGAGTGAGGATGAAAATCAAATGTGTGAAGTATGTAAATTGGTCAATTGTGTCTGACTCTTTGCGACCCCATGGACTATACACAGTCCATGGAATTCTTCAGGCCAGAATATTGGAGTGAGTAGCTGTTCCCTTCTCCAGGGGATCTTCCCAACCCAGGGAACGAACCCAGGTCTCCTGCATTGCAGGTGGATTCTTAACCAGCTGAACCACCAGGAAAACCCAAGAATACTGGAGTGGGTAGCCTGTCCCTTCTCCAGCAGATCTTCCCAACCCAGGAATCGAACCAGAGTCGCCTGCATTGCAGGTGGATTCTTTACCAGCTGAGCTACCAGGGAATCAAATTTGAACTAAATCATAAAGATTCTGTGATTCATTAAGTGGACTGTAGAGAAACTGATTGTAAGATTTAATTCTTAGTGGATTTTTTAAAATAATTGCTTATTTTAAAATGTGAAGAAATTTGTTGATATATAACTAGCAATATTTGACGGGGAAAGTGTTGACTTTAAGGTTATTTACTGATTTGCCAAATATCAAGTCTGTGTCTAGCTTTATTCGGTTATCTGTTTTATACTTACAAGATGTCACAGCATATTTTAAAATAATTTTTTCTTGTAATTCTGTCACTAATAAATCTTTCATTAAAAATCAGTTCAAAGTAGAGCTTTCAGTTTAATTTTTTTGAAAAGTTTCATGTTTTCATTTTTCATTTTTGAAAATATTTTAACAACTTTGTTGAACAGAGTTGTGAAAAGAATACTTCTACAGGAAGGCTCTGTTCAGCAAAGGAAAGCATCTAGTAGAATGAGTACTGTGGTATCTTCTCAAGAAAGCTGCATTAGATGTTTAATATTGTTGACTGCATTTTCAATTTGCACATCAGATGTTGGCTGTGTCATAATCACAAATTTGGTGAGAGTAAATAACCTTAGTATTGTAAAGATGGGGTTTTATTAATCTCTTATGCATACAAAAATGCCGTTTTGTTTTTTATTGTATCTATACAAAGATGTTAAAAATGGTGATCATGTAGGTGTCTTTAACTGATATATTTAAATATCATTTGCCTTTTTACTTTCAGTAAAAGTAGAAGCATATATTTGATAAACATTATTAAACTAATATTTTGCTGCACTGATTTTTAATTGGAATTTATATAAAGCATCTAGAATAATGTTTGTCAAATACAACTAATTTTTTAAAGTTAATACAACAAAAAGGCAAAATGGTAAACCTCATTTAAAATTTACTTTGAAGCTCAGTGTTTTTGCTTTCTTAGTTGTCTACCACCTCCCTCCCTTCTCCCTCCCTTCTCTGTTCAAATGGAGAGGATATAAGGAGAGTACAGAGGCAGCAGGTCTTAAACGAAAGCGTTCCCAAGGTACAGTAATTGTAGTTTTATTTCTCCTTGTAGATATATTCCTGGCTTGTAGCTTTCAGTTGCGTCTATAGCATTCAGTTGTACTTAGAGCATAGAAATTATTAGTTTTATAGAAATGTATCCAGTGTGTTATTTTGGTTAGTATTAATTATAAGTGGTATAAACATTTGCAAACCATGTATATAGTTCAGCAATGGGATATTTGCCAGTATTAACATGCTTTAAGACAATGTGAACGGTTTAGAGAGAAACAAAATTTTGTTGACTTAACACTGTTAATATCTTGGTCTTACAGTTTTAATGTTTTAAGAATGTGTTGCTCAGAACTGTTTTAACAAAAATGCAGTTTTGAAACATTGGATTAAAAGGCTTAAAGTACTGACTTAAGGATCAGACATAGATTTAGGAAAGTAAATAACAGACTCTTGCAAAAGATTTTTTAATTTATGGAAAGTTCTTTTAGTTAAAAGACTGAGGTTTTTACACTGGGTTTTTGTGTTTTGTTTGCCAGAGAAGGTATTATTCAGGTTTGTTATGTAATTGCATCTTGGTCTTGTGTTCAATGTTAGTAGTTGTGTGTCCTGGTAGGTCAGGAAGGTATAAATTGGTTTTTCACAAATTTTTGAAATGGCATTTTTAACTGTAACTCCGAAGTACATTTTCTTGGCAAGGATTTGCTTTTCTTTGTGTTCTAGTAAGAAATACCTTTTCACAAAATGTGTCTTATGGTCTTAGATCTTGACCAGGACTCTTCCTTATCCTTCAACAGAAGAGTCAGACTCTGTCACTAGCTAGTTTTGTGGCAAGTCACTTAATCCCTTTCTTTATACCTCTATGGGTTTATATATAATGGGACATAATATTTTGCTTTAAGAGTATTTTAAGGAAATAGGCACAATGATTTGAAGGTGACTGGTTTTATAAAGGTATGTGAATTTTTCTTACCTCTATATAAGAAATAAAGAGAAAAGTTTAAGGCCTTCAGACTATAAGAATTATCAGAAGATGAATTGGTGGACATGTTTTGAGAATTACCTTAATCTGTTGCTTCCACAAACATTACTAAATTTGTGATACATGTCAAACAGTATGCTAGGACTATGTTTGGTGGTAGTGATACAAAGTGATTAAGGTATAGTCCCTGCCTCACAGAGTTTTTTATTCCCAGAGAATATAGGTTTGGCTATTTTCTTTGTTTAGAGCTCATTTTCACCAAGCATACCTCATTACAGAAATGAAATAACCATACTAATTTAAACATAACAGTAGGAAAAAACTGATTTCTTTAAAAAAAAAAACTCTTTCAACTTTGGAGTTCTGTTATGGTGAGCAGTATCCAGTGATAATTGGCTTTAATATCCATTCCCAAAATACCTTATATTCTAATAAATTAGGTTATTATCTTCCCAGTTTAAAGATAATTTTTTTTCACCTGAGTCTTGTTTTATCTTATGCTGAGTAGTTTCCATAGAACAAAAAGTAAAGTCAACAAAAGAAATGGAGCTTAAGTTTCTATATCAAAGGTACTGAGGGACTATCATGAAGGTGTATATCCCTTAGACCTAAGGAATGATCACATAACCTGGGAAAGCAGTTCTTTAATAATCAAAGTATATTTCCTAAAGAGGTTAAAATTATGGTAGTTGAGCCAGTTTTATTCCATGTTGTTCTAACAAGTTGCCTTTTCCTATAGTATGTTTAATAATATATATAAATAAAATCCCTGTCCGTGACTTGTTTCACATCAATATATGTTTCAATAAAACAGTTTTTTGTTGAACTGAGTTAAAATATTCGTTCAAAAAAATCTGTGTATTATAATTTTCATTTAAATGAAGTTTGTCTTGGAGACCTTCAAATTTTTCCTTTTTGCAACAGCTATTCATAGTTTCAAATTGAGTCGAAACCACGTGGACTGGCACAGTGTGGATGAAGTATATCTTTATAGTGATGCAACAACATCTAAAATTGCAAGAACAGTTACTCAAAAACTGGGATTTTCTAAAGGTATTTGTTAAATATTATTAGAGTTTGTCAATATGTTGGGACTCTGACTTTTTCTCTTATATTTAAAATAGACAATTCAGATTTTTATCTTCAGTATATTTTAAATATGTATTAAGTTTAATGACAGTTTCTACCCTGTTAAACTAACTTTTATTAAAGTGACTGAGTTGACATGTATTCATTAATAAATAATTATATATTAGGAATGATCTGGCAAGATTATTAAATATGTTTTTTTACTTCTCAAAGCACAAAAGCAGTCAGACCTGAGGCAGTGATGTGAAATAAAACATAGCAATTGAAATTGTGTCAGTTGAAATGACAATTGACAAGCAATTGAAACAGTGTCAGGAAAAGTGAAGACTGGAAATTTTTCTTTGGATTTAGTGAAATGTAGATCATTGGTGACTTAGATGAATTTCTGGGACAGACAGATGGGTATGAGTTGAAGTTTAAGTAGAACTTGAAGAAATGGAGGCATTGAGCATAGACAAATCTTTAAACAAAACAAACTTGACTAAAAGGAAGAAAAGAGGGACTGATACCTGGAAAAGATGTGAGTGCATTATCACAAAATATTTTTTCAAAAATTTTTTCTCTTTTTTTACTTTACTATAATTTTTTACTATCTTTTAAAATTCTTTGATAATAGATGTTCTTACACATTTATTTGTTCATTAGTTGTATTTGTTTTGTGGATTTATCACACCTTTAGCCTATTTTGCTATTTGGATGATTCATTTCACTTTTTGATTAATAACTTCTTTAATTAACTTACTGTGTGTCGTGTTTTGCAAGATGTTTTCCATTTGTCATTCATCTTTTATCTTTGCTTCATAATATTTTTCTTACAGAAATATTTTTAATTTTTATGTGTTCAGTTCATCTTTTTTTCTTTTTGCCTCATTGTTTCTGGCTTCACTCTCATGTCTAGTTCAGTACTTTTTATTAGAGCTGATCATTCTATATCTTACCAATTTTATTCCCCCTATTTTTTCAGTGTAGTAAAAATGCTATTTCTGTAATAAGTAATAAGCTTAGAACCATGATTTTCCCACAGCATCAAGTAGTGGGACCAGACTTCATAGAGGTTATGTAGAAGAAGCAACATTAGAAGACAAGCCATCTCAGACTACCCATATCGTATTTGTTGTGCATGGCATTGGACAGAAAATGGACCAAGGAAGAATTATCAAAAATACTGCCATGTGAGTGTTTTGATGACTCCATTCTCCATCTAGTCAGAGTCCAAACTTTTGTCCAGGGTATAATTATTATGCCACATGTTTCTCTGGTGCCAGCTATTCTGTTTCAGTTGTAGATGAAGCTTTTGGACCAAACTTTGAGAATGATTATATCTAGGTGATGATGATGATATTTATTTGATTTTTTTTCCCTCTTAACATGGAGAAGTAAAAGGATAAGAAAGCGTTTTTACTTAATGTATTATTGAATTGAATTGAATTGAAGTCCCTCAGTCGTGTCCGACTCTTGCAACCCCATGGACTGTAGCCTACTGGGCTCATCTGTCCATGAGATTTTCCAGGCAAGAATACTGGAGTGGGTTGCCATTTCCTTCTCCAGGGGAACTTCCCAACCCAGGGATCAAACCTGGGTCTCTCGTGTTGTAGGCAGACACTTTACCGTCTGAGCCACAAAGGAAGCCATTAGTTTACGTTAAAGTGAAGTTGAAAGCAAGAAAAAAGTCTAGTTTTAAGTTTCTGTGTTAATCTCTGAATTGCAGAAACTGAGAATATTGTATAATTCTGAAAAAGCTAAGAATTGTGTAAGTTGCCAACTAGCAGCTTAACTTGTCCAGTTAATTATAACCAGAGGAAACGGAACCCTAATTTTTACAGAGAACAAACAGTGGATGTTTTGCCAACATGCTAGGCGGGTTATTTGCCTCAGTTATTTATATTCAGCTTTATTCTAAAAGCTTGTTAAGATGATCTTGGGAGAAGGAATGTTCATATATGAGTTTCAAAAATGTTTAGGACGGTGTGAAAAGGAAATTTTAGAGTTACGGGTTCTGCCACAAACTTGGCTCTCAACTTGCAGCCAGTATAAAGAAAAATCTGATCAAATTTATAATGTGATGAGAACAAACCAGTTGTTGAGAACACAGTTTATCAGGTTCTGAAATTTCAAGTAAATGTGTTTCTTGAGTCCTGATAAAGCAAATCCTGTATACCACCAGGAACTACGTCCTCAGCAATATCTCTATAATAATACAATGTTGAGTTCTATTTTACTTTTTATTGTAACACCTTTTAATGCCAGCTGATGGGTTAAAATAAAAGTACAGTTCAATCTGAAAAAAAAAACAAAAAATCTTTGTCAGATACTGCTCCAGGTCATTCTGATTCTTGTCATTCTCTGTAACTCGTATTACAGAGATCTCTTTCCTCTGATTCTGATTTTCTTTTCTGATGATTTGTACTTCCCACAATATTTACATTCTTGTGGCAAGATGCTAATCTTCTCCTTGGTTACCTAAGGAATCTGAGAAGTAGGTTTAATAACATATTCTCTCTGGAGCTGTTCATATTTGGAAAGGTACCAGCTTGATTTCTTTGGGTACAAGTGAGGGAAAACTTAACTCAGAAGGAGGATTTAGTAATCCATAAAACTGAGAAGTCTAAGATTTGCCAAAAAGTCATCAGAATCTGGTTTCTATCCACTCCACACGCCTTTATTTTTTAGCTATTTTCAGACATCTCCTGTGGTTCTAGATGTGGTTTATATCATCTTGTATTTGAGTTCAGGAAGAAAAAAATTAGTCTTTTTTTCCAGAAGTCCTTGCTAGTCTATGCATTTTAATGACTGGTAGTATCACCTGCAACTGCCTGAATCTGTACACAGCCATGATCTGATCTTCTGGACTTGTCATCTTTCATGACACCACCCTTAATGGCAGAAAGTGAAGAAGAATTAAAGAGCCTCTTGATGAAGGTGAAAGAGGAGACTGAAAAAGTTGGCTTAAAGCTCAACTTTCAGAAAACAAAGATCATGGCATCGAGTCCCATCACTTCATGGGAAATAGATAGGGAAACAGTGGAAACAGTGCCAGACTTTATTTTGGGGGGCTCCAAAATCATTGCAGATGGTGATTGCAGCCATGAAATTAAAAGACGCTTATTCCTTGGAAGGAAAGTTATGACCAACCTAGACAGCATATTAAAAAGCAGAAACATTACTTTGCCAACAAAGGTCCGTCTAATCAAGGCTATGGTTTTTCCAGTGGTCATGAATGGATGTGAGAGTTGGACTGTGAAGAAGACTGAGTGCCGAAGAATGGATGCTTTTGAACTGTGGTGGTGGAGAAGACTCTTGAGAGTCCCTTGGACTGCAAGGACATCCAACCAGTCCATCCTAAAGGAGATCATTCCTGGGTGTTCATTGGAAGGACTGATGCTGAAGCTGAAACTCCAGTACTTTGGCCACCTCATGCAAAGAGTTGACTCATTGGAAAAGACTCTGATGCCAGGAGGGATTGGGGGCAGGAGGAGAAGGGGATGACAGAGGATAAGATAGCTGGATGGCATCACCGACTCGATGGACATGAGTTTGGGTAAACTCCAGGAGTTGGTGATGGACAGGGAGGCCTGGCATGCTGTGACTCATGGGGTCACAAAGAGTCAGACACAACTGAGCGACTGAACTGAACTGAAAATAAAAAGCCATAATGGCACCCTACTCCAGTACTCTTGCCTGGAAAATCCCATGGATGGAGGCTGGTAGGCTGCAGTCCATGGGGTCGTGAAGAGTCGGACACGACTGAGCGACTTCACTTTGACTTTTCACTTTCATGCATTGGAGAAGGAAATGGCAACCCACTCCAGTGTTCTTGCCTGGAGAATCCCAGGGACAGGGGAGCCTGGTGGGCTGACGTCTATGGGGTCGCACAGAGTCGGACACAACTGAAGCGACTTAGCAGCAGCAGCAGCAGCAAGGAACAAAAAGATAAATTGGGCTTTGTCAAAATTTAAAACTCTTGATTTTCAGATAACACTATCAAGGAAGTTAACGACAACCCATCAAATGGTAGAAATATTTGCAAATCATATCTGATAAGGGTCTAGCATTTAGCATATATAAAGAATATCTATAATTCAATAATTAAAAAAATAAATACCCCAGTTTTTTAAGTGGGTGAATAATTTGAATGAACATTTGTCCAAATAAAATATACAGATGGTCCCTAAACACATGAAAAGATGCTCAGTATTGTTAGTCATTAAGGAATTGCAATTCAGAACCACAGGGAGATGTCACTTCCTGTTGACTACAATGACTCTTATCAAAAAGATAAAAAACAGCAAATATTAGCAAGGATGTAAAAAAAAAATTGTAAAGTCACTCAGTCTTGTCTGACTCTTTGCGACCCCATGGACTGTAGCCTGCCAGGCTCCTCCATCCATGGGATTCTCCAGGCAAGAGTACTGGAGTTGGTTGCAGTTTCCTCCAGGGGATCTTCCCGCCCAGGGATCGAACCCGGGTCTCCCGCATTGTAGGCAGACGCTTTACCATCTGAGCCACCAGGGAAATCCAGTCACTGGATTTCTTAAAAAAATAAGGATCCTCATATGTTGTTGATGGGATTGTAAAATAGTACAGCTGCCTTGGAAAAACAGTTTGGCACTTCCCTCAGAAAAGTTAGATATGGAGTTAACATGTGAGCCTGCACTTCTACTTCTAGGTGTATACCCAAGAGAATTGACAACATGTATCTGCGGAAAAGCTTCTTAATATTCACTGCAGCATTAGTTATAATCGCCCCCCCCAAAAAATGTCCATCTACTGGTAAATGGATAAACAGAAGTGATATATTTATGCAGTAGAATGTCATTCAGCCTTAAAAAGCAAAGAAAAATTGATTCATGATATAACATGGATGAACCTTGAAACATTATGCTAAGTGAAAGAAGCCAGACACAAAAGGCCATAAATTATAGATGTTATTTATCGGAAAAATCCAGAATAGGCAAGTTCATGGAGACAAAGTAGATTAATGGTGTCAGGGCCTACTGGGAAGAATTATGGGATTTGACTACTCTAGGTAGGGTGTTTCTTATGGGAATAATGAAAGTGTTCTGAACTTAGAGTGGTGTTGGTTATACAATTCAATGATACTAAAAGCCACTGAATTGTTGTTTTTAAAAAAAGTAAAAGCTACTGAGGTCATGTCTAAAAGACACAGAAGTAAAGTTGAAGAGACTCACTGACTAGAAAGGAAACAATTTAAGGATCAGTAAGGATAATAACTACAATGGGTTAGAACAGTTCAAATATGTTTTAAATCTATGAGTTAGTAGGGAGGGATTGGGGGCAGGAGGAAAAGGGGACGACAAAGGATGAGATGGCTGGATGGCACCACTGACTCGATGGACATGAATCTGAGTGAACTCCGGGAGTTGGTGATGGACAGGGAGGCCTGGCGTGCTGCAATTCACTGGGTCACAAAGAGTCAGACACAACTGAGCGACTGAACTGAAGTGAACTGAATAATATCAAAAAATATAAAACCTCTTAACAACTCAGTATTTAATTGTTAAATAAAAGAGAAGAATTAACCATTTATCCTGCCTTTTCTCAGTTCATACAGGAACTATTTGATTATATCACAAGGCAGCAAGTATTTGATGTGGGGAAATTTCTCTTTCCTGAAGTGTAAGGAATGGGGAGATTTAAAAAGCACTTTTTTGCAACCATAGTAAATTAGTGGAGCTAAGCAGTGATCACAGCATTTGCTAGTATCACCAGAAAAAGAGAAAACCAGATATATATATATATATATATATATATCTATGGAGTCAGAGAGGCAATGGCACCCCACTCCAGTACTCTTGCCAGGAAAATCCCATGGATGGAGGACCCTGGTGGGCTGCAGTCCATGGGGTTGCTGAGAGTTGGACATGACTCAGTGCCTTCACTTTCACTTTTCACTTTCATGCATTGGAGAAGGAAATGGCAACCCACTCCAGTGTTCTTGCCTGGAGAATCCCAGGGACGGCGGAGCCTGGTGGGCTGCCGTCTATGGGGTCACCGGAGTCGGACACGACTGAAGCGACTTAGCAGCAGCAGCAGCAGCATGGAGTTAGTAGTCTAGCCAAAACAGTAGAACTTGAATCTGATCAGGTCCCTGTATCTCACCACCAAATAGGCAACAAGAAGCACATTAAGAAACTCTATGGGGATGCAGTCATTAAAAATTAGACTGAGAAACTCTGCAGGACATAAAAAGAATTACAAAGTCAAAAAAGAGAGAGAGGGATCTATAGATTGAAAGACGCTTAAGAGACATCTACCAGTTTTAGTTCAGTTGCTCAGTCATGTCCGACTCTTTGCGACCCCATGAATTGCAGCACACCAGGCCTCCCTGTCCATCACCAACTCCCAGTGTTCACTCAAACTCACGTCCATCGAGTCGGTGTTGCCATCCAGCCGTCTCATCCTCTGTCGTACCCTTCTCCTCCTGCCCCCAATCCCTCCCAGCATCAGGGTCTTTGCCAATGAGTCAACTCTTCGCATGAGGTGGCCAAAGTACTGGAGTTTCAGCTTTAGCATCATTCCTTCCAAAGAACACCCAGGACTGATCTCCTTTAGAATGGACTGGTTGGATGTCCTTGCAGTCCAAGGGACTCTCAAGGGTCTTCTCCAACACCACAGTTCAAAAACATCAATTCTTCAGCACGACTTCACTTCACTTCAAAAGTTTAAAAAAATATTTCACTGTACCTTAATTTTCAAAGTAGAATTTAAAAACCTATATTGTGTGGAGAACAAGTAGAGAAATAGATGAAGTAAGACAAGCCACAATGTGCTAATTATTTAGAGGTAGGTATTTTATTAGGAGGACATAGCAGTCCACTCCAGTATTCTTGCCAGGAGAATACCATGGACAGAGGAGCCTGGCTGGCTACAGTGCATAGGGTCACAGAATTGGACATGACTGAAGCGACTTAACACACACACAGGGTATTTTATTATATGTTATTCTCTCCACTAAAGACTTATAATTATGTAGAATATAGTATCAAATCTTGAAATATTTGCAATCAGAGATGACAAATTTAAGAAAACAGTTTTGAAATGGTGTCCTAGTATTACAGACTATTGCATAATGTAGCAGTAATTTAAACATAATTGGACAGTTATAAGCAATTTGGAAGTGTTATGATTGAAGTCATTTTATATCATGTAAATGCATATGTGAAGTTGCTCTGATAGTTTTTTTTGTTTGTTTTGGTTTGGTTTTTTTTAAGGATGAGAGAGGCTGCAAGAAAAATAGAAGAAAGGCATTTTTCCAACCATGCAACACATGTTGAATTTCTGCCTGTTGAGTGGCGGTCAAAACTTACTCTGGATGGAGGTACATTTTGTTTAAAAATTAAATGATTTAGTCAATGGGAATGAAATGTTTTTAATTTGTCTTGAGGTATACTCTTTGTTCTAGATTATTTAGGGAAATAAAACCCATTTTTTTAAAATAAATAATTATATTGACTTAACGTCATTTTGGACCACCATATAGATTTCTCTAATAGTGCAGTTTTCATGAATGCCCTGAAGTTTTTGACAGAAAAATGACTTGTCAATACTTTTAAAGCATTCGTTGTCTGCAATTTCATATTAGCTTACAGTTTCTTCCTGATAATTTTCCTCGCTTGTATTTGGAAGATAAAATCTTAGGTTTTTTGTTTTATTGTCATTCCTGCATTCCTTGGGCTGATGAATTTTACTCTAACACTGAGAAATTACATAAAATATGCACTTTCTTTACAATAAGTTTTGCCCTTTGAATATTAAAACCATTAAAATAGAATGTTTAGGTTGATGCTTTTGAACTGTGGTGCTGGAGAAGACTTTTGAGAGTCCCTTGGACAACAAGGAGATCAAACCAGTCAATCTTAAAGGAAATGAGTCCTGAATATTCACTGAAAGGACTGATGCTAAAGCTGAAGCTCCAGTACTTTGGCCACCTGATGCAAGGAGCCAACTCATTGGAAAAGACCCTAATGCTGGGAAAGATTGAGGGCCCAAGGAGAAGGGGATGACTGAGGATGAGATGGTTGGATGGTATGACATGAGTTTGCACAAACTCTGGGAGATAGTGAAGGACAAGGAAGCCTGGCATGCTACAATCCAGGAGGTTGCAAATAGCTGGACATGACTGAACAACTGACAACAGAATAAGAGAAGATATTTGCAAATGATATGACCAATAAGGGATTAATATCCCACAGCTTAGATAACTTGACATCAAGAAAAACAAACAACTCATTTAAAAAATGAGCAGAAGACCTGAAGAATCTATACAAATGGCCAAAAGGCATTTGCAAAGATGTTAACATCGTTAATCTTTAGAGAAATTCACACCTGTCAGAATGACTATCATCAATAAGAATACAACAATGGAGGCTTCTCAAAGTACTAAAAATAGAGCTACCGTATGATCTAGCAATTCCACTCCTGAGTATATATCGGAAAAAAAAAATGAAAATACTAATTCAGAAAGTTACATGCACCCCAATGTTGATAGCAGCATTATTTATAATAGCAAAGGTATGGAAGTAACCTCACTGTCCATCAACAGGTAAACGGATAAAGATGTATATATACATCATAAAAAACAATGAAATTTTGCCATTTGCATTGACATGAATGGACTTGCAGGATATTATGCTAAATGAAATAAGACAAAGACAAATACTGTATGATATCACTTATATGCTAAGTTGCTTCAGTCGTGTCCAACTCTGTGCAACCCCACTGATGGCAACCCAGCAGGCTCCCCAATCCCTGGGATTCTCCAGGCAAGAACACTGGAGTGGGTTGCCATTTCCTTCTCCAATGCATGAAAGTGAAAAGTGAAAGTGAAGTCGCTCAGTCGTGTCCGACTCTTCGCGACCCCATGGACTGCAGCCCACCAGGCTCCTCCATCCATGGGATTTTCCAGGCAAGAGTATTGGAGTGGGTTGCCATTGCCTTCTCCTTATCACTTATATATGGAATCTTTAAAAAAAAAAAGCAAACTTGTGAATATAACAAAAAGAAACAGAACAAACAGGTGGGTTACCAGGAAGAGAGGGACAAGAAAGGGGATTGAGAAGTATAAACTACTGCATATAAAATAAATAAGCTGCAAGGGCATATTGTATAAAACAAGGACAATAGCCTATATTTTACAGTAACTAAATGGAGTATAACCATTTAAAAATTTTGAATTACTGTGTTCATCTGAAGCTTATTGTACATCAACTGAACATCAATAAATTTTTTTTAATTTAAAAAGAAAGATCCTTAGCTTGTTCCTGATTTAAAGGAAATATTTTCAGTCTTTCAGCACCAATAAGTACATTGATGTTTGTGGTAGTTAAATACCCTTCATCATTTTTCAGTTAACAAATAGTAAAATTTCAAAAAGGTAAGTTTCATCAGATTCAAAGATAGTCTTGAGTATTTAAATTTTAATATAAAACTCTTCGGGAATGTATTTTTTTCACTGTTTTTTCCCTAAAATTATCTTCTCTTAGTTCATTTTTTTTTAACTTGTAGACACTGTTGATTCCATTACTCCAGACAAAGTGCGAGGTTTAAGGGATATGTTAAACAGCAGTGCAATGGACATAATGTATTATACTAGCCCACTGTATAGAGATGAAGTAAGTATCATGATTATCTTGTTGCTATTGGGTATTTTTTAGAGTGATAGCTTATGTGTCCTGAATTTTATGTTCTCTTTTGTTTTATAAGCAAATGAGAAATTATAGCCTCTATTCATAGTGTGTTTGATAGTCTTAAGCTGCCCATTGGGACCCTTAATGTTGTAACATGATAACAATATTGTAACATGATATTATAACATGATAATCTTGGAAGTGAGAGTTTGGTTAGAAAATAGCTCTGTGAAAATATGTCAGTTTTCATAAATCTGATTAATATCTTTGAGTGTTGTCCTCACAAAAGTTTTAGACACTCAAGAGTTTTGTATATAATAGGCCTACTTTTATGGTGTCATTTCTATAGTGGATTTGTATAGATCTCAAATGGTAGTGGTGCTCCCTAGAGTGCGTGAAGGAGTGAAAGTTTAATCAGAAGAATGAGAGAATTTCTGTGAATGCAGTTTGTCACTTCATTGGTAAGAGAAAAAGAATTCTGTTTTATGGAAATAGCAGTATTAAGTACTTAACATGTATTAACTTGTGTAATTCTTACCTATGAAGTCAGTCTGATTAATATCTTCATCTGAAGGATGAAGAAACTATATAAGGAGTAATTACTAGTAGAGCAGCTATGCTGCTCCAATCCAGTCCATTGTGGATTTTGTTCGTTCCCTAACTTTATCCAAGATGTCTTTTATATATCTATAGAAACATGTTTGCTTAATTGCCATAGTTCCTTCTCTTCCAACTACCATTCCCTTAGGATTTTTCTTTATTTCTCTTTCTATATCCCCCATTGCCATATGCCAGTATTGGGCAAGGTTTGCCTTGATCTATTTGAAAACAGTAAAAGCAGATACGGGCTTCTCAGGTGGAGCAGTGATAAAGAATCCACCTGCCAATGCAGGAGATTCAGGTTTGATCCCTGGATCAGGAAAATCCCCTGGAATAGGAAATGGCAACCAGCTCCAATATTCTTATCTGGAAAATTCCATGGTCAGAGGAGCCTGGTAGGCTACAGTCCATGGGATTGCAGAGTTGGACATTACTGAGCGACTGAGCGCACACACAAGAGCTATAAGCAGAACTGCTCTTCTGGACTTTGTTGTTCAGTTACTCAGTCACGTCTGACTCTTTGCAACCTCACAGACTCCAACACTCCAGGCTTCTCTGTCCTTCACTGTCTCCCTGAGCTTGCTCAAACTCATGTCCCTTCAGTCAACGATGCCATCCAACCATCTCATCCTTTGGACTTAATTCTGATCAAAAAGGTAGGCCTAGCCAGTGAAGTAGAATTCTAATAATTTCCATGTTTATAGGCTCAAACTACCACACAATTGCACTCATCTCACATGCTAGTAAAGTAATGCTCAAAATTCTCCAAGCCAGGCTTCAGCAATACGTGAACCGTGAACTTCCAGATGTTCAAGCTGGTTTTAGAAAAGGCAGAGGAACCAGAGATCAAATTGCCAACATCTGCTGGATCATGGAAAAAGCAAGAGAGTTCCATAAAAACATCTATTTCTGCTTTATTGACTATGCCAAAGCCTTTGACTGTGTGGATCACAATAAACTGTGGAAAATTCTGAAAGAGATGGGAATACCAGACCACCTGACCTGCCTCTTGAGAAATTTGTATGCAGGTCAGGAAGCAACAGTTAGAACTGGACATGGAACAACAGACTGGTTCCAAATAGGAAAAGGAGTACGTCAAGGCTGTATATTGTCACCCTGCTTATTTAACTTCTGTGCAGAGTACCTCATGAGAAATGCTGGGCTGGAAGAAGCACAAGCTGGAATCAAGATTGCCGGGAGAAATATCAAAAACCTCAGATATGCAGATGACACAACCCTTATGGCAGAAAGTGAAGAGGAACTAAAAAGCCTCTTGATGAAAGTGAAAGAAGAGAGTGAAAAAGTTGGCTTAAAGCTCAACATTCAGAAAACTAAGATCATGGCATCTGGTCCCATCACTTCGTGGGAAATAGATGGGGAAACAGTGGAAACAGTGCCAGACTTTATTTTTTTGAGCTCCAAAATCAGTGCAAATGGTGACTTCAGCCATGAAATTAAAAGATGCTTACTCCTTGGAAGACCAACCTAGATAGCATATTGAAAAGCAGACACATTACTTTGCCAACAAAGGTCTGTCTAGTCAAGGCTATGCTTTTTCCAGTAGTCATGTATGGATGTGAGAGTTGGACTGTGATGAAAGCTGAGTGCCGGAGAATTGATGCTTTTGAACTGTGGTGTTGGAGAAGACTCTTGAGAGTCCCTTGGACTGCAAGGATATCCAACCAGTCCATTCTGAAGGAGATCAGCCCTGGGATTTCTTTGGAAGGAATGATGCTAAAGCTGATGCATACTTTGGCCACCTCATGGGAAGAGTTGACTCATTGGAAAAGACTCTGATGCTGGGAGGGATTGAGGGCAGGAGGAGAAGGGGACGACAGAGGATGAGATGGCTGGATGTCATCACTGACTCAATGGACATGAGTCTGAGTGAACTCTGGGAGTTGGTGATGGACAGGGAGGCCTGGTGTGCTGCGATTCATAGGGTCGCAAAGTCGGACGTGACTGAACTGACTGAGGCCTTTATAGTGTACAGTGGGTATTGAACTATAGTATTGCAAGTAAACTAATGAGGGAAGGAAAAGGGAAAGAGAAGGGCTGAAAGCATATTACTGTACACACACACACACACATGGTTGGTAGTATCCCTAAGAAGGTATCCTGAGTCTTCAAGACTAACATATTCTGAGTCATGCCCTCCAAAAGTAGTATGTGCTTTTTTAAAAGTTGGCATTAATATCCAGAAAAACTAGAAAGGGAAAACTTGTCACATTCAAACCTCTGGCCATTGGTGAATGATGACTGAGAAAGTGATCACTTTTTATTTTTCTGTTGTATCTTCAAATATATTCTCCTCAGAATGGAATTGAGTAAAACAGATATTTGGTAGGAGAAGGGAACTGATAGCTAATGTAAGTGAAATGGAAGGAGAACACGCAGGGCTTTAAATTAGTTGGTTTTTTGATCCAGTTGAATTTAATGGAAAAGCACTGAGAACCTGTGTCTGAGATTCATCAGCAATCTTCCGCAGTGTTTCCAAAACATATCTAGTTAGAACAATCACTTCTGGTGCCTGTTAAAAATACCCCCATGGGGGGCATTGGAGTTAAGGATATTAATGTGAATTTATGACTTTGAAAAGAAGTGGGTGTATGTGGATGACATCTATATATTTAAGCATACATGTTTAAACATATATATATATGTTTATGCATATGTTATGCATATATGTATATGTATTTCCTACCTCTGTCCACTGAAAAGACTAAGAAGCAGACACCCCAACTTAATGAACACACCTAGCACCCAAATCTTTGCCTAGTACTATTACTCCCCACTAAGAAAAAGTAGAGTTTCTTGGGAAAATGGCTTCCAGGACTAGGGCAGGATAGGTTCAAGTCAAAGCTGGAAGAACTTGTTTTGACAGAAGGTAGAAAACTGCTCAAAAGAATGATGAGGCAAGATGCATGGACACAGAATGACTTAAAGAAGCAGATCCCACTGACCAAATCTGGAAGAATTTGAACACCAAAATAATTAAGTAAATATTATTACTTATTGTAGGCTTCCCAGGTGGTTCAGTGGTAAAGAATCCACCAGCAATGCAGATGACTTGGGTTCAGTCCTTGGATTGGGAAGATTCCCTGGAGAAGGAGATTTCAACCCCTCCAGTCTTCTTGCCTGGAGAAACCCATGGACAGAGGAGCCTGGTGGGCTCTACAGTCCATGAGGTCACAAAGAGTCAGACACGACTTAGCAACTAAACAGCTATTACTTATTGTAAGGAATTATTAGTATGTTTTATAGAATTACAGTAAGGTTAATGTACTTAAGAATTTTAAATCATTGAAAAATTTGTAAGTCCTTATCTCGCTTATAAATAGATAAACAAATTGGGAAGAAGAGCGGTCTTTGCTTACAGTAGAAGTGTGGAAGGAAAGCTGGAGTTGGAAAGGTCTCATTTTGCAGCCGTCATGGTAGGATCAGGTAGGAGAGGACTGGGCAGGAGTCATCAGTGAATGCTAAAATGAGGGTAGTTGTTTGATGCAAAACAGAGTATTTGCATAGTCTTAAAGTGTATCCTCTCGACTGCTTTTAGTTTAAAAATAATGAAGGACTTCCCTGGCAGTTTTGTGGTTAAGACTCCATGTTTCCTCTATAAGGGACATGGATTTAATCCCTGGTTGGGGAACTTAAGATCTCACCAAGGGGAAAAAAGATCTTTAAACAGCACTAACTAAATCACTCCCTGGGTTAAAATCTTGGTTGACTCTCATTAGAATAAAACCATAATTAAAGAAAAAAAATGGAATGGCTTAAAAAAAAATAAAGGTATACAGTGGAAAAATCAAGCAACACCTTTATGGGTTGTTTCTAAGGGACGTCCAGAGGACACAGCATAATTTATATAGCATTCCAATTAGGAGGAAACATCAGACGAATGTAAAATGAGGAAGTTGTAATTTAAAAGTAGGAATTGAGACTGTATTATTTTAAAATGTTAATATGATAAGGAAAAGAAAGGCTGTGGAAAATGTTTCAGACAGAGAAGATTAGAGAGACATGATAGTTAATTTTAACTTCTCATACTAAACTATATACTGTACTGGATCAGAGGAAACGCTACAAAGGATATTAGATCAACTGACAAAATCTGAATGGGACTAGATTGATGAAATATATGAATATGAATTATGAAGTTGATAATAGAACTGTGCTATGGAAGTCTTAGGAAATATACACTGGAGTATTTAGGGCTAAACGACCATGAAATACGTAACATGTCCTTGCTGCTGCTGCTAAGTCGCTTCAGTCGCGTCCGACTCTGTGTGACCCCATAGACGGCAGCCCACCAGGCTCCCTTGTCCCTGGGATTCTCCAGGCAAGAACACTGGAGTGGGTTGCCATTTCCTTCTCTAATAACATGTCCTTAATGGGTCACAAAAAAGTTCTGTGTGTGTTATTTGAAACAGAACAAATGATAAGGCAAATAGAAAAATGTTCACATTAGGTGAATCTTGGATAAAGCCTGTGAAAGATCTTTGTACAATTTTTTATTTTGCAGCATTTTATAAATTTGAAATTACTCCCAAATGAAAAGTTATGAAAAAGAAACTAAAAAAATACTTTCGCCAGTTCCTTCTCTGGAGATCCTGACTCAGTGGGTCTGAGATAGAGCCTGGGAATTTGTGTTGTTGACAGTTCCACAGGTGATACCATCAGAAAAGTTTGACAAACATTGCTTAAGTCATTGTGAAGAATGAAAGAAAATAAAAAATTCTTAGTGAAAACTGGGCAAAAATTGTTCTTATTCTTTAAAAAGAAAAGCTGATTCTGCAAATCAGAGTTCATTTAGCACAAGGCTGGTGTTAGGCAGGGCTTCCCTGATAGCTCAGTTGGTAAAGAATCCACCTGCAATGCAGGAGACCTGGGTTCAATCCCTGGTTTGGGAAGATCTCCTGGAGAAGGGAAAGGCTACCCACTCCAGCATTCTGGCCTGGAAAATTCCATGAACTGTTTGGTCCATGGGGTCGCAAAGAGTCAGACACGACTGAGCAACTTTCACTCCTCAGTGTTAGGTAATATCTAGGCTAAATTATTTTTCAATAGTAAATGTTTCCTAAGGAAAGTAATGACAAATAACAGCCAGCAGCGATTCTGTAGGATTAAGGCCTGTCTGGTGAATGAACCTTGTTAGGTTTATTTGATAGGCATAAGAGCCTTTTTCCTCTTCCTCTCAGCCTTTGTAGTCAATAGATGCAGTTTTAAAATCTGCCACTTAACTAGCTTAAATAAAATTTCTCAATTTCTCAGCTTCCTCACTTAAAATGGACATAAACTACACAATTGATAAAGATTGTCATGGGGCTTCCCCCATGGCTCAGCAGTAAAGAATTCACCTGCAGTGCAGGAGACATGGGTTAGATCCCTGGGTCAGGAAGATCTCCTGGAGGAGGGCGTGACAACCCACTCCAGTATTCTTGCCTGAAGCGTCCCATGGACAGGGGAGCCTGGTGGGCTACGGTCCATAGGGTCACAAAGAGTCAGACACAACTGAAGCGACTTAGTACACAAAGATTGTCATGAGGATCAAAGATATTATGATATAGTTTCCAGTACAATTCTTTGCGCTTAGATTTTCAAGTTGTAATTAAGTATATATCTGTCTTTATGTATTTCAAGGGCTACCATTTAAATAAAGGAATAGATTTACTCTGTTAATTCTAGAAAGTAAAATAAGGATCTGGGAATTGAAAATACAGAAAGGAACATGTTTGATTATTCAGTGAAGAACTGTATAATAACTAAAGCTGTCTTAAAAATACAGAAGTGTTATAAGGAAAAAAAATTGTAGATAATGTAAGCTGATGGATTTTAACTAAACTTACTGTGTAATCATTTCACAGTATATATCTATATCAAATCATTTACATTGTACACCTGAAACTTACACAATGTATATCTCAATTATATCTTGATAAAACTGGGGGGAAAATTTTTTTTTTTAGTAGATGTGACTGGCTCTGGATAAAGGTACTCACTGAGGTAGATGCTGAGCTCTTTATCCCTTTACATGGGTGTTATTGAAGGGACTTTTATCTTCACAGGAGTTTGAATTAAATCATCTCTGAGGCCACTTTTCACTCAGATTTCTTCAGTGCTCATGGGAGGACCCTAATTAGTGATTGTACACTAAAAAGTTGTGCTTCGGGGAAAATTTTTATATACTGAACAGTATTTCTCAGGTCATACTTTCTGAGGACCAGTTTTGGTGTTTTTTTTTTTTTTTTTTTTAAAGGAACTAACTCCAGTCTATCAAGACATCATTAGAGAGCCTTTGGCTATATTCTTCAACCCTAAATAAAGTAACATGGAAACTCCAGAGAGAACTGTTACCTCTTTTGTGCAACAGAACTCTCTTTTCAACAGCTTTTTAAAAATGAAGAGCTAAAAAGAGAATTGTCATGGTCCTATCTTGCCATTG
The DNA here is from genome assembly GCF_014754425.2 of Oryx dammah. Taxonomy (NCBI): domain Eukaryota; kingdom Metazoa; phylum Chordata; class Mammalia; order Artiodactyla; family Bovidae; genus Oryx; species Oryx dammah. The sequence continues at coordinate 37,105,344 of NW_024070210.1, forward strand.
CTATTTGAAAATTGTTTAATAGATGTATATGACTAAAACTCTAAATTACTTTTTCTCATTAAAATTTCCTGAAGGAGAGAGGACAAATGACTAATTATGTTCTACAGCCATATTTTAGGTGTTTAGAATCTCTCTTGAAACTGCTGGATTTTTTTTCATTTTTGGTTGACTTTCTTGATAAATTTTAATTTTTGAGCAATGGTTATGAAAATTAGAAACTGTTTTAAACTTTTGAAGAGCCATCTAATGCTTTCTTTGTGTGAGAGGTTAGCTAAATTGATTAGATAATATTGTAGAGTTAATAAAATTAAGATAATAGGGTATATCATTAATCTTGATTCAGGTATCCCAAATGAATATAGTTGGTCACAAAGGGATCCTAGCTGGAGAAATATAAATGAATCAGAAAGGAGAAGGGGAAAAACAAACCCTAATTAGAGTAGACTTTTTAGATATAACATCAAGGTGAATTTCTTCTTTTGCTACTGAGTGGATGATTTATAAAGACCTTTAGAGGTAGTGCATGGCTGTTTTGCACTAAAAGTTGTCTTTCAAAATCGTAATATATTGACCACAAATGTTCCTGTATGTGTAAGCTGCAGACAGAGATTTGAAGTTCTGCTATATCTGGATACGTTCTAATAAAAAACACAAAGATTATTTCTAGTCACATAGAAGATTATTAAATCAGATGAAAGCATCAGTTCTTCAGAAACTATACATTCTCTGTTTCAGTCCATGGTGAAATACTTTAGTGTTGAATAAGACTTTCTCTTTGTTGGATATTTAATTTTTATGATTGCTAGATTAAGGAAGTTATTGGTATAATGAGTGATACTTTAAATTTTTTAAATATGAAATAGCTTAATCACTGGTAGAGGAACTGGTAGATCTTTTCCATTTTTTACTATTTAATTTTAATAGTGGTATTTTAAAAAAACAAAAATATTGGGTTATCTTTTGCCAAAGTACCTAGGTATTTATCTTTTAGTGTTTCTAGACTTCATGGTAGGAGTTTTAAAATCGAGCCCTTCAAAAGTAAACACTATCAACAAATGTTCCTTTTAAAGAAATGTATTTTATTGAAAAATTAGCTTTTTCAATACCTCCCTTCATGCAGATTATAAATTAAGAAAATTACAAAGTTTTAAGGGTTGGTTCATATTCTTATCAAAGCCAAGTCCAAAGCATTACATTATAGCTCCCTTTGAACAAAGCATGTACTTTCACATCATACTGCCTATTTTTTAAATTCTGTTGACTAGAATTACCTACAGCCCATGTCTTGGGATATTTTTATATGCATTTACCACTAATGTGTGGTCCCCAGAACTGCTGAATCTGAAATTCTAGGATGGAGCCTAGCTATATTTAACAAGCCCTCCAGACCATGTACATGGTTTCAGTAGCTTTAACAAGGACCTCAGTATTGTACAGTAGAGGTCTGTGAGGTTAGCAACCAGAACATTGCACCTTCATTCATGTCACTGCCAACCCAGCCAAGCATGAATGCTCAAATAATTTCCAGTTTGGTTCTGCTAAAGAATATTCAGTGAACCAAAAGGAGGCAACTTGTCTCTTGAAACAAAATAACAATATGTGGAAGCAATTAATAATTAATGTTTGTATGTCTGAATAACAGCTGACTTATTAAAAAGAACTGAAATGAGAAATTGAGTATCAGGAAGTTTATAACCAAATAGTAGTAAGCAGTGATAGGAAGAGGAGAGGACTACCTTAAAAATCAGGTCAGGGCCCTGTATGAATGAATTTGAGTAACAAAAGAACCTTGTTCTTCTCACTTCATAGAATACTTCAGTAATATTTATTAAAGCTAAATTTCCAAAGAAAGCAGTTTTATAAAGAAAAATGGCTAAGATACTTCCCACATTATTAACTTCTAAACCTTAAAAAATTCCTACTTTTTTAAAGTAGAACTTTTTAAAAGTATTTTAAAATACTTTATAATGGGGATGATCCAGAGAGATGATATGGGGTGGGAGGTGGGAGGGGGATTCAGGATTGGGAGCTTGTATACACCTGTGGTGGATTCATGTCAATGTATGGCAAAACCAATACAGTATTGTAAAGTAAAATAAAGTAAAAATTAAATTTTTTAAAAAAATAAAATAAAAATACTTATGAATTAAAAAAAAAACTTTATATTACCAATATAACGGGAATTTTGGAATGTCAAGTACATCAACATAACCATTTTCCTTAGTCATACAATGACCTTTCATTACATTACTCTTATCTAAATGCAGAAAGTAATAATGTATATAATATGTTGCATATACAATATGTTAGTAACCCTGTTATCATAAACTCAGATATTCTTTTCCTAAATTTACTGCGGCTTAAAAAGTACTAGGTACAAGACTTTAGAATAGCATATAAGTCCATTACAATGAAGAAAAGATATCCAGAGGCTTTTTGGAAATCTTACTAGAATCTGCATGGAACTTTTTTTTTTTTTTTTTTAATGCATGAAACTGTTGGCTTAAGTAGTGGGTTTAAGGACTGAAAGAATCTGTGTGGGTAACATCTGTCTTTGTTCTTTAGTGTTGCTATGGATTATAATATTATGTATATCTTTACATTGGGAAGATCCTCTGGAAAAGGGAAAGGCTACCCACTCCAGCATTCTGGCCTGGAGAATTCCATAACTGTATAGTCCACGGGATCACAAAGAGTCGGACGTGGTTCTGAAGCAGCTGAGTTAATTTTAATAACCTAGATATATTTGGCTAGTAATATATTTTTCTTTCTTAGCGTATTTGAGTTTAGAAACCTTTATAGAAGTGATTATTCTAATTTGATGTTTTCTTATTTCAAACAGCTAGTTAAAGGCCTTCAGCAAGAGCTCAATCGATTATATTCCCTTTTCTGTTCCCGGAATCCAAACTTTGAGGAAAAAGGGGGTAAAGTCTCGATAGTGTCACATTCCTTGGGATGTGTGATCACTTATGACATAATGACTGGCTGGAATCCAGTTCGACTCTATGAACAGTTGCTACAGAAGGAAGAAGAGTTGCCTGATGAACGATGGATGAGCTACGAAGAACGTCATCTTCTTGATGAACTCTATATAACAAAACGACGGTAAAAAATATCTTAAAAAGAAATTAAACATGGAATCACTGGACTTCTTAGTAGAAAACTTCAGATTTTTTATAATAAAGAAAAAATACATTGTTTAGGGTATAGAATAGAATATTCAAAGATTATTGAATAATATGCCTAATCAAGCAAGAGACTATTAATTTTGATACTAATTACATGTGTTTTCCTATAGCATAAAATTACCATCTTCCTCTTTTTCCTTCTCTTTTTTCTTCATAGTTAATTAGAAATGAAATCTAAAACTTATTCCATGCTGAGTCACTGTGTAGAATCTGATGGGCCTCCACCTTTGTTGGTATTGTGAAAATAATTTTAAAGCCCTTTTTTCTTGGCAAATGTATTTTAGACAGATTTTATAATTATTTAATCATTTACATCCTTTCTAATACTGTCTTTTTTAGTTGGATGCACTATCTATTTTTTTCTTCTGATACAACTGGTAGATAGGTTAATTGAACAAAATATAAAACGTAAATCAGGTAGAAAGAAGAGTATAAAAATCATGCATAATCTCATGTGAAAACTGTTAATGTGTTAGAATATTTTCTTTAAAAAATAGTAAATATATATACTATTGTATCAGACGCACTCGAGATTATAAGTATCCATTAAGTTAATAAGCCCCTGATTCTGTTAATCCTAGAGTATGCCTGATACTGTCTTTTAATTCTTTGCTACATTCCTATCTTCATCTCTAATTACATGCTCTTGTTCTCTTGATGGTCATTCAACTGACTCTAATAGATCTGTGAAAAGTCACTCATTTTGATAGCATTATATAAAACAGCCAGTTTAGTTAACTTAAACTTTACTCAGGAAGCATTGAATTTATTTTCGTCGTACAGAAATTGTCTAAGGATTTCATTAGAATTTTATTAATAAGTACCATAGGGAAAATACATAAGTTTTATAGTATCAAAATAGCTAATAGTTTTGAAAGAAAATGTCCTGTTGCAAACTTAAGCACTGTATTTTTTGTTTGCTTTTTGTTTTTGTAATGCTGTATTTTAGACAAATTCAAGTAAAATGTTTTTAAAAGGTTTAGAAAATGAACTGAACCTTAAGTTTGTTCCATTGTTTATTAAATGTAAGTACATACAGAACATTGCATTAGGAAAAAGTTGAAATAACCCGTGTTGTTCAACAGAGAAAGGCTAAACTGGGTTATCTATATGATGGGCAATTAAACAGTTGTTATAAAGACTGAAGGTAGGTTAGGAGGCAATGAAGTGAAAAGATTGCTAAGATTCACTATTAACTGTAGAAAAAGGAAAGCCATAGAAAAGGGTGTGGTATGAACATTTGGTGTGGTTTTTTTAAGTGTGTATATGCTTGTATGTGCCTCACATTTTACTAAAGATTCCCCCCCCAAAAAAACCTATTAACAGCATGTATTGGAAGAATAGGGTACTTTTACTAATTATTTCGTAAACTTTTATAGACTTTCTGTACTACAGCAAGTTCATTTATTAAATACTGTCAAGGATTACTTTGAGGAATTGGATGATTTCTTTATGCTTAGTGAACTAGTGAGCATCTAATACTTACAAAATTATGAATATGAATGTGTATGTAATCTCATACTCCTCCCTAGGCTGCGAGAAATTGAAGAACGGCTACATGGATTGAAAGCATCATCTATGACACAAACACCTGCCTTAAAATTTAAGGTAAGGAAAGACAGATCAGATTTTCTTTGTTTATCTCAATTTTTTTTCAAGCATCATTTGAAGCATGACGTTAGGGATCAAATGAAATCCTAATTATTCTTTGAAGTGAGTCTTTTTTTGAACCCTTACAGTGTGTTGGACCCTGCTGGTTTCTAGATTCTACTAAGAAAAGAATGGACAAACTCAAAATACATAACATGGCATTACTGGGGCTATTACACAGAATAATATATAGGCACAAGAAGGAGGTTTAATTTTGCCTATAAAGGTTTACAAATGAATGACGTTTGTACTTAGTCTCTGTAAATTGGATATTGCCAAGTAGAGGAAAGAAGAAATGCTCTGTTCTTAAAAGAAGCAGCATAAACAAAGTTGTGAAGGGATATAACCCAACATCCAAAAATAGAGACAGATCTGGGAAATATCTAGTATTTAAAATTAAATGTTTGTGACCAACTAGTTGTATATGGTAAGAAAAATAGCTGGAAGTATATCAGTGATGATTCCACGGATGGAAAGCTGGCGTGTCAGCTGAAGGGCGTGACAGAAGCACAAGATGTGCAATGTGAGGCAGTTAGTTTGGAGCAAGGTGAGCAAACCAGTTCAGCTGGAATATACAAGATGCAGGGCATGGGGGCTGTGGGAAAGTAGGAAGAGAACTTAGATTTGATGGGAGAGTGGAAAGCTTTTCAGGGTTTTTGAGCATCAGAATAGATCTGTCTTAGCAGTGGTTTAAAGAATAAAAAGTAGCGGAGACATTGACATTGGCCTGTTGGAAAGGACACAGCTTTATAGCTGAATAACAGCTTATTTGCAGTGTTAAATGGAGCATGACAAAAGTCTCCTAATACTCATTTCCAGTTGAATATATGCAGATGTCTAGTGTACTGTGTTATCTTTTCTTGATACCTGTTTCTTTTATCATAGGAACTTAACGTGTTACATGCTAGAATGATGCAGACATACTTATTCAATCTATTTCTCTGACTTCTAAAGTTTTTTTTTAACTTAAACATTTACAAGCCATATAATACAGTTATAAGATACATTCAAAACCCATTAAAGCATGGTCTTTGGAGTCACCCCCACCTGGAATTTGAATTCCATATCTACCACCATTATTATGTATAATCAATGTTAAATATGTAGAATTGCTCTGATAGAAAAAATAAACTCTTCTATTTCATGTCCTGGGTTTTGTGGACTATGATCCACTATGTATATTAGAATCTCAAAATTCAATTATCACCTTACTAGAATTTATGCCCTTGTCAACCACAAATTGGCACTTGCCATCTACCTCCATAAGGATTAAATTATGTGCTGCTGCAGCTGCTAACCTTCAGCAGCCCCCTGAAAGGAGTTCGGGGTGGAGAGCGGGGGAGGAGTTCAGGGTGGAGAGCGGGGTGGGGCAGTTCGGGGGAGGGGGGTTGGGAAGACTGGCAGGACAGGTCTTCAGATGGCTAGGTATTTTCCAGAGCCAATTTTATGAGCACAATTCTTGTATCTCCTCATGTCTTTAAAAACACTAAAATCATTCATAGTGATGACTGTTCCTCATGACTAGCAGAAACCTTCTGGAAAAATATATGCTTGATTGCATGTATTCCTCCTTTACCAAAATCACATATATACTGACCTTCCCCCCTGCACCTTTGGAGCAGTTTCTCAGAGCTACCTGAGGTGCTTGTCTCTCAGGATGCAGTCCTCATATTGCCCCAAATAAAACTTAACTCACAACTTTCCTGTTGCATGTTTTTTTAAGTCAACACCCTATAGTTGGTATATCTTTCTAATACATGGTCATGTAGTCTAATAATATGAATTTTTAATTATATAATTACTTATAGAGAAAAATATATAGATAACTGAAATTTAAAATTCCCAGGTGGCACTAGTGGTAAAGGACCCATCTGCCAATGCAGGAGATGTAAGAGATGATGGTTTGATCTCTGGGTCAGGAAAAACCCCTGGAGAACGAAATGGCCACCCACTCCAGTATTCATGCCTGGAGAATCCCATGGACAGGAGAGCCTGGCAGGCTACAGTCCATGGGGTTGCAAAGAGTCGGACACAAATGACTTAGCATGCACGCACAAAAAGGAATATGTAATACATTGGCAAATTTATTTAGAACTCCAGAGTTCTAAAAGAAACAGAAGTCTTATATGCCTGTTAACTGGCAGATGGCTTTGCTTTCAGAATGAAATATTAGATTTGTCACATGTGACCATTGAACTTTAAAAAGAGCAAAAAAAGTATCAGCAAACATTGGTCTGGAGAGTAGAAGACTTCAGTTGTGATCATGAGGCTTTGCCACTAACTAGTTATGTAATATTAGCCAGATTACTTAACATCTCTGAATTCCTCTGTTCATTGATCTCTAGACAGAGTGAAGGTGAAGTCGCTCAGTCATGTCCAACTCTTTGCAACCCCATGGACTGTAACCTACTAGGCTTCTCCATCCATGGGATTCTCCAGGCAAGAATACTGGAGTGGATTGCCATTTCCTTCTCCAAGGGATCTTCCCGACCCAGGGATCAAACCCGGGTCTCCCGCATTGAAGGCAGATGCTTTAACCTCTGAACCACCAGGGTACTTAGACTAAATGTCTAAAGCATTTCTTGACCCACAAAATTCTTTGGACAGCTGTAGATAACACTAAAGCAGTCATTACTCTTACTGGAGAGATAAGTAATTCTTTTGTGTTTGTCAACCAAACTGCATCAGTCGTAAATGAAGCAAAGTTGTTTAATCCATGGGTTTAGCAAGTTAACAAACATTTATGAAGTGCCTGACCAGTGTATAAACCATTTTGCTGGGGTGTACGTGTATGTGCACACATGCATGTGTATATCAAGCAGAAAGGATTTACAGAGCTTTCTCTTCTAAACTATTTTTGTATCTTTATCTTTTATTCTTTTCTCACTTTATAGAAGAAGTAATAAGAGTAATCCTTTCAGAATTGGTGCCTTCATCCCTGTCACTGTTATTCCAGATGCTTTTTTTTATATTTTTAATTTTTCTTAATACAGTTCTTCAGCCTTCAAACATCTTTGTTACTCCATTCTTTAAAAACAAAAATTTCTTAAACTTTATTTAGCTTAAAGCTACCATTTCAAAATATATATTCATTCATATATATTTTTTTACTTGGAAAAAAAAAATCTCCAAGGGCATGGGAAGAGATTAAATGTGTGTAAGATTGGAGGCAGGGACACTGTTACAGTATAGTCCAGAGGAGAAGTGATGAAGTGAAATGTTAGAATCTGTTGAAATGACTTCTTAGATGTTGGAGATAAGAGGGAGGAATGAATTTGTGATATCTTGAATCAAGATATGGAACATATGAGAGAGGTAAAGTGGGTTTAGGAGGGAAAGCTATCATGTTCTGTATGTGCTGCTGCTGCTAAGTCACTTCAGTCGTGTCCGACTCTGTGTGACCCCATAGACGGCAGCCCACCAGGCTCCCCCGTCCCTGGGATTCTCCAGGCAAAAACACTGGAGTGGGTTGCCATTTCCTTCCCCAATGCATGAAAGTGAAAAGTGAAAGGGAAGTCACTCAGTCATGTCCAACTCTGGGCAACCCCATGGACTGCGGCCCACCAGGCTCCTCCATCCATGGGATTTTCCAGGCAAGAGGACTGGAGTGGGGTGTCACCGCCTTCTCCATGTAATCCAGTACTAATGACTACCTTCTTTTTCTTGAAGCCCTCTCCTCCCTTGACTTCCATGCTGCTGCATTATCCGGTTTCTGTTTCTTCTTTAACCCTCTCTTCTATAGTTTTACCCACTCATCAGATGCAGACGTTCCTTGTAATTCTGTCTAAAGCCATTTTATTCTATGTGATTCCTAAGCAGTTTTATCCATTCTCTCAGTGTTATACATCACTTCTATGATGGTGGCACATAGACTTAGATGATGACATATTCAATTCTGTATCTCCTGTCCTAAATTCTCAGTTACCTGTAAGGTATGTTACAGATACCTCAAACTAATTATGAACAAAAACATGGTTTACTTAGAGTTTCCTGTTACAGTTAATAGGTTAACTAATATCTTCCCAGTCAGTCAGACCCAAATCTTACAAATTGCCTCTGACTCCTTCTTTATCCCTATCTCCATTCAAATATTCATGTTGATTCTATCTTAATCTCTCAAATTCCCATTTTTGAAGAACAACTTGTCCTCCTAGGTTCAGATTATCTTTTGCCTAACCTCTTTCAGTAGTTTCCTAACTTGTCTCCAAAGTCTACTAGCCTCTTAATTTTCCAGTTCATTCACAAGCTACTGAGATTTACTCACCACCTAAAACGGCCAAATCCTGTTCTCTTTCACTACCTGTAAAATAAATTATGCCCTGTTTTCTTCGTCAAACAGTCAAGGTTCTGTACATTTCTCATTCCAGTTATATTTTCCCCATAGCCAGTCATCAGCCTTGATTAGGAGGAGAGATTGTTCAACCTTACAGGAGAGATTGTTTCTCTCCTCTAAACTACGCCAGGTTCTTTCCTGCCTCTGCTTTAGTTCATGTGGTTCTATCAGTATGGATTATATTTCCAGCCCCAGTGTATCCAAAACCCCAACTTTGGAAATCGTCTTCATCTCTTATGGCCAGTGCACATCCTTTATCTACTCACCTGTAGCACACTTTCCCTCTATTATGCACTATTTTACTCTGTCTCCTCCGCAGGATTATAAACTCTTGGGTGTAGAAGCTCAGCCTTATTGGTCTATATATATTTCAGAATACCTAATATTACTTTACACAAAATAGTAGCTTAATAAGTCTTCCTTCTCCTTATTCTCATTCTTCATTTTCTATTAGATTTAAAGGTACTGAAGCTGCTCCTGGATAGTTTAAAATAATTAATGGTTGTTATATATTTAACAAGTAATGCAAATGCAATCTAGATACAACTCATTTAAAATGATATATATTTGGAGATAATTTTATTATTTGTATTTTACCATATATTACATTGTGTCCAAGTTCTTTGAAAAACAGTTCACCATTTTTTAAATTTAGGGTGACTTTATCATTGTAGGTTGAAAATTTCTTCTGTATGGGATCTCCACTAGCAGTTTTTTTGGCATTGCGTGGCATCCGCCCAGGAAACACTGGAAGTCAAGACCATATCTTGCCCAGAGAGATTTGTAACCGATTACTAAACATTTTTCATCCAACAGATCCAGTGGTGAGTTGTAAATATGGATATCTGTGTCTCAATATTAAATTTTTCTAAGAGAATCTGTAAGAAACCTTGCAAGGTACTGCTGAATTGATGAGAAAGTATTCATTTACAGACATCTCTTATTTTATTGCACTTCACAGATAATGCAGTTTTGTTTTTTTATTTTTTATAAACAAGTTTTGTGGCAACCCTGCATTAAGTCTATTGATACCATTTTTCCAACAACATTTTTTAATTAAGATATATATTTTGCTATTTAGACATAATGTTGTGGCATATTTAATAGACTTTTAAGTATAGTGGAAACTTAACTTTTATATGCATTGGGAAACCAAAAAATTGTGTCATTCACTTTATTGCAGTGATCGGGAAGCAAGCATGCAGTATCTCCAAGGTATGCTTTATCTATTACACTTGATAAGTTCATATTTTTAAAATACTTTTCTTTGGTTAGTTTAGGGATTAGGAAGTAAAATACCTTAAAGATGTTCTGTTTATGTTGTATTTATAGAATGAAAGCATAATGTAAAAATACTATCCAGTTAATGGATCCAGTTAATCCAAAGGACAGGAGTCTTCTGAACTTTCAAACCTTAACCAGTTGTAATTCCAATAATGTAGTAGCCATAAAATTTTAAAGCATGTGAAATGTGTGTGGTAGATCCTCTTAAAATTGAGAATATTTAAATACTGTGTATTAAACATGGAAAAGTGGAAGAATTTATTTTAGACTGGTAGAATTACAGCATTTTGGATTTTTACATTCTCATATCAGAGAGAATGCAAAAATGGATTAACTGGATCCATTAACTGGATAGTATTTTTACATTATGCTTTCATTCTACAAATACAATATAAACAGAACATCTTTAAGGTATTTTACTTCCTAATCCCTAAACTAACCAAAGAAAAATATTTTAAAAATATGAACTTATCAAGTGTAATAGATAAAGCATACCTTGGAGATACTGCACGCTTACTTCCAGATCACCTCAATAAAGTGAATTACACAATTGTTTTGGTTTCCCAATGCATATAAAAGTTTCGTTTCCACTATACTTAAAAGTCTATTAAATTTTTATTAAATTTTTCTAATGTAAATAAATTTAAATTTTTGTAAATAATGTAAATAAGGATCTTACATTCAGGTGAACAGTTTAATGCGAAGTAAGATTTTTGGATGAGAAAAATTCTTCATTAAATAATATTGGGGACAAGTATTACATATAACTAAATTTAAGACAAACTATTTTAAATAACATTTATTTTCTGAAAAACAGCTTTATATGACTCTGTAAAGTCTTTTAAAAGATCTTTGGCTAGTACCAAATAAATATAACTTTAACTAAACACTAGAATTTTAGAAAATTTTCCATATGTTAAAAAAATCAAAACTGCTATATTTAAGAAATAAATTTCACTGAAATGGAACCTAGTATTAAATTCAAATACTGATTGTACAGTCTTGGCCAGATCACTCTGAAACTATCTATTTTTTATCTATATGATGTAGATGATAATATTTACCTCAAGGTTGTTAGGATTAAGTAAAACATGTGCAAAACAGCTAGTTAGACCTTCAGTATATTGTTATATCCATTCATTTTACTGATTTTCCTATAACTTGAAAGTGAACTTAAGATTGTAGGTGAACTGTGAGCTATATTTTATATAATCTTAAACTTTGTTATACAGTTGACCCTTGAACAGCTCTGGGGTTGGAGTACCAACCTTGTGCTCAGTCAACAATTGGGGTGTAATCTTATAGTCAGCTCTCCATATCTACAGTTTTGCATCCACAGATTCAACCAATTGCAGACCATGTTGTGCTTTAATATCTATTTATGGAAAAAAAACACACATGTATAAGTGGACCCATGCAGTTCACTCCTGTATTGTTTAAGGGTCAGCTGTATTATGGAGGATTACAAATTCATTATTACAAATTATTTTTTATTATTCATTTTATAGTTTTTCTGTGATTTTTTTTTAATAGTTATGTCAAAACTGTGTTAGGCAGTTTTTCTAAACTTATCTATTCTTCCCAACATCCTTCTGAGGTAGTAGAAATTAGGAAGTATTATTTCTTTTCTACAGCTTAGGAAACGGAGGCTCTTAACTCATATAGTTAATAAGTGACAGAGGCCAGAATATGAATGCAGGGAATTATATGCCAAGTCCATTGCCTTTTCTGCTATATCGTCCCTATTTCACCTTAGACAAATGGTCTTATATCATCATCTCATGTACTACATTAATCTGCTTGAAAATAGAGTCAACTGAGAGCTTAGATGTTAAAAATTGAGCTTATTTACTGTGTTCCAAGTTACTGTTTACTGCTTCAGTTTTGTTCGTGAGAGTTAATATTAATCTAATTGCTAGATGTTATATAAAAATGAATATTCCTCTGAAAAACAAGGTCTTCCCTGTAGTTCAAACTTCCCTGTAGCTACAAGGTCTTCCCTTGTAGCTCCTGCCCGCAGGCAGGAGACTGGGGTTCAATCCCTGGGAAGATCCTCTGGAGAAGGGAGTGGCAACCCACTCCCAGTATTCTTGCTTGGAGAATCCCATGGACAGAGGAGACTTGCAGGCTACAGCCCATGGGGTTGCAAAGAGTCAGACATGACTGAGCAACTAATATTACTGAAAAACTAATTAAAGGGCACTATTAGTCTAGACTAACTCGAATTTTTTTATAGTCTCATCATTAAGGATATATAATTAGACAAACTGCAGTGAAGAAATAGGAATACGTTAGGAATGTCAGGTTTTTAATCGTTTCCTAAGGTCCTCTGAGCACACAGTAGAATCAGAATGAACAGTTTACTAAAAACTAAGCATTGTGCCTTAATGTTTTGTTTCTTTGAATTTTTTTACATCAAGGCTTATAGATTAGAACCGTTAATACTGAAACACTACAGCAACATTTCACCTGTGCAGATCCACTGGTATAATACATCTAATCCTCTACCTTATGAGTATATGAAGCCAAGCTTTCTTCACCCAGCAAAAGATCCTACCTCAATTTCAGAGAATGAAGGCATCTCAACAGTACCCAGCCCTGTGACTTCGCCAGTCTTGTCTCGCCGACACTATGGAGAATCTATAACAAATATAGGCAAAGCAAGCATATTAGGTAATTTCTCTTTGGTATTCCTCATCAATAAACTTAAGCAATTTTATATTGTCATTAAATTTTAGGTACCTGGAAATACTCTGTATATTACAAAACATCTGAGAGTTAATGTTTAGAGTTAACTACTCTCACTTCTTATATTTGAAGGCAAAAGCCCTAAATTCTCTAGTTAGATCCTGTAGTTAGAGAAGATAAGATAGCTTGATGCACACACACAAAAAAAGGTGGAGGTATCAAGTCCCTCATTTTAACCTTGGCCCCATCACTTGCTGTGAAATCTGGAGAAATCACGTAGTTTTTAATTCTCATCTCCCTCATTTGTGAAATGAGGGGGTGCTTGAGTACTAAGAGTGTCCTTGCCAACCTGTTCTCTGATCTGTGTCCTAAAAGTCTCTCAAATTGTGTCCTTCTTGAGAGCAACAAGGATATTGAATTTCTCTTTGCGTGGTCTCCAGTTCCACCCACGGTGTTTGGTGTGGCGCTGGAGCTCAATTGTGTGCCACTTAATTTGTCCTTTGCTTCTGGTTACAAGTTGCCTTAATATAAAATGCCACAAGATGGCACTGTAAACAGGCTCTATCTGCTGGATTCATTGATATTCATCATAGAGATTGTTTATTCACAGCTTTTTATAACAGATCCACTTCACTTCAGGAGTAGGCATACCAATAGTAAATATATGCCCATGTGAATGGCGTGGTTCTTTTTATTAACATTTTTAATGTTATAAAATACTTTAAAAAACAAAGATCACTTGAATAAAATAGAATCTTTTTTTCTTTGTAAGCTGTATTCCTGCAGTTTGTACAACTCTCCTTCTGTTCAACACCATTTTTATTTAGAAACCTACAATATAAATTGCAGTTTTTTTGTGTTCCCACCCTGGAAAAACATGACTAGGGCTTAGTCTCTCTGCCAACTGACTGTAATTACGGGTGGTGCTCTTTAGCCTGGTATGTGGTGTAATTCAGCAGAATGACTGGCCTGTTTTGTGAAATACAGGGGCTGCAAGCATTGGAAAGGGACTTGGAGGAATGTTGTTCTCAAGATTTGGACGTTCATCTGCATCACAGCCATCTGAGACATCAAGGGACTCCATAGAGGATGAGAAGAAGCCAGTTGCCTCACCACCCATGACCACCGTGGCAACGCAGACCCTCCCACACAGCAGTTCTGGCTTTCTTGACTCTGCATGTTAGTTCATACTCTTCTTTCCAGGTTTATACTATGTCCTTTTTAAAACTGGAGGAAGACAAAGAGCATTAAGATATTAACACTAGCAGTCCACTCTAATCTAAAGTTTGCCCTAGCTTTTAAAGAAAAAAGTGCTTTTCCTCTACTTACATTTTCAGGAATAATTTGCAGGTAAATTCAGTTTTACTCTCTGCATGGGTGAATTAAGTTAAGAATATTAGTAAGTGCCTTGTCACACAGAGATCTTACACATCAAGCATAAAACAAATCTCTTTGTGGTAAGCACTCCCTGATTTTTATAAAGTAGTTTTTCGGTTTTTGTTTTTAAACATGGTCTTCTCAGGTTTAAAAATTCATTTAGTTGCTGCAGATCTATGCTGTATCTACTCTCGATACCGTTTTTAAAATGCTCTGCCAAAACCATCCTGGTACTAATCCCATAGCTCCCTTGATCAACCTAATTATAAAGCCTTCAAAACTTTAATTGTATTGGATCCACTCTGTGGCTTCCCATCCTGTCCCTGCTACCTTATGTAAAATAGATACTCAAGAAATGAACGAAAGAATGGACTTAGCAATAGAATGATGCTTTATTTAATTTTTTCCAGTGGATTTATAAGGTCTAATCTAAAATCTTAAATAGTTGTGAAACACTAAAACACTTAGTGTATATTTACTTCTGAGGGTCTAAACTTAAAGCTTATTTATAAATGTCCAGTGAAATGAAACTAGTTACTTCCTTTCTGTAACTATAGCAAGAAAAAATTTTATTTTCTTTCTCTAAAAATGTTTAAACAGTTCATTTCAGATGCTTAGCTTTGTTTTCTTACCATATCTGCTGCTCTGAATTTTAAAATGACCAGCATTCATTGCCGTTCATAAAAAATTAAAAAGGAGGTTGAGATGTGACGGTCCTAGAGGCTGGATCTTTCTCCATAGTCAGCCCCACTCCACGATGAATTATCCTAGCCATTGCTGAGTTGGACATTCCTATTTGGGCCAATTCCATTTTTTAAACTTAATCCTATGCCTGACTCTGAATACTAGAAATTTTATAATTTCAAGCCTTTTGAACACTGCCTAGAAAATTCATTTTAGATTTTGATGTTTGTACAAAACTCATATTTTTTATGAGTTACTCTATGATTTATTGCTTAATAAGAGAAATGAGATTGTAAAAATCTAAAATTTTGTCATAACATGCAGATGTCAAAAGAAAACTATAAACTTCTGAAGAAAAATAACTTTAAAGAATTTTGTAAGATGGCAGGTAA
Organism: Oryx dammah; assembly: GCF_014754425.2. Lineage (NCBI taxonomy): Eukaryota > Metazoa > Chordata > Mammalia > Artiodactyla > Bovidae > Oryx > Oryx dammah. The sequence goes on from NW_024070210.1 coordinate 37,120,940, forward strand.
AAAGCCACAATTCCTTGTAATGTTAATGCACAGCATTGATGCTAGTAAGCATTAGGGTGAATAAGGGAACAAGAAGAGCAGGGTCAAATTTGAGCCCCAGAGAAAAGGGGTAAGAAAGACACAGAATTCTATAGGATCTGAGGGAAAAAACTGTCTTTTAGTGTTTTTGCTATTTAACATAGAAATTTCGAAGTGATAATGATAATAAAGAAGAAACTTATTTCTTCTTCCAGGACATGTGAAGGTAGAAATGCTTAGTTTTATTGCATTATAATATTTTAACAAAATACATTTTCTGTCATTCTTGCATATAAATTATTTGTTGGTTCTAATGGTAAATTACTTACCAACTATAAACTCAGCTAACTGAGCTAACATGATTTCTTAGTTTCGTGTTTTCATCTTTAGATATAGATTTTAAAAGTTCAACTTTTAACATTGGACAACTTCTGTAGAAGAATTATGCCTTTTAAATCAAATCCTCTAGATTCACCTTTGACTTGCTTCAGTAATATACTCTTCTCTGTAATCCTGATTTAGATAAATTTCTTAAATCATAATTGCTATTTTGGCTGTTTCTTGCAAATCATAAAACCTTCTTCCTTAAATCTTCTTTCTGGAATTTGATCACTGTGATTAGGTGATTCTGGCTTCCTTTTTCTTGCTCACATTGATTGCCTCAGTTCTTCTGGATAACCTTCATTCTAAGGCTACCGACTTTGATTCTCCTGCTTTTTGAGGGTAAGATGGACACAGACTGAATTCGTGATCAATCAGGGTTTCTGTCTTTGAAGAGTTAGTGTTGTCAATTGAAACTACTTCCCTGACATCAAGTTGAAGCATCTTATATAGCTGCTCTTCATTTCTTTTGAAAAGTATAGGCTTATTTCTGGTGGTTTTACTGTTTCTTTTCGTGTATTCCCTTGTGTTTGTAACATATCTTGAAAAGAATGTTTCTTTTAGCACTGTTTAGCCTCTAGGTTAGAACTTAAATGAACTATAAATTTGGGGGATGTTTAAGTGTTAACAGATTATGACATTGTATTTCGAAGTTAATTATGCTTACATTTTCCATGACAGAGCTCTTCACAGAAACCTAATTGTGTACTTCTTTTTGTTTGCTAGGTTTAATCAGCTTATTTGGGAGTATTGTTCTAACTTTTGGCCACTGCATCACTGAAGGCCATTTGTAACCATCAGCCAACACTTTACAGCATCATGTGTTTTTTTTTTTTTTCCCCACAGATTTCAGACTTCAAGAATCGTTCTTTAATCTCCCACAACTTCTTTTTCCGGAAAATGTAATACAGAATAAAGATAATACCCTCGGTATGGTATATGTCAGGAATAGCATTCAGAATGCTGTGAAAACGGTCTATTTAGATTTCTTTTGCTCACTGAAAACTTGATCAATTTTTCCATGAGAGCAGCTTGAATGTTACCATTAACAGACTATTTTAAATGTATTCTCTTCCTGTATTTCCTAATCTTAAATGGTAGTGGTCCTGAAACTCGAATATTCATTAGTTACTTAGTGTGCTAAAATATATCATAGTCCTATATGCTTGAACTGTTTAGAGAGAAGAAAAGCATTAGGCTATCTTCTTTCTTTTCTGTTGCCCTCCAGCCTTCAGAGAGCTTCAGTGTTCTTTTCATGTGATATATTTAAATATAAAAGGATTTCATAGTATAAAGAGTTCAATCATTCCTAGTTATTTCAGATATTAATAACACTATCCCTAGGGCTGTTAGTATGCCACAGATGATACTTGGTTTCAACACAAATATTTAATGGTCTTTAGAAGTATAGGCTTGCTTTGAAAAAAATTATTGGCTACAAGAGATATTTTCAGTCTCCTGATTTTCAGCAGATTCAAAATGTATTAGTAAAAATTAATCTTAGCAGTTTAAAATTATTTTTATCTTAACTTCTCACTCCCTTTTTTCTGTATCTCCTTTCTCTTTCCTTTTTTAAAAATAATGGATTTTGTCTTTAAAAAAGTAAGTTACAGGTTTCTCCTTGTATTTTCAAACTGTATCTAATTTTGCAATTTCCATGTTTATAATTGCTAATTTTCATGCATTTTTTCTTCTTTCAAAAAAAATATCTTAACTAGGTAGAGCTTCCAAAACAGGGTGTCAGCATAACAAGCTGATTTGGGTTTTTGGCTCCATGACAGTAGTTTGTGATGATCTAATTCAGTGAACTCCTCTCAAGAAATGATTTTTATAAGTGCTGTCTCTAGTCCCTGCTCATGTAATAGTCACTTTGAATATTTAGAGAAAGGAAAATTAATCCATTAATCTATTTGTCCTGCATTCAAGTCGTCCTTTTATCCACTGCCTTAAAGCCATCCCAGCTACCTAAGCAGTTAGACCACTCGTCATGACTCCCCCGCATTGATTCAGATGGTAATACGTATATGGCTTCTATTCTCTCTTCTCCTGTTTTTATTCATTCAGCAATTTTACCACGAGGCAAGTAGATAGTCACTAGAAGAGACACCAGTTTCAGTGCTGCCCATAAAGATGTTAAATGCTTATGTGGAAACTTAAGTATATTTTAGAGGACATATATTCTTGTAGGGAAGGTGGATAACTACAGAAACAATATCATATATGGTAGAATGTGATGAACCTCATGACAGAGATTCTAAGGAGAGAGAAAATGTTTTCACCTGGAGAAATGAAAAAAAAATGTTTTGTGGAAATAGGACTTAAATAAGCAGAGATGAAGAGACATTGCAGAGAAAAGAAACAGCACAGCACAAGCAAAAACCCAGAGATGGGGAGCACAGGTTATGCAGAGATCTAGAAGTGAGTTCTGAGAAGAACCAAGGGTGAGTAGAAGGGAGTAGTTCTGAATACGCTGAGGAACGTTTCTCCAGCCAGGTGGTAGAGGATTCTTATGAGCGTGTGCTTCCCCAAATAGCCCGTCTGTTGTCAAATGTTAGGTGGCTGAATGTCTTTCAGAGTAGATTAGTGTTAGGAAATTTGGGGATCAGAAAATGGCAATTAATTATAAAGCTCATTACAGAGTTTTTGCTTTTTTTTTTTAAATGATGTTTAGAGAATGTTTTTAAATATATTTGGAGCTATGATAAGTCACAAATGTAAATATTCCTTGGCTATCAAACATCTAACTACATAAAATACATGGTTGCTCTGAGGCAGAGGAAAAATAAGATATAATTTATCAAGAACTCTGAGCATATATTGCAAATGACTCATCAGTCATTTGGAAACCCAGTTTCCTTTACTAGTACTTTAAGTGGTTTTCTTGGTATCTACCTAAAGCCTAAAATCATGCAATTATAATCATAATTGCTATTTATAAATAAGATAATTTTTTAAGATTCATTAAGTTTTTGAAAATTTCTCTCCAGGATGTTAAGACACTCCCTTTAAAGAGAAGAAACCTGTCCAGTTGGTACACATTATAATACTAAAATGGTTACTTTCTATTCATGTATTTTACTTTTTAACACCATATCCAGGTTACAAGCCCTGTGCACGAAAGAACACTCTACTGAAAGCAGAGGGCTGAGGAAACTCTGCCTTCACCCTGGGTGGGTGGCAGATATTTGCTTGGAGAATAAGGAAGGAGACGTGCCCATATGCATGACTCCCCCAAAAAGAAAATAAAAGGTGAAAGTGAAGTCGTTCAGTCGTGCCCGACTCTTTGTGACCCCGTGGACTGTAGCCTACCAGGTTCCTCTGTCCATGGGATTTTCCAGTCAAGAATACTGGAGTGGGTTGCCATTTCCTTCAACCCATGTTTTAAAACAGTGGAAGCAAATTATTGATGATTGTTAAAAGCCAACAAATTTTTTTTTCATTTTTACCTTTCCTCAACTTTCAGAAAACTTAAATTCTCTTTTTGTAGATACAGGAATATTAAATATTCACTCCAGAGAAAAGGATTAAGTGATTTTATGTTCTCCTTTTTCTTGACCTAATTCAGTGAAAGAAACTAGTAAAATACTAACCTGTCTAGTGCCACCCCTTCTTGATACAATAATAATGAGAAGGCAGGTCCAAGGCAACTCTGTGTAGATTTGGGCCAACCTTGGCCAAGAGCACATCTCACAGCACATGTAGAATAGCACTACCATGTAGTGACCTCACACCGTTGGGAATTCTGTGATCTACATAAAGAAAAAAGATGAGACTTTGGCCCACCTTCATCCATCCATCCACCCACCTGTAAAACCAACACAAATATGGTGTCAGCTGCAAACCAGACTGCCTGGGGTAAACCTTTTCAGGAAGATGAGACTGTAAAATAGGTTCATCAAGTACAAGCTGGTTACCTAATTTCCATTTTGATGGTGACAACCTACAGATAAATAGAAAGGGAGGGGATAGGGTAAGCCAATCTAGTTAATGACACTTATTAAAAATCCTCTAGGTGATAAGAAGGACGGGGACACATAATGAGGCAATAAATTCATCATTTGAGTTTGTAGTATATGAAAGGCAGTGTTGTACAGTGATACTACATTAAGAATACATTTCAGGGACATAAAATCAAAGTGGAGCCGAGCAACACTGGTTGTAACAGGAAAAATCTCCCTTTAACTTTAGAATAACAGTTGTTTAAGACTGTTGGACTAGGAAGGCATTCTGCAGTGGCCTTTAAAAGGAATTCTTGTAAAGTAAAAATTAAAAATAAATAAATAAATTTAAAAAATAAAATAAAATAAAAAAAAAGAAAGAACATGGTATGGGCTTCACCAATTTTAATGTGTGTTTCCCATCTCTTCATTTTTCCTCTTATTTCCCCTTTTCATAACTGACTTCACCTTGACTCCCCTTCATTATGGTGTTTGAGAATTCATTTCTTCTTTTCATCTTTTCTGTTGTGCCAGAATGTACCTACAAATTTTAACACAGATGTCCCATGGAATAACAAAAGATAAAAGATTGACATTCCTATCCCACAGTTCAACATGTGGATTTCAACTATTTCTGACTTCTTATGGGCTAGCTTATAATTTAAATGAGAAAAATAGCAGTTTTGTGAAAGGTCTATGTCAATATATTTCATAGTGCTTTATAACCTGATTGGGTATTTATACTGTTTGAGTGTAAATCTTATCTAAAAACTTTTAGATAAGATCCATGGACATTCTTTGTCAGAAAAGCACAATTGAGAAAAATAACTATAAATGCATTTTTAAATCACCAAATGGTATTGTTTAAACATTAGCTAAACATTTATATGAAATCATGCTCTAAAATGATGTGATTTCATTTATGTGATTTCCAAACTTCCTGGGTAAAGGGAAACCCCACTTTTTCTCCAACCTCCCTAATTTTTGCCAGTTTTTACTTTTTATACCTGCTAGCATGCTAAACAAAAGAGCAGATTTTGAGTCTGAATGGTAGTGATTTTTATTTTTAAGACAGACCCTTCAAAATACTGTATGGCTTATTGACAGCTTTTGAGGAATTCCTGAAGATGAAATTATCATTTGTCTAAGTGTTTTATCTCTTAAGGATTTGTTAGATGAACCAATTACAGTCTTATAGCCTTGGATTTGGTAAGGTGATTTTTCTCACATGTTACAAGGACTTTCTGTGTGTTTTAGAAAAAACTTAATTGAATTTACTGAACTATTTGAGGACAGCACTGTTGTAAATGAAGTCCTTCCTCTCAAGGGTTACCACTGTTCCTCCCAATTTCACTTTCCCAGCCAGTGGATTCTTGAGCACGGGTATGTCCTAGGTGCATGTTTGGCCCACGATAGAGACTAGAGTAAGTTGTGGCCCTTTGAGGAATTCAGCATGGTGGGGAAGAAAACATTGTAGGACTGTAGTAGATGCTATCTTCCAGCATGTCCCCCTGAGCCAGTTGATGTAAAGAGCCTCCCCTGTGAAGGAGCCTTTGAGTGCCCTGTTGCACTCCTGCTGACATTATTGCATGTAAGGCTGACCCGTCATTCTGCAAGAAGACTATTTGCTGTATCTTTCAGGTTAGGCACAAATTATAAATAGGAAAGCCAGGATTTGAAGCCAGTTTCTTTATTCCAAATATACTGTATGGTACCAAGTGAGATTTTTGTTTTCTTACTTTATTATTCCATACTGACCTGAGCATACAAAGGAGAGGGTTCACCAGACAGAATCCTGAGCTACTGAGGCTCTTTTGAGTGTTTTCTTCCCATAAGATGAGAGTGGAAAATCACTTTTAAAAAAATAGTAATAATAATTAGGAGAGTCACTTCTGTTTGGTAAATTTTTATTCTCCAAATCTAGTAAGTCTGTGTAGAAACAATCTTACTGTGATACTTACTGATTTGTTTGACTTCTTTTTAGTGGAACTGGATCACAGAATTGACTTTGAACTCAGAGAAGGCCTTGTGGAGAGCCGCTATTGGTCAGCTGTCACGTCGCATACTGCCTATTGGTCATCCTTGGATGTTGCCCTCTTCCTGTTAACCTTCATGTACAAACACGAGCACGATAATAATGTGAAACCAAGTTTAGATCCAGTCTGAACCCTTGAAGGACATTAATGGCCCAAAACTGATTTTTTCTTGTTAAATATGTGTGTCAAGATATGAAAGTTTCAGGTTTAAGTATGTTTCAGTTTTGTTTAGGGCAAGAAATATTTGAATTTGAAAGCACTTTATTTTATTTAAAAAAGCAAAACAAATGTTCAGTTCGAAAGAAGTTATTTATAATTCTCATCATTTTAATTATGAGTCTGACAGAACCCCCTGCAGAGAATCAAGGAAGACCTGGAATTGAGGAAGATTTGGGTAACCTGCAAGTTTATAAATCACAATCTAATTTCTCCCAAATATAAAGGCATATTAATGGGTTGAATCTAATGTATTAACCAAACTATGTTATAAATCTAAAATGATCAAGGTCCAGGATATTCTATGTAAAGATCACAAGGTGGTATCATTGTTTTAGATTTGTACGAAAACTTCCATTTCCACAATTTCTTTGAAACATGAGTATAACAAGTTTAAAATGTTTTGAATTTAACTTGTTTAGAAAACCTAATGCTGAGAGAAACATTTGAACTACTGTATTTATAGTTTATTACCTCTGACTAATTGCTTTATGTCAATGTATGAAACATTACATTTTTTAAAAATTTCTTTGAACAACTTAAGAACCACATTTATTTTCTATAGTGTTAAGACCCTTTTTTCTCAGAACTCCATCTTTGTACTCTTCAGATGAATATATAGACACTGTGGCATAATTTCAGTATTTTTTCCATTAAAAACTTGTAGTTTCACACAAATAACACTAGTTCAATTATTTTGAAAAAGAAAGTAAACTTTTTATTATGTCACATGCACCTCAAAGAAAACTGAAGTTTTCTACTTGACACAGAATACTCCAGAATAGGTACATTTAGTAAACTTTATTGGAAAATTAGTCAACTTCTTTGGAGTAGGGAGTATAGCTATTTTAATTAAGTATATAAGCATCTGTGTGCCAAACAATTAACATATAAAAAGGGGATAGAGTGCCCTAACAAATTTTTTAGGTGTTTTGAGGAATTGTAGTTGCAACATAGACACAATAGTTCAGGATTCTGAGGCATTGAAAGAGTTCCCTTGGCTGTCATTTTTTCCACAGTGCTTTTCATCTGAGGAGCTCAAAGTGCTTTGCAATTCAATAATCTATGTAGAAGCTCCTTGAGGTAAGTGAATGAGTGTTATTCTCATGTTACATGTTAACATACTGAGGCACCAAAATATATAAAGTGCCTTGAATTAGATGACAAGCAAACCAGGAGAGCTCAAATTGAAGACAGGCCATATTCTTTTATGTGCTGTTCATTGACTAATAATTCACACATGACCTCTTATTTTGCAAATAATAACAGAAGTTGCAATTCATAATGTGGAGAAATGACTGAAACCAGTCCTTCACCCTACCGGTCGTATATATTCTTGGGTTCTCACGGACAAAGGAGGAGTTACTTAGAAGGAATCAATAGCCATTTCTGCCACAGCCAACCCTCACTTCTGAGAGGCTTCCACTGGGTTCTCCTTAAGGTGCTGTCTTTGCTTATCTTAGCTTCACAGAAATCATTGTCAAACTAGGAGCAAAGTTGGTCAGTTATACATCTCACCTTCTTTCTTTAGAGGATATAGAATCTTTGGCTTACTTGTAGGCTTTACTTGGTTGGCCTTTCATTGAATTTGCACAGCATAAAGCACTTCTTAGTGCTTAAAAAGATCCTAAGGCTCCATGGCCAAATATGTGACTCACTAAGAAACTCTTGCTATAAAAGGCTTTTGAGCTATCTTAGCAAAGCTGAAGCAATGTCTTTCAAATTTAGAGATTCCTGTGAACTCAGGTCATTCTCATACCCTGTTTATTTCATAGTTTTATTTAGTTTTCGGGAGAATTAAACTTCCATCTCATATACTGTTTCATTAACGGTACATGAGCCTTTGGGTCTTAAGACATTCAAATGCCTCAGAGCTTTAAGGGATTCATTCTTAACCACTATAATGTTAAGAGCCCCTTTCACCTGAGGGGAGTGAAAACCTATCAAACCTTTTAATTTGATATTCAGTAAAAGGAAAAGTATACTCCCATAGCTATAGGAATATATCAGCTTCCATTTTTTCATGTTAGGGAAAAAATCCAATTTAGCCACATGGAAGTTATTTGAATTCTTGAAAAGAGCAATATTCAAAACCACCTTTTCGAAATGAGATATTCTGGATTATTGGACAGGTGTTTTGTTTTCAATTCATTATTTCATAAACATGGCAATTTTTATTTCACAGTACTCTTGTTTCCATGTCTCTGCATGTTATCATGGAATGTACTTGTATATACTCAAGTAATATACAGAGTATGTGTAATTCTAGCTTGATTTAGAAGCTAAGTCAGTTACTGAGTAACATTTTGCAACTTTACTCCTGCAAGTACTAAATTGGCCAAAAAGTTCTGTTTTTGATACATTAAAATTTTATTCTCTACTTTGTGTACCTGCTATGATGATTCTTCTGAGTACTGGTCAGACCATTCAAACAATGTTAATCCAGTTAGGCCCCCAAGAATTATTTATACTTAGAATAAGGAGGATGTTTTGTTAGTTCATAACTTTATTTTTGACAGTAATTATACTTGTGTTATAATCCAGTGTTACAGTATATTAGCACTTATTACAAAATATTCTCGGTTTCCTGGTAACTAATTTATACTCCGGAAGTAAGCCTTAGGAATCTTTTATTTTACTTCTGTTAGGTAGCATGGGAATTCTCACGCTGAACATGTTCTTTAGAAGGTCTCAAGATGGTGACATGTAAGCATTCATCTCATTTTCTCTGTTTCCTCATTGGGGCTGAAGTATTCTGATCTTATTCTGGCTTTGCCTTCCCCTAAAGACTAAACAGGAAAAGAAACCATCAATGGAATGTCACAGCCAATTCCATGACACTTTGAGCCCCTTAAGGTAGAACTAGACCAAACCTAGAGAATTTGCTGTAAGGCCTACAGTAGAGGAAAAATAATTGAGTTGCTTTCTGATTAACTAGGTGGCTAATATTTCTGTCTGCTCAGCCACAATGAGTAGGGCATTTGGACAATTGAGAAAACTAATTTGAGTGCATGTCTTAGAACTGTTTGAATAATCTTTTGTTAGCTTGGAAATGAGGCTAAGGAAGATATGTGATATTAAAGAAGGATCAAGGCAGAGCTAAAAAGAGGATATAGCAGTCCTTCACTGGAGAAAGAACTAGAACTTGACAAGACAAGTCTGAGTGTTGGATAGTTGACTTCTGTGGTTATTCTCAGGTTTCTTTTATCCGGATTCTGCTTGTCATCCTGCTTGAATACTTCTGCCTCAGGCCTCTGCCAGCAATCTGCTGGTCCTCTGAATTTGAAACACATGCAGGGACTCCCCTGGCAGTCCAGTGGTTAAGGCTCCATGCTTCCAGTGCAGGGGTGTGGGTTTGATTAAGATTGCCACCAAAAAAAAAAAATGCATGAAGTATTTTTATGGCTCAGTTCAGTTCAGTCGCTCAGTTGTGTCCGACTCTTTGCGACCCCATGAACTGCAGCACACCAGGCCTCCCTGTCCATCACCAACTCCCAGAGTTCACTCAGACTCACGTCCATCGAGTCAGTGATGCCATCCAGCCATCTCATCCTCTGTCGTCCCCTTCTCCTCCTGCCCCCAATCCCTCCCAGCATCAGGGTCTTTTCTAGTGAGTCCGCTCTTCTCATGAGGTGGCCAAAGTACTGGAGTTTCAGCTTCACCATCATTCCCTCCAAAGAAATCCCAGGGCTGATCTCCTTCAGAATGGACTGGTTGGATCTCCTTGCAGTCCAAGGGACTCTCAAGAGTCTTCTCCAACACCACAGTTCAAAAGCATCAATTCTTTGGCACTCAGCTTTCTTCACAGTCCAACTCTCACATCCAGACATGACCACTGGAAAAACCATAGCCTTGACTAGATGGACCTTTGTTGGCTAGGTATGGGCAATACATACTGTTTCCTGACATTTTATAATAACTTACCTACATAGAAAAACTTTTGCTGTATCTACAGCAGATTTGGCAGGAAACACCCCCACTGAACTCTTAACTCTGTTAATTCTGCTGCTTCTGCTAAGTCGCTTCAGTCGTGTCGGACTCCATAGACGGCAACCCACCAGGCTCCCCTGTCCCTGGGATTCTCCAGGCAAGAACACTGGAGTGGATTGCCATTTCCCTCTATTAATTCTAGGATGGGTCTAAGAACCTTGCAACCCATGCTGTCTCCATTTGCATTAGTCAAGGGGAAAGGAAGTTGCCAAGGAAATATTTGTAGTACTGAGCTTGGAACAGTGTACAGAATGGCAGGATATAAAATTTCATCTCGAAGCTCTCATTTAGTAAATGTTAGTACTGGCGTGATAACAGCCTCGATTATATGCATCCTCTTTCAGTCGTCATTGGATATTTGCAGTAATTTTCAGAGGATCTTAAAATTTCAGTGTTTATACAGATTTTAGAGGTCATCTCATCCAATCATGTTTTAGTTTGATGTGAGCATTTAAATAACATAAAGGTCCTGAAAAATAAAGGTGAGGGACAGCATGTTAGGTTCAGCCCAAAGACATTGAAAGACTAAATACTTGGCAGTAGAGGAGGGAGGTTATGGTCTCTCTACAGAAAAATGTCATTGACCATAGTGGAATTCTGAAGCCAGAAGTGGTGTAGAGACCATCATTGTCCAAAATATGTTATGCAGACTTTAATAGATGTTGATTCAGAAAAGTTTGGGAAATGCCAGATTTAGAAAACTTTTACAGCAGGACTTCAGAAGCCTTCAGTGTATTAAATGCAATATGAATCTGGTGCTGAGGGGTGGAGAAGGGAAGTTTTTCCAAACTTACTTAACCATAGTTAATGGCAACCCATTCCAGTATTCTTGCCTGGAGAATTCCATGGACAGAGGAGCCTGGCCGGCTACAGTCCACAGGGTCACACAGAGTCAGACATGACTGACGCAACTTAATATTCAGCACAGCATTTATATGAATATACTTAGGAAAATGCTGTCACACTTGATTCCTACAGAGATCTATCCTTTTGTTTGACAAGTGACACTCTAAGATCAGATGGCCAGCCAGTGATAAAAGTCAGTACCTGTTTCCTTCCCATAATACATCAGGAGCCCCTAAAGGGCAGAATCCTCCCACCTACCCAACCCCCTGGGCTGGGCGGGGAGAAGGCCTCTTCCTCATCCCCTCCCCCAGCTCCAGGTATAACCTGATGCTGATACTTTAGGAGCTGCAAGCTCTCCATGGAGGACTATAGGCTTGAGTTCCACAGTTGGTCTCCTTTGTTCCCAGGCTCTTGTGAAAGAGTGCCTTACCTGGGCTGGATATACTTCCTTTCATGTGTCAGATTCAAAATACCCAGGAAAAAAATAAAAAGCAAAAGAATGAAAAAATTAAGGGAAAAAAATGCCCAGGAAACATGGTTTTACATTCTGGTGATAAATGCAAATTTGGTAGGGAAACAAGTTGCACACTGTTATATAATATTTAATATTGCTTTTGTGTCTTTTTCAAACTGTGCATATATTGATCTTTTATCAAGTCAATATATCAAGTAGAGCCCTTCTAAAACTGTCCCATCATAGGTTAACTAATAGAAAATTTTAAATTCAAGTAGTATATTTTTGGGAGACTAGGAGATGAGTTTCTGCTATGTGTGTCTTTTCCCCCAAAATAGTCTTCTTGGCAGGTAGTTAGCATGTAGTTTTCCTTGGCCTTTGTGTTGGATTACAAGTGGAAGTGTACTTAGTATTGTCCATTGCCTTATGGTTTTTCATTTATGTGTCACAGGGGGCAACTTGCTTCCTTCCCATCCTACTGTTGTCAGGCTATGTTGGGAAGCTATTCTTTAGGGAGATTACATCTGGTCTTCTGCTGGAGTAAGATAAAAAACAAGTATGTTAATACCTGACCTTTTATCCTTTCTCCTAGAAGACATCAAATATCGATATGCATCACTCATATCTTCCCTTGACAACACCCCACACTACTGTCTCTGATCTCCAAAAATATTTGATTCCCTGTGAGCTTTGTGATAAACAAAAATATAACCATTTTGGGGGTCTAAGGCTATCGTAATAAATCCAAACTCTGCCAACAAGTATCTGGGTTTGGTGGTGGTGTTTTTTTTTTTTTTTTTTTTACTTTTGCCACTAGGCATTCCGTGGTGGCTCAGCTGGTTAAGAATCTGCCTGCAATGTGGGAGACCTGGGTTTGATCTCTGGATTGGGAAGGTCTCCTAGAGAAGGGAATGGCTACCCACTCCAGTATCCTGGCCTGGAGAATTCAATGGAGTGTATGGTCCATGGGGTTACAAAGAGTCACGACTGAGCAACTTTCACATTTCTCAGCGGGAGGTAACACTATGACCCTTGGAACTCTTAGGTTGTTGCCTTTCAGCTTCTGTGACTCTTCTTGTGTTCACCCTCCCTAAGTGCTGTCAGTGACTGCAGTAGCAACTCACAGAAGGTGGGCTTTTTCATTTTCTTTTCTTCATTGTCTCATTTTCAGTAGTCAAGGCAGGTTAGTTTTCTCAGTGTTCAGTCTTACTGAAGCATTTTTCTTGTTTGATCTGAGCAGTGGCCAGTTCGGATGGCAAAAAGTACATAACTTTCATTTTAGAATTTTTCCAGTCTTGATTTTTCTCATTTGGAACTTGTGCATTCATCTTTGATAATTTCAAGGAAGTGAGAGGTAAGTAGTAGAACTCTCTCCTGGATTACACTTTTTCTCTAGATGAATTGATGTATTCATTATCTCATTCACCAAGCCCAAGTCATTGTGCCCTCTATTAGACAACCTCAAAGAGTAGGCTGTTCTAAGCATTCTTGGGAACATGGTCTTCCTCATCTTTGTTTATGGTAATCCAGAAAGTTCATAAAGAGTGCAAATATTAAAATCTACCTACTCATGAAATGATTTATGAAACACAATGTTAGGGAATATATAGAAAAAAAAAAAAAAAAACATCTGTTTTAGGAGGGTTAATAGCCACTGTGGCACACTGGCTCCCTCAAACATGAGAGGGAAAAGTTTTGTTTTGATCCTGTAAAATCTGTTCACAGCTTCTCAATCCAGGGTCAAAAGATGACCATAGTTCTCAAGCTTTTGAGCTGACCTGAATATGTGATAACTGATAGAAAATTAATGCCAAGAAGCCATGCAGATTGGGATCAACCGCTACAACATTTCCAGTTAACTTCCCATTTCCTCACACTTTAGTTCTTGCCAGACTGATTGAAAAATAGGGTTTGAGGTATAAGAATCCAGGAATTTCCGTGCTAGACAGAAGTAATTCCCTCGAGTGGTATTAACTTTAGATTGGGAAATAAAAGGGCCAAGATGAATGGACTACGTATATTAATAGAATCGAGATGGGACAGTGTTCAAACTGAAGAAAAAGCAAATGTGGGGAAAGAAAGCTACTTGATGCCTGGTCAAAATAGTCTTGACAGCTTAGACATTTCATTTTCTCAGAAAGGTGGATGATACAGTGGCATGGATCTGATCACAACATTTCTTGAACTGAAGACCTTTGCTGGCTCCATTTATCTTTGGAGGTTCCCTGTGACCTAGCCCAAGCTGCATCTCCTTCCTGAGTTCTATCTTTAGCAGCATTTCTGTCACAGCAGACTATATAGCATTCACCTAAGAAAGCATGTGTTTTAGTTATTGTAGTGGTTACTTGGTGTTTTGATCTACCCAACATCCTATTTCTCCCCCTTTGGGGTGGGCACTTGCCATCTATCTCTACAAGGATTAAATCACGTGCTGCTACAGCTGCTGGTTTTCAGCACCCCCTGAAAGAGTTCAGGGTGGAGAGCAGAAATGAAGCATTCTGTGCTCCAGGAAAAACTGGCAGGACAGATCTTTAGAAAGATATTTTCAGGAGCTGATTTTATGAGCCCAATTCTCATATCTTCTTAGATCTAGAAAAGCACAAAAATCCTTCATGGTGATACCTATTCTTCGCGACTAGCAAATGCTTCACAAAACTAGCAGAAACATTCTGGAAAAATACATGTTTTAGTGTATGTATTCTCCCTTCACCAAAATCACATATATACTGGCCTTCTCCCCTCCCTCTTTGAAGCAGTTTCTTAGAGCTATCTCCTGGGCTGCAGTCCTCATTTTACCCCAAATAAAACTACTTGGAACTCTCACATTATACATTTTTTTAAGTCGACAAGGTCCTCTTCCCCATCTCTCTATGAATTACTGCCCTAGGCCAGCCCACTCTGTGTGGTTCTGAGTGGCTAATCCTGGTAAAGTGTTGCAACCTTTCCCACCCTTGGTTAAAATTACTTTCTGTTTCGCCTGAATCCCTATTATTAAAACAGCTTAATCAAAGCACTGACCGTAACCATGCCAGGTGATCGGTGTATGTCTCAGGTAAGACCATACTTCCCATCTCATAAGCCATGCTGATTATCCCAGAGTTAGGCACATACCCCAAATGACTGAAAAGAGGCTTTCTATCATATCAAATTGCTGGCCTGTATTGCAGGCCTTCTGTGGCAATTCAGTAGTCTGGTGGGCATGGCGTGATGTGAACATGGAGCCACCTGTAGTCAGACTCCACGTCTCCCTCCTACAACATGGGTTATGTCCATGTGCTATGGGAGAGAAGCAAGTGGTGAACTGAAGCAAATGCTACCCCTGCTTTTCCTGATTCCACGTGAATTTACTTAAGCTATTTTCCTTGGGTCCAGAAGAGTTCAAATTAATAATAATTTAACCAAAAATAAGCTCCTCCTCCCTAATAGAAATTCTGGCTTGAAGACCTCGCTCCGTCCTCCAAAATTAATAACTACTTGTGAGCCCCTGTCACAGTCCATTTTAGCTACATAGCAAAAAATACCATAAACTGGGTGGCTTGTAAACAATAAACACTCCTCTCCGCTCTGGAGACTGGGCAATCCAAGATCATGGCACCACAGACTCAATGTCTGGTGAGAGACCACTTCCTCATTGACTGCCATCTTACTGCAATCTTGCATGACCGAGGGACAAGGGATTTCTCTGGGCTCACTAATCCCATTCATAAAGTCTCTACCCACATGGCCTAATCACCTCTCAAAGACCCACCTCTAAACACACTGGGGATTAGGTCTCAACGCATGACTAAGGGAGACATTCAGTCCTTAGCATCCCCTATTAACAATATGTTTATTGCACTGGTTTCATTTTGCCTTGATTTGGGGTTTGATCACGTGTCTCTTTTTCACTTGTTGACAGGCTTCTTAAAGGTAGGGAGGGACTTCCCTGGTGTCCAGTTGTTAAGACTTCACCTTCCAATGCCATGGGTGTAGATATGATCCTTGATCAGGGAGCTAAGACCCCACAAACCTCACAGCCAAAAAACCAAGATATAAAGCAGAAGCATTATTGTAACAAATTCAACAGAGACTTTTAAAATGGTCCACATTTTAGGGAGCATCAGTGGACTCTCCATAGGGCACTACATTGTAGGGTCTTAAATTTATTGAATTATATCTAGACTGGTAGTGTGTAAGTACTAGGAATAACCACGAATTTAAAAATATGAAAATCCATGCTTTCATGGAGTATATTTTCTAGTAGGAAAATTATTTGACCAAAATTCATGGGAATTGCTAAACTGGAAGAAGCCTTGAGAAGAGGCAAACCCTACCTGGAAACAAGAGGCTCAGGAAGAAGGGATCTTGCTTTTTCCACAACCAAAGAAAGCAAAATTAGTAGCTTCTGGGATGAAGCAAAAAAGGAGTAGGAAGTACATGTCAGGGTGAACTTGAAAATAGAACTTGTATTTTATTTTCTATTCTGTTAAAAGACTGACCATTGTATATACCTGTGCAGAACAAAAATGTCTAACTAGGTGTTCACAGTTACTCCCCAACTTGTGCTCCATAGTAACTCAGTGGTGTTTCCTATAGGGACCAAAGAGATTTCTTTCTTGCTGTATGCTGTTCCCTAAACGCAACAGTGCATGTCCACTTCTACCTCCCTTTGCACTCACTGTCCTCTCACCCTAGAGTGTGTTCTGCTTCTTTCCCATGTACTGAAAACCTTATTTTGAAGTTGGTAATCACTGCATTCATGATTAGAAAAAAAAAATTTCCAATGCTTTCCCAGTTCCTTCCAGATGCTGACTAGTTTTTCTCTATACCAGACAGTAATTAATGATTTACCCTCTCTGCAACTGAAACATAAAAAGAAAACAAGCAAAGGAGGAAAAGGTAGGGTTCATGGGAAATGGTAGTTAGTCAATTAATTTGCATTTGTGGAAGACATTATAATGTTCTGTTGTGTTTTGTTTATAAAGAAGTGAATGTATTCCAAGTTTCATGTCAACAGCTGTCAGCTTTAGGATCATGATATTTTGGGAGGGTAAGGACCCCAGTTTGTACATGGATATAAATGCACAAAGTTTTGTGTCAGTTCTTACACAAAACTTTGCCTCTGATGGTTGACTGACCGTGTACTGTACTAAAGATGACCTGTGTGGGGAAAGGAGGCCGCAGCATGACGCAGGGGAAGGACTGCTCCCACAATCAGTGACAGTGGAAAGTGGCCCAGCCAGTGAGGCCATCAGACTGGCTCCTTGTCGTAACCCCAAGTTGAAGGACACTCAGTTTGACTCATCAAAGCTGGGTGCCGGGAGCCAGCACGAGGAGTCCCGCCGTGGCAAAGGTCATGAGGTTAAGGGGCCCAACAGGAAAAGGCAAGTTGGGCCTTAAGGGAGCCTCTCTGGATCTGCTCGTGCATCTGCCCCCAAACCAG
This sequence comes from Oryx dammah, assembly GCF_014754425.2. Lineage (NCBI taxonomy): Eukaryota > Metazoa > Chordata > Mammalia > Artiodactyla > Bovidae > Oryx > Oryx dammah. The sequence goes on from NW_024070210.1 coordinate 37,138,241, forward strand.
AGTCTGCCTGCTTTACTGTGTTATGCTTTCCGCCTACTCTTCTGCCATTAACAGGGGGCTGTCCCCCCACCACCTTTTTCTGGAAAAAGTTAATTTAGAGCTTTTAGATAATAAATCTCCTGGGCATAATAAGAGTGTTTCAATCCAAAAACCCCTCTGATGGCTTTCTAGCCTGCCTGCCGGACTCTTACAGCTGCGCATGTGATTGATTGCAGCCTCCCGACCACTAGAGGCACAGGAAGATTAAAACATCCTAGGAATGTAGGGGCTTCTGAGGAGTCAAAATCATTAGAATAGGACTGATTAAGGGTTTCATTTGTTGAGCCAGTACTTGCTGCCAAGGTTTCATATCTTTTATTTGTAGATATAGTTGGTATGTAGAAAAAACAGGTAGTAGCCCTGGTATTAGCAACATTAGATCTTTGAGTTAAGTACTTTCTTTGTTATAACCCACTGCCCTTTGTTCTACAGGAATGTAACTTTATTTAGTACTTTGAGGGTGATGCAGATTAAGAAAAAACACTTCAAGGGAAAATGAGTTTTCTGGTTGATAGACATTTATCTGGGAAAAGAGCCATAAAAACGTTAACAGGCCCCCTGGCCAGAAGATGATGTAAAACCACCTAAGACCTTTGATATACAGGAAGGTATGCAAAAGGAAAGCCTGGTCTCAATAAGGGTCAGGACTGCTGCCCCTGCATAACTCTGCATATTCCATTATTTCTTTATGTACAACTTGGGGTATATAAGCTGCTTTTGAAAATAAAATTGTGGGTCTGGCACCCATGCTTGGCTCCCCCATGTCGTTCTTTTCTCCCTTTTCTGGCTGAATTCCCATCTGGAGCGTGGAGGCTCACCGTGTCTACTTATTTGCCCTGGTTTCTAAGACCCACGCGAGAGGGAGCCCAAGGCGCGGCACCCTCCACTATTCAAGCAGGTGCCGGTGGCCTACGTAGACAGTGCAAACTCCTTGTCTCGGAGTTTTATTGGTTCTCCGCATAAACCAAGTTAGTCAGCCTCTTTTCTCCACTAATTTTCCTACTACACTATCCTTTCCTAATCTCTCTTTATATCTCTGAGTAAATAAGTCTTTCCTCACCGACTCCATCCCTGCTTCGAATTCCCTGGATCCACTGGGGCTGGACCCTGGAAGCTGGGAACTTTTTCTCAACTAGATCTGTGGTTGTGAAGATTTGCTGCCACTACCTGTCTGAGAGATTCTCTCCTCATTTTTCACATTCAAGGATATGTCTCTATGCATGGATGGGGAGGGGGAGCTTACTAGCTTGCCGGATATATTAAATCCTCAATCATGTGACTTTTATAAAAATCACTGTCAACATTTACTGGCACTGTTCTAGATGCTCTAGATGAATCCCTCGCCTCATGTTTGCAGTGCCCCCTGAGGCAAACACTGTTGTCAGGCCTTATTTTTCTGCAAGGAAACCAGGACATAGAAGGATTGAGGTAACCACCGCACAGCTTCAACGTGACGGTGGAGCTGCAGCGTGTGATGCTCAAGCCTGTGCCGTGCAGCCTCTCCCAGTGCAAGTGGGGGAAGCAGTCCATGTGGGGCTTCAGACCAGACTCTGCCTCACTAACTGTAGGCAAAAGTCTGAGGACGGTAACTCAGTCACAACTCTTAGCTTACTCCCCTGCTTGCATTCTCGATTGCTGGTAAAAACCACGGTGCTCGCAAGCAGGATAGAAATAAGGCTATTTCATGAAAACCACAAACCAAGGTGATCACATCCTGCCTTGTCTCCTTGAGAGTTAGGAGCAGAATTGCTGATGTCTTGACCAATGGATATAATCTTACCTATACTCCTCTGAGTACATAAAGAACCTAAATATTATCACCCAGGAATGAAATAATCTCAAGAATGTGTTAATTCACATTCCCCTAGGTTTTGAAAGGCTGAAAAATGTTCCATTTTGACATCTGTCATGATTATCCTGGAACCACATTTTTAATGGTGTGAAGTCTATTGCAGAATTCACATTCTGAAATCTTTCAGACAATTCTCTAGCATGACACAGCTACATAAAGGCAGTCAGGTTCTCAGCTGTACAGAGGTCCCTCAGGAATCCATAAATCCTAAATGAAAAAATGTCATCAAAAGAAACTAGAATTCCCTTTAGTTTAATTCACATTTTACGTTTCTCTAAAAGGTTTGTCAGACCCAGATTTCCACTTATATGAGATTTCTTTAGTCCTATAACCACAGAATTTAGGAATACTTAAGGCAAATTTCAAGACTTGGGAGCACAGTCATGTTTGTAAAATGTTTTCCTCGTATGACTTGTTTGACACAAGCTCTATTAGTATAAGGAGGATCATGATATTTGTGTTATGCTGTTTTCTTAGATTTGAAAATGCTCTCCTAACTTTATATGGCCTTTACCTAATTTACTGTAACAATTTACTTTTGAAGCCCATTTTGCCTCACCTTTCATTAATTCTCATGTATAAATAGTTAATATTTATAATCTAAGGAGTTACCATTACAGTGGGAATAAAAGACAAGGGATATAAGCCACCATCTCACCATCACCATTCTCTGTTCAGAGTGGTCTAATTTCACAATTCTGGCAACACTCTTAATGCTCAGCAAACTATGAGATCACTGAATCAAGCAGCTATCCCATTCACAGCCCATCTTTATACTTTTATTTTAGCTAGATTTTATAACTGGTCTCTGCGTTGATAATTAAACATTTCACCATCCATACACCTTTAACGTCATTGCTGAAAACTTGCCCCACGTTTTTGCTTTAAGCCTTTGTCCTACTTTTTGGTATGTCACTAAACAGGCTGAGCATTCAGCAAACTGTACGCTATTCAGATTCTCATATAACATTCTAGTTTAGAACACAGTAGCTTTTTGTTGCAGAGGGACCAGCTAAAGAATGTTCTTATTTATGCGAGTGGTGGTAAAAAGCCTCAGAGGTTACCTAGGTATGTGTATTACACTGCTCTACTTTTTAAAAATATTTTACCTGAATCAGCTCTTAATTATACCTAACATTGAGAAAAGTGTTGACTAAAAAAATTATGAAAACCGTACTTATTTTGAAAATGTAATCCAGAAATATACTCAGCTATATGTCAACACATATTTGTGTCCTAAGTAATTCAGCAACTAATGTAGGTGCTTTCTCAGCTCTTTCCATGTTACCTGAACTAGGATGATGGTAGGCAGTGCCCAGGTTACCACAGATAAGCACCTGTTCATCAAGTCTTGGCTGACCTTTAGCAAGTGGCATTTGTTAAGGATAGCATTAAAGAGAGCTCTGAAATACATTAGATATTTATTTAAAAACTTGACGACCCTCCAGCTGGAACTCCAATGTGCTCAGTATGCAACTTAATACTCTTCACAGTACAATACTCTCTCACAAGATCTTTGCCTTCCATTAACAATTCACAAGCTGCCCTTCCTGTTCACACCCTCATACCAGGGTTTTCTGAGAACAAGCTCAGTAAAGAACTTACTTAACAACAGCGGTTTATCTAAAAATTTTACTCCAAACTCCCTTGGGCAAACACATGTCACTGATCCCAAGGTAGCATTCAGGAAGTCCCTGATCCAAGCACCAGATTCAGCAAATTCCCAGGCATGACCAAACTTGCTAGAAAACCAAAATGGGAAAATCTGGGAAGAAAGCCAAGATGCTGGGTGTCATTTGTATAGCATTCAAGCCAACTCCAGTTTCAAAATTCTTTTGAGATTGTTACTCCATGATGGGAATGCATTCCACAGTGCTTGGCCACAGATCACCACACAAGAGACACCCTGTAGAACTGTGCTTTCATAATGTTCAGTTTTTGCAATAGGAACATTTAATTGTGGGTACAAAAGTTTGTTTGGTTTTTGAATTTTCTTGAAATCTACTGGGAGGCATTACCAAAGAGTAGATATAAAACTGGGCTAAGATTTTCTATCAAATATCTTAGACTAATCCCATATCTTCTATCTTCCTGGCCTGTTTCCAAAGATGCTGTGAAGAATGAACAAGAAAATATTTTATTTAAAACATTGTTATAAGCACAAGGAAGATATTACTCAAAAGATATGGACAAGAAATAGTAAGCATTCAATGTAAGCTTTAACAAGTGAGTAGTGATATCCCTAAGTAATCTATTCATTTGATTGCAACCTCAGTAAAAATGCAGCAGGATTTTATTTGACAAACTATTTTTCAAACTTATATTGGAAAAATAAACAAGAATAACCAGTAATTTCTTAGAGGAAAGAAGGATAATTAGACCTACTGTAGAGTAAAGCATAATACAAAACCACTATGATGAGAACTCTATAGTGTATGAAAAGACAAGGGAGACCAACAGAATAAAAAGCCCAGAAAGGCATCAAATAGATAAATTTAGCCTGTGATAAAGTTGACATTTTAAATCACCCAGTGAGAAGAATCTAAATTAAAAGTATGAGATCCTACTTTTCTCCCGTAAGGTTGACGAAGTTCAAAAACCTTGATGGCATGCTCTCTTGCTTAGGTCTGCTGCTGCTGCTGCTGCTGCTGGTAAGTTGCTTCAGTCGTGTCCGACTCTGCGACACCATAGACAGCAGCCCACCAGGCTCCCCTGTCCCTGGGATTCTCCAGGCAAGAACACAGGAGTGGGTTGCCATTTCCTTCTCCAATGCATGAAAGTGAAAAGTGAAAGTGAAGTCGCTCAGTCATGTCCAACTCCTAGCGACCCCGTGGACTGCAGCCTACCAGGCTCCTCCGTCCTAGGAAACAGATATTCTCAAATATTTGCCAATGTTAACATGAATAGGGACAACCTCTTTGGTGGGCAATTTGGTGATGACTGCTTCCCAGGTGGCGCAGTGGTGAAAAATCCATCTGCCAAGCAACAGATGTGGGTTTAATCCCTGCATTGGGAAGATCCCCTGGAGTAGGAAATGGCAACCCACTCCAATATCCTTAACTGGAACCTGACAGCCTACAGATCATGGGGTCATAAAGAGTTATACATGAGTGAGCATGCACACACATCAAAATTAAAATGCCCATCCCCTTTTACTCAGCAATTCTGCTTCTACACATGCATCCTTCAAATGTCCTCATATGTGCAAAATGAGCTACATATGAAGTAATTCACTGCAGAAATGCTAGTGACAGAAAAAGATTAGCATCAGCGTAAATACTCATTGATTGGGATTGGTTAAATAAATGATGGTACCTTCATAAATTGGAATGGTGTGTAGCTTAAAGATTTAAAAAATGATAAGATGAGGCAATCCTGGATGTACCGGTATAAAACAATCCTCAACCTACATGGTTAAGTGAAAACCAAAATGCAGAACTGTGTATATAGAATGTAATCTATTGTGAAGGGGGTTTGGGAGTATGAAGTACTTGGAAAGATAAGAAAATAGTTCTAGTGGTTTCCTCTGCAAGAGAGTCTAAGAGTTTTTAATTGCATAATCAATCCTTCCCCTATTTAATTAAAATATTACTCTTTTCATACCAAAAGTCTTCACATATAAGTCTACTTCTGTATTCTGGGATCTATTCCATTGACTTCATTCACAAAGCACACACTGTTTAGATTACTGCAGTTTTACAATGTTATGTTATCTTGTTAGGATGGCCTTCTTTCATTATTCTTTTTTAATGTAAGATCCTTGGCTTTTTTTTTTTTCCAGTAAGAACTTTAAAATCAGTTTTTCTACTTAAAATTTTTTTTCTTTTGGTTTTTTCATTGAGATTGTGTTAATATTCTAAATTAATCTGGATGAAGCAGACATCTTATTAACATTGAAGCCTCCTATCTTAGAAAAGGATGTGTTTTTCCACTCAAGTTTGATTTTGTGTTCTTTAAAGAAATTTTTAAGTTTTCTTTGTTTGAATTGTGAACATTTCTTTATTTTATGCTGTACCAAAGTATTTTTTGTGTGTGATCATTGTAAATGGCTTCTTATCCATTATGTTTTCTCAGTGGTTGCTATTTGTGTGTACTAGGTTAAGCCATGTGGTATTGTCACATTTGTGAGTCTAAAAAAGTTAAATATTGGCAATTTCATATAGATTTCCTAATAGGAAGGCTAATGATATTGTGTTCATTCGCTAAGTTGCATCTGATTTTGCAACCTCGTGGGCTTCAGCATCCCTGTCTGTCACTTATCTCCTGGAGATTGCTCAAATTCACGTCCATTACTTTGTTCCTAATTTCAGGTGATTTTCTTTCTTGAGTTTTTCAGACACGTAATCATATTATCTATTAATAAGGATTAATCTTAACTCTATCTTTGTGATTCAATTTTTGTTCCTCTTATTTATTTTTGTTGTCTAATTATGCAGGCTATTACCTCCAGACTGATGATAGTTATAATGATGAGGGTAGACATTCTAGTATTTCCCTATACAGCATAGTCTTTCTGGTTGGGATATATATATGAATGATATAACATGATTATTCCTATTTTACTAAGTATTTTAATCAAGAATTGTTGAAATTTTAAAAATGCTTTCTAAAATAATTTATGAAGATGGTCATATAATTTTTCTCTTTTTAACACTAATAGGGTGAATTATGTAGATACATATTTTTTCAGATGGAAGCATCTTTGCATGTCTTATATGAATCATGCTTTACTAAGTTGTGCTACTCTTCTTAATGTGTTGTTGAATCCATTTGCTAATATTCTTTGGAGTCTTAGAATTGATACTCATGAGTGCTTTTAGTCTGTGATTTTTATTTTATGTTACCTTTGTCAGGTTTTGGTATCAGTTTTAATTTGGCTTCATCATGAGAATTTGGAAGATTTTCATCTTTTCTACATACTCAAGGACATTTGATGTTATTTGTTATTTAAAAGTTGGTAGAATTTACTAGTAAAATCACTTGTGAGTAGGGTATTATTTACTTGTTTGAGTAGGAAGTTTGACAACTTTTCACATTTCTCTCAGTAATTGCTATGTTTTGATTGTTATCTCTTCTGAGGACAACTTGGCAATTAATATTTTACTAGGAAATAATCTATTTTCTTCATTTAAAAAATGTATTTTCATACAGCTGAGCAAAATCAGCTTTTAGAAGGCTTTTCATCCCTTATGTCTGTCTGTGGTTTTTAATTAACTTTCAATTTCTATTTTTAGTATGTATACTTTCTCCATTTAAAAAATATAGTTAAAAAGGGACTTCCCTAGTGGTCCAGTGACTAAGACTCAGGGCCAAGGTTTGATCCCTGGTCAGGGAATTAGATCCCTCATGCCACAACTAAGACCCAGCAACCCAGCACAGCCAAATAAATAAATAATTTTTTAATGTAATTAATTATCAGTTTTGTTGGGTTTTGGATTTATTTATAAGTATTGCCATTTTTATGTTTTCTAATTCTTTAATGTCTACTTTTATCTTTATACATTCTTTCCTTTTGCTATACTAGGTATAATAACGGCAGTTCATGTCTAACAGCATTTTGGAAATTGTTTAAACAAATAAAAAATAGTACGTCATTTCTATTGCCCTCCATATGAGAATTTTTTTAAAGAGAGAGAATTAAATTTTAGTGAGGAGAAATGGAATAAAGTCCTTAATTTTTTCCTTTGTTTCAAGTAAATGTAAATTTAACTATCTTGTGATTTTTTTATTTTGGAATTGTTGACAATTTCTCCTAAGCAACAAACCTAATATGACAATAGGAGTAAAAAATATGCTGTTCTTTTTGGCTTTCTTTAAAATGGCCTTCTTCTGTTCCCTTGTGTCTTCATAAATTATTATACAATAGGTCAAACTATAATATGAAGATCAAGTAAAAATATACTCCCAGCTTCTCTCCCTGCCAAAACAGTGCTTTATCTATTAATTTAATTGTTTGGCTACCTACCAAGTATCCCTTGTTTGTGTGTGGTTTTGATATTATGGGTCAGTTAGTTTCACTTCTTTTAGCTCAATTCAGTCTAATCATCCTTTACCACCTGCTCGCCACTATCCTCAGGTGCAGGAGAGAGAAAACTAAGCCAAGCCACCATCTCGCCACGCTTCCCCATCCCCACCCCAAGGAACTCAAAGTCTGTTCTGTTGGTACAGATTGTTCTTTAAGCTTTAATCAGACTTTGCCAAAATACCCGTCACAAGACAGGACAAGGAGAAGAGGAGATCCCTTAACCCAGATCGTTTCCATAACTGTAAAAACAAGAAACAAAAGTTAAGCTGCTTAATATGCATGCTCAGTAGTCAGAAGGATCCACGAAGAAAATTGCTTGCAGCAGCCCTCACAAGCCTGAATGAAGCTCTTGTTTGACTCTCTAAATTCTGAGGGTATTGAATCCCTAGACTGTATTTTCCCTGGAAAAGCCTTGGTCCTCTATGCTCTGCCAAGGAGAGTGAAGGTGAGGAGGCCTTCGTTTCCCCACAGCTTTTCTCCATTCTTGATCTCCTCAGGATCCTGAGACTGGTAGAACCCGTTCATATACGAGCTAGCCAAAGAGTTTAATTACCTTCAGAGATTTTTATTTCTTGCAAATGTAAAATAACTTCAATTAACTCAATTCTTACATTTCACATAAAATATGCAAGTAATACATGTATATCTAAGGTACATTTATCATTTCTTATTTAAAACAGTTAATTCAAAATAATCAACATTAGGTCTTCTCCGGCAGTCCAGTCTTTAAGACTCTGTGCTTCCACTGCAGGGGGCATGGTTTAGTTTCTGGTCAGGGAACTAAGATCCCACATGCCTCACTGTGGGGAAAAAAAATTAAAACTAAAACAAATTTAGTGGCTTAGAGCAACACAAGTTTAAAAGTAATAACAATAATCAACATTTTCCTCAGGGGCACTCTGATGATGGAAGTGGCCTTAGATTTATTATGAAGTTACAAGGAAAGAACAAGATTTGGGGCTTATTACTCACTTGAACATGCTAGAAACCAGAAGGCAACATGAGAATATGATAGTATATAGTCGTATACCTTTTTCAGTATAATTTCAGGAATATTTCAGTAAATTTAGATCTTGTATTTCTTTTATGATGGTAAAGGTGAATTATCCGGAGCCTCTGGACTCCAGCTATTTAGTTATTTAGGAACATTTCCTGGGAGGAAGATATTTGCATCCCATGAACAAGGGCCCCAAAAGAAAAGTGTTTGGAACCCAGGAAATGGTTCCTCCAGGC